>NW_026704963.1:0-624432 GCF_029867415.1 Vicia villosa | reverse complement strand
GATCGTCCCACAAATTTGTTACCCCAAAAGTGTCATTACCAATAACTTCCCAAGATTTTTGGAAAACCCCGCAGGGAATCTGTCCGGTCCCGGGGCCTTCCACGGAGACATACTGAAGAAAGCATACTTTACTTCCTCGTGGCAAATGCTTTTGTTTAAAAGGCTCGTTGTATCAGCCTGAAGAGGAGGAAAAGTGCAGGTAGTATTTTGCCCACTGCCCAACTTCAATATCCTTTGTGAAGAGTTTTTGATAGAAATCCTTAAACAGGTTACCTACTTGGTCAGCCTCCTCGATCCAATCACCGTTAGCATTTTTAATCATGTAAATCTGGTTCTTACACCTGCTTTGGGTTGCTTTTAAGTGGTAGTACTTTGTGTTACGGTTTCCATCAATTAGCCATCTGGCCCGGGAATGTTGAAACCAAACAAATTCTTCTTGTTGGAGGGTCTTGTTGAGATCAAACTGAAGCTTAGATACCAAATTGACTAAACCTTCATGACCTCTTCCTTCATAGAACGCTTTTTGAATGCCACTAATTCTGGAAAGTAGATGCTTCTTGTGGAGATTAACACTATTGACATTGAATTTATTCCAGTCTGCAGCTTGCTTTCTAAAAAGGTCCAGGTTCTTTAAAACATGAGTTCTGTTGTTCCACATGTTTTTGAAGAAATCATGATAACTTTTCTCAAGAAGCCAGGCGCTCTTGAACCTGAATCTATCAAGGCCTCTTTTCATGTTAGGGTCCTTAAGGCTGATGACTATCGGGTGATGGTCAGAGAATCCACTCTAGGAAGCACTTTGATGAACGCTTTGGGAAAATATAATCTCCACCTATCATTACGCAAACCTCTATCTAGACGCTCATAAATTATGCCACCACCATGAAACACTGACCCCCTCCAAGTAAACCAATGACCCTCAGAAGACATATCAATTAACTGACAGTCATTAATTTTATTACTGAAGATAGCACATTTCTTCCTAAATGCGTGCTTTCCTTCTCTCTTATCCGAGACTTGCATAATGTCATTGAAATCTCCACCCACCAACTACCCTTGTTGGGCCTGAGCAGAGATACTAACAATTTCTTCCCACAACTCTTTACGCCCTGTGTTCTGGGACTCGCATAGACTAGAGTTAACCGAAATTCTTCCTCATCTTCGAGCTTAATTTGAACATGAATAAACTGGAAGTGGTACCTAAGCACCTTGACCATAACATTTCTAGATTTCCAAGCCACCGCGATCCCCCTAGAATAATCGCTATTCTTTGACCCCACAATGCTATCAAAACCCATAAATTTGAAGGCTTTGTCAAGCTTTTTAGGGTCCATCCTTGTCTCCAGAATAACCACAATATCTGGAAGAACATCTCGGATATAATTTCTACAAATTCTTCTAAAATCTTTGTTACATCCTCCCTGCAGTTCCAAAGCATAATGTTGCTGTTTGTTGTACTATCCATAAAACTAAGAAGGGAAGAAAAGACGAGCATTTAGGCCTGGATGGGAGTTTCCTCCACCGCTTCCATGTCGGAATCATTATCCAAAACTTGCAATTCCACACTACGATCCCCACTTGAATCACCTTCTTTATTATTGCTGACATTGACCGGAATTTCTTTGGAACAAAGAGTAAAGTTGAGCACCACTGTGACCTTCTTACCTTTATGCGGCGCTTCATGCCTCTCTATCATCATCAGGGCCTGGATCAAAGTCTCTATTTTCCTTCACACAGACATGCCCACTAGTCCTGGATTAAAGGGAGTCTTTATCCTTGTTGTGCTCTTTAGTCCTAAGCCCAACAACAACTTTAGCTAAGGTTTCTTTCTCCTACATTTTCTCGTATAACCCTTTATTCTTTCCAAAGGGGCCCACTTTATTAATGTCCTTGAGGATTCCACGTGTAGTCTTCATGACAGGTTTCTTCACTCTCTTTTTCCTATCCTTTGAATTTTTCCTTGATTTGTCTGCTTCTTTCCCTCTCTCTGCATTGAATGCTCTTTCTAAGTTGCAACCGTTGCTATCAAGTATGACTTTATTTCTTTCTTTTCTGAGTTGCTCATTGCCATCTAGAATTTCCAGAACAGTTATTTCCTCTTCTAGCGCAATAAATCTAGATCCCACAATTTTCTCCCCTCCTGTACTATCATTCAATGCTGCCCGAGGGCCTCCGATAGTTGTTGCCACCGATCTCCTTCCCGGGTCGTTGCTATCTTGCACTTTACCTCTTCTTTGTCTTCTAGGCTTTTGGACCACCACCCATGGACCATCCTCTTTTGTGGTGTTGATGGATTCCTCTGGGGTTCTAGCAGTTTGATGTAATTCAACGTTTCCAAGTCTTCGAGGCTGGGAACCTCCACGATCGCCGCACCCTCTTTTGAAATGACCAAAATGTCCATAATTCAAGCAGGGAAGATGCAACCCTTCGTATTTAATTTTGTAATGGCGTCCTTTGATAGAAAACATTGCAGGCATAGGTTTAGTGAGGTCCACTTGCACACACCGCCTCGCATATTTACCTCTTTCAATGCTTAAAGTATTCCTATCCTATGAAGCACGGACACCTCTAGGAGTAGGCGTGTCACGGTGTCCGACACGCGTCGGTGTCCGACACTTGTATGACACCCGTACGACACGTGTCGGAAAAGTCAAAGAAGTGTCGGAAAAGTCAGACAAGTGTCCCCTAAAAATTGGTTTTTTCTTTGCTTCGACACTCTTTTAATCAATGTCCAACACTCGTATGACACTTATACCACATATGTCCAACAACTCAGACAAATGTTTCAAACAAAAATTTGATTTTTTTTCTTTGCTTCAAGACACATTTATATATTTTTTTGGCAAATCTCACACACATCTAAAATGGTTAATTATGTATTGAAACAATCTTATCAATAAAGAATTAAATTTGATCAATATATGGATAAATGAAACTCAAATATTAGCTTATATGTAGCGGTGTCGGTGTCCTATATTTTCAATATTATCGGTGTCGGAGTGTCCGTATCGTGTCGTGTCCCGGTGTCCGTGTCGGAGTCAGTGCTTCATAGTTCCTATCCACCTTGACCGTTGTGCCGATTCTATTGCCGATGAAGGATAAGTCTCTAGCATCATAGTATTCAGGGGGAAGGCCTGATATTCTCATCCAAAATTTGTTCAATTGCATCACTAGAAGGGAAGAAGTTTGGACTCCATTCTCGTACTGACAAGTAGTGATTGTATATCAACCAGGGACCCTCCATCAACGCCCTAGATCAACGGTGCTCAGCGTCCCATTTCTCGCCCACATCTGATTCAACCGATTTTCCAAAGCTTTAAAACCAATTTGCTTGCCTAACATCTCGACGATTACTCCTTTCTTCAACGAGACTGCTATTCTATCCTCTTCCTTTGCAGACAAAATGAATTCCGGACATTCGTATTCTCCAAACTTATGTTCCTCTATCGTCATCTCTTCGCTGGCCTCGTCGAGATGCACTTATGTTCCCTCCCTTAGTGTAGCAACCTTTGTCATGGATGTAGATCCAAGAAGTAACTCCTTGAATGAAATTGCAGTTGACATAGCGTTTGAAAACCTTGATACCGTTTTTTCATTATTCTCTTCCTCTTTTCTTTTGAGTTTCTTCGTACTTCTCTCTCTTGGATCATCTTTCTCATCTGTTCTTGGGTATGCAGCTGCAAACTCTAACAATGGATTCTGCATGAGCAAAACCTATAAGAGCTTACGTTATTTAGGTTTTATTATATTCTAAAAGTTTGATTTAGGTTTTACTATATTCTGCATCAGCAACTCGAATAAATCAATTTTTTTTAAAATTCAGTTAATACATTTTTTAATAATATTCTTAAAGTTTGATTTTTATATGTATAATTTGTTGCGAACTTTATTGTGCAACCCGTTATGAAATTTTCTGCAGATTTTGAATTATACGCATTTTATGTATTTTTTAGAGATTGGTACCAAATTTTATGTATTTCTATTAAATATTTTATGCTATTTTACTAAAAAAAGTTAAAATATTTTATAACTTTGTGTATTTTTACCTATGAAATGAAATACATTAGGGACGTACTCGACTTACCCAACGTTTTTGACCATTCTTTAAATCCAAAATTCAAATCATAGACTTTTAGCTATACATTTAATCTTTTTTTAAATTTTGATATTTAAAAAAATTATAATAAAAAATTGAAATATTTAAATTAATATTTTATTATATATATATTTTTTTAAATAATAACTTTTAAATAAAATATGTAACACTGTAAAAATTATTATTCTTTTGTTACCATTCAATTAATTTATATTTACTTTTTTATAACCTTTTTATTCTCATTTAACTAATTTCATTAAAAGGTAATTTTAAAAGTACAATAATTTGACTATTTAATATATTAAAGAAGGCTAACTATTTTATTTAATGAGTGAAAAAGTTAGTTATTTAGGACCAAATACATAATGTTTCAATTAAGAGTTACCTATTAGTCAAAAAGAAATTAAAAGTTACTCATGGTTTTACAACCTCATGTATAGAAAATGTGTCTGGTTTTCTTTGGTTTCAATTATTAAAAAAATGTCACACGTTGTTAATTGATTATTTGACTTATACACCCTTATTCTATTTGCAATTAAGCATATCTGTTTATATAAATAAATATTTTAATGTTTGGATCATGTTTAGAATAAATTAACAAATTTTTTAGTATTATTTAATGATTTTAGTCAAGTGACTTTTTCTTATAAATAGAACCAAATATGTAATAATCATATTCAAAATAAATCATAAACAAAAATTAACCACCTCTCTCTTGTAAGAGAGGAAGATTCCTTGATTCATTCAAACCTCAAGATGGCATCATTTGCAGGCACGACACAGAAATGTAAAGTATGTGAAAAGAAAGTCTACTGGATGGAACAACTCACTGCTGATCATAGAGTGTATCATAAATCTTGCTTTAGATGCCACCATTGCAAGGGTAACCTCAAGGTACAACACCATCTTCTCATATATATATATATATATATATATATATATATATATATATATATATATATATATATATATATATATATATATATATATATATATATATATATTAAGGAATGCTTCATTTAATGAAAATAGCACGGTTATAAACACGGACACCAAATATGATATCGACATTGTCACATTGATATTAAATTAAAGATAATCACAAATGTTAATATCATAGTATTTGACACGTACACAGACATTTTTTATTTATTTTTTATTTTTTATATTGTCGATACTAGAGAGCTTATTTTATATTTCATGTATGATATTGAGAAATTTTAATCCTCTTATTATTATGCTTGGTGCAGCTGAGTAACTATTGTTCCTTTGAGGGTGATGTTTATTGTAAGCCTCATTTTGATCAACTCTTTAAGATGACTGGCTATTTGGACAAAAGCTTTGAAGGTGAATAGTTCCTATATATTTATTTCTCAAGTATAAAAATAAGCACTTATTTGGATAAATTCTTACATTTGACCTTTACATAAATAGGTATTGCAAGAATTTATAGAGTTGAGAGATTTGGTGATCAAGTTCAAGCCAATAACAAGATTTCAAGATATTTTGCTGGAACTCAAGAAAAATGTGTTGGTTGCCACAAAACAGTGTACCCAATTGAAAAGGTATACAAGACAAAATGTTGGTATCGTGACACATGTCAAACACCAGACACATATTTTTAATAAAAAAAACACCCGACTCATATAAATATCAGACATAATATTGGTATCGTGTTGACACGTGTCAGACATCAGACACATTTTTCATTAAAAGTACGTCAATTCATACGGACACGAGCCGCTATATTAGTGTCGTGTTAACACACGTCAGACCCTAAACACGTTTTTCATTTGAAGTATTGAGATCTTATAAAAACATTAATTATCTATGTTCATTTGGATTTTTCATTTTCAGGTGAATGTTGATGGGAAATCATACCATAAGGGTTGCTTCAGGTGCACACATGGAGGTTGTTTGATGAGTCTATCAAATTATGTGGCTCATGAGAATCTTTTTTATTGTAGACACCATCATACTCAGCTATTCAAAGAGAAGGGCAATTTCAGCCAATTTGACAAGATTGAACGAGTTCTTAGGGTTCAGAATACCATCATTTGAGTGATTGTATTAGTAGTGATAAAACTCTGCATGAT
This sequence comes from Vicia villosa, assembly GCF_029867415.1. Taxonomy (NCBI): domain Eukaryota; kingdom Viridiplantae; phylum Streptophyta; class Magnoliopsida; order Fabales; family Fabaceae; genus Vicia; species Vicia villosa. The sequence continues at coordinate 618,240 of NW_026704963.1, read as the reverse complement.
TCTTTTTTAGCATTAAATTGCACTTTACAATAATACATGCTTCTTCTACTTGTTTGATTATCTGAGTTATAATTATTGTGAGTGAAGTTTGTAGAGAACTTTACCTTTGTGGCAGAAACGAGTGGAAATTATCATTGTTTGATTTATTATTCCATAAATAAATTGTTACAATCATATTTTTTTCAAAAAATATTCTCTTTTCTTTCCCTCTAATTTCACAAGCTTTTCCATTTACCCTTCTTCTATGCATGCATTGTTGCACACAATCATAACGCACAGCCTCTTTTTCTTATCAATCACAAACTTCTTTCTCTTCATCTTGATCGAAACAAAACTTTTGTTGTCGTTTTTTTCACGCGTGGACTATATTTCAGAATCTTCTTCATGCAGAAATGCCAACACTTTAAGCTTTTGTTATTTACTTTTGGCTTAAATGCAACTTTAGTCCCCCTATTTAGCTATTTTTTTGATTTTGATCCCCCAACTTTCAAAACCACCATTTTAGTCCCTATTTTAAGTTTGTTGTTTGAAATTAGTCCCCCAATCAATTCGGTGCACAATTTTAGTGACATGGCGTGATTCTTGCTTATGTGTTAATACCAGGTATTTAAATATTAATTAAAATAAATTTTTTAATTCATATTTATTTTAATGTTTTTATAAATTATATAGTAATAATTTTAATATTGGACAATTAATATTTTTTTTAATAAAATTATTTTTGAAAATTTTAATTTATAAACATCAAAACTTAAAACATTCTCTTTCAGTATATATGTTTGGTAACGCGTTTTTTTTAGCAAAATCACATCTGCAGTGGCATTTTGGTAGTTATTTGGGACCTTTGACGCAAAAGCTACACATAGTAGCTTCTCTAAAATCAAATCTGCGGCAAATCCAACGCTCCACCAAACATATGCTATAAAAATCTGTGTTTCTCATAAATTGACACAAGCTTTTATATTCTGAGAAGTCCTTGTAATTTTTCTTTTAACCATGCTTATAATCATCATTGTATCCCCTTCCAACATATGCACCTGTGTAATCAACAGATTTGTTTATGTTGAGACATCAGAAGAACCAACGATGTGAACATTGTTTTTTTTGCCTTGCAGGAAATAGAGACATTTCCAAAGGAATTGCAAAGGGAATTATCATAAGTTAACAGCTGTAATTTTGAATCAAAACCATGGTCATCAGCAACCATATCCAAGAAGAACCAGATCAAAACAAACAGTGAAACAAAAAAATAAAGGAAGTTCTAAAAAGATGTCAACCCCCTGGAACACGAATCACCGCACGGATACCTCCCGGCCACCACGCGTTCGTCTCTGACCGGAGTCCTTAACCCCCTGCAACCGCCGACGGACCCAACCACCATCAAATCCGCCTCCGATGAACAGATCCGACCCTCATCGCAGATCCCCCACCTTCAACCATCGATACCAGTATTCATATATTTTTCTGTTTTTTCTAACTGTTGTTCACTAATTTGGTCTTATTTGGAGCATAAAGAGACCTTTATTTGAAAAATTTGTTTCAGACATTTTGGGGGTAATACGAATTGGTGAAGAAGGTGCTGGGTTTGACAGATTGGTGAAGAAGGCTAGTGACATTGCAACTGGGTTGTAGAAGAGATTTTGTAGAAGAAAGCTGCCGTAAGAAAACCTAATGAGAAGAGGCTCTGAAGGCTTTATTTTAGAGGGATGTTTAGGGTTTTCTGGAAAAATATTTTGCACAAAAAAATGTGAATTAAAATTATTACTATATAATTTATGAAAACATTAAAATAAATATAAAATAAAAAATTGATTTTAATTAATATTCAAATGACCTGGCATTGACACATAAGCAAGAATCACGCCACGTCACTAAAATTGTGTAACAAATTGACTGGGGGACTAATTTCAAACAACAAACTTAAAATAGGGACTAAAATGGTGGTTTTGAAAGTGGAGGGATCAAAATCAAAAAAATAACTAAATAGGGGGACCAAAATTGCATTTAAGCCTTTACTTTTTAGTCATTAGACCATTTACACTAGGGGTGTTGAAAAAATTATTCAATAGTTAAAAAAATGTTTGAATGCTTATACTAGTACATCATTATTTTAATAGTAAAACTAAATATATATTAAAAAAGAAAATAGAATAAATTTTTGAGATATTCAAAAGAGTTTAAAGGTAGTGCACTGTCTGTGTAAAACAATTTACACATACAACCAATCAAAATGCTTTAATTTGCCATGTAATTTCAGTTTTTAAAATTAAAAATGAGATTTATTCTGATGCACGTCTCTCATTGGTTGATAGTGTAAAAATACTTTACATTGTCAGTGCATTTCCTTTTTTCCCTATTCAAAATGGTAATTACAATATTGAAATAATCTTGCATATATAGAAAAAAAATAGTTTTGTTAAAACATTTGATTGCAGTGCGTGAGTTCGAAACAACGACAATTCAATTATTATTTTTAAGAGATCTAATTCTGGTCATTAGGCTACTAAGCAATACAATGCAAATAGATAAATAAACCTAATATGTTTTGTTTAATGGATCTTAGACTAATATTACAAATTATTATTTATATTAATATTTACAATACCTCCTTGAAGCGGATGAATTGATATCAACCATCAAATTTACAAATAAGTTGACCGAATCATTCTATGGGTAAACATTTCGCTAACACATATTTCAGTTGATACTCAAACAAAATAGAGATTGTTGTTATCAATCCATTATCCCGCTTTTCTTTGATATAATCTAGGTCAATATCAATGTATTTTGTCATGTTATGTTGAATATGATTATGTACAATACAGATGGTTGATTTATTATCGTAAAACAACTTCACGGAACTTTCACAATGTATCTTCAAATCTTTTAAAATTTGTTTCTTCCACAATAATTCACAATGATCGAGTAACTATATTTTATTTCTTACTCCTCCAAGTAACTAGGTTCCCACACAGGAAGATACAATAGTTTGAAATAGATCTTCTATCACTTATTGAAACCTGCATAATCAACATCGTTGTAAGCTTCCATAGTTATACTTCAACCTCTTTTAAACAACATATTTCTCCTTTGAGTGACTTTAAGATATCCGCAGAGTGATTTTAAGATATTGTTGAGTATGTTCTACAACTTGTGAATGTCTCTCCTTTGGATCATGAATAAATTGGTTGATTACACTAACTACATATGTCAAATTCGATTTAGTATGTTTCAAGTAAATAAAATTTTCTATTAATCTTTGATGTTGACCCTTTTCAACTTTGTAACTTTTATCCTCAAGGCCTATCCTATGATTTTTCTCAATGGAAACATTTTCAAGTTTGCATAAAATTTTCATGTAAAGGATCAATCACATATTTTCTCCGAGAGATAAAGATGCTCAATTTACAAGAAATACTTGAATTGCCATGACTTATCATCTCAAACTTTGTTGATAATTTTTTTTTAGTAGTCTCTCAACAAAATCATCATCTATAACAATAATATTATCAACATAACCAAGAAGTCTAGTTAGTTTTCCTCATTGTGAATGTTTGAAGAACAAAGTGTTGGCTCATTGACTATGCTTATAGCCCAAGCACACCATGTCTTTTATGATTATTTCAAGATAGGTTTGAGATGGTTGTCATAATCCATATAAATCTTCTTCGATCGACACATGGTGTTAGTTCCACCAGTAGGACCAAAGCCAAGTAGAGTCTTCTTATATACCTCGGTTGACCAAGTGATTCCAACCACTAGAAGAGGGGGTGAATTTCAATGAAAATCAATTTATAAAAAATCTTAATATTAAAAGATTTATTTTAAGAAAAAAGAAGAGAGTAAAGATAGAATAATGAAATAAAAGAATGGAGAAAGATAAAGATAGGTGAGCAGTGAAATATAAATGACAGAAAATAAAGAGAGAAGGAATAGATAGATCACACTAGATAATTATATTGGTTCAGTCTAACCAGTTGAACTACTTTAGTTTTCAAGATTTTTCTCTTGAGATTTCGACTTAAAATAGCTTGGAGCTTTTCACATGATCAACCCAAGAACCTTTCACAATAACTTCACCTTTTGTATAGTATCAACCTAATAACCTTCCACAAATAAATAGAGCTTTTATAAAGGCTTAGCTCAAAACTTACACCAGAGTTTTTTTTTATGCAGGATAAGCTCAAAACCTGAATCCAAGCTTTTAACACGTTAAGCTTGCAACATTCAGATTCATTGAAAATGTATCATAAGAGAATAAAAGTCTTGAATAAGCGCTTTTAGTACGAAACTGATACAACAACTCTTAAAAAAATTTCACTCTCTTGGAACTAAGGCAAATTTAACGGAAAAAAAATTATAAAACAAATGAGAGAAAAAAATAATATAAGCGTTTATATTTAGAAATTGATGCGTTTTAAAACGAGGAGAAACCTCCTTTAAACAATCCATGGGTAATTTTAATGATTTAATCAATTAAATCCATGTATTAATTGATTAACCAAGCTAAATTAAGAAAGTTTGAAAAACTATGTCACTTAATTGATTATTAACCTCTTTAATCGATTAGGAGACATTAAACTTTGATTCTAACCGATTAGAAGAACCCTTTAATTGATTAGATAATATACAATACCTTCATAATTGATTAAACAAGTTTCTAATCAATTAAGTGCGTGCTTGAATTGGTTTTTCATAAGATTTTAACAAAAAGGAAGAGGTTTAAGAATATTTTGTGTATGTATGTGTATTTTCTTAATACATCAAGACTTATTCTTGTTCCTTTTACAATAAACCGATCAAGACTGGGAACAACCCTAAGGGAATGACCGTGCAAAATTTCATACTTTCACACCTTCGAGTCTTCAAGCTTCAAGATCATAACTTCAAGTCTTCAAGTTTATTTGCTTGATTCACCTCTAACTATAATTTTGTCTAGAACTTGAATTCTTTGACTGACGAGGCTTGGGATTTTTCTCTTTTTATTAGTTTCCATCATCAGAATCATTTGAAGAGCAATCATGATCAAAATCACTTCGGTAGATGTTATAAACACTTGATAGTTGTCACCAAAATACTTGATAGTTCCATTATCAAAATCACAGTATTGTCATCATCAAAACTACTATGCTATTTCTTCTAGTACCTCCACAACATATAGTACCACAATCTCATCCTATAAACCTCCACGTAAAAAAGCATTTTTTTTACATCAAATTGAATGTTATTTTTTCTAAGGACGAAGGCGGTGACTTGAAGAGTCTGTGTTTGTTTTCCTATGAGTCATTTTTTCTCCTTAGTAATTATCTTCCTTATTGATATTCTGATTTCTTGTATCTAAAAAAGCTAGTGCATAAAGGATAAAAAATCACAGAAGAGTGCTCACAAATCCCAAAAGAATGCATAATCTTCATGGTTAGATTATGCTTATCCTTCCACCATTTATATCTTTACAAAAGAAGGCAGTATTGATGAGGTCTTTCTCCTTCTTCGCATTAGAGCATTTTGACCCCAAACATGAATGAAATGATATGCAACGAGTATGAAAATTATTCCATCCTATTTTATGAATGCAATTTCTCAGCGTTGGGACTTTGCTTACCATTTACTAGTGTTGAGATAAAGGTTCTCGATGTCGTCGTAGTTTGGTGCCTCGGATATGGAGTATATGATTGATTTCTCTGGGGTCGATTTTTCAAGGATTTGGAACTCTTCTAAAGCTAGTGCCTTTTAAAGACTGATTCTTTATGGTGACCCTCATCCAATTTAATGTCCATGTTATAGTTTGTGCTGTTGGGGACAAAGTGGAAGGTAAATGTGCTTAGTTGTTCCCCAAATATTGTTTTGAGTGTCATTTCCTTATAAGGAACAAAATATATGTATATGAAGAAGAGGACCTTACTATAGAAGCTTTGTACTATAATAAATGATTTATGAGCTTCATCAGCAACCTGGGTTACTTTGAGGGAGGTACCCCCACAGATGACGACGACCAAAAACGCTTACAGTGCCTCATTGACGTTCAATTGATGATGGAGGCCCGTTCTCAAGAAGAATGGAAAGTCATTTTTGGTAAGATCTAAAAGCTCTTGGTCTATTTGTCTTTAGTATGCCTATTCATGGTGTATTTGTTTAGACAATGATTGTGCGCAGATTGGATAAAGGATTAAGTGCAGCTCTGGCTTATATGGTGGGGAATAGAAGGGAGTGACGCCACTTAGAATAATCTTTCGATGTTGCTAAGCATATAAGGTTTTCCCAAACTTTCGTTGATGAAGGGATCGAGCTCCCATTCCTCTAGAGACCGCCGAAAACCTCATTAGGAAGAGGATTTCTCATATTTGCTCCCATTCTCTAGAGGAAGAATTAGTGACTGTGGCTCGATATACTTGGAGTGCCTATGGCTCTTTGGCCTTTGGTGGAGCTGGCCGCTAAGAAGCTCTTTGGTTTGATCAACAACATGGTGAGAAGCACGGGCTAGAAGAAACTGTTTGCAATCTGAAGCTTTAGAAGGATAATTACATGCAGGAAATACAAACAACTTCTACCTGTCTTAATGTAGGTTGATTTGGTCACCCTTAATCTCCTCAGCTCTCTGGCTGGTCAGATCCCTCATCTAGTAAGGACCATGGTGAGGAAGAACTAAGTTCTAGTTACTACTCAGGGAAATTTATCGTCTGCTCATGCATCTCTTTCAGTATCTCATAGGGGATCGGAATCTTTGCGCCTTATGAATGCTTCTATAACTTAGCAATTGGCTGACTATATGAGCGCCTTTCTTAGGGAAATATTTTATTTGTTTGAGAATACCTTGCAGCAAATGGAGCATTTTCATTTTCCTATGCTTAATCTCGAGATAGCGATTTGACTAGATGTGATGCTCAAAGATGGAGAGATTGTCTCTTTGCAACAATAGTCATGTCAACCACATTTTTTCTTTTGTATGTTGTATGTATATTATGTTGTACATGTGACTTCATATATAAGAGGGTGGTGAATTGTGTGTTTTAAAAAAAATTGATTTTGAAAAAAATTTAGAATTAATTTCAGAGTTTAAAAACATTTTAAGCAGCACAATGCATAAATTAAAGAGTTAAGGGATGGAGAGAAAACACTATAAGTTATAGAGATTCAGCCAAAATAAAAAGACTTAATCCTCTCCCCAAGATTTGTTCTTGAGAGTATCTAATATTCTTAAGGGTTTTTAGTAGGTTTAACTTTCTAACCCCCTTATACAAGGAAAATTAAGTTTGTGGCTAACTTCCAACCAAATAGAAAACACAGATAGAAGCGACGAGTCTTCCTTCCAAATGATGGATCAAAGCGATTAGTCTTATTTCCACAAGAAACTTGGAATGATTAGTCTTCAAGCTTCAAACCAAGATTTTACACGGGCTGAACTTGAACCTGTGTGAACTTTTAATTCGGGCTCAACTATCGAACTTAAGAGCTTTTATACCAAACTGATCTCTAACCATAGTAATCTTTTAACACCGAACTAAGCTTGAACTGAAAAAGAGGTTTTACATAAGATAACCACAAACCAATGTGAGATCTTAACCCTGGGCTAATCTCGAACCAAATGAAGACTTTTGAATGGGCTGAGCCTTTGAACGGAACCATTGAATTAGTAACTAAATCCCCAAAACAAGATTTTAATGAGTTTAGCTTTAAACCCAAATAAATAATTCCTAAATGGATGAATTATTCAACCAAGGTAAAACATAACTTCCTTGGTGAATTTACAAAAATATCGGATGACTTCTCGACAAGTGTACCAACAATGTCGAAGTAATAAATAAGATCATATCCACAGGGACTGCTATTTAACTAGACAAACATTGTGAAATGTTTGGAAAGTAACAAATAAGGGGTTTCGAGTCTGCGTGTGAGAAAATAAAGTTGTTCTGAAAATTATGAGAAAACAACCATGTTTTGCCTAAAATCTCTTATTTTTCCTCTATTGATGTCTAATGCACTACATGAATGAAACATCGTTATATTTCCACGGTGAGTTAACAAAACCATTATACCTTATCCCTTGATGTATAACTCACTTATTTATACTAGAGTTCTCCTATCCCTATTCAACTGGGATAAGTGAAATTAGGTGATGATACAGTGCGTTAATTCCAATGCCACTACTAGAGGTCTCCTATCCCTATTCAATTGGCGTAAGTATAATAATTGTCCTAGTTCAGACACATAGGCTAAGGGTATGTATTCTCTATACGTCCATGATCAAATTAATATAGTATCTCAAATATGCACATTAAGTCAAAGAGGCAATTAAATAGAAATATAACTAAGATTAGTCATGCAATAACAAATTAGACATATGTCCCAACAAGTTCAAAATAAGCTCATCAGACAAAACGTAACCTAAGAGTATTTAGCTACTCATATTGATACAATTAAAATACCAAATAAGAAGAAGGTTCAATATGAAAATCCTTGAAGATTTGGCCTTCAATGGCTTTGAATGCGTTCCAAATCTCACTTTCGGTACTGTATTTCGCCACTTCAAGTCAAAGATTGTAAAACCCTTGAAAAGATGCTAAAAATCCCCTCTTAAAGCCTTCATATCGTACCAGAACACGTCAGAATTTGTCCAGAAAAAATACCCATTGCGCGCGCAATGTAACTTTTTCAGCTCCATCACGCATGCGATGGCCAATGCGAATTTTCTAGAAACTTGCTCATTTTTGCTCCTTTTTCAGCCAAATTTCTCTAAGTCCCTATTTCTTCATACTTGGTCATTTTTGCATCATTCTTTGGCTATTATTCTTCAAATTTGGTCATCTTTGAAGACCATACCCAAAGATGTTTAAATACATAAAAAGCAACCCTTATGGACTTTTAATCCAAAATAAAAATAAAACACAAAAAGAAACCCTAATGGGCTTTTATTCCAAACAAAAAATAGAAAACCGCGGAAAATATTAAAATATTATATTCGGGCTTGAAACAAACTCGGATGGCTTAAAAGGACCATATTCAGAAAGGTATAATAATAGTCATTTTGATATCGACGCCAAACCTACATAATTCCTGCCAAATCTTTCTGACACGTGACTTCTTCTTTGATACGCATAGCTAGCGTTCCTACATCAGTCTCCTCCATCTCTAAATAACTCGACTTCGAATTCTCTTCTTGATAAAAAGCCTCATTTTCTTTATACTCATGAATGTCAGCAACATTGAAAGTATTGGATATATTCATAGAATTTGGGATAACTATCATGTAAGTATTATCATTGATCTTTTTTCGGGTCACTTTGAATGGGTCATACTTATGTAGTTGCAGCTTGCAGTAAGTACCAACTAGAAACCTCTCCTTACACAAAAACACCATCACATCGTCCCATATTGAAAACTTTAACTTTCTTGTGTTTATCTCGCATAGGAGGCAAATCATTTGGCAATTCATCTACGATCAACTCCTTAAAATCCATTAGGATCCCTATCACTTCTTTTAGAATTGTTGTTTCCTCGTTTATAACACTCATTAGCCCTTTAATCACCATTGGAAAGAAAAATCCAGTTTCTTTAACAACCTTATCAAACCCCCTTTCACTCTATATCATCATTAAGAAACTAGACTTTTTTCCAACCGGATTCTTATCAAAGTGAACAATAAGAGCCATAACAATTTTATGTGAGCCCTGTGTAAACGTCATCACGTTATCCATCCTTGATAAGTGATATCATTATCAAACTACTAAGGCATACCAAGTAAAACATGACAAACATCCATGAAATCGAAGAATCAGTCAACGTCGATATGCCAATATAGAAACTCCTTCACTCTCATCATTTTGTAGAATAATGGAGTATCATCCTTCACTCGATAATCATGGTTATATCGATTCCCATGATCAACATCTCTTCCTCGTCGGCTCTTCTTTAGAACTCAAATTTTCATCAATATCAGCATGATTGTTTCCACCCCATGAAACCTAATTAGTTCCCTTCTCATGTCTCTTCATTGGTTCTCGTTGTTATTGGCGTTATTCACCTGAGTTGTTAAAGTCACCATCTATTCAGTCAAAGCAGTTAGGGCCGCGGTAAAAGCCGCAATAATTCCCTCAAGGCCTGCTCTGATCAACAGTTGATACCCCATGACATATCAACCTACAAAAAAACATGAAAAAAGTTGCCCTGATACCACCTGACACTATTGGAATCACGAAGGATTAGCAAGTGCTAAATCTAGAATGAAAACACAAGTTTGTAAGCGACAAACTTGTTAGATAAAGTTTTGGAATCTACCAAAAGAGAAAACAATTGAATTTTATTATGATCAAAGATAATTTTGACGGTCACACCCAAAGGTTATTAAATACATAAAAAAAACTTTAATGGGCTTTTAATCCAAAATTGAAATAAAATAGAAAAATTTTTTAATGAACTTTTAATCCAAAACATAAATAAAACAGAAAATAAAAAACTCTAATAAACTTTTAATCTAAAATAGAAATAAAATAAAAAATTATGAAAAATAAATTTTGTATTTGGCCTAAAACAAATTCAAATGGTTTAAAAGACCCCTGTGTCTTTTTGATATCCAACGTCAAACCTATACAATTTTTGCAATCAACCCAGGGGCGGAACTACAACCCAGCGAGCCTGGGCATGCGCTCGGGCTCAACCCCTCCTTTCGTTGTATACTCCCCATTTAATAGTCGATTTTTAGACAACACCAGAAATAAAATTAGTAATTTTTAGACAAAACTAAGGCAAAATTAGTAAAAACAGGGTGTAAACTTTTTGGACAAAATCAAGGGAAATATTTTTTAGACAAAATTAAGGGTAAAATTAGTAGAAACAAAATGTAAAATTAATAAAAACAATGTGTAAAATGTTTGTCCGAACTCTCTAAAATTTCTGGCTCCGCCACTAAATCAGCCAAAAGCGTATTTTCTACTTAGAAGTGTAGACTTTTTAGTGAATGGTCAATGATATGTTTTGCATTGTGCCGCTTAATCCCATACTATTACAAAGTTTAAATTTTAAAAAAGAAGGGAATGCATTATATAAGTGTTATAAAAGTATTAATTCTTTAAGTGAGGAGGCCGGCTCCTTTAGGATTTTTCTAAACAAAATTAAAATTAGGTAGTAGATACATTACATGAGTGTGACATATACTTTTCAAAACAAATTGAATGCCGTTTGTTTGTTTACCATCTATTGGTTTCTTCCGTACCCTATGTGTGTGATTGTTCACTCCTATACCAAAATTCTGTCCATATTTTATTGGTATACTGACTCGGATCCGACTCATTACATTTGAGTTATGATGAAATTGAAGACCGAGTCGGATCTTATAAACACGTAGTAGTAAAACTAAAAGGAATAACGTAAACTCGTGACCAACAGAACTGCATTTGAAAAGAAGAAAAAAAAAGTGATGCTTTGCTCGAATATCTATACGCAACCTCCATGATTGTTCATGATACATTAGGCAAAAAAATAATAAAAGATAAACATTACTATGAAACACAAAAGAAAGAAAGGAAAGAGCGCAGTGGGTAATGTTATGTATTTTATAAACAATGAAAAAGCAGTTTGATTGAGAAAAAGTAAAAGAAGCCAAATATTGGTGGGCCTTGTGGAAGGAATTCTATGTAATGTATTGTATGATGGAATCTAAAGACCCCTCGTGCAGTGCAAAATAACTTTCAGTGCACGAGTGCTTAGCTGGTTGCAATTGTCCTACTCTATCATTTTTTATTCTTTTCTTTCTCTTTTTCAATCAATTAGTTCAGTTGATAGTTGTGCATGAACATCTGATTGTCGACGATGTGCAGATGATTTGAAATCAGGACAATTATAAGAACACGAGGACAAAATGAAAGGGTGTTTTACTTGAGTGGCAAATAGACATAAAGAAAATTGTGGTACGAATAATCTAAATGGGCCATGAGAAAAATTGTTCTGCTTCTAATGCAACAAAAAATATCCCTAGGGTGTCACTTATGTCTAAAGTGATGAAAATAAACAGGCACATTGATTGCAAGTGTTTTTAAAGTAAACCTTGTGTTGTGTCGTGTCACATCTTCATTCTTGTTCATGCTTTTACTTTTCATTTTAAAAAAAATTCTTGTTGTTATCTTATTGATTACTTGCTTCTTCAAGTTGATCTAGGGTTGTTCTTTTAATTTTAAAAATTGCACATATATAGTTGAAGACAACCAACTTGATTAGAGATATTTAATTTAAGACAATTTGTTCAATCGGTCACTATGCAGAAACATCATATGCAGATGCAGATGTGCAAGTTTGAACTCGCGACATCCCATTTATTCATCCGAGACACGCGATATCTCACTTGTATATGCCAATTTTTATTTATTATTGCCACTCTAAAATGATATTAGTGCTATTAATTTACAAATGTATTATTTAGAAATTAGCTTTACTTGTAAGACAAAAACATCATTAGCCAACTTGTTCTATTTCAGACATCAGAAGAAAAAAAAATATTTATGTATGATCAATTATTTTTAGGCCATATCTTTTGATTTTATATGTAATTATCTGCAAGATGTCGACATATTATTCGCCTCAAACCATACATTAAAAAAAAAAAAAACAGAAATAAGAATCTGATATGAGTGAAGATTAATATCTGGATACATTAAATGATATGGAATATTATATGTCAACTTTTACTATACACAATTATTATGCATGACAGATGTTTATGATTTCTCTCTAGCTTCCCTAAAATGTGGTATATTTAATTTAGTTTAATTAAATTAAATTTCCACAGATCTAAGCAATCATAGTCTCTCCACATGTGAGTAAGATTGGAAAAACAAATATCAGCTGGAAGATTCAGTGATGCTTTGTAAAGAGGGTTGCCATGTTCTTGACTTATTATGATTTCCACCATTGCTTGATCCTTTTGTCCTTGACTCGTGTCTCTCAGATTTCTTTTCCTGAAAATTTATTCATAAAATTATAATTAATTAATCTCAAAACCGACTAATTCAAAAAAATCAATCCAACCTATTTAAAATCGGAACAAAATTTTGGATGGACTACCCGATAAAAATATTATTAGTATCTAACAGAATTCGAATCTGAAGCCTTAAAAAAAACAAACTCTCACGACTCAAACTTTCACCGAAATCGACTTAGGTTATTTATAGAAGATTTAACAAATGATAAACTACTTGAAATTGGAAATAGAAACAGTAAAAATAAAATAAAATAAAATCTTGGTTTCTACCTTATTGTTTTCAGGTTGAGACCTTTCAGCTTCTTTGTCAATTCTTTCCTTAATTTGATTTGACTTTTGAGCTGATTCTGATGAGTTTCTCTTCATTTTTGCTTGTTTCTTTGCCCACATACCCTTTGTAACCTCTGAAACCAAAAACAACTTAAGACTCAGATTTCAAACAAAAACTTTATAAGGGAAAAAAACAAAAACAAAGAAGCAAAAGAAAAAGGTGAATGAACCTTGAGTTGAGATGAGTCTATAAACTTGACCAAGCATAAGTGTGTCTGTTGGTTTAAGAAGCTTGATACGTGTAATACGAACAGGATTAGTATTGTTGTTGTTGATTTTGTTGTTGTCACTTTTATTTGAACAATTTTCTCTATCTTTTGATGTGCATAATGTTGTGGAGATAAGAAGAGCAACATAGTGATCAGGGTGTGTTTTCATGACTTCACTAGCAGATATTGGCCAATATAATTTTTTTTCTTCACCATTTGGTTGTTGTATTACAAGAGTTGCTGTATCAATAGCTTGACAATTTCCCATGAACTCTTTCTCTTTCTTCTCTCTCTCTCAAAGTATAAGATGAGGATGGATAGGAAAGAAGATGCAGTGGAATGTAAAAGAAGTACTTTAGTAGAATATTTATAGCAGCCACTCACTTCAACACCACACAAGTTTACAAAGGGTCAAACAAAGTGATATGCATATATATATAAAAAAAAACATATTCTAGATGCTATGTTATGCTATGTAGCATATATGATATAATAATTGTGCACATGGTGGCCTATAAATACTTGTAAATAAGGTTTTGGTATAGGCCTATATTTCATATGTACATTAAAAAAAACAATGGTACAAATAGGGATTCCATGAAGTGGTTTAGGTCTCTTCATTTTTGAGTTATACCATTTTTAATTTTTTTTATTGAATAATTTTTTTCTTAATAAAATCAATATTTTAATTGTTTCATTAAAATAACCATGTCAACTTGCATCTATTACTTAAAAATTAAAATTATCTATTTAAAGTGTGCGTGTGTGTGATCTAGCGGTGAAACGCTAGGGTTTTGAGAGTGTGTTCCTCTCAAGGTCTCAGGTTCGAAACCCACTAGATTCAAATTGCTTATTAAATAAAAATTTTTCATTTAAAGCATTAAAGATGGAGAATATGTTTATAATAGGATGAAAATGAGGAACAAGGTTTTTCCGATACTTTAGAGACGTAGAACAAATTTTTTACTCTGCACCTTTCGTCTCGCCTAGAATACAATTACATAATTAATTAATATATAATTTTAAATTTATATAGAAATTTATTTGCTATTTTATATAATTTATTTTATAATTTTTTAAAAAAAATATATGTAATGTTAACTAAAAAACAGATTTAAATGATTATTTAAAAAATTTTAAATTTGTAATTTTAATAGCCGTGACTCTTATTAACATATATCAAAATGATAAATTTATTATAAAAGATTAATTTCTTAATTTTTTGTGCCTAATTTTTAATATTTTTATTATTAATTTTGTTACAAATAATATATGTTTTTATGTTTATGAGTTTTTTTAGGAACCATAAGAATCTGCAGAGATTGTGATGAAATTTTTTTCTGTTTTCTAATAGAGATTCAAAACAGAGATGAAAAATAAATTTAAAAATAAAAATGAGAATTAGTATTCTTGTTCTCCGCCTTGTCCTATTGACATCTCTCTCTATCATTTAATTATTGGGAGGCAAATTCAAATATGTCGTCCTTCCACTTTTCAGTAGTGAAATTTTGACGATAAAAACATTATATACAAAAAGTATTTAAATGGAATATTTTTTTTACTGTTGTCAACTTAAGTGTTTCAGTATCATTGCTCTTATCATTCTACTTGATTAATCTATGTCTATAGTTGAGAATCCATAATACTAAAGAAATGTATGGGTGGAAAGTAACATTTTGGAGGACAAAAAGATGGCATGGTAGCATTGGCTTAGAAAGTGAGTTGCGCCAATTTAGACCAAGACAGGGATAAAATGAAAAATAAATTAAAAAAAGTGAAAGTGTTATGAAACAAGGGTGAACGTGGGAGACAGTGATTGGAGCGATGGCGGAAACAAAGGGGACCTTGGCAGCTGAGTTGATGTAATGTGCATCTATAAGGCGTTACATTCTGTGGTGGAATTAAAGGGAAATGTCACTATTCAAAAGGTAATTGTAATTCTTCTTCTAGTTACCAAGACTAGGTTTATATTGGAATTTTACATCTTCAATTTGATTAATACAAAGAGATAAATGGTGTATTTTTACACCATTAAATAATAATCTAACCTATAACTCTAACCACCTAATTAATTTTTTTTCTCTCTAATACTCCCCCACAAGTTAGACTATACATTGAAACAAGTTAAAAAATTTTAAGAAAAGATGAAAAAAACTGATTTAGGAAGAGTTTTTGTCAAGACATTAGCTATCTGGATAGAGGATGAAATTCGAAATAATTTGATGAGACACGTTTCCATTTTTTCTTTGATGATGTGACAGTCTATTTCGGTGTGTTTTGAACACTTGTGAAAAGTGTGATTCTAGGCCAAGTATACTGCAGATATGTTGTTAGAGTATATTGAAGTTGGCATGGAGAATTTGGTGTGCAAGTCATTAAAAAGATTTCATTGAACTTCATAGGTGAGGCTTGCAAGGACTCGATATTCAACCCCTAAAATGGAGCAAGAAACGATTGACTGCTTGGACTTTCAAGAGAAGAGTGACTTACCAAGGAATATGGAAAAACTTGTGACAGATCTCCAAGCGGTAGGACATGTGGCCCAATCGCTATCTTTAAAGGCAAAAAGAGTTAAGTTAGAATTAGAGCATTATAACAAACCCTGAGTATGACTTGTTTTTAAATATTGTAAAATACGATTTGCATCTTGAAAATTATTGACAGTAGATTGGTAATAAAATTGACTGAGTTGTTTGACTCCCAAGGAAATGTCAGGGAGAGTTGTGGTTTTGTAAATAAGTTTACCAATTAGTTAACAAAATAGGGTAGAATCATGATAAAGAGCAGAGTCAGTTGAGTGAAGTTTAAGAGAAGGGTCATAGGGAGTTGAAGAAGGTTTTATTGCCAACATACATGTGTTACTTAGTAATTCAAGAGTATAATTTTCTTGGTTTAGAAGAATATCATATGGAGATCTATCCACTTCAAGGCCAAGAAAGCATCTGAGAGGCCATAAGTCCTTGATACAAAATTGGTTGTGAAAAATAGCTTTAAAACATGCTAAATTTCAGTGATGTTATTTTTTGTTAAAACTAAATCATCTACATACGCTAGTAGCAATAAATTG
The DNA here is from genome assembly GCF_029867415.1 of Vicia villosa. Classification (NCBI taxonomy): domain Eukaryota; kingdom Viridiplantae; phylum Streptophyta; class Magnoliopsida; order Fabales; family Fabaceae; genus Vicia; species Vicia villosa. The sequence continues at coordinate 601,667 of NW_026704963.1, read as the reverse complement.
ATTATCACAAGATTTTATAAATAAAGAACAATCAACATTGGAATGAGTATCACCAAGAGGGATTATAAAATCAGATAATTTGAAGTATTGTTGTCTTTTAGCCTGTTTAATACCATAAAGAGATTTATTGAATTTGTAGACTTTGTTAGTGGTGGATAATTGAGGAAGTTTACATCCTTTTGGAATGGTCATTTAAACTTCTTCATTTAAATCCTCGTGAAGAAAGGCATTACTGACACCCAATTACTATAGATTCCAATTTTCAGTAGAAGTTAGGAAAAGAAGAGTTCTTGCATTGATTAGTTTAGCTACAGGGGGAAAGTATCAAAGCAGTCCATACCCTCAATCAGAGTGTAACCTTTTGCAATCAGTCTAAATTTGTACGTTTCAATACCATCATCAAGGTATTTTATTATGTAAACCAATTTATCCAGGTTCGGTTGAATGTTGGTGTAATACGGTGAACTGACTTTATCGGAATGTACGGTAGGCAAGAGTCGCCACCGACTTTTATTTTATCCAAATATCAGAAAGGCTAAAAGAACAGGAAAAACCTTTTAAATAAAACACTGAGTTCGGGGGGTAATTTATGCAAAGGGAAGGTGTAAGGCACCCTTTGCATCCATGGTTTTCCATGGGCTCTTAATTGCTTTGCTCTTTTGAAAGAAAAAGTGTAGAAAAGAAATAAGACTTTAGCTTGTAAATAAGCGTAGCTTATTGAAAGTTTTTGAGAAAAGGGTAGAAAAATATTTTAAACCAGAGCATGCAATTAAGGGCAAATTACCTGGTTAGATGAAAAATGTTCTTTTTAGTCTTTCAGGGCTATCTCTGCCATAGGAGGGCAAGGAAGTCCTTTGATTTGGAGGTTGAAGGGTCGTCGAGTTATCGTTCGCCAAAGACTGTCCCATGCCATAGGGGGGCAGGTAGTCTAATGGAAGGATCAGAATAGCCTTTTCGTTTAGGCAACCGGAGGATACCTCAGCCTTTCGTAGGCAACTTCCGAGGGACGAGATCATATTAGTGTATCGAAGGCAGCATCATTAGGGGCTTATGATCTTTGCATTAATCGAGGCAACATGGCTGAGGTATCCTCGTATTCGAGGGACATGGCTATTCTGCAAAAAAACACAAGGCAACAAGGCAACAAGCAACAGGCAGCAAAGAGGTTACCAAAAAAGTGTGCGTGGGTGCAACAATCACGTGATTCAATTCAAAATATATTATCTTGTAATTAAATGGCTCTAATTCAGTTCAAGGTTGCACTCCCTAAATTACTAACCACATCCATTAATATGGGGAAGGGGAAAAAGAAACCAGCGGGGAAAAGGGAGAATGAAGTCAGCGGATCAATAGTGCTACAGGTCTAACACAAGTAATAATTAAAATAAATCAGGGTTTTGGGTTTACCGAACATTCGAGTTCTGGCGGTTGGCAAACCCTTAAAAGGTGGGAAAAATAGAAACAAAAAAGGGGGTGAGTGCATTATCAATTCAATGGTAGATATAACTAACCCTAATCTAATAAAAAATGGCAAAAAGAAAATTAAAATAAATATGAACAAAACTTATCTTTGGATTTGATCTGATATGGTTCGTAGTCGGGAGTACTCGAGGTTAACCCTGAAATAATTGGCAGAGCAAAGGCAAACAGAAAAAGAATTGAGTGTAGGCGGAGTTCATTATATTTAAAGGTAAACCCTAAAATAAATAAAAAATAAAAATATTTAAATAAGGATTAGATCGGGACTTAGCTTTGTAATGGGCATGACGCGTAGTCGGAGGAAACCCTGTTGCTAACCCTGAAAAGAATACACAAAAATAATATTTTTTAGTGTAGGGCAACATTCTCGCAAACCCTGATTCGGGCGTAAATTGAATAAAGTAGCAAATCGATTTAATTAATTATTGGTTTCGCAACCTAATTAAATAAATCGGAGAAAAGAAAATAAGTATAATCGGACAAAAGCATTTTTCCTAATTTTGTGAACCAAAATAAAATAAATATGATTTTATTAAAGACATTTAAAATAAATAATCTAATTTTAAACAATTAAATAAAATAATATAATTAATATAATAAATAACATAAATAGTATGAGAAATAAATAATATAATGAATATAATTACTATAAGTAAAATAAATAATATAGAACAAATATTGTAAATAAAATAAAAAATAAATATAATTTTAATATTGGTAAAAAAAAACTTTGAATAAAAGGTTTTATTAGAATATACATCAAAAAAGAAAAATAACAACTATATATATATATATATGTATATATAAATAAAATAAAAAACATTGTATAATTAAAAATAAAAAAATTTGAAAAAAAAACTTAGCTTGTGATCCCCTGTGGCGCACGTTGAAGGTCTACCATGCACCTGCGCCTTTATACGCGTTGGATGAGATAAGGCAGAGATCTGACGGCTGTAGAATGATAGCACATGGCATGATGGTACATCATAAAGCACAGGATCCCATGGATATTCCAAACACGCGCGCGCCAAAAACGGTTTCAAACCAGCCAATCGGACGATGACAACTCATTGTCTTCTCCATTCAAATCCTGCAACTCACCTTTTACACCGCTTCTACAGACGCGCTATAATAGGTCCCAATTTTCCACACCTGCGAAAATCAAGAACAGCCCAAAACGCAACAAAAATATGGCGCACCCTTACCAATATGATCGTCCAAGGTCCCTGAATCTGAATATGGCATTGATTTTGCTTAATTTTGGCTTAAACAAAAAGCCCTAAATTGAAGCTCTAAACCCTAACTATGGTGTACAGTTAAAACACGCAAGGATACTCAATTAATTTTCCAGAAACCATCAAAACAACAATATAAACCTAAATATGCAAACGAAATTCAGTTAGGATGCATGAATGATTGGAATCGATGAAGTTTAAAAGTAGGCAAACCGTGGGCAATTGTAGGTGACTCGGACTGCTTAAGGCCTTGAATTTGATTGGAAAAGTTTCCTTCAGCAAAAACACTTGAATCTACCTGCGATTTGGAATTGGAATTTGGTTTTTTCCTTGAGTTTTGAAGTCTCGGATTAGGGCTTCTTCTTGCAGAAAATTCGTAACCCTTGGCATCTGAATAAGTTGTGTACTTATAGTGGATAAATTAGGGCAACAAAATTGAACCAAATCTCTTTGCATCTTTGATTTCAATTTTTTTGGAAATTTGATTGAAATTGTTTCTAATTTAAGCCAATATTAGTTCAATCTCTTTCCAATCACATATGCACAAAATTATGATGATTATGGGACATAATTATGATTGGATTTGATTGGAATTGGATGCAAAACAAATTCTTTTACAAATCCTTGATTTTACTTAATTTTATTGATTTTTAAATGAATAAAAATCCTTATAAAATTAATTAAAATCAAGTAATTTTGTGGCCATTGATTTGTGGGCTCTTGATATCATAAGGAAGGAGATTGAATCTTAAAAACATGGGGCCATTAGCAAAAATATTCAAGTTCCTTCACATTTTTCCCTCCAAAATAGTCCAACTTTGACAAGGCCTATTTCTCTCAATTTTTGAGGTATGGAGGAGTTCTAGGACTTTTTAGAAACCTTGAAGAGTCCCCTAACCAGTGTTTTTGGTCCCATGTCAAAATAATTTTCCATGCTCCTTGTGTGTGCTTTTGAAAAAAATGACTTTTGGTTGGCTTTTGAAAAGGACCTATAATGTTTTGGTCCATATCTCCCAAATGAAGCATTTTTAGCTTTGGCTTGTGAGACACAAAATTGTGGAGAATCAAATTTCCTTCAAAATGAGCTTTGGATGGAAAATTTCTGATGTTCCATGTGAGAGTTATGTCTGGTCAAAGTTCAGTTGACTTTCTCCTATACAAACCCTAATTTAGAAACTTTTTGAATTGTTGATTTCTGATCTTTCCTTGGTGAACCATGATCAATTCTTGATCAAATGGTGAATGATACTTCAATATGAGGATGTTGTCAAAAAAAATCAGGAGATTTGACTGTACTTTGACCACAGTTGACTTTTAGGTCAACTCAGTCGACTGTTGACTTTCTGAACAATTGAGTGATCAATCCTTTGAGTTGAGACTTAAAACTTGTCATGGAGCTAATGTGAGACATCATAGACCATATGGAATGCCTTGGAGCCATTGGTTCATTGATTTTCCTTCAGAACAACAAAACCCTAATTCTCTGATCTTTGTTTAGGAGAGTGTGTCTTGGAGCTTGATTTGAGTTTGAACAAGAGGAATGAGATGGGCAAATTTTGGGGTATGACAGCTGGCTTACTCCTGTTCCCACAAACCTTAATACAACTTATTCCGTCTTGGAACCAGAATTGGATAAACCTAGTGAACTGAGGATCTTGAAACGGCGATGATGATATCCAATACGGAAGCGTGGGGTTGATCTACCAAGGTTAACACTCCAACTTCCAAGAATGCAAGAAGTTTTTTTAGCTTATGGCAAGTTTTGGGACTTTAAGAATGCAAGAAGAATGCTTGGAAGGAGTCAAGAAGTCCAAATTAACAAGAAAATTTCACCAAGCCCGCTAAGCGAGGGTTGTAGCGCGCTACCACTTTTATTACAAAATAGAGAGCTATGTTTTTGAACGCGCTTAGCGTGGTCTCTGTAGTGGAGCCAGATATTTTTGCTAGCCCGCTTAGCGCGGTCAACAGGCTAAGCGGGCTTCAACTTTTTGGCACTTAGTTTTTAGGCACTTGAGATATTTTTTGGACCTTATCTTCTACTTTTACCAACTTTCTTCCATTACAACATTCTATGGCACTAAAAAGAGAGAAGAAAAAAAATGTCTTTGAAGAATTCCATCAAGATTTCAAGCATCCATCTTCAGCTTTGATTATTGATGCTAGTGAAGCTTACTTTGTTTCTTGTTGTTGAAGCTACCATGGCTATGGATAGCTAAATATCTTTTGTATCAAGATTAGAGGTAGTTAACTTATAGATTATGTATTTCTTTTGATCTTTTGTGAATGAACTTGGTTGATGATTAATATATGGTATCTTACTGTTTATGTTTTATTTGTTGATTTGAATCACTATTGAGAGATATGTTTCAAACCATGACCTAAAAGATATTCATTTATCAATAAACAAACTCTAGAGATCGATTTATGAGTTGATAATCACTTGTATCCAGTTTTAAAGATTATAATGTTGATTGTTGACATGAGAGATCATCTAGTGGTTAATATGATAATGCTCACGACATCGCTTCAGAGATAAATGGTATTGAGAGGATACGTGATTATATTAATCATTAATAAGTTCATACGCTTGATTAATTGAATATATATGAAACGCGTTAATGAAACCTAATCTTGACACGTTTTTCTCAAACCGTTCAAAACTATATTTTTACCGTCTTTAACTAATTTCCATGCAATCATTACTTTCCATTACCAAAACTTTTCCAAAACCCTTACTCAAAATATTATTAACTGTAGAAAAGCGATAACATCGCATCAATCCTTGTGGAAACAATAAAGTAAATACTTACACTGTAAAAGTGTTTTAAACAAAATGGCGTCGTTATCGGGGATTGGCGTATAAGATATTACAAGCATTACAATAGTGTTTTGTTTTGAGAGTTACTTGTATTACTATTAAACTTTGATTCCTAGTCTTTGCTCACTTTTTTGGTTAGTGTTTCAACTTTCTGTTACACGAGGAAGTGTACCTGTAGATCAACTCCTTTTTGATCCTGAGATTGAAAGGACTGCTTGTAGACTTAATAGCAAAACCATAAGGAGAAGACAACTAGCCAAGGAAAGGAGACTAAGACAAGAAGCTGCTACTTCTTTAACACCTCAAAGAATTGAAGAAGTTATGGCTGAACCAGTGCCACCTCCGAGAGGTCCGTGTACTAATAGTCCTAGGAGGAATGCTCAATTTGCTCGTAATAATAATAATGCAAGACATTCCGAGATGAAGACCTACATACTTCAAATTTTGTATGCAAGTCCTTTCACCAGTATTGATCATGAAGATCCATACAACCATCTTACAAAGTTCTATGAAATTGTTGGTGCATTTATTCCTCATTCTTTGATTGGGAAGGTTAAGGATTAGTACCTTGATCAAGTGTAATAATGTAATGCCTTTTTGTGAATAGAATTTCTTTCTCAACAAGTTTGTTGTAACTATTTTTCTCTCTCTTCTTCCATTTTCACCTTGTTCATCTTGTTCCACTATGCACCAAAAATTGGTATCTAGAGCTCGATTCGGATCCACGGGAAGGGAAACACGAGTGTACCTAAGGCATGTGTGATTGATTTCATTTTTCTTGAATTCACGTTGAATTTACGATCGAAACTGTAGTAAAATCACATTTCTTGATTTCGAGGGATCGGGAAACACGAGTGTTTGGTGAGATCTGAGTGATTTCTTGCTTAATATCAAAAATGAACAGTGGAAACGGTGGTTCAAATATGAAACTTCCAGTGTTTGATGGAAAGAATTGAAATCGGTGGATGATTAAGATGCGTGTGTTGTTTGGTACTCAAGATGTGCTTGATCTCGTCTACGACGGTTACACGTTGGTTGCTGCGAATACAATAAAAGCATAAAGAAACGCGCAATGAGAAACAAAGAAGAAGGATCAGAAAGCGTTGTTCTACATCCATTAGTGCGTGGATGCGGATATGTTTGAGAAGATCTCTGATTCGATGACAGTAAAGGCTGCATGGGACACACTGGTACGGTGCTATGGCGGTAGTGCATCAGTGAATAAGGTGAAACTTCAGAGTTTACGTAAGCAGTTTGAGAATCTCAACATGAAGAACAATGATAAGGTACCATATTACATCTCTAGAGTGATTCTGATTGCAAATGAGATGAAATGTTGTGGATAAACTCTTTCTGAACAAGTAATCATTGAGAAGGTATTAAGATCTCTCACTCCTAAATTTGATTACATTGTTGTAGCAATTGAACATTCTAAGGATCTGAGCATCATGAGAATTAAAGAGTTCCAAAGCATCCTAGAAGCACAAGAGTTGTGTCTAACTGAGATAACCTCTGAGAGAGAGGTAGAGTGGGCTCTGAAGGCATCTTTTAGTAGAAAGACTCAGAAACCTTCTTCGTTGGAAGCCAAGAAGAGACATGGTGGTTCTTAGATGTTAGAAGTGTTTAAGTCTAATGAGAAGAAACATCATAAGGGAAGGGAGGAGCCTCATAAGAAGAAGATTCAATGCTATTGTTGTAAGAATTTTGGCCATTATGCTTTTGAGTGTTGGTTAAATAAAGGAAAGAAGTAAGAAGAAGTAAATATAGCCAGGGAGTCTAATGATGAACCTCTGTTATTGATGGCTTCTGACTCTAATAATAGTGAATTGTCATAATGGTGGTATATGGATATTGGATGCTTAAATCACATGACTGGAAACAAACAATGGCTCGTAGGTTTTGACTCCAGAAAGAGAACAAAGATTAAATATGTTGATGATAAGTTCCTTAATGCTAAAGAAATGGGAAATACCAGAATCAAAGTGAAGAATGGTAAAACTGTTCTGATCAAAGATGTTTGGTATGTTCTTGGAATAAAGAGTAATTTAATGAGTGTGGGTTAGCTAATTGAGATAGTTTTCTCACTTACTATGAAGGACAAACTCTTAAAGTTCTATGATTCCAATTAGAAGTTGATTATGCAATCTGAGCAGCGAAGCAACATAACATTCAAGGTGAATGTGAAGACAGCTGAAACTAAATGCCTTTGTGCAAAAAGCGCTAAAGGTGATAGTGAGTTGTGGCATAAGAGACTGGGGCATCTGAACTTTAGAAGCCTGGGGCATTTGAGTTCTAAGAAGCTGGTACATGGCATTCCAAATATTTTGAAGCCTAAGAAGTCATGTGAGGTATGCATAAAAGGAAAGCAATCTAGATTGGCATTTGCATCTTAAGTGGTTCTAAGAGCAAAGCATGCTTTGGAAGTTGTGATTTTTTATGTGTGTGGGTCATTCCTAGAACCTTCACTTAGAGGAAATATGTATTTTGTGTCATGGGTATCACTCATCAAGTTTAAGCATGAGGTTTTTACTAAGTTTCTGAATTTCAAGGTGAAGGCAGGAAGACAGAGTGGTCAGAAGCTAAAGATTCTCAAAACTGATGGTGGAGGTGAGTGTAACTCTACAGAATTCAGATAGTTATATGAAGAAAATGGGGTTGAACATGAAGTGACAGCTCCGTACACTCCACAAAACAATGGTCTTTCTAAAAGAAGAAATTGTACTTTGCTTGATATGACAAGGAGAATGCTGAAGGAAAAGAAGCTACATCACTCGTTATGGGGAGAAATTGTTGCAACTTCAACGTATGTGCTCAACAGGTGTCCAACTAAGAAGATGAAGGAAGTTGTAGCATTTAAGAAGTGGACTGGAGATAGGAAAAATGTGAGACATCTTAGGGTATTTGGTTTTGTATGTTATAAACATGTTCCAAATGCTAAGAGAAAAAAGCTGGATGATAGAAGTAAAATAATGTTACTGGTCGGGTACCACAGTTCATGTGCTTATAACCTTCATTGTCCAATCTCTAAGAAGGTAGAATTCAGCAGAGATGTCATAGTGAAGGAGTCAGAAACTTTGGATTGGAAAACGTTTAATCATGCCTCTGGTGGTGGAGGTGATTTTGAAGGAAGTTTGAAAGTTGTTTATGAAGATGAGTCAGAATCAGAACATGATTCTGATTCTGAAGCTGAAGTCAAGTTTGAATATGAAGGAGAATCAGAGTCTGAAGGCGATTCGGAAGGTGAATCTAACAGAGACTTTGAAGGTGATCCAGATTCTGATGGTCAAGACTTTGGGGGTCAAACTTCTGGAAGTAATTATGCTTTTGGAAGTAGTCAGTCTTCTGAAGGTGGTAGTTTTGAAGAAAGTGTTTCTGGAGGGGGTCCAGAAGCTAATATTGTTCCAGGTTCTGTAGAAGATTCAGAATAAGTTCAAAGACCACAAAGAATGAAACAAATACCCTGAAGGTCTGCAGAGTTTGACATGTTACGTGACACTGAAATAGACTCTAAAGGCAAGTCATTCAGTGTGTCATGTTAGTGGACTCTGAACCTGTAAGTATAGAAGAAGCACTCAAGAAGAAAGTATGGCTAAAGGCTGTGAAAGAAGAACTTCAGGCTATAGAAAGAAACAAGACTTGGGAGTTGACTGAGCTTCCAAAAGAGAAAAAATCCATCAGCGTAAGATGGGTTTTCAAGATAAAATTAAAGCCAAATGGATCAATTGGGAAACACAAAACGAGGTCAGTAGCTAGAGGTTTTCTCCAAAAACCTGGGCTAGATTACTTTGAGGTGTTTGCACCTGTAGCTAGACATGAAACAATCAGGTTAGTGATTATTATAATTGCTAATAGGAATTGGATGATACATCTGGATGTTAAATCTACACTTCTGAATGGTCTTTTACAAGAAGAAGTTTATGTGTTACAACCTCTTAGATTTGTGAAAAAGAATTAAGAAGGGATGGTGTACAAGTTACATAAAGCTTTGTATGGGGTTTCAGAAATACTTTTCAGAAATGTGAGATGGAATACGGTGTCTATGTTCAGCATACTTCTAAAGTCAATATGATTCTGGTATGTCTTTATGTTGATGACATATTGCTGAAAAGGAGTTGTTCTAATGAGATACTCAAGTTCAAGAAGGTGTTGATGAATGAATTTGAGATGAATGACCTAGGAAAGTTGGTATACTTTTTAGGGATGGAGATTTTGTATCCTGAGAAGGATATCATTTTGCATTAGCTAAAGTATGAACTTACGCTTCTGAAGAGATTTGAGCTGACAAATTGAAAGTATGCAGTCACACCTGTTGAAGCGAATCACAAGTTAGATTCTGATGGTGAGGGTAAGGGTGATGATGTTGATGCTATTCAAACTCATATTGGTGTGGATACGGAGTTGACAAAAGAAATACTTTTGGATTTTTTTCAAATATCTGGGAAGTCCCATTGCTTGGTGCTCCAAGAAGCAACCAGTGGTTATGTTGTCAACTTGTGAAGCTCAATACATTGTAGATGTTTTGTGTGCATGTCAAGGTGTGTGATTACTGAAGTTGTTGCAGGATCTGAAGATTAAGGTGAAGAAGCTTGAGAAGTTGATGATTGACAACAAATCAGTTATAGGCCATGCTAAGAACCCATTGTTGCATGGAAGAAGCAAGCATATTGACATGAAGTTTCACTTGCTGAGGAATCAAGTCCATAATGGAGTGCTAGAAGTTGTTCATGGTAGCACCCATAAGCAACTTGCTGATGTTCTGACAAAAGCTATCAAGACTAAACATTTTATCCACTTGAAGGATGAAATTGGTGTTGTAAATTTCTAAATATGAATTAAGGCATAGTGTTAGAAGTAATTCATATCCATAAGCATTGTTAGTCAGAAGCAGAAGCTTCTGAGGTGACTATACCAGAAGTGGTATTTAGCTTCTGGAGTTTAGTTTGTTTGTTAGCTTAACTGTTAAGCATAGTTTTTGTTGTGCCTACGTGACAATTTACTTTGTCTATTTATACAAGGTTATATAGATATGGGATTTGTAATACTGTAATGTATTTTTTTATTAATAGAATTTTTTTCTCAACAAGTTTGTTATAACTGTTTATCTCTCTTTTTCCATTTTCGCCTTGTTCATTTTTATTCATCTTTTTCTGCTGTGCACCAGCTTGACGTATTTCCTTTTTTTTTTTATGGTATTTTCTATTTCTCTAAACCACATATGCATTATTTTTAAATAAATAATTTCGTATCAATAGCAACTTTAGTCAATGGAGCGACAAACTTAACAACACAAGTAAAATGTCAAATTGTTTAGTTTGGTTATCTATGCAAGACTGAGTCCTATGTCTCCCTAACTTCCGTGGACCTCAATAAACTTGATAAATATTTAATTAATTTGTGTCTTAGAGTCTTTCTAAATGTCTAAACTTCATTTGGCTGAGGGGATACTTGTCAATCTTTTAATTGGACCATTTAGGGATTTTGAGTAACAAGTTATTTATTATTATATGTAAATACTAACCGATTTTTTATATTTTTGTAAATTAACAGATAATTCAAGAGTCATGCATGAAAGATGGAGGGTGGAGTGTCACCTTTCTCCGATTGTAGTCTGACCATAACCGGCCATGTGTTCTCTCACTCACCGGTCACTATTATGATATTGAGATCCAAAGTTTCATATCTTTGTCTCATTCTGGTTTAGATTGTTTCAAATAAATTAATAAATTCATATTTGTAACCAGATAATGAAATGTTGTTTTTTTGTTTTGGTATGATATGATCACTTGTTGACAAACAACTAACAAGGATATGGACTTATGAGAAAAAAAAGAAAAGGTGATTAGCTGTGAAAGAAACATATATAGTAGGCTGCAACATGCATTCCTTGTTTGAAAACTACAACTATAGTCCACTTCTAATGATTAATACCAAAAGATATTGCATTGCATGAAAATTTCAATCCTTTATTCTCCATGTTTTTCATCATCGTTCTAGAAAAGCACAGTAACAAGGAATTATAGTGGATTTCATTTTCAGATTGAAGATGAATTGGGCAACTTCATCGTGGAGTTATTTTCAATTTTCATGGACCACATATAGCATGAGGGAGGGGAGAAGCACCAAGTGGGTTCTCATATTTTAAATGATGCTAGTTTTAGTGAGTGGTGCATAATGAATGAATAATAAATTAAATATATAATTCATAAAGTTTTATCTCATTGTTTGAGCTTTAAGATCATCCATTCTTTAGACTATGATATTATCCTCCCACCTTACAATATTGCTACCAAAAAATTGTGAGGGAATGATAGTAGTGCAATTCAAGTTGAATAGACTCTTGAAGTTTAAAGAGTTGCAACCTATCTAAGCGCCTAAGAAAATAATAGTTTCAAAGTCAGCTAAGTTTATGAAGATATTGTGTTGAGTTACATAGTGTATGTGAGCCCAATAAAGATGATTTTCTATTAAAAAAAGAAGAAAGTTTTAACTACGTCCCACCGAGAATAAAGGTGGAAAATGTTAGAATTGGACAAATTTGATTTGTGTAAGTATTTTGGTATCGTTGAGTTCGAATCATCCTGAAGAATAATTTTAATCAAAATGTACAAGTTTTTTATTTTTGATTTTCTGAATCAACCTTTTAAACATGATTCAAAACATGTTACCCTTTATGTCCTTATTTAAGCTAGTTTTGCAAGTTCATTGGGAAGTAATGTTAGAAAATATTAAAGAGGGGGTTACAAATTAGGCGCAATTTTAGATTTGGAAGTAATGTTAGAAAACATATTTTGGGGAGAGGGAGAGAGGTTCGGCATTCGTCCTCACTTTATCTACTCTACTCTTTAATGGTTTTCCATGGGAACCTGCTTTGTTCCTTTTTGTTTTGATAAATATTGCAAGAGTTCATATAATCATTAATCCACAATAATGTTGAGAAAAATAAATCTCTTATCTAGATCTTAACTTGTATACGGTATAACGCCAAACGCTTTTGCGTAATCTTTACTCGATTCACGCTTCTTGAACCTTCCAGCTTCACCAATTTGCTCACAGTCTTCGTGTGACGCAACCACCCCTTGATCTCACTGATTTTTTAAGTGATGAAATGCCTGAAGATTTCAGAAAAACTCCTTCCTGTCCATAGCATTCTACATAAGATCCTCATTCTTTTTTACTGGAACTTGTCAGCACCAATGACAATAACCTCAATCTTGCAAGCTTCCTGAAAACCTTAACCAAACCTTCAAGAACAATTAGTTTCAAGAAAACGTCTTCCTCAATCAATTACAAATCTCTCATAGTTAAGATCTGAAATCAAAACTAGAGGTTAAAGATGAAAGAAATTCGTTTGCAAAAGTTTTGAAATTTTAAAAATGAGGGGGTCTCGATTTCCCAAAAATCACAATGAAGATTAAGATTTTCCACTAAAATTATTATTCGAAATGAGATGAAAAAATGAATTTATATGTGCTTGAGATTAAGCACAAAAATAGATGGAAAAAGTTAGATAGATTTGATTCAAGAACATTTCATGATTTGAGTCAAATGAGCAAGTGAAGTGAAATAATAAAGCATGCCATTTTTGACCCATTTCTGGTCTGATTGAAATCAAGTATAAAGTCTGATTTGAATCAGAATGCCTTTGATTCAAATCAAGTGCAAAGACTGATTCAAATTAATTTGAACATAGCCAAAAGAAAAAAGTGAAAAAATCTGACTTATTTGAATTAGGTGTAAAGTCTGATTCGAATCAAATGAAGTAGAGGTGACTCAGATCAGTCTGATTTAAATCAAGTGTAACTTGTGATTTGAATCATAAAGCTGTCTGATTCGAATCAAGTTAAAAGTTTGATTCGAGTCAGAGTGTTTGAAAAACTTTAGTTTGCCTGTGTTCAATATGATTCGAGTTAAGATATGTACATGATTTGAATCATGCACATAAGATCTCAATTTTTCATGGTGTTCAAAATACTTTGAAATTTTTCTTTTCACCTAACTTAAACCAATAACATACATACGGTTCTTGTTTCACTAACTCGTGAAATTAACTAAAAGCATCATAATCAAACTCAAATATAACAATTTATATATGCAGGCTTAAAAAACGAATCAATTCAAACTTGATTCAGAGATGTGTAACTATGAAGGAGACTTTAACATTCAACTACACAAGTGGGTTCTCAAAAACATTTGGTTAGCATGTGAGAGCTGTCTTATTAACTTATGAGTTACTCTAACACTTTTGCAATATTCTTGTCACTCAAACACCACGCTAAGTGCACGATCGACCATGTGAGCTTTTACATTTCTTCTCTTTCACAACTTTGAAGCTTCAAGTTCCTTGTTTCATTATCTTTGACTTTAAAACTTCACTGGAACCTTGAATCGTCTCCCTAACGAGGCTAGTGATAACTTCAAGAAGAGTATAATTATTAGAGATAGCTGGAAAGATATCACCAAGGAGCAACATGATTTCACCAAACATTCGAGTCATCATCAAAACCACCATGATCAACATATGATTAGAGTATCAATTACACTTTTTTGTACCTGCAAGCACATATATCCATACTATTCATATTATTAATCATCTTCCCTCATTTTTTTTCTTAGTAATGTCTCCTTTTTTTAGTGTCTTTATCACACTGCACCATATTACAACTCACTTAAGGTTTGTTTGTATTTGTTTTTTCTACTCCAGACCGATAAATGTACTAAACTTGAGCATCATGCATGTATATGATGTTTTCTTGGTTATGAAACGGAACACAAAGGTTATTAGTGTTGGGACCCAATATTCTAGTGCTTTCGAATCTCTCGCCATGTTGTCTTTAGGCACACATAATGTTCTCTTCCTTGTCAAAGTTTATATCATTCTTTCCTACTCCCACTCCTCTTTTACTAATCCTAATGTTTGTTATTTTCCTAGTGACACATATAGAGGTTCTGACTTATGTGCAGGTTCTTCTAGTGATCTTTAAACCCCTTATGATGTTCTATTTACTTATGAACTTCCTCTAAGGGTAAGAAATCCACATGTACATCTTTGTGATTACCATTGTTATACCACAATACTTCACCATCATGATACGGTCCAATATATAAGCCTCTACCAGTCTTCATTAGCAACAAGCTATGTAGGAAGAATTATAGGAATTAGAGAAAATCCACACATGGGTCACTAGGAAAGACTCTTGTATGATGAAAATGGATGTATAAAATAATGACTATTTGTGATGGATCTATTGTGTGCTACAAAGCTCATCTTGTAACAAAAGTTTTCACTCAAGAGTATGGTATTGATTTTGAGGAAACATTTGCCCATGTTGCACATATCACCTATGTCCGCACTCTTCTTGCTATTGTTGCCATTTACCAATGGAAACTTGCTTAAATGGATGTTACAAATGCATTCCTCAATTGCGAGTTAGAAGAAGAGGTGCACATGCTTCCTTATCCATGATATACATGTAAGGGAAAAAGTATGTCGCATTCGTAAGATTTTATATGGTCTAAAACAAGTCCTTAGATCTTAGTTTTCTAAATTTCACAAGACTATCGCCCAGTTGAATTTCTCTTCTGGTGCTCATAATTATGCTCTTTTTACTAAAAAAGTAACAATGACATTGTTGTATTGCTTATTTATGTCAATGATATAATTATTAGTGTCAATGACTTATCATAACTGAAGAGCTCAAGCGATTCTTGTGTAAATATTTTGAGATGAAGGATCGTGTACCATTAAGTTACATTTAGGGACTTGAAGTATTATCTTCAAGTGATGGCTTGTTTCTATCACATGCCAATTATGCTTCTGAACTTGTCTCTCAAACATGTCTCAATTGTAAAATTGAACACACTCCTTTTTAACCTAATGTTGAATTTACAAGATGATACTTTGCTTGACATTGCTAATTTTTATTGACATCTTGTAGGTAGTTTGATATATCTCACAGAAACTTGGTCGGATAGTTCATATGGTGTTCATCTTGTTAGCCAATTCATGGTTTCTCCTTGTATCACACATTATCTTATTGTCCTCAGGATTATTCAGTATATCAAGGGTACCTTATTTTATGGTCTTCATTACTCAGATACATCCTTATTCACACTTAGAGCATACTCTAGTGTTGATTAGGCTAGTGATCTAACTAATCGTCATTCTACCATTTATTTTTCCTAGACATTCTCTTTTATTTTGGCAAACTTTGATAGTCCGCTCTACCGTCGAATTTGAATATTGTGCTTTTGCTAATACTACTTCTGATATATTGTGGATTTATTGGCTTATTGTGGATTTAGAGATATCACAATTTTCACCAACTAATCTATATTAAAACAATCACAATGTCATTCAAATTTCTCACAATGATGTTTTCCATGAGAGAATCAAACATTTTGAAATTGATTGTCACTCCATTCGTCAGCATCTTCTTCATGGTGAACTCCATCTTATCTCCATTATCTCTCTTGACCAGCCAACTTATTTGTTCATAAAATCTCATTTTCCTAGTAGCTTCCGCACTTTAGTATGTAAACTCAAACCGATTACTTATGCATCCCTTTGAGTTTGAGGAGTATAAGATGTATCTCATTAATTTATCTTTATTGTAATTTTTTTTTATGTCTCTCCAATCTTATAATTTAAATGTAAGCAACTTACTTGCACTAGATACACACAAAATATAGAAATGTATTTCCACATTTTTTGAATTACCACAATAATTAAGAAGGAAGATAGTATTTTTTATGTATTGAACACGTAATCAGTGTGTTCTTGCAGGCGTAGAAGAGCGTGTGGTAAAGGGCAATCCATAGATTAGTTTTTTAATTGTATCTTAAACTTTAGTGTATGCGTTACAAAAGAAAGAGCATTTGATTATGATATGATGAAGATGAAGTGGTCCCAACAACTCCCAACAAAGCTTCTATATTATAATTTTCTAATCCAAGTCCCACTCACTCACTCCAACCAAAATTGACCTCACTCAACCTATTTATTTCTTTGTTAACTCCTCCAAATCCAAGAATATATATGTTCCTTTCCCTTTCAAAACTTTATTCAATTCAATTATTCTTTCTTTACTTGTATTAAATAAATACAACTTTGCCGGTGCCTGTACCTATCGTTAATTACTATATCCATGGACTATGTAATGTAGGGTTTACGTGGATGGAAACTTCACTAACTCACTTTATGTCTTTTTGCTTTAGAGTTTATCTACTCATTTTTCTACTTTCGTATGGTTTGTTTTGACCTCAGCACTTGTTAATTTCAATATTTGTAGCAACACCCTATATTAAGAAATGAGTATTTAAACTAATATAAGTTAGTCAAGTTGATAAGATTTAAACTCGTACTAAATTTCTTTTGACCCAATTTATTCAAATTTTATTCAAACTAGGTAGAAACGGGTTTGAATAAAACATATATTTAAATTATTCTTTTAAAAAAAATTAATTTACTGATAAAAGTATATTAAAATTTGACAATATGATTATGTTTAAAATTAATTTCTATAAATAGTTATAATTTGGTTATAACTTTAAATAATAGTGAATGGTTGTTTTATTAGTCTGATATTTATTATTTATGGAACAAAAATTAATCAAAGAACGGTAGTTGCGATGTGTAACGGCGGACTTGAATTTCTGGTGCGGTGAAGAAGTGGTTGACCTGCAAGATTAACACTCATACTCAAGTCAGTATGTGAATAATATGAATAAATGAAGTTTGAATTTGAAATTATTTTGGAGAATGGTGTGCTTTATATTTATATAGGAAAGTGTTTTAACCACTTGCAATTTTTAAAGCGTGAAATATGGGGAGTCGTTGGATGCTCCTTTGTCTTGGAACTCCTACGCTCTTCCTAAGGTAGTACGCTTACGCTACAAACGGCTTGGACGGATTATTGCTTTCTCTAGACCAGACCTACTAGCTTTTCTGATTGGTCCAGAACAGTTGCCCAAAAGCTTTTGTCTCTACTTAGCAGTATGAGGGTTTTTGTCGTATTCGTTTTTTTGTGTTGGCCATATCTGATTTGAATGGAAAACCAAGAGGTGATATTGATGCCCTCAATCTTCCTGACTCATTAGTCGATCAAGTATGCTCTTGGCGAGGGGCGTAGTAAGGAAGGATAAAGCTCTAGCTTCTATGCGGGCTACCTTATCTACTATGAAGACGTCCCTTTCAACCGCTCAAGGATTCCATGACAACATGCATCTTGATAATGCCTCATTGGATCAGACATTAAATAAATCATCCACTGCTAGTCTCGCAGTTGTTTCGAAGTTCTTTGAGGATGCCTTACAACATATAGAGCATTTTCACTCTCCCTTACACATTTTGAGGGAGAAAGTATGGCCAGACCATATGTTGAAAGATGGAAAGATCGTCTCACTTAGGGATTATTTGTTCCTATATGCTATTTTTTGTAATGAAATACCCTGCACTATAAAGCGTGAGTAAAATGAAATTGACGTGGTGATATTGCTTTTACCCTGCACTAAGATGAATGAATTAGAGAATTGAGAGAAATGAAAATTAGTTACTTATTGTTGTCTCTGTATTTTTTACCATGTACATTGGACCCGAGAAGAAGACAGAATGATATAACAACTGAAAATTGGTTGTTGCATGGGATGAAAAATAAATAACATGAAGAAGTAACCAAAACAAAACAAAATACATATAATCCCACATTATTTTTTAAGCAAAGAATTTAAGTGTATATAAAACAAAACCACATATTAAATAATAATTTGAAAAAAGAAAATGGGTCACAAGCCCAATATATTTTACATCAAATTTTTGTTTAAATAATTTCTAAATTTAAAAACAAAATAAAAAATATTAGTTAATATATATTCTAAAAAATATACTAATATATATTTAATAATATATAATTAAAAAAAAGTAAAAAGAAGATTTAAAGAAATAAAAAAACCTATGTGGATTAAAAAAATAACTAAAAATATATATATCACGTGGACTGCCACGTAGATAGTTAGAGAGAATATTTACTGCAATGTGGTAGTCCGAGGTGTATTTGAGAGAATCTAAAAATTGCGATGGGGTTTTAAGAAAAAAAATTGACATAGCTAAAAACAAAATTCCCTAATATTACAGAGGGGTTTTATATATTCAACTCTAAATTTTAAAACTTGTAGGATAAATTTAAAATATAAAAATGTAGAGACCAATTTACAATTTTGAAAATTTAAAGGGTCTAATTTATAAATTTTGTAAAGGCTTAACTACATTTTTATCCCTTATTTTGATATTTTTTATTTTTAATCCTCCCATTTTTAAATTCAATTTTTTCTCCCTTAACTTATTTTACTTGGAATTTTGATGGCCCCTCTTTAAATTTGCATGCAATCATGATTTGGATAAAAACTTTATTTTTAATAAAGTGGCAATGATGCCTAAGATAATTTATTAATTAAATTATTTAAAAATTAATTAATCAAAATATTTAAACGAAACATTTGAGGCTTTGGCCCACTTCCTTAGAGCAGATCCAGATGAGAATATTAACAAATGCATGTTTTAGCAAATGATTTTTTGAAATTAAATATTTAAAAGAAGTTTTAATAAAAAGATAAAAATATCTAAAATAAGATTTTAAGAATAACTATTCGAATCAAATTTTCATTTGAAGCTTATATGAAAAGTTTTTTTGTAAATTTTTTTTACGCAAAGTTATGTAATACTATAAAATTTTTTTTTTTAAAAAGTCAAAACAAACGGATCCAATATTGTGTGCTTGAAATAAAATGTAACTTTGGTGAGCCAAAACACAGAATCAAAATTATGTAATGGGCAACCTTTGGTTAATGGGTTGGTTAGATGTGGTAAAAAATTGACCTAATAACTTGGAGGTGAATTTTGAATTTTCATAAAATAATTATAGGAGCATCTTACAAAATTTGAAAATTTAAGAATAAATAATTTCTAATTTTTTACTTTTTTGATTTCATTTGAAATTTTTTAAATTTAACTTGAAAAAAATACTTTAGAAATTTATATCATTTTAACAATTTTTCATATTTTTTATCCAAATAATAAATTTTGATCAAGTCACTTTACATTTTCTCAAAAAATTATTTTTCTTCGCTAAAATTTAAGGGGAATTGGGAAACACTTCTAAACATTTTGCCTTGTGTGATTCATATATATAAAGTTGATAGATTGGGAAACATTTATGTATAATATAAGGTTTGTTCTCAAATATCTCATTTGTAATTTTCTTTAGCAACTCTTGAAAGTTTAGTGAATCGGAGAGTTATTTTCTCTTAAATTGTTTGTTCAAGTTGAATAAACAAGTTATTGTGTTTATTATCTTACTTTATCTTCTTCTGCCAAGTTAAATTAATGTCTTGGTGCATATAGAATTAATTTTGTTGAAGACTATTTATTTTAGTTTGAAAAAAAAACTTTCTCACATATATTTATGTGATTCAACCTTTCAATTTCACACAAATGCACAAATTTCTCACCGGATATTCAAAGTTAGGATGAACACCTCCAAGAGCCTAGAAACATTAAGTAATTTTTTTGAGATCAACCATGCTATTTGGATGAGGTTAGAGCCACAATCCATTAAAACACAAGCTAGAGAGTGTAAGGTAAATAATCGAGCTAGATGGGGAAATTGTTTCCAAGCAAAGTTGCAAACGACATGGCAATGACAATGATTCCTTCATGTTACCACGATTGAATGTATAAGGGGAACATGAAAATCCAGATTTAAAGTGATTGCAGTAAGATAAAAAAACTGATAAGATCAATTTAGCATATTCAAGTAACAACAGCACATAGAAATTAGGATAGAAAACTGAAGATTATTATGAGAATCTACTAGAGTTCATATGGATCTATTAAGTATAAGATAGATAGTATGAAATTATAATTTAAGAGAGAAAAATGGGTAGGCAACTTTGAGAGGCCTTGACTCTCTAAAGAATTCTCTACCAAATCAAGCATACTGACACACTGAATCTAGTATTGCATTTATTTCCCCAAATCTAGATTCTCTCTCCACATTGTTATTGCCACGTGGCTCAGCCATGTGCTGCCTCTAATAGAATTTATTTTACTTGCATTTTAGCCCTCTCTCACTCCTCTTACGTGTCCTTTTGTAACTTTTTCCAAATCTACCAATTATCCCTCTTCCAAACTCTCCTTAACCTTAAGGAGAAGTGCTGGAAATTCTGCTTTCACCTTCTCTGCCAATTCCCACGAGTTCTCAAACTCGGGTAAATTCCCCCACTTCATCAACACCTCTATACCCCCTGCTCATTTCTTCTAGAATCTATGACCTTCTCATGTGTAAGTTCCAAGTGCGATTCTTCGTTCTTACAGACTGGAAATGGTTGGGGCTCCACAGCAGGTGAAATAGCCTTTTTCAATAGGGATGCATGGAACACAGGATGCGCCATAGTATCTTCCGGGAGCTTCAAATTATAGGCCACTGCTCCAATTTTCTGAACCACCTCATAGGGTCCATAGTACCTGGGGCTGAGCTTCTGATTAATCCTAGTAGCTAGTTTCCTCATTTTGTAGGGCTAGATTTTCAAGTATACCATCTTTCACCTTCATATTCCACCTCTCTCATATGCTTTTTTGCTTGACTCCTCATCAAATCTTGAGGCTTAAGGAACTGCTCATGTAACTCCTAAAGCATCACATTCCCTTTAGTTGTCAACTTATTGACCTCATCTACTGCTGACAATGGAGTGTCTCCTCTTACGAACACTGGGGTTGCCCTTCCATAGAGAGCCCGAAATGGTGTAGTTCTAAGATAAACTTGGTAGTTTGTGTTATACCAATGCTCAACCCATGCTAATCACTTGGCCCGCTGCCTGGGTTTCAACCCAATAGCACATCTGAGACAGATCTCCAAACACCTATTAACCACCTCAGTTTGCCCATCAGACAGGGGATGATAGGCACTGTTATACTTCAGTTTAGTACCTTCATGCTTAAACAGTTCAAACTAAATTGACTCAAGAAAATCTTGTCTCTGTCAGATACTATGGAGCTATTAAATCAATGTAACCTGTTCACTTCCTATATAAATAACTCAGCAATATCTTTGGTTGTGTAAGGGTGATTGACAGGTAAGAAATGGGCATATTTTGTCAGTCATTCCACCACCACCATCACTGTGTCCGCCCCATGTGCTCTAGGCAATCCACCAATAAAGTCCATGGAGATATCACTCCATGTTTTAGTAGGAAAAGGTATGGGTTGAGTAAACCCCCAGGTGTCAAAGTTTGGTACTTGTTCCTTTGGTACACTTCACATGCTTGCACATATTCTTGTATTTTCTTCATCATGCCCTTCCAATACACCACACTTTTCACCCTTTTATAAGTCCTCAAATATCCAAAATGTCCCCCTCTAGCTGAGTCATGAAATTAATTTAAAATCCAAGCAATCCTGGGTGACTGCCTTGAAATCACCACTCTTCCCCCATGGTACATCCTTCCTCCCTTCAATTGAAACTTTTCTTACTGGCAGGATATGTTATTAGTGCTTGCACTATAGATTTTAGCCTTGCATCTCTTTGTATTTCCTCTTACAACCCTTCCCATGCCTCACATTGAATAGTGGTTATATGTTGCATTTGCCTAGATAAGGAGTTTGTTGCACTGTTCTCTTTTTCGGGTTCATACTTGACTTCAAAATCAAATCCCAACAATTTTGAAAGCCGTTAAGTTTGTTGTTCTTCCCCCATAATATTTTGTTCAGTAATGAATTTTAGGCTCTTTTGATAAGTGTGCACCTTGAAATGTCTGCCCAACAAGTAAGGCCTCCATTTTTGTATAGCAATCACAATGGCCATCAGTTCTTTTTCATATACAGATTTCTTTTTTGCTCTATCAGACAATGTTTGGCTCATGTAAGAAATAAGCATGCCTTCCTGCATCAATACATCTCTTATCCCCTTCCTGAAGCATCAGACTCCAACACAAACTCCTTTTCAAAACCTAGCATGGCTAAAATAGGAATGGTGGTCATGGCTTCCCTGAGTTCCTCAAATGCCACTTGAGCTTCCTTACTCCACACAAAATTATCCTTCTTGATTAATTGAGTAAGAGGCCAATCAATCTTACCATAATTCCTTACAAACTTCATATGGTACCAAGTTAATCCCAAGAAGCCCCTCAGGCCCCCATGCCTCACATTGAATAGTGGTTATATGTTGCATTTGCCTAGATAAGGAGTTTGTTGCACTGTTCTCTTTTTCGGTTTCATACTTGACTTCAAAATCAAATCCCAACAATTTTGAAAGCCGTTAAGTTTGTTGTTCTTCCCCCCATAATATTTTGTTCAGTAATGAATTTTAGGCTCTTTTGATAAGTGTGCACCTTGAAATGCCTGCCCAACAAGTAAGGCCTCCATTTTTGTATAGCAATCACAATGGCCATTAGTTCTTTTTCATATACAGATTTCTTTTTTGCTCTATCAGACAATGTTTGGCTCATGTAAGAAATAAGCATGCCTTCCTGCATCAATACATCTCTTATCCCCTTCCTGAAGCATCAGACTCCAACACAAACTCCTTTTCAAAACCTAGCATGGCTAAAATAGGAATGGTGGTCATGGCTTCCCTGAGTTCCTCAAATGCCACTTGAGCTTCCCTACTCCACACAAAGTTATCCTTCTTGATTAATTGAGTAAGAGGCCAATCAATCTTACCATAATTCCTTACAAACTTCATATGGTACCAAGTTAATCCCAAGAAGCCCCTCAGCCCTTTCACATCCTTAGGAATGGGCCATTTCTACATGTCTTCTATTTTCTTACGATCATCTGACAACCCTTGTCCAGAGATGAGATGACCTAGGTATTCAATCTCCTCTTGGCCAAAAGAGCACTTTTCTTGTTAGCAAACAACTTCTGGACTTCCAACACTTGCATTATCTTATGCTCCTTTTTGCTCCTACTATAGATTTGAATGTCATCAAATAAAACCAGGTAGAATTTTCTAAGAAAAGGTCTTAAAACCTCATTCATCAAAGCCTTAAAAGTTGAAGGAGCATTTGTCAATCCAAAGGGCATCACTAGGTACTCATAATGTCTCTCATGTGTTCTAAAGGCTATCTAGTCTATATCATCTGTCGCGGGGAAAAATCGTTATATTTTTTCTGGATGAGACACCTGATGCCTTCTTTGGGCTCGAGTGCTCAAAAAATGATTTTTCTTTTGTACCGACCAAACTTTTTATTGTTTCCAAAGTAGGAAAAGGAAAAAAGCTGCAATAACCTTAAAAGTGGGGGGAGAGATCTTGGGTAAGAGGGTTGGTTATACGAAGGGAAGGTATTAGCACCCAACGTATCTATAGTACTCTATAGGTTTCTTTGTTGTGTTTGTTTCATTCTATGTTATGGTGGAGGTTCTGTTGTGAAATAGGTGGGACCTAAGGTGTTTGTTTGATTATGCTCGCAAAGATCATCGCGATCCTCTGCATACATATCCCTTAGAGGGAATCAGAGCATTTGTAGCTCGGGGTCTACGGGTGCTAAGGTTTGAATGGTTTGAGGGAGAAGTTTTGCTCGCCAAGGATACGACCTTGTGCCTACGTATTCTCAAAGGGATGTTGAGAAAGTTAGAGCAATCGTAGTTCCCACTTATGCTAGTGGAAGCAAAGGATAAGAGACAAATGTCATCTCAATGTTCGATGTATCTAATCTATATCATCACATACATCTGTTTGTTTTTGTTTGAAAATCTTTTCATTATAAGCCCTGGGCCATGCCGCTTATGGTGCTTAGAATGATAAAGATGTTTTTTAGCCAGCCTTGTGGCAAAAACTTTCAATGAAGTCAGCCTTGTGACAAAAAGTTTTGATTAATCAGCCAGCCTTGTGGCAAAAGTTTCAACGAAGTCAGCCTTGTGACAAAAACTTTGATTAATCAGCCAGTATGGTGGCAAAAGGTTTGATTGATTAGCCAGCCTTGTGGCAAAAAAGTTTGATAAATTTGATTGATTGATTGATTGTTTGTGATGATATAGAAGAGATACTCCTATCATAGAAATGATAAATGTCTAATCTCCTATGGTATTTGATTTGGATATTGGGGATGCTTATAAGAAGCCCGTGGGTCCTTATACGAAGCCCAAGAGGAGGCTATCTGAGGGTCCTTGCATTGTAAGCCCAAGAGGAGGCTATGGGAGGGACAATCCAGGGTCCTTGCATTGTAAGCCCAAGAGGAGGCTATGGGAGGGTCACTCGTTTGTACAAAGCCCAAGGGGAGGCATGGTATAGTTGGTTTGAGCTCTTAGAGCGATTTCACCGGGAAACCATACTCTATGTCCTAACCTAAACTAGTGGAGATTCTTTGCACGAAGCCCAATAGGAGGCTATGGGGAACCTAGTGTTGTACTAAGTTTAACAATCCCACATATCACATATATGAACAAACACGAACAAGTATGAACAAACATGAACAGGTATGAACAATTATATATATGACAAAGTGTGTGTATATAATGGAGTTTATGAAGGAAATATACCTGTAAGCATGATCCATTTGTATACACGGGGCTCGGGACTCATACTCGGGGAGAGGTCCACTTGTATTTATTCAAAGCTATGTAAACAGGTATTCACAAAAGGGCTTGGGACTTATACCTACATGGAGGCCCATGGTATTTTTGGGAAGATTTAAAGAAAACCTTCATTTTTTGATTTGTTATTCGAGGTTAAAAATCAAACTGATCGAGATATATACAGAAAGGTGTGTGTACAATGAAATACCTAATTTCATGTACAGGAATGGGACTTATACATATGTGGAGGCCCCTGTTTTATTTTATAAAACATGGTTGATTGTTTAAAAGATGCGTCGTTTGAAAACTGTTTGAAAGTTTTATTTTGAAGAAGTTTTATATTTTTTTAAAAAAACTATACAAAAAGAAAAGAAATGGGACTTACACTCTCTAATATTCGAGAGGCCCCACTTCATTTTGAAAATCATTTGATTAGTCAAAAAGATTTAATCAAAAAGAGGTGGTTTATCGTTTTGAAAAGAATCGCGATCGCTCGTTTTAAAACGATTTGAATTTGAAAGAAATCAACTTAATTAAGTTTAAAACAAGTTTTAATGCTTAATTAAGACCTAAGTAATTAGGGTTTGATCACAAAAGTATTTACAAATGATTAGGTTAAAAAAAAACAATATTTAAAGTATTTTAAAACACTTAAAAATATGTCATTTTAAACCTAATTAAAAATGTATTAAATAAATCCTTTTTTGTGATTTTTTTTTATATTCATAAAATATGTATATTAAATAAGAGGTGTGTAAAAAATGAAGCAAAAATAAGTTGATTTGAATGGTTAAATTAAATGATGAAGTTGTGGAGAAAAATGGAAAAAAAGTGATAAAAAATTGGGTTTTGTCTCCACTAGGGCTTGAACCCACGCCCTGAGGTTCACCACTCAAAACAACAACCAACTGAGCTGCGCGTGCAGCTTGTTTATGATACGCTTCCATTCAATTATATTTTCAAACAAATATTTGAAATTTCCAAACCAAAAAATGCGCCAAGAACACAACCCTAACTGAATTTTGAATTTCTTCAAATCTGTGTTGTTTTGATCAAGTAAAGGGTCTATTCCACTTGGTTTTTCACGAGGAACATGATGGTGGTCTTTAATTTCATTTATTTTCACTCTAAGGCTATTAATTTCGTGATGAACACGAAGAACCCTAATTTTGAATTTCAATCTGAAATCGTGTATGTGCATGATAAGTTGCAATTGATTGAGGGCTAATGATCCTCATAGGTGCAGAAACAAGATGGTATATCAATATTTCATTTATGATGCGTGCATGATAGAGTTTGAAGTTCATGAGCACTTACCTCAAAAACGGCCAAACTGAGAATTGAATTTTGATCTGGAGGTGTTACAGATGTTGTTGCTCGATCTGGACAGCTTCAATGGACCTTATAGAACATGTCTGGATGCTTGGAGTGAATTGAAAACCTCTGGACCAGTTGGTGATGCTCGATCTGCAGTAAGACTCAAGTGAGGATCAAGCTTGTTGATTTTGATGTTTCAGATCATGGATGATGGTTGGAATAGTTCAAATATGGTATATGGAGTGTGTTTGGATGATTAGCTTGGACAGAATTGGCCTGGAATTGATGTTGGCGTGATAAGGTTCAATATATGCAAATATGGAAGTGAGGTAGTGATTTTGTGATTTGAGGTGTTTTGGGGTGTATGAGTGATTCAAACATATCCCATATGATGTTTATGAGTTGTGGGAAACATCACTTTGCTCAGAACTTGCAAGGTTTAGAGGTTGAGAATTTTACCTCTTTTTGAAACTTGAAACTTGCACTCTAAGAAAGAAGAGAGAAAACCTATAATTGTGAGGTTTTGGTGTGATTTGAAGAGTGTTTTGAACCTCTATTTATAGGCCATGAGTTCTGAATGCAGAACCTTTGCAAGTTGCCCAAAGTTTGATGACTTGGCTTAAGAGATAAACTAGCATCTTTTGCATTAAATGCAAATGGTTAAAAGTGACTTAACCATGGTTATTTTGCCAAGCTTCTTATCTCCTTCCTATCTGATCTTAAACCAGAAATATCTTCCAATTATTGCATCTATGTGTCATCACTTGGATCATTTGGTGGAATAGTGCATAACTTTGGTAAAAATGGCTTGTAATTTCATGCATAATGACCTCTAATGACAAAATTCAAAACCATAGTTATGCTCCATATTTTTTCATGCTCTTGGACATTTTGGAAAGCTCATGTTACACACTTCAAAACCCTAGTTGAAAGTTTCTTCAAGACCTTTAAGGAAATGGGTGAAAAAGATCCATGAACTTTGAAGAAAATGAAGTTTTAAGTGAAATTTTCAAAAGATACCAACTTTGAAGCTCCATATCTCTTAAATGGTTGATCTTTTGGAAACAATTTATATGTGACAAAGTTGTTCATTGGATCAAAATCTACAACTTTCATGTTGGAAGTTTTTTTCAGTTTGTAGGTGAAATTTTGAGTTATTCCCTTCCAAAGTTTGGAAAAAACCATTGAAAAACACTTAGAAATTTTTCTAAGTATGAAAGTCAAACTTTTGACTTTTTGATTCTTGATTGATTTTCTTGATTTTTCTTGATCAAATGACTTCATATATCATATATTGATGATTTGAAACTTCAAAAGTCATGGTTGACCAAAATTCCCCAAAAGTCAATGGTGATCTTGTACAGTTGACTTTTTCAGACGAATCGCGTTTCTGGAGATTTCAAATGAATCAAGCTATCCTCATCCAATGAGTGGTATGAATGAATCATATTGAGGTGTTGGAGGATATTGAATCATAGTTTGAGTTGTGACACCATGTCCTGATTAAAAAGGCAGTTGTTCAGTGAATTAGGTCAAAAACCCTAATTGTCGACCAGATGAAATTGATGCCTGTAGGTCTTGAATTAAGATACAATTTCCATTGTATATTTTCATAGGGATTATTTGAAGATGATTGAAACCTTTGATTGACTTCCTGGGTATTTTTAGGGTTTCCCAAATGTGATCCCTGATTTTAGTCCCTGATAGTTCAAAACCCTAATCTGATGATTTGAAATTTCACTGTTGATCAATCCTTGTGTAGGAGATGTCTTAAGCCAATGGATTAGGTCAAAATAATGCACTTGGGGTCTTGAGGTCATGTCCCAAGTCATTAGGTCAAATCCTGAGCAAAAGTCAAGAGTATACTGTCTTCAGTCAAAACCCTAATCTGGTTGATTCAAAGTCTTTGAGCTTGTTGAAATGAATCTCTGAGGACCAAATGTTGATTGTTGATGAAGATAGTTCTTTTGAGATGAAGGGAGAACAAAACCCTAATTGATTGTTACTTGTACTGATGAGTGATTTCCTGATTAAATCCTGCTGAGTCACAAGTAACAAACACAGGCTATATAATTTGTTAGAGATGCAAATGATGCATATGTTATGATATGAGGTGGTATCTTAGGTCAAAAATTGGGGTATGACAGATGCCCCTATTTAAGTTTCTTCAACCTGAGACATGAAGATTGAAAATCTTCGTTTTGATAGGGTGGAAGAGACTTAAATATCAGAAGACGCGAATTTTGGACCTAAGATACCAAAATTGCGAGTGATGCAAGGATATCTCTACCGAGGGGATATCAAGAACTGACTCCGCTGGGGAAAAGAGATCGGGAAGGAGGCCTCAATCCGTTTTTAGGAAGAGAATCCGTTTTTTTCGGGAAAGCAAGTGTATGCTTCACCGGGGAATGATAGCTTTGTAAGAAAAGCTTCCCTATCGACATTATCGACTATCAACACATGGATAGACTTGTTTAATAATGCGAAGGTGAAAGGTATGAAACTGTGTTACCAACTATCAGCATGGTGATAGACTTGATATGGTAAAAGAGTTTCAAAGGTTCGGTTAATATTACCGACTATCAGCATTGTGATAGACATGTTAAATAATATAACCAGAACAAAAGATTACCGACTACTAGCCCTGTGATAGTGGTTTTGAAGACATGATCAATTATCAGCCGAGTGATAAAATGATTTTGGAGACTTTGCTAGGGAAATTACTGGTTATTCAGCCTTGTGAACAGTAATAAGGCCCTGATTGTCAAATGGTCTTCATGATTGATTTCCTTAAGAGGAAAAAGCTTTTGAAAGAGACATAAGCTGCTCTGATGACGAGGCTATTGCTTATTGTCTGTTTTTCACGACTCTATTTGGGGAATCGGAATTTGAATCTCTTGGTAAAGACAGGGTTCTATCCATGAATGAATTGGAAAGAAACAGTCAAACAAGACTTTGTACCCAATGAGGACTGAACTCAACTGGGGATTTTCTCCTTTGTTTTGAGAGGAGAAACTAAAACAACCTTCTTCCACGAGGAATGATCTCAGTGGGGAACTGGAGAAAGAATATGTTCTTTTCTGCTTATAGGTGACGACCTACTTGGAGAGATGACATGCCCATACTTGTTTCTTTTCTTCTTTTTTTCTTTTCTCTTTTTTTTTTTTTTGAGGATAGATATATCCTAAACAAGTGATTTTAAAGCAGACATTGAAAAATGCATTAATTAATGCATAAATGATGCAAATATGTATGAATGATGAATGTCATGAATGTAGCATGCATGCTGACAATACTGACAGACAAAGAAGTATATACTGGAGATGGACCAACGTCGTAATACAACCAGATACTCGGCAAATGTTCTTCAACACGATGCAGATAACACAGGTGATGAATGATGCTTCGTGCTTTGAACTTCTCTGGGGAAGATAAGCACCTTTTCTTATTGAGATGGAAGAACTTCTTCACTGGAGATGGAAAATCTTCGTCACTGGGGATAAAAGACCTTCTTCACTGGGGATAGAAGAGCTTCTTTACCTCGAGGGGTAATTGCTTCAAGAATTTTTTTCTGGGACCAGAATACCGTTGTCTCAACAATTTTTCAGGGAGAACCCTTTTGTTCATCCTACGGAGACAACTGCTGATGTTCCTTCCGTTGTTCACAACTCAAAGGAAAGTTTCGCTTTTATTTTGAAAAAGTGAAGTAAATTCATTTAAAACTTTTTTTTCTTCTTTTTTTCAAAAGTGAATAACACAATTAAAGCGTCATTTTGCAAGCTAAAAGAAATTAGAGATTGCAAACAATTGGGCACAAGGCTCAAATTTATTTAATAGGATGGTAATCAGCTAAAGGCGTGATTCCATGGAGTATTTACAAAAGTTGGAAATGGTAATTATGCGGAAAAGGCTACATTGAAAGCAATAACCACTATTCCCCCTAACAACTTTGAGTTCCAACTGTGCTTGTTGCTTCAGATTCGCGATGATTTGATCGAAGATCCTTTGATGAAAAAGACTCTTCAGGTGACGAAGTATGGACTGATGCAATTACTTTGTCATAAATCCTTAATTTTTGCCTAGATTGCCCTTTCAGGTTTTCAATCTACCAGGATGAATTTTTTCTGTTTATTGTCTCTAATTTTTGCCTGGACCGCCCTTTCGGGTTTTCAATCCACCGAGACGCTCATTTTTGCCTAAGTCGCCCTTTGCGGGTTTTCAACTTACCGAGCTGTTCTTTTGTATTTTTTAGACAAAGTATTTCTTGACTGCATCAGCATTCACAGGATGTGGGAGTTCATCACCATCCATGGTTGCAAGAGTCATGGCGCCGCCAGAAAATGTTCTTTTGACAACATACGGGCCTTCGTAATTAGGAGACCATTTACCCCTAGAATCTGGTTGAAAAGACAAGATCTTTTTAAGCACGAGGTCGCCTTCTTGAAATTCACGAGGTCGAACCTTTTTGTTGAAAGCTTGTTTCATCCTTGCTTGGTATAACTGTCCATGGCATAGAGCAGTCATACGTTTTTCTTCGATTAAGTTCAACTGATCGTATATGCTTTGACACCATTCAGCTTCTGATAATTTAGTCTCCATGAGGACTCTCATTGATGGTATTTCAACCTCTACGGGGAGCACAGCTTCCATGCCATATACTAGAGAAAAGGGAGTTGCCCCTGTTGAAGTACGTACTGAGGTACGGTACCCATGTAAAGCAAATGGTAGCATTTCATGCCAGTCTTTGTAAGTGACGACCATTTTCTGGACAATCTTCTTAATGTTCTTGTTAGCGGCTTCCACGGCGCCGTTCATTTCTGGTCTGTAAGGAGAAGAGTTATGATGCTCAATCTTGAATTCCTCACATAATTCTTTCATCATCTTGTTGTTCAAGTTTGAACTATTGTCAGTAATGATCTTGCTGGGAATACCATATCGGCAAATGATGTTATTCTTGATGAACCTTACAACCACTTGTCTTGTAACATTGGCATAAGATGCTGCTTCGACCCATTTGGTGAAGTAATCAATTGCTACCAAGATGAAACGATAACCGTTTGAAGCTTTTGGTTCGATCATTCCAATCATGTCGATACCCCACATGGAAAAAGGCCATGGAGATGAGAGAACGTTGAGTAGAGTCGGTGGCACATGGATCTTATCAGCGTAGATCTGGCACTTGTGACATCTCTTCACGTGTTTATAACAATCAGATTCCATTGTCAACCAATAGTATCCTGCTCTTAAGATCTTCTTGGACATTGCATGCCCATTTGAATGAGTTCCAAAGGACCCTTCATGCACTTCATGCATTAACATGTCTGCTTCGTGTCTGTCCACGCATCTGAGCAAAACCATGTTGAAGTTTCTTTTGTATAGCACATCTCCGTTTAGGAAGAAACTGCCAGAAAGCCTCCTTAGAGTTTTCTTATCTTTGTTTGATGCCCCAAGTGGGTACTCTTGAGTTTGAAGGAAGCGTTTGATGTCGTGGAACCACGGTTTATCATCGATGAATGCTTCAGTTGCAAATACATAGGCGGGCTTTTCAAGGCGCGTAATTCTTACTGTAGGCATATCGTTCCAATGATTGACTTTGAACATGGAAGATAGAGTGGCCAAGGCGTCTGCCATTCGATTCTGATCTCGAGGTATATGATGCAATTCAACCTTGTTGAAGAAAGTCAACAGACGTCTTGCATAATCTCTGTAAGGAATCAAACCAGGGTGATAAGTTTCCCACTTGTCTTTGATTTGGTTGATCACGAGAGCTGAATCTCCATATATGTCAAGGATCTTGATCCTTAAGTCAATGGCTTCTTCAAGACCCATGATACAAGCTTCATATTCTGCAATGTTGTTGGTACAATCAAATAGCAATCTGGCAGAGAACGGGATATGAGTACCCTTGGGAGTGATGATGATTGCCCCAATTCCATTGCCAAAAGTGTTTACTGCTCCATCAAAAATTAGGCCCCATCTTGATCCAGGATCAGGACCTTCTTCAGGTAACGGTTCGTCACAATCTTTCATTTTCAAGTACATGATATCTTCGTCAGGAAAGTCAAGCTTGAGAGATTGATATTCATTAATTGGTTGATGCGCCAAATGATCGGCAAGAATGCTTCCTTTGACCGCTTTTTGAGCACGGTACTCAATGTCATACTCAGATAACAGCATTTGCCATCGGGCAATCCTTCCTGTTAAGGCAGGCTTTTCAAAGACATACTTGATCGGATCCATTTTGGAGATTAACCATGTAGTATTGTTGATCATGTATTGGCGGAGACGTTTTGAAGCCCAAGCCAAAGCACAACATGTTTTTTCGAGCATGGAGTAACGAGACTCACAGTCTGTGAATTTCTTACTCAGGTAATAGATGGCATGCTCCTTCTTACCAGTTTCATCTTGCTGTCCAAGCATACAACCCATGGATTCTTCCAACACGGTAAGGTACATGATTAGTGGTCTTCCTTCAACTGGAGGAATCAATATTGGTGGTTCTAACAGGTATTCCTTGATACTGTCGAACGCTTTCTGGCAATCTTCAGTCCATACAACCCCTTGATCTTTGCGGAGAAGCTTGAAAATTGGCCCACAAGTAGCAGTCATTTGAGAGATAAACCTGGAGATATAGTTCAATCGTCCGAGAAATCCTCTTACTTGCTTTTCAGTTTTTGGTGCAGGCATCTCTTGAATAGCTCTGACTTTGTCGGGATCTACTTCGATACCTCTTTGGCTGACAATGAAACCCAAGAGTTTTCCAGATCTAACCCCAAAAGTACATTTGTTAGGATTCAAGCGAAGCTGATATTTCCTTAGTCGTTGAAACAACTTCAAAAGGTATTCAATATGTTCTTCTTCTATGCTGGACTTGGCTATCATGTCGTCCACATAAACTTCAATTTCTTTATGCATCATGTCATGAAAGAGAGTAGTCATTGCCCTTTGGTAAGTTGCGCATGCATTCTTTAATCCAAACGGCATCACTTTGTAGCAAAAGGTACCCCATGGGGTGATGAAAGATGTCTTCTCCATGTCTTCAGGAGCCATCTTGATCTGATTATAACCGGAGAACCCGTCCATGAAGGAAAAGACGTTGAACTTAGCGGTGTTATCAACCAACATGTCAATATGTGGTAATGGAAAGTCATCTTTTGGACTGGCCTTGTTCAAGTCACGGTAGTCAACACACATTCTGTCTTTGCCATCTTTCTTCGAAACTGGCACTATGTTGGCCAACCATTGAGGATACTCAGAGGTGACAAGAAAACCTGCGTCGAGTTGTTTCTGAACTTCCACTTTGATCTTATTAGCCATATCAGGGTGAGTCCTTCGCAATTTCTGCTTAACTGGCGGACATTCTGGCTTCAATGGCAAGTAATGCTGAACAATATTGGTATCCAACCCAGGCATGTCTTGGTAGGACCAGGCAAACACGTCAACATATTCTTTGAGAAGGTCTGTCAACTTACTCTTGACATCGGTATCAAGCAGCGATCCAATGGTCACTTCTTTTTTGTCTTCTTCAGAACCCAAGTTGATCTTTTCTAAAGGCTCTTTGTGAGGCAGAATGGCTCTTTCCTCGTGCTTAAGTAATCGAGAGATCTCGTCCGGGATCTCCTCTTCTTCCTCTTCTTCGGCTTCGAACACAGGAAACTCAAAGTTGGGAGGAGGCATAGGGTTATTGCATTCAATGGGTTTATCAATAGTTAATCTGCACATATGATTTATATTTATTTCAGAAAATTTATGAATGCAAGAGTATATGCAGATTTTTTTTGAAAGTTTTTTTTATTATTATTTCGGTTTTTTAGGATTACCATTTCCAGAAAAAAACAAAAATAAAACATATAATGTAGGGAATTCAAAATGACGCTTTATTTATGATTCATTTTTGAAACAAAGCCCTAAACACAAACTCATTTGTCTTGGGCAGGACAAAGAGGGAAACTTTTAAAACAAAGCCCTATACACAAAGTTATTTGGGCGGAACATTTGAAAGCAAAGCCCTATAAAACATCTCTCTGCTTTGGGCAAGGCAGGAGGTCAAAATAACAGCGAGGTGATTACTTTGAGCGGCGAACAACATTCGGAACGTCGACAGCTTTCCAGTAGCAACGAACTCCTCTGTGTATTATGTATTCAGGAAAATTCTCCTCAGAATTATCTTCAGTATTGACATTGTCCGCTGGTCGAGCAGGATTTGAAGGTCCTGGTTTGTCAACCTTGTTCTTTGTAGAGTTGAAACGGTCTTCTTCTACTTCTTGAAGAGCATAAGATGAGTCACAATCTTCAGAATTTTCAGGATGTATTTCCCAGTCTTCAGGATGAAGAGACTCATTGTCAGCGACACTTTCTGAGTCAGTTGCGGGATCATCTTCCCCTTCATCTTCAAAAATGGCATTTATGTGATAATAACCATCATCAGGATTATGGACCTTGGCAGATACATCGAATCCGAAATCTTCAGTAATTTCAGGCTGCTGAGAAAATTGACAGGGCTGATAAACCTCTTCTGGTTGACTATTATATTCAAAGGAATCTCCCCATCCAGTTGGTTGGATATCCTCAATCGCAATCTTTGAACTTTCAGGTGCAGTGTATTTCACCATGTAATCAAATTTTCCACTTGGTTGTCCCAAGGTGTCCCAGACCTCTGTAGGAACAGGCTCAGTTTCTTTGCCTTTGGATTTCTCTGACGGAGGATATGGTTCTTCCTGAGATATGTATCCTGAGTCATTGAGATAACATTTCCATTCTTCTTCATCATCGGGGAGACCTTCTTCGATGCATTCTTCAATAAGGACATTAACCTCTTGAGGAATCGGATTAAGGAATCCTCCACTAATGAATGTTTCTTTGATCGGACGAAGGGTTTCATCCTTCTTAGTGCAGTTTGAGAATGTTGGTGAACATCCGAGTCCTGCTCTAGTTTCATTCTTGGTAGGGATCACAACTTGCCCCCAGCCAGTGGTAGTTCCATCTTTCACTACTTTTACCGCCTCTTTGTAAGAAGAGATTGACGCTTTCTTTTTGGAAGATTCGTCTTCTAAAGAGAGACCTTGGAACTGAGTTCCTTCCACATCATCAGCACCAATGAAAGAGAAATTGGATAAATGACTCACCATTAAGGCTTGTTCTCCACTTATTGTTACCAATTTTCCATTTGTTACAAATTTTAACTTTTGATGGAGCGTAGAAGTTACTGCCCCTGCTTCATGGATCCATGGTCGTCCTAACAGACAGCTATAAGCAGCTTGAATGTCCATGACCTGGAAGGTGATTTGAAATGTATGTGGACCATGACTACTACACCACTAAACTTCATAGGCATTCCTTGGTAAGACAAGCGAGCAAGAGTCGTCTTTGGCATCACATTCAAGGAAGATCCGGTGTCTACCAACACATTGGACAAAGAATCTGACTGACAGTTCATAGAAATGTGTAGAGCAAGATTGTGATTTCTGCCCTCCTCGGGGAGTTCTTCATCACAGAAGCTTAAATTGTTGCAAGCTGTTATGTTGGCTATTATCCCATCAAAGTGATCAACAGTCACATCATGATCGACAAAAGCTTGATCCAAGACTCTCATCAGGGCTACCCTGTGTGCTTCAGAGTTTAACAGCAATGAAAGTATTGAAATTTTTGAAGGAGTTTGCATAAGCTGATCCACGATCTTGTATTCACTTCTTTTGATAAGTTTCAAAATTTCGTCAAAGTCAGGATTGACATTGGTTCCACTGGATTGGCCAACATCAGTGTTTGTGTTACTGATAGGAGTTTCCACAGGATTCCCCACTGGTGTATTGATAGGATTTTGTCCGGTAGCAGGAGCGACAGGTTGCTTTGGAGGTAGTGGAGTATACACACGTCCACTTCTTGTTACTCGACTCACATCGGCGATATTCACGACAGATGAAAGAGTATGTAAAGGAACTTCTTGTCCATTTTTTATCATTGTTGCATTGTAGTTGTATGGAACTGCCTTGTCAGAGTCATAAGGAACAGGTCCAGGTAGACAAATGATCAAAGGAGCAACAGGAACCTTCGGCTTGTTGTAAGTAACTTCTATGCGCTCGGGCATATTGAAATGAGAAACGATGACGTTAACTGTAGGCATTTCCGAGTTGATATCTGAGACTAAAAGCTCATGCGGATAACATCCTATCATGTTAACTTCATTTTCATTCCTATTTCTGTAGATCTGAATAGTACCATTATCCAACAGAACTTGGAGATCTCTTCTCACAATCGAACATCCGTGAGGATCTACACAACATATGCTACAGGAACCATAGTGATGCTGGCGAAAATTCTGCCCTCGACAGAGAGTAGCGTGCATTTGTACCAAATCTGCTCTTGAGAAGTTGATATTATAGACTCGGTATGGACCAGGACATCCATACACCATGTTTACAACATGCCCTCCATGATTGGGTAGCGGATTTGCTTGCACATTTGGATTCAAATTTCTGAAAGAGAGGAGATTAGATCTAACCAACCTCTGAACTTCATGTTTCAAAGCTATGCAATGCTCGAGATCATGGCCAGGTGCTCCTTGATGATAAAGGCATGAGACCTCAGCTTTGTACCACCATGGTAGTTTCTCTGGTACGGGTGGTGGTGCTTTAGTTTGAACAAGACCTCTTTCAATCAAAGCAGGGTACAACTCTGTGTAAGTCATTGGAATCGGATCAAATTGTGGAGCTTTTTGCACACGATTCTGATTATTGTTGAACTGCTGAGCCTGTTGTCAAGGCTGTTGTTGTTGAAACTGCGGAGTAAACCCCGGATTCGGTATTGTATTAACGGCTGGTGCAATAGCAGCTACCTGTCGTTGACGATTGACATTTCCTCTTGGCTTTCCTTGGGATACCATGTCAACACTTTGTTCTTTCTTCTTTGGGAAACCACTTCCGAACTTTTTGGTTCCGCTTGAAGATCCACCTTCTTTAGTTAGACGTCCGGTTCGGACTCCTTCTTTTAGACGCATCCCCATGTTTACCATTTCGGTGAAATCACTTGGAGCACTAGCAATCATGCGTTCATAATAAAACGGGCTGAGAGTATTCAAGAAGATCTTTGTCATCTCTTTCTCTTTTAACGGTGGATTAATCTGAGCAGCAGTTTCTCTCCATCGTTGGGCATACTCTTTGAAAGCTTCATGGTCTTTCTGAGCCATGGATCGAAGCTGATCTCTGTCTGGAGCCATATCCGAGTTGTATTTGTATTGTCGGACAAAGGCCTCGCCTAGGTCATTGAAAGTTCGAATATTGGTGCTATCCAAACCTGTGTACCATTTCAGTGCGGCACCAGTCAAACTGTCTTGAAAGTAATGGATAAGCAACTGATGATTATCTGCATAAGTAGACATCTTCCGGGCATACATCACGAGATGGCTTTGTGGACAAGAACTACCTTTGTACTTCTCAAAGTCAGGGACCTTGAATTTAGCTGGTATTTGTACACTGGGAACCAAACATAGCTCCTGGGCATTCTTTCCAAACAAATCTTTGCCACGAATAGCTTTGACTTCCAGCTGAATCTTGTTGAACTGCTCTTGGAGATCTTCCACAAGGTTACGCTGATTTGTGCTATCACCTTGATCATGATAAATCTCATTGCCATCATAAGGAACAGTGTGAACCGTAGGGGTCGGAACTGTCATAGTGGGTTGAGAAAGTGCCATAGTGACTTGAGAAAAAGTTACCCCCTGATTTGGAATAAACTGTGAACTTTGTGCAGCAGGCGCTTCGGTTGTGGATGTTTGAACCCCAGAAACATTATGGCGGAAACCGGTACCGAAGCTGAAAGGCGTGCCCCAACCTTCTGGCATGGAGAAAGATGGAATGCTGAATGCAACTGTAGAAACTGGAGTAGTGACTTCAGATGTTACTGCTGCTTGACTATTAGGTGGCGGCGGCTGATTCTGTGCGGCCATTAAGGAGTCAACCAGAGTAGTAAGACTTTCCAACTTTTCCTGAAGGGTGGTCACCGTACCACGGAGCTCAATATTCTCTTGTTCAGAGTGTTCC
Source organism: Vicia villosa (assembly GCF_029867415.1). Lineage (NCBI taxonomy): Eukaryota > Viridiplantae > Streptophyta > Magnoliopsida > Fabales > Fabaceae > Vicia > Vicia villosa. The sequence goes on along the minus strand of NW_026704963.1, from coordinate 563,219 downwards.
ATTACTCTTCTTCTGCTTGAACGAGTATTGTATCTGTGATCTGATTGCGAGCGTGGTCGAGAAACTTTGAGACGCGACAGCTTGACGATCTATTGGAGAAAGATCCAAAAGATAAGACTCTAGACAACAGACTCGATTTGCAGAATGATGTATGCAAAAAATAAGTTTATGATTTTTCCAATTATTTTAAAGATTATTTCCTTGCAAACATTTGAACACAAACAATTCTTTTATTGAAATAATGGGAAATGTTACAACATTGGAGCATAGCTCCTTACAGAAGCAAATGATAAATGAAAATCTAAACAATCCTAAGCATCTTCATCAGACGAAGAACCAAATGCATTATGCAGCTTGAGCTTCATGATTTCTTTCCCATAGCGAGCTTTCAACTCGGCCTTTTCAGCCTTCAGCTTGTTAACAACATTCTTCCAATTGTCAGGCATCGGAGCGTTGCTTGTCGAGGCTTCAAGATTTTTCTTGCTTTCTTTGATGTATCTTCTGATTGCGGCATCTTTCCGACGAATCTTCTCATCTTTGCTCATGAGCCATCCATCTTGATAATAGAGGGTTTCTTCGTGATCTTTCACTCGTTTCTTCAACTTTCTGTTTTCCACATCAGTTCTTCGAAACTTTTCTTCCCAAGCGTCTTTTTCTAACCTCATTTTGGCTAAAGTCTCTTGGTATTCTTCTATAGTGGGAATGTCGGGCAATTGAGATACTGCAGGGGACATGGGTTCTTTATAATCATATGGCATTTGAAACTCCTTTGCTCTTTTCTTCACCCAGCAGGTGTAGGCGTTTGTAGCAATGCAGTTTCTTTCTCCACCTTTTTCTTTTCTTCGGACGTCGTACCAAGCTTTCACCATTCTTGTTTTCAACTTCTGAGGATCTTCTCCTTCTTGGTAGAAGTAGCTTTCCACTGCAAGACCAACAGGTTTAACTGAATTTGCATATCCGAGCTGTCGTCGGGCTAGGACTGGATTGTAGTTAATTCCTCCTTGTGTACCAATGAGGGGTACGTTGGCGAACTCTCCACAACTATCAATGGTTTCTGTACCGCAGCGAGCCAAGGTATACCAATGAATATCATTATTAGTAAGGGACATGAGCCTTTGAGACCAACGCAAACCTTCTCGGTTTTCCGTGAAAGTAGGAGACTCAGGTAAGTGTGAAATAATCCATTTGTACAAAAGAGGCGCACAACATACAATGATTCCACCGCCTTGGCGATTCCTATGATGGATAGAGAAATACGTGTCACCAAGCAAAGTCGGAACAGGATTTCCAATCAGAAAGATCTTTATGGCGTTGATATCAACAAAGTCGTTGATGTTGGGAAACAGAACCAACCCATAGATGAGCAAGGCTAATACAGCTTCAAAAGCTATCACGCTACCAGTTTCAATGAAATCAAAGGCTTTCTTTATTAAAAACTGCGAAGTCAAACCCGGAAGGTTTCCTTTGGTAGTCCAATTACTTTCTACTTCAGATTTCTTCAAGTGGATACCCGCTGCAATGGCTGGTGACTTAGGAATGGCTTCCAAACCATTGAAAGGTATTTTGTCAGACACAGGAATACCCAAAAGATTGGCATATTCTTCCAAGGTTGGTACCAATTGATAGTCTGGAAAGGTGAAACACCGGTAGACGGGATCATAGAACTGAACCAGAGTTTTGAGAAGTCCTTCATCCACGTGAGTGTTCAAGATAGGCAAAAGCTTTCCATGGCTTTTCCTAAAATCAGAAGGATCTTGTACAAAAGATGCTAATTCTTTCAGTCTTTCCACATTAGGCTCTTTGAAACCGTATTTCTTGGTATGCCTTTTTACCCCTTCCATAACTTAATCCTATATTATTTGCAAGGAAAATTTCTCTAAATTTTTTTGGAAAAAATCATGTTTTTATGGAAAAAGATGGGTTTTTTAATGAATGTATGAATGCATGGATGCGTGGATGCCACATATTCAAACATGGTAAAGCAAACATGGTAGTTCAAACATGGTAACACATACATGGTAATACAGACATGGTAACACAAATATGGTACACACAGGTTCAAAGGTCCAGCGTCACGAGCATGAGGTCAGAGAACCAAACATGGGATAGTACTAGGGTTTATTACCTGCAAAACATGTTCTACTGATACGTCAGAGTCTACATTTTTCTTTCGGATATTACCGGCTTTCCACAATTAAACTCATGAGCCAGCAATATTCTCAAGAAAAACTCGTCTGAGTGTGGTTCTCCGCATGACAACTAATCCAAGTCTTCACCTGAATAGTTTCTGCACCACAACCTAATAAGGCCAGAATGGGTTGGGGTTCTACAGCCAACTCAGCTTCTACAGTTCAATGAAAGCAATAATGTCTTCGCAACTAACTTGCTAAACATATACTACAAACAAGGAACCTCCACTGAGCGGAAGGATTCTCATGCTGACTTTTTAAGGACTGACTCCTTGTATGCCATACATGACTATACCCTCCACCTAATTCTTATGTGTACTTAATTCGAGTTAGGATTTGTCCATAATGTATCACTTGTAACAGCACCACAGATGTAACGGAACCATAGAACCAAACATATAACAAAAATGAAATAACAAACGCAAAAATTAGAATTAACCCTTTCTTTGGAAACAATAAAAAGATGGTCCCCAGTGAAGTCGCCATTTTTCTGTCGCGGGGAAAAATCGTTATCTTTTTTCTGGATGAGACACCTGATGCCTTCTTTGGGCTCGAGTGCTCAAAAAATGATTTTTCTTTTGTACTGACCAAACTTTTTATTGTTTCCAAAGTAGGAAAAGGAAAAAAGCTGCAATAACCTTAAAAGTGGGGGGAGAGATCTTGGGTAAGAGGGTTGGTTATACGAAGGGAAGGTATTAGCACCCAACGTATCTATAGTAATCTATAGGTTTCTTTGTTGTGTTTGTTTCATTCTATGTTATGGTGGAGGTTCTGTTGTGAAATAGGTGGGACCTAAGGTGTTTGTTTGATTATGCTCGCAAAGATCATCGCGATCCTCTGCATACATATCCCTTAGAGGGAATCAGAGCATTTGTAGCTCGGGGTCTACGGGTGCTAAGGTTTGAATGGTTTGAGGGAGAAGTTTTGCTCGCCAAGGATACGACCTTGTGCCTACGTATTCTCAAAGGGATGTTGAGAAAGTCAGAGCAATCGTAGTTCCCACTTATGCTAGTGGAAGCAAAGGATAAGAGACAAATGTCATCTCAATGTTCGATGTATCTAATCTATATCATCACATACATCTGTTTGTTTTTGTTTGAAAATCTTTTCATTATAAGCCCTGGGCCATGTGTTAGGTGCCAAATTGTGTTTATATTTAGTTTAATTAATGGCACCTTTCGACCGTTTTTATCGGATATTCGTACAATTCCCTGAAGTTTTAGATAATTATTTATGGTTTATAATATTAAGCTTTCATTTTATGTTAATATGTGTTTTAGTTATGATTTTGTAGGTTTTAACCAATTTTGGGGAAGTTTGGAGTTTGTTTTGAGCTTTGCAAGAGAGTGCCTGGCAGAAGTATGCGCGCGTCGCGCTGGGATGTGGGCGCGTCGCGCCCTGGGCAAGATATTTTGGAGCTTCCAGACAGAGAGTTGCGCGCGTCACGCGCATGGGCGGTTTATAATTTTAAGTGTATTGGCGCGAAGCGCGCTGGAGGGCGCGACGCGCCCTGGACAGATTTCAGAAATGCTATATAAAGGAGTTTTCAGATATTTTGTGTTGGTTGGTTGATTTTGAGAGCTAAAGAACACTTGTGCACTGTAGCAAACAAAGAATCGAAGATTGGAAGCTTTGATCGTCGATTAATCGCCTTTGATGCTTGTTGATCTTCATCCTTTACTTCTTGAGCAAGCTACCATTTTCATGGATAGCTAAATCTCTTTTGTATCAAGATAAGATGTAATCTTCCTAGCCTTTTGTAGGTTTTTCTTGTGAATATATGTGTATGAACAAGTGATGATCAATATAGATGGTTTAGTTTGTTTATTAAAGCTTTTTCTTTGGTATAAGTGTTTGAGACATCAATATTTGTATCTAGATCTAACTTTATCATCTATCAAACTATAAATTGCAGACATGGATTTAGCGTTTGATGTTTACTTAGTATCGGTTTTAAAACGTTATTTGTATTGTTTAAACGGTGGAGAAATCGTCGGTTAAACAATACGGTAAATCTAACTATATCGTTGCGGACACGGACGATATAGGCGTCGATACGTAATTATGTTGATCGTTACCATGTTCATATACGTATATTTATAAGGAGACATACAAATTTAGGTCGATGAAATCGAATCTTGATACATTTTCTTTAACTTAGAACTTTCATTAATTTACTCTTTGCTACTAAAAGAATTGAATGACCTTTTGCAAACCCAAATTTAAAGTAACATTAACTCAAGACAAAATAGGCTATAGAACGGCGGTGATATCGCAATAATCCCTGTGGATACGATAATAACGAAAAGTACACCACAATACTCTTTCAACAAAATGGCGCCGTTGCCGGGGATTGTTGTTTAGATATTGCAAGCATTGCAATAGTTTGTTTTGTATTGAGTCTTATAATTAATATCTTGTTTCTAAATTTATTTTCCTTGTGTTTGTTAATTTGCTTGGTTAGTTTTTCAGATTACAGTTTATGCGAGGACGTGTACCTGCAGATCAACTCCTTTTTGATCCTGAGATTGAGAGGACTGCTCGTAGAGAGAATAGCAAAACTCGTAGGAGGAGACAACTAGCTAGGGAAAGAAGACAACAACAAGAGGCATCTTCTTCTTCAACTCCGGTTGAAAACTTAGTTGAGGGAGAAATGGCAGGAGAGATTCCTAATGTTCCAGCTCGAGGGCCTTGTGTTAATAGCCCTCGACTCAATGCACAATTTGCTCGTGATCAGGCCAATGGAAGAAACTCCGAGATGAAGACGGGGTTACTTCAATTATTATACCAAAATCCGTTCACAGGGGCAGATCACGAGGATCCATTTACTCATCTAACAAAGTTCTACGAGATCGCCGGAACAATTGGTGCTCCGGAAGACCAAGAAGAACAGGTGTTCAGGAGACTTTTTCCTCATTCCTTAATTGGAAAAGCTAAGGAATGGTACCTTGATCAACCTAATAATGTCATGACAAATTGGAACGAGTTAGAAGAGAAGTTCTTGGATCGGTTCTTTCCTCACAATAGGTTCATGGAAGCGAAAACTTCTATTGCGGTGTTCTCTCAAGGGTCGAATGAATCTCTCAATGAAGCATGGGAGAGGTTCAAGTCCATGGTTAGAAAGTGCAAAGGTCATGGGTTTGATGAGTTGTCTCAAATCCATATCTTTAGAAATGGACTCCAACCTCAACCAAAAACTCTTTTAGATGCTACCGCGGGTGGTTCGTTGATGTCAAAAACTGCTGCAGAAGCGATTGCTATCATTGATAGAATGGCTTTAAACGATCATCAAGGGCAACACAACCGTAGTGCATTGCAAAGAAAACCGGGAGTTCTTGAATTGAATACTAGTGATGCAATACTTGCTCAAAACAAGTTATTGACACAACAAGTAGAATTGCTCACTCAACAAATGTCAAAACTCCCTCAACAAATCAAAGAGATAAATGGGAGCCCTTCTAAAAATCAACATGTGATGTGTTGTGAATTGTGTAGGGGTGACCATCAAACAGGTTTTTGTCCTCCACCGGGTGAAGAGGTGAATTATGTGTCTAATCCTAATCAAGCATATGGTGGAAGACAACAACAACCTTACAACAATAACCAAGGTTACCAACAAAGAGGTAATCAAGGTTATCAACAAGGATGGAGGCCGGAAGCGGGCCCATCGAATCGTCAAAATCCTTATCAAGGCGGTTACAATCAACAACCTCAACAAACAAAGCTTTCTATCGAGGACACTCTTAGCCAATTCATGCAATTGCAAATTGCAAGCCAAAAGAGTACGGATGCCGCAATTAAGAACCTTGAAACTCAAGTCGGGCAATTGTCAAAGCAACTTGCCGATCAAAACAAAGGTCCTTTTCCGGCTACTACACAAGAAAATCCTCGTGAGCATTGTAAGTCAATTCTAACTCGTAGCGGTAGAAATATTGATATGGGTGTAGGAGAAATAGTTGAGGAGGAAATTGTTGAGAGTGAAAAAGATAGGGTGATTGAAGTAGAAAAAAATGTTGAGGGTGATTTAGTTGAAAATGAGAAAGAGAAAGAATTAGTGGAAAAAGAAACTCTTGAGAAAGTTGTAGAAAAAGAGAGAAAAAAATTGAGTGTGAGTGAAAAGGGAAAGAAGAAGGTGGATGATTCTATACAAGTGAAGAAATTACCTTACCCTCCCGGTCCGTCAAAGAAAGAAGATGCAAAGCACTATGCTCGGTTCTTGGATATTTTTAGCAAGTTGCAAATTAATGTTCCTTTTTCCGAAGCATTAGAGCAAATGCCGATGTATGCAAAATTCATCAAAGACATCATCACTAAGAAGAGAAGATTCTTGGATCCGGAGGTAGTAACGGTGAGCTCTTGTTGTAATGCGTTAATTCAACGCACTACTCCGATAAAATCAAATGATCCTGGGCGGGTAACCTTACCGGTGTCTATTGGAAATGTTCACATAGGCAAAGGTTTGGTAGATACCGGTTCTAGCATTAATTTGATCCCATTGTCTATGGTGAGAAGATTAGGAATCAATGATTTGAAGCCGACAAGAATGACGTTATCATTAGCAGATAAATCCACAGCTCATCCTCATGGAGTTGCGGAAGACTTGCTTGTCAAGGTTGACAAATTTTGGTATCCTGTTGATTTTATTGTCATAGACATGGAAGAAGATCCTGAGATTCCATTGATCTTAGGAAGGCCTTTTATGAAGACGGCCCGAATGATGATAGATATTGATGATGGCTTAATGAAATTAAGGTACCAAGATGAAGAATTATGTCTTGATCTCTTTGAAGCCATCAAGCATCCTAATGATGAGGATGATTGTTTTAGAATCGATGCTACCGAAAGGGCTATTATGAAAGTGGAGAATCAAATGCACTTGTCGAATCCTCTTGAGAAGACTTTAATGGAAGCTCTCGAAGTTCTCACCAAAGATCAAGAGAAGGAAATTGAAGATTGCTTGAGAAATTTAGAGGCTTGTGAGGAGATGAATCCATTTGAAACTCAAATTGAAGAATTGAAGGATGAACCTAAAGTTGATGAGCAAAAGGTGGAGTTGAATGTGTTACCGTCTCACTTGAAATACGTGTTTCTCGGTGACAATTCTACTAAGCCGGTTATCATTAATAGTGGTTTGTCTAGCAAGGAAGAGCATCGATTGAAGGAAGTGTTGACGAAGAATCAAGAAGCAATAGGATGGGTTTTATCCGACTTGAAGGGTATTAGTCCGGCCTATTGTATGCATAAGATTATGTTAGAAGATGATTTTCGGCCCGTGGCACAACCTCAAAGGCGATTGAATCCAACCATGAAAGAAGTTGTTAGAAAAGAGGTTGTGAAGTTATTAGAGGCGGGGATGATTTATCCCATCTCCGATAGCGAATGGGTGAGCCCGGTGCACGTGGTTCCTAAGAAGGGTGGATTGACAGTTGTGAGTGTAATACGGTAAACTGACTTTTTAATAATCGAAATGTTGCGGTAAGCAAGAGTCGCCACCGACTTTTATTTTATCCAAACTAAGTCAGAAAGGCAAAAAGAAACAGAAAAAAAACCTTTTAAAGAAATCTAAGTTCGGGGGGTAATTTATGCAAAGGGAAGGTGTAAGGCACCCTTTGCATCCATGGTTTTCCATGGGCTCTTAATTGCTTTGCTTGCTCGTTTGTTTAGAAAATGTAGATGAAAGAGATAGGGACTTTAGCTTGTGAATAAGCGTTGCCCTTTTGAAAAATTATGAGAAAGAATATAATAAAAAGGTTTGAGCATTGCAAGGCAATTAGGGGCAATTACCTTAAACTCAGATGATAGGTCTCTTTTTGCCTTTCAGAATGAAAGGGTCTATCCTTGCCATAAGAGGGCAGGAAGCCTTTCGTTTGGAGGTAGAAGGGTCATCGAATTATCATTCGCTCAAAGACTGACCCATGCCATAAAGAGGCAGGTAGTCTAAGAGGAAGGATCAGAATAGCCTTTTTTCGTAGGCAACCAGAAGATACCTCAGCCTTTTCCGTAGGCAACTTTCGAGGGTCGAGGTCATGTTACTGTATCGAAGGCAGCATCATTAGGGACCATGACCTTTAATTGAGGCAACATGGCTGAGGTATCCTCGTATTCGAGGGACTGACTATTCTGCACAAAATACAAGGCAACAAGGCAACAGGAACAGGCAACAAGGCAACAGGCAACCAGGCAACAGAGAGGTTACCCAAAAGTGTGCGTGTGTGCACCAATCACGTGATTAGTTCAGAAATTTAATCTTATAATTAGTGATGCTAATTCAGTTCAAGGCTTGCACTCCCTAAGATTACTAACCACGCAGTATAATATAAACAGTAATAACGGGGAAGGGAAATTGCAACCAGCGGAGGAGAGGGGAATTGAAACCAGCGGGATATAAAAATAAAAGGTTTAACATAAGTAATAATTGAGATAGAGTTTAGGGTTACCAATACGCGTAGCTTTGGCAATTAACAAACCCTGAAAAATTGGAAAAGAAAGAATAAACAAAGAAGGGTGAGTGCAGTATCGGTTCGGAGGCAAACGAGGTTAACCCTAAAATATAAGGATAAAGAATTTAAAAATAATTAAATAAACAAAGAAAGGCACTTAGCTTCGATTAATGAAGGTTGATGGACAAAGATTTGGCTTGAGCATTAAGCATTGACCCTGATCATTTAAAGAAAAGAATAAAAAGTAAGTGTAGGAGGAGTTCATTGACAGCGGGAATTAAACCCTAATTAAATAAAATAACAGGCGAAAATATTTAAATAAGAAAGGTTAGAACTTAGCTTCGAATTTGACTTGGCGCATAGTCGGAGTGCATCTGAAGAATAACCCTGAAAAAGGCACAGAAAAAAACAAATATTTCAGTGTATGGAATAATCTTTACAAACCCTGATTAAGGCACAAGTTAACCATAGTTAATAGAATAAAACAAATTAATTGTTGGTTTTCCACCCAATTAATTAAATCGGTGAAAATCCGTTTCGAGTAAATGACCTAACCCTAATATATATCTTAATCAATCAAGAGAATATTTTTATAATTAATTAAATGATTTAAACTAATTTTAACAATTAAAAATAAAGTAAAATCATTTAAAATGAATGAACATTTTTATTTTTAGTATTTTTTTATGAAAGAAACAAAAAGAAATATTTTAGAAGAATATTTAATTGGAAAAGGTTTTTAGAAAGAAATTATATAGGATAAAACAAATACAAAACATATATCAAAATAAATTAAAATAAAAAATTTGAGGGACTTAGCTGTGGATCCGGTGTGGTGAGACTGAATGCCCATGTGATAGTCCTCCAATCCTGGTGTGCTTGATCCAAAACGTTGCAGATCTGACGGCTGGATCTTGAGGGTGTATAGTAACGCCTACGCGCATCGCGCACAGGATCTGCGTGAACACTTAAAGAAAACAAAACAAAAAATTAGCTTGTCACGCGCAGGGGTCGAACCCCTGACCTTGTACATGAAAGCCCTAAACGCGGCCCTGTTGCCATTACGCCGTTTTCTCTTCGCTGTAAATACTGCCAACCAATAACAATATAATGAAAACAATTTTTTCAAAAGAATTCAAATTGCAGCGCGCCTCCAAGCTTCATCTCCTCCAATTCGTTGTTTTTTTTTCTGCAGAAAGATAGGACCCTTTAACCACGGTTTTACACTGTGGCTATATATTTTGGACCTTCAAACCTGCAAATCACTTAAGGAAAACACCTAATAATACCGCACGTCAATTCTACACATTCATACGAACCCAACACACATGTTAATTAAACCTGTAATCGTTTATAAACCAGAATCCCTCTTTTAAAGAGGCATGAACCCTAGTATGGTGAATCTTCATACATGCGTCAAAAGTCTAATTAAACTATCCAGATAGCTTTAAAGCTTCATCCTAATCGATAATATGCAATCTAATTACGTTAAACATGGATGAATCTATGAAAACGAATTCAAAAAAAACGCTGAACAAACCGTGTGAATACGTTGTCGTTTCTGGATGCTTCGCGATGTGGTATTGATCTGGATTGCTTCAGTAGCTTCGTGGGAGTGTGAATGAGCCTTCAGAACTCCTTGAGATTGGTTGTTCGTTCCAAACCGAATGTCAATTTTTCATGAAAAAAAATCAGTTTTTGTTATGATGTTCTTGGGAGCACAACCCTTGTGAATTCTTGAATCGTCACGTTTTTTCCTCTGCCGACTCGAAAAAAAAAATCCTCCTTCCCCTAATGACTTAGTTACGTATAAATATTGCTTTCTATCAGGTTTTACAAAATTGAATCCAATTTCTATAAATCAAATTGATATTTTGATTTTGTCGAAAGATCTTTGATGGAAAATTTCCATTATTGATTCAATCTCAATCCCATGAATCCCACTTGATTGGCTTTGAATAAATTTCTCCATCTTTAGTAGAAACATAATCCCAATTAAATCTTTAATTATTTTCACCAATTATTTATTTTTAAATTGAATTTTTATAAACAAAATCCAATATAAAAAATAAAAATAATAATAATAAAAATAATAATCATGGGATTATGGACTTCTAGTGCACTCATGATCATGTTTAGAAATTCAAACTAGGCCCATTAGTGTAAAACTCAAAATTGCTCAATGTATCCTTTGTGCATCTCTTAAAAATCGTCCACCTTGCGCCATTCATAAGACTTTTTGGAAAGCTCGATGTATCCTCTAAATGCTTCCTTCAATCTTAGCTCGATTGAATCTTCTATGTTCAAGCTATGAGCGTTTTTGCAAAATATGACTTTTTGTTGGTTCTCAACAAAAGACCTATAAAGTTTTGGTCCATACGAAGCATTTTTAGCCTTGTATAGGAGAGCGTGTCTTGGAGCTTCATATCTTGATTTGAATTTTGAATAGGAAAAAAAGTACGGGCGAATTTTGGGGTATGACAGCTGCCCCTGTTCAATTATCTTAAACCTGAAGATGTAGAGTGGTCTGTATGCCAGTCGGTATCTGAAGGTGGAAGATGATTGAACACTAGAATACCAAGAAATTTGCCCTAGCTGAAGTAGGGACCTTTGTCGGAGATGGGCCTAAAGATGCCATCCAGGCCTTGAGAGAAAGTTTATTGGAGATTGATCGTGTCAGCACTGTTCTTAGTGACTGAATTAGATCTAGGTCCTTTGAACTATTCATGGAGGATACTCGAAATTACGTATCAGAACTAAATCGTCGCCTTGATTATCTCTGAACTATCTTCGAAATAATTGTCACAATTAAATCTCTATCTTGATTATCTCTGAACTATCTTTGGAGGATACCTAAAATTAAGTTTCAAAATTAAATCTTCGTTTTGATTATCTCTGAACTATCTTTGGAGGATATCCAAAATTAAGTATCAGAATTAAATCTTCGTCTTGATTATTTCTGAACTATCTCTGGAAGAAACCCAAAATTAAGTATCAGAATTAAATCTCTGTCTTGATTATATCTGAACCATCTTTGGAGGATACCCAAAATTAAGTTTCAAAATTAAATCTTCGTTTTGATTATCTCTGAACTATCTTTGGAGGATATCCAAAATTAAGTATCAGAATTAAATCTTCGTCTTGATTATTTCTGAACTATCTCTGGAAGAAACCCAAAATTAAGTATCAGAATTAAATCTCTGTCTTGATTAAATCTGAACCATCTTTGGAGGATATCCAAAATTAAGTATCAGAATTAAATCTTCGTCTTGATTATTTCTGAACTATCTCTGGAAGAAACCCAAAATTAAGTATCAGAATTAAATCTCTGTCTTGATTATATCTGAACCATCTTTGGAGGATACCCAAAATTAAGTTTCAAAATTAAATCTTCGTCTTGATCATTTCCGAACTATCTCTAGAAGATATCCAAAATTAAGTGTCAGAACTAAATCTTTGTTTTGATCATTTCTGAACTATCTCTGGAGAATATCCGGAACTAAGTATCAGAATTTAGATATATGTGTTGATTATCTCTGAGCTATCTTTGGAAGGTATCCAAAATTAAGTATCAGAACTAAATCTCCATCTTGAATGAGCGTCAGAATTAAATCTTTGATTTGATTATCTCTGCACTATATCTAGAAGACAATGTTTATTTGATTGTAGAAGTAAGCTGAAAAAGGAACATTAGTTTTATGCAATGTTGTGATGCATGTATTGTAATGTTTATGAATGAAAGTGTTATGCATAGGCAATGAGGCGTATGTATGTTATGTATGAATTTACTATGACACATGATGTATGAAAGTGATTTATGCTATTTGGAGTATCTTGAGAAAATAAATCTCTATATCCTTGTGATTTTGTCGTTTGATTTTGTCTTGAAGAAGTACAGCTGGGGATTTATGATTCTTGCTTGGGGATGATCAGTAACTTGATAAACCATGTTGGCGAAGAGCAAAGTGTTGGAGAAACGACAGCGTTGAAGATGTAAACTCTGTTGGGGATCCATATCTGTGTCGGGACGAGAACTTTTGAAGACATCTTCTTAATGATTACTTTGTGGGGATATGATCTTATGAACCTGGCTCTGTGGGGAGATGTGGTTGTCTTGAAAGTTGCCCCCAGTATCATAGTAACTTACTACTCGATTCAGGACACGCCACTGAGTATTGATCAAGATGTTGAACTGGACTTGCATAGATTTGCCCCAGTTAGTAGGAACTTTTGGAAAGATTCGCCTTGCGAGTACTTTATGAGATGTGCACTATGGGCGACATGCCCCTAGTAATCATAGGCCCATGACAATGTCCTATGTTGGTTGAGAAGTAGCTCCATATCTACTCGGATGCATGCCCCTGATTGTTTTGGCATCCTTGAGAGATTTTCAAAATCTTGACTTGGTTGCCCCAGATTGATTGGGCAAATGTGCCATGCCCCTTGTATACATAGGAGACACTGCTTCTTGGAGTAATCTTGTCTGTCGGGATAACTTTCAGTCATTAGTTGTACCCTGTTACAAGTTCTTTCTGACGCTAACATTTAAAATTATATAGCAGAATATGTTTAATAATTATTTCATGAGATGCGACGCATACGTTTGTCTTGAGTTTTTGAAAAACATTAAAGCAGGAGATGTAAAAACACGACATTTGTAGGAACATGATATTTATAACAATGTGCCGTTTGTAAAAATGTGACATCAACTCGGCATTTATGGTAAACCTTAAGGAGTCAGGATACCCTTTTGGTGACAATATGCTTTTGAACTAACCATGCTTCAATTAGGACTTTCAAGGGTTGTAATGTGGCTTGGTTCACGGTTTAAGAAGCAAAGGATAAAGGCTCAAAGTTTATTTATACCCACCCCTCTTCGTGATGATCTTCAGTCCTAAACTCAGTTAATTCAACTTATGCATTCGGGTTCCAAGAGATTTCTGGATTTGCGCCTTCGATAATGTTGATGGTTCGTAAACAAAGAGAACTTTTGAGATGGCAGTCACTTCTTCCTTTTGGTAGTCACAACATTGTGTTGTTCAGGAATTTATTGACTTCTCTGTTTTCATCCTTTTGATATCCCTAACTTTTGCCTAAACTGTCTATTTTGAGCTTACAGTCAGCGGGATGTCTTGATTTTTTGCCTAAGTCATCCTTTGATTTTTTGACTTAGCAGGCTTTTCTTCGTATATGTGTTTTTTCATTTTTTCTTCTTTTGAAAGATATTGACTGCCTTGTTTGATGATTGATGAACCATCATTGACATCTCCAACACTTCTTTGATGTGTGCGGATGAACGCTTGTGTTTGAAACCTTTGTTGGAAGGTGTACAGAATGATTCTCTTGAAATAGAATGCACAGCCAAATTAACTAAGAACTACCCTGCCCCAGGTTATGATCAAGGGTTTTAATTAGTACAAGGAAGAAACTTCTACTTCTTAGGCTCAAAAGGGTTGACGAGGGATTATCATCCTTATATCTCCACTGTTTAGGAATTGAAACAATGCCTGTACATCGTCAGCATAGTCTGTTCAAAGCATACTGTATGAGGTTGCGGTATCATTTTCGTCATCCTCCCTCAAAAGGTATACAACTTTAGCAAGAGTTGAATAAACACAAAACATATGCAAAGTAAATACGCAATTTAAAATGAGTGATAACGAAATAATGTATTCAAGACAAACATATGCAATGCACTGATGATAATTATTAAAACAGATAATGTCTATCATAAGTCGAATGTTTAAACAAACAGAATAGAAATTGCAAACAAAAGTAACTCTAATGATCTAAAAAGTTCATCCTTCTAGCCATCCATAGTATTAGCAATCTTGTTGTGATTAGGCATGGGAGCAGTGATCACATTAGGAGTTGCAGGATGGTCGAACTCAATTTCACCAACATCGATCATATCTTGGATCTTGTTCTTCAACGGCCAACAATTCTCTGTGTCATGCCCAGGACTATTAGAATGATATGCGCACCTCGCATTGGGCTTATAACTAGGAGCAGAAGTGTTAGGATTCTTAGGAGGATCCCTCAGGGTGATCAAATTTGCCTTTAGCAGATGTTGTAAAGCTTGAGCTAGCGACGTGTTGATCTTTGTGAATTGACGTCTGGGTGTAACTTGTTTGTCTTGACGACCTTGTTGAGGCGCCGGTGTGGAGCTCAGAACTGCCCCAATATGTTGATCACGGTTTATCCTTTTCTGCCCATACACAGCATTGGAATCTGACCTCCCATTGAAATGCTTCTTTGTAGTACCTGAGGATGCAGCCACTTGAATCTTACCACTTCGAATGCCACTCTCTACACGTTCCCCAATCAGTATGAGTTCAGTGAATCCAGATGATGAATTTCCCAGCAAATGGCTATAAAAAGGACCAGTCAGTGTACTCATGAACATATCGACCAATTCTCTGTCAGCTAGAGAGGGTTTGACTCTTCCAGCTAGATCTCTCCATTTCTGAGCATACTCCTTGAAACTTTCACTAGAGCCCATAGACATGTTTTGTAGTTGCATTCGAGTTGGTGCGAGATCGGAATTATATTGGTATATCTTGTAGAAAGCAACAACCAAATCTTCCCAGGTACGAATGTGGGTACTCTCCAATTGATAGTACCATTCGAGTTGAGTTCCAGATAAGCTCTCTTGGAAAAAGTGGATCCAAAGCTTCTTATCAGCAGTATGAGGTTGAATCTTCCTTACATAAGACCTCAAGTGTAGTTTAGGACAGGAGACTCCATCATACTTAGCAAAGGAGGGAGTTTTGAATTTTGGAGGAATAACGACCCCAGGAACGAGTCCAAGCTCTTCAAAATCCAGCCCAGGTACCTTCTGAATTTCCACGCTTCTCAGACGCTCTTCTAACATTTTGTATTTGTCATCAGGATGTTTATCCTCATGGTGATAGTCCTCTTCTTCTTCAAAGGGTTTGGCAGAATCATGGTTACTTTTTGCATCAGTTTTGATACTAGCATCATCATCTTGCTCATCCTCATCACTGTCTTCAGAGGGTTCAGCATCCCTGAGTTGCAAGATCGGTCTAAGCTTTTTCCCCAGAGTCTTCTTACCCTTCTTCTCCTTCTTGGTCAGGAGTGCTTTCAGTTCATCTTGCCCCTTGGACAGGTTCAGGATCAGATCTTGAAACTGGGCGTTCTGAGCTTGAAGGTCTTTGACTGATTGCTCGAGATTCATGATGCTGAAATAAACAGCGAGGTGGTAAGAAACCTGTGGTGGAAACCCGTGATGCAATGTTATGAATGCAGATGCAATACTTCCAAGGATCTTTGGAAATTTAGTTAGCAACATTGGAACATGATTCGATCGCTTCTTCGTTTGAAGAACTCTGATTTTTTTGATGTTCTTCTATGGGAATCAAGCTCACCATATCCAGTGGGTCATAGCCTCTGATTCGGGAACTTCTGAATTTGAAGGTACATGGCTAGAGGAAAATAAATCCTCTTGCCCCTTGATAGATATTGAGTCTCTGAATTGGAAGGTATGTGGCCAGAGGAAAATAAATACACTTGCCCCTTGATAGGGATTCAGTCCTTGATAAGAGCACCTCAAATTGTGCGCCCTAAATTCCTAAGATCCTTGAAAGGGTTAGTTAAATCATGTTATGCTTATGATGTCATGATGTCATGATGTTATGCGAATGCAGTTTGTTAGACTTAATGCGAGATGGTAAGGACAAACAAGTCCTTTCAACAAAACCTGCGAGGAAATGAGGGTTAGTAGTAAACACAAACAAGTCACACAAGTCACGCAAGTCACACAAGTCACACAGTTTTTGGCTTAAGGCTTGCATGGAGTCTAATCAGGTGTCCTTCCCAAGGGTATTTCTATGGATAAAGAGATTTCAGCAACGGGTTCTACCAAGTGACCCAGAATTGTCAGCCCCCTCTAAAGCACCCTCGAACATGGTACATGCATACCACGCAATGATACTTTAGGAAGAAACCTATCTGAGCTGTAGTATCGGGTAGCGACCATAACTTGGCATGCACCAAGAATAGCCCTCCCACTACGTTCCTAAAAGCCAGGATGGGTTAAGGGTAACTAAAGGTCCTTGAGCTCCGACGCACCCAAAGATACATGCATAAACCTCTCTCATGCAAAAGAAGTACACAATAACCAGTGGAGGCCTAACTCAAGTGTGAACTTCATTTTGACCAACCCCAAGCATGCACAAGGGGGGTCTCCATGACTATGCCACTCCTAATCTTAAGTGTTCTTGAATCCGGGAATAGGATTCGTCCTTCAATTTTCCCAAAACGCCCCTGAAAAATAAAACAAACAAAACAAACAATAGAAAACATTTAAGTGAATCCTAAACTTTTAAGGTAACCCCTCTTTTATCGAAAAATCCCCAGCAGAGTCGCCAGTTCTGTAATACGGTAAACTGACTTTTTAATAATCGAAATGTTGCGGTAAGCAAGAGTCGCCACCGACTTTTATTTTATCCAAACTAAGTCAGAAAGGCAAAAAGAAACAGAAAAAAAACCTTTTAAAGAAATCTAAGTTCGGGGGGTAATTTATGCAAAGGGAAGGTGTAAGGCACCCTTTGCATCCATGGTTTTCCATGGGCTCTTAATTGCTTTGCTTGCTCGTTTGTTTAGAAAATGTAGATGAAAGAGATAGGGACTTTAGCTTGTGAATAAGCGTTGCCCTTTTGAAAAATTATGAGAAAGAATATAATAAAAAGGTTTGAGCATTGCAAGGCAATTAGGGGCAATTACCTTAAACTCAGATGATAGGTCTCTTTTTGCCTTTCAGAATGAAAGGGTCTATCCTTGCCATAAGAGGGCAGGAAGCCTTTCGTTTGGAGGTAGAAGGGTCATCGAATTATCATTCGCTCAAAGACTGACCCATGCCATAAAGAGGCAGGTAGTCTAAGAGGAAGGATCAGAATAGCCTTTTTTCGTAGGCAACCAGAAGATACCTCAGCCTTTTCCGTAGGCAACTTTCGAGGGTCGAGGTCATGTTACTGTATCGAAGGCAGCATCATTAGGGACCATGACCTTTAATTGAGGCAACATGGCTGAGGTATCCTCGTATTCGAGGGACTGGCTATTCTGCACAAAATACAAGGCAACAAGGCAACAGGAACAGGCAACAAGGCAACAGGCAACCAGGCAACAGAGAGGTTACCCAAAAGTGTGCGTGTGTGCACCAATCACGTGATTAGTTCAGAAATTTAATCTTATAATTAGTGATGCTAATTCAGTTCAAGGCTTGCACTCCCTAAGATTACTAACCACGCAGTATAATATAAACAGTAATAACGGGGAAGGGAAATTGCAACCAGCGGAGGAGAGGGGAATTGAAACCAGCGGGATATAAAAATAAAAGGTTTAACATAAGTAATAATTGAGATAGAGTTTAGGGTTACCAATACGCGTAGCTTTGGCAATTAACAAACCCTGAAAAATTGGAAAAGAAAGAATAAACAAAGAAGGGTGAGTGCAGTATCGGTTCGGAGGCAAACGAGGTTAACCCTAAAATATAAGGATAAAGAATTTAAAAATAATTAAATAAACAAAGAAAGGCACTTAGCTTCGATTAATGAAGGTTGATGGACAAAGATTTGGCTTGAGCATTAAGCATTGACCCTGATCATTTAAAGAAAAGAATAAAAAGTAAGTGTAGGAGGAGTTCATTGACAGCGGGAATTAAACCCTAATTAAATAAAATAACAGGCGAAAATATTTAAATAAGAAAGGTTAGAACTTAGCTTCGAATTTGACTTGGCGCATAGTCGGAGTGCATCTGAAGAATAACCCTGAAAAAGGCACAGAAAAAAACAAATATTTCAGTGTATGGAATAATCTTTACAAACCCTGATTAAGGCACAAGTTAACCATAGTTAATAGAATAAAACAAATTAATTGTTGGTTTTCCACCCAATTAATTAAATCGGTGAAAATCCGTTTCGAGTAAATGACCTAACCCTAATATATATCTTAATCAATCAAGAGAATATTTTTATAATTAATTAAATGATTTAAACTAATTTTAACAATTAAAAATAAAGTAAAATCATTTAAAATGAATGAACATTTTTATTTTTAGTATTTTTTTATGAAAGAAACAAAAAGAAATATTTTAGAAGAATATTTAATTGGAAAAGGTTTTTAGAAAGAAATTATATAGGATAAAACAAATACAAAACATATATCAAAATAAATTAAAATAAAAAATTTGAGGGACTTAGCTGTGGATCCGGTGTGGTGAGACTGAATGCCCATGTGATAGTCCTCCAATCCTGGTGTGCTTGATCCAAAACGTTGCAGATCTGACGGCTGGATCTTGAGGGTGTATAGTAACGCCTACGCGCATCGCGCACAGGATCTGCGTGAACACTTAAAGAAAACAAAACAAAAAATTAGCTTGTCACGCGCAGGGGTCGAACCCCTGACCTTGTACATGAAAGCCCTAAACGCGCCCCTGTTGCCATTACGCCGTTTTCTCTTCGCTGTAAATACTGCCAACCAATAACAATATAATGAAAACAATTTTTTCAAAAGAATTCAAATTGCAGCGCGCCTCCAAGCTTCATCTCCTCCAATTCGTTGTTTTTTTTTCTGCAGAAAGATAGGACCCTTTAACCACGGTTTTACACTGTGGCTATATATTTTGGACCTTCAAACCTGCAAATCACTTAAGGAAAACACCTAATAATACCGCACGTCAATTCTACACATTCATACGAACCCAACACACATGTTAATTAAACCTGTAATCGTTTATAAACCAGAATCCCTCTTTTAAAGAGGCATGAACCCTAGTATGGTGAATCTTCATACATGCGTCAAAAGTCTAATTAAACTATCCAGATAGCTTTAAAGCTTCATCCTAATCGATAATATGCAATCTAATTACGTTAAACATGGATGAATCTATGAAAACGAATTCAAAAAAAACGCTGAACAAACCGTGTGAATACGTTGTCGTTTCTGGATGCTTCGCGATGTGGTATTGATCTGGATTGCTTCAGTAGCTTCGTGGGAGTGTGAATGAGCCTTCAGAACTCCTTGAGATTGGTTGTTCGTTCCAAACCGAATGTCAATTTTTCATGAAAAAAAATCAGTTTTTGTTATGATGTTCTTGGGAGCACAACCCTTGTGAATTCTTGAATCGTCACGTTTTTTCCTCTGCCGACTCGAAAAAAAAAATCCTCCTTCCCCTAATGACTTAGTTACGTATAAATATTGCTTTCTATCAGGTTTTACAAAATTGAATCCAATTTCTATAAATCAAATTGATATTTTGATTTTGTCGAAAGATCTTTGATGGAAAATTTCCATTATTGATTCAATCTCAATCCCATGAATCCCACTTGATTGGCTTTGAATAAATTTCTCCATCTTTAGTAGAAACATAATCCCAATTAAATCTTTAATTATTTTCACCAATTATTTATTTTTAAATTGAATTTTTATAAACAAAATCCAATATAAAAAATAAAAATAATAATAATAAAAATAATAATCATGGGATTATGGACTTCTAGTGCACTCATGATCATGTTTAGAAATTCAAACTAGGCCCATTAGTGTAAAACTCAAAATTGCTCAATGTATCCTTTGTGCATCTCTTAAAAATCGTCCACCTTGCGCCATTCATAAGACTTTTTGGAAAGCTCGATGTATCCTCTAAATGCTTCCTTCAATCTTAGCTCGATTGAATCTTCTATGTTCAAGCTATGAGCGTTTTTGCAAAATATGACTTTTTGTTGGTTCTCAACAAAAGACCTATAAAGTTTTGGTCCATACGAAGCATTTTTAGCCTTGTATAGGAGAGCGTGTCTTGGAGCTTCATATCTTGATTTGAATTTTGAATAGGAAAAAAAGTACGGGCGAATTTTGGGGTATGACAGTGAGAAATGAGAAGAACGAGTTGATTCCTTCGAGAGCGGTGACCGGGTGGCGAATGTGTATTGATTATAGGAGGTTGAACCAAGCAACAAGAAAAGATCACTTTCCATTACCTTTTATGGATCAAATGTTAGAGAGGTTAGCCGGAAGAAATTTCTATTGTTTCTTGGATGGTTATTCGGGATACAATCAAATATCAGTGAATCCGGCGGACCACGAGAAAACTGCTTTTACATGTCCTTTTGGTGTTTTTGCATACCGAAGAATGCCATTTGGACTATGTAATGCTCCTGCAACATTTCAAAGGTGCATGCAGGCTATCTTCTCTGATTTGATTGAGAAAAGCATTGAGGTGTTCATGGATGATTTTTCTGTGTACGGGTCGTCATTTGACTTGTGCTTGAAGAACCTTGATGTGGTGATGGAGAGATGCATTGAAACAAATTTGGTTCTCAACTGGGAGAAATGCACTTTCATGGTGACGGATGGGATTGTTCTTGGCCACAAGGTTTCTTCAAAGGGGCTTGAGGTCGATCCGGCAAAAATTGAAGTTATTGAAAAGCTTCCCCCTCCGGTGAACGTGAAAGGCATAAGGAGCTTCTTGGGACATGCTGGGTTCTATAGAAGATTCATCAAGGATTTCTCCAAGGTCGCAAAGCCTTTGAGTAATTTGCTCAACAAAGGTATGGAATTTAATTTTGATGAATCATGTCTAAAAGCTTTCCTAGAACTTAAAGCAAATTTGACCACCACACCCATAATTGTCGCTCCTAATTGGTCGCTTGAGTTTGAACTCATGTGCGATGCGAGTGACTATGCGGTTGGTGCGGTCTTAGGCCAAAGGAAGAACAAACAATTCCATGCTATACATTATGCGAGCAAAGTTTTAAATGAGGCACAGGTTAACTATGCCACTACCGAAAAAGAATTGCTCGCAATTGTATTTGCATTGGAAAAGTTTCGCTCCTACCTTATTGGTTCTAAAGTTGTGTGTTATACTGATCATGCCGCAATCAAATATCTTCTTACCAAGCCTGATTCGAAACAAAGGCTTATTCGGTGGATTCTTTTGCTTCAAGAATTTGATCTTGAAGTGAAAGATAAGAAAGGTACAGAAAATTTGATTGCGGATCATTTGTCTCGGTTAGTGAATACCGAGGTGACAAACAATGAAAAAGAAGTGAGGGAAGAATTCCCAGATGAAAAACTGTACATGGTACAAGAAGTTAGACCCTGGTTCGCAGATATGGCTAATCACAAAGCATCTGGCTGGATACCGGAGGATCTAACTTGGAATCAAAGGAAAAAGTTTTTGAACGATGCTAATTTCTATGTTTGGGATGATCCTCACTTATTTAAGTTGAGTAGTGACAATCTTCTGAGAAGATGTGTCGTGGATGAGGAGGCAAAAAGCATTTTGTGGCATTGCCACAATTCGCCTTATGGTGGTCATTTTAATGGTTTGCGTACGGCCACAAAAGTCCTTCAATCGGGATTTTGGTGGCCTACTTTGTTCAAAGATGCTTACCACCATGTTGCCTCATGCGACAGTTGTCAAAGAACTGGTGGAATAGGGAAAAGAGAGGAAATGCCCCTCCAAAGTATTGTAGAAGTTGAGGTATTTGATTGTTGGGGTATTGATTTTGTTGGACCATTCCCTTCCTCAATGTCAAATGAATACATCTTGGTAGCTGTGGATTACGTGTCTAAGTGGGTGGAAGCGATTGCTTCACCCAAAGCGGATGGTAAGACCGTGATTAAGTTTTTGAAGAAAAATATATTTTCGCGGTTTGGCTCGCCAAGAGTATTAATTAGTGATGGTGGATCTCATTTTTGTAATGCTCCGCTTGAAAAAGTGTTGGAGCAATATGGAGTAAAGCACAAGGTAGCTACTCCATATCATCCACAAACTAATGGGCAAGTTGAGAGGACCAATCGAGAGATTAAGAGAATTCTTGAGAAAACTGTGTCTAGTTCTAGGAAGGATTGGTCAATGAAGTTAGATGAAACCTTGTGGGCGTATCGGACCGCTTTCAAAGCACCGATCGGTCTTACACCATTCCAAATGGTGTATGGTAAAAGTTGCCACCTTCCCGTAGAACTAGAGCATAAGGCATATTGGGCCTTAAAGCTTTTGAATTTTGACCACAAGTTGTGTGGAGAGAGAAGAAAAATCCAACTTAATGAGTTGGAAGAGATGAGATTGCATGCCTATAAGTCTAATTCAATTTACAAAGAAAAGACCAAATTCTATCATGATAGTAAGGTTAGAATGAAGGACTTTAAGGTAGGGCAATTAGTTTTACTCTTCAATTCCCGGTTAAGACTTTTCCCGGGAAAGTTGAAGTCTAAA
This sequence comes from Vicia villosa, assembly GCF_029867415.1. NCBI lineage: Eukaryota > Viridiplantae > Streptophyta > Magnoliopsida > Fabales > Fabaceae > Vicia > Vicia villosa. The sequence goes on along the minus strand of NW_026704963.1, from coordinate 540,354 downwards.
TGGTCCGGACCGTTTTTGGTAAAAGAAGTGAGAAGCCAAGGGGCTATTGTGATAGAGGACCAAAAATCAAACCAAGAGTGGGTAGTAAATGGTCAGAGGTTGAAGGTGTATCGGGGAAGCGATTTTAATCGTGAAACTTGCGTTTTATCGTTTGGCGATCCTTGATTGCCTTTGACCGTCGAGCTGACCGACGTTAAACAAAGCGCTCTTGGGAGGCACCCCAAGTTGTATATATTCACTTGTATTTGTGTTATTTTTGCAGGTGGGATTTTTGAGTTGTCGTCGAGCCAGAAACGATCTACCGGTATTTTTGGGCGTGCTGAAACAATGCAGTTTTTCTGCTGTTTCTGGTGTAGCGCGCGTCGCACCCATTTGCGCGCGTCGCGCGCTATGTGTACTCAAGGACCCCTTCCAGGCAGAGATGAGGGCGCGTCGCGCCGGTTCTGCGCGCGTCGCGCGCTGTACATATTTTTGAAAAAAAAATAATTTTGTTTGGGCCCACCCATGCTGGGCCCGACCCGGTTTCGTGTTCAGAAGTAAGTTTTAGGGTTTTTGGAGGTCATAGCCTCCATTCCTCTTTGTGCCAAGAAACCAAACACACACACAACCAAATTTTTTTTGATTCTTGCATTTATCCTCACTAACACTCGTCTCTCTACTGTCATCAATCATCTAAGGTATGTTCTTCTTCTCCTTTCTTTCCATTAAAATAGTTTTAGTTGTTAGGTTTTTAGATTTAGGAATATTTTGAATAATTTTGAAAAATTAGGGTAGAAACCACGCTTTGACTGTAAATATTGCTTGCTGGAACCCTTAGAAGTGAGGAGAAGTTTGTTCTCCTCTTCTGTTTTGCAGAAAAATGAAGGATTTTTCTGGGTTTCGCAGAGCGCGCGTCGCGCCCTGTCCAGCGCGCGTCGCGCCCTGGGTTCAACTTTGAAATTTTTTTTATGCATTCTGAGTATTTGTTTAGGCCTGTTTTGTGATTGATGATGAATGTGGACTGATGTGGGTTTTTAGTTGAGAGGTTATGCTAACTTTGTTTCAACTGTGCGTGTTTTGTTTGAATTACAATTGTGCAGGAATGGCACCTTTTTTGAAAAGGAAGAAGACTGGTTCTGGTGAGGGATCTTCCTCACAAGCTGGCAGGTTTGATCGGACGAAGTTTCTAGGTCCGGAGCAAGAGGCGAGGTACCATGAGCTTGAAAGCCGCGTTGTGTGGAGTGAACGCACGGTGATTCCTATTGACCACGGCCTCTTCCAAAGGGCGTGGACTGCTTTGTCTGAAACATGCTGGGACAAGTTGTTCACTCCACCACAATTCTATCAGGTGGAGATTGTCAGAGAGTTTTATGCAAATGCCTTGCCTCCGAGCAGTTGGTCAGGTACTGAAGCTTACCCGTTTAAAACATGGGTGAGAGGTAAGGCCATTGATTTTAGCAAAGAGGCTATTTTTGATTTTCTGGATAACCCTCTTGCTTTGGTAGAAGAGTGTCAGTACCATCCCAGGTTGAATAGAGGAAATTGGGATGCAGACAGCATTAGGGACAGGATTTGCAGGACTGGTTTCACCTATACTCTGACTAAAGCTGGGCTGCCAAAGACTTTTACTCGTAGTCAGTTGACGGAGGAGGCTCAGTTGGTGACTTCGGTGGTCCTTTACAACATTAGGCCACGGAGTCACACTTCTTCCCTCACCATTGATACGGCAGGTTTGGTTCAGGGTATTCTGAATGGTGATAACATTGATGTGTCCAGGATTGTGGCGAATGAGCTGAAAAGAGTCGCCCTGAATGGGACTCTTCATGGAGATGGGGTGAAATGTAGGTTGATTTTTCCTGGTTTAATAATGGGTTTGTGCAGGAAGGCTGGTGTCCGGTTCCCATCTGGTGGGATGATCCCCATGGATGGTATTATAGATGATATTTTTGCTAACAGGTACTGTTTGCCTGGAGGTCGTCCTTTTGGTGTTGCTGCTGGTGCATCTAACCTTCCCGATGCTTCTCAAGCTGTTCCGGTTGCTGCTGCACCGCCTGCTGGTCCACAGTATGGTGATGCAAGTGATTGGAACTATCAGATGCATATGGCGCATCAGAGAGCGTTTATGTTTTTGCAGGATTCTATCCGGCAGCTTTCTCTGCAGCAGCCTGTTGGTTCCAGGGATGATTTATCTGCCTATGCTTCATGGCCTGAGGGCAGGCCAGATCCTGAGGAGGGGATGGAGCAGGATGATCCGGAGACTTCCGATGAGGAGTAGACTTTATTTTTTACTGTTTTATGTTTTATTGTTTTTAGTTTTATGTTAGAACAATTTTTAGTTACTTTGTTTTTAATGTTTATAGTTTTGTTCCATCCTTTTGGATGAGGTACTTTGAAAGGCTAAGTTTACGCCTTTGGATAGTTAACACCTGTTTGGTGTGTTTTTTATTTTATATAAGTTCAGTTTATTTTATTTTTGCATTTATTTATTTTTAAGTAGTTTATTTTAGTTTAGTGTTTATATTTTAGAAATAATGGTTTGATAAGTTGTCCTGATGATTAATTAGCTGGAACACGAATTTTTGTTGCCACGATGAATTTGGATGATGCAACACAATTTGAGTGGTGATGATATAAGTTGAAAACTGTACGCGCAAGGTACATCCTTTATCATTTTTTTTATCAAGTACCTTCGATTCTGATGCTTTTAATTGTACAAATTAGTTGTCATTAATTTCTGTGGATAAAATTAGTTCAATTGTGAATCACTTTAGCCTAGCTGTAGTTGTGAGGAGACTTTCCACTGTGTATATATAAATTGTGCTGGATACCAGCAATGTGCGTTTTAACTCGTTTTTATTATGATTAATCTTGCATTGTTATTAAATTGTGTTAAGCATGAAAGTGATCAAGGCGTTTTGTTCTGCACTATGAGAAAAACTTCCAATCCAAATATAACCTACCCGGTGAGTGTGTGAGTATTTGCTAACCACTTTGAGCCATTTTGCCAAGATTCAATCGGTATCATGTCATGCCTTATAATTGCCGATTTTTGATTTGAATCTTGATGACTTTCTTTGAACCTTGAAAAGTACCGTGAAATGTGGTTAGGATTGATTCCTTTTCGCCTTAGAATAGGGAGCATTCGTGATTATGTGGTGGTAATATTCAAGTTGGGGAGAATAAAATTTTGATCTTGGTTGTATTGGTGTGTAGAAGAAAATAAATAATTGCTCAAGAGAGAAAAAGAAAAAGAAAAAAGAAAAAGAAAAAAGAAAAGAGAAGAGCTTTGTATATAGCTAGTTCTTTTAAAATAAAAAGATGAACTCTTGAGCAATAAAATTGTGTGATCGGTTGATAAGGATGTGTGGATATTATCATGATTTGAATGCTCTCTTAGGAATTGACCCCTTTTGTTTCAATGGCCTTGAGAAATGACACTTCCTTGTTAACCAAGCCAAGCTACAACCCGAAAGTCCTTAGTGATTCATGCTTATATACTTTTTATATATCTTATGCTTAGATGAGTTTATAATTAATTCGGTATGTTTGCGTCATTGTCTGGTGAGTGTTAGGATCCTCCATTTTTGTTCTCTCAGTAGAGAAATACGTAGGTGTGATTCATTCTTGAACTTCTTTTGCTTTGTGGAATTTCTGACATAGAATTTGTATATAGGATTAGCATTGTTATCATGGTACTTTGATGAAAACTGGTAAAGATTGATCTTTGTGTACTTTTGGAATTTGAACCATTCAATTGTTCTTGTTTCTACCTTGTTGTTTCATTTGTGATATTTTGTGTTCCCGGAAATTTATCATTGTTTTGTTTGAGGACAAACAAGAGTTTAAGTTGGGGAGAGTTGTTAGGTGCCAAATTGTGTTTATATTTAGTTTAATTAATGGCACCTTTCGACTGTTTTTATCGGATATTCGTACAATTCCCTGAAGTTTTAGATAATTATTTATGGTTTATAATATTAAGCTTTCATTTTATGTTAATATGTGTTTTAGTTATGATTTTGTAGGTTTTAACCAATTTTGGGGAAGTTTGGAGTTTGTTTTGAGCTTTGCAAGAGAGTGCCTGGCAGAAGTATGCGCGCGTCGCGCTGGGATGTGGGCGCGTCGCGCCCTGGGCAAGATATTTTGGAGCTTCCAGACAGAGAGTTGCGCGCGTCACGCGCATGGGCGGTTTATAATTTTAAGTGTATTGGCGCGAAGCGCGCTGGAGGGCGCGACGCGCCCTGGACAGATTTCAGAAATGCTATATAAAGGAGTTTTCAGATATTTTGTGTTGGTTGGTTGATTTTGAGAGCTAAAGAACACTTGTGCACTGTAGCAAACAAAGAATCGAAGATTGGAAGCTTTGATCGTCGATTAATCGCCTTTGATGCTTGTTGATCTTCATCCTTTACTTCTTGAGCAAGCTACCATTTTCATGGATAGCTAAATCTCTTTTGTATCAAGATAAGATGTAATCTTCCTAGCCTTTTGTAGGTTTTTCTTGTGAATATATGTGTATGAACAAGTGATGATCAATATAGATGGTTTAGTTTGTTTATTAAAGCTTTTTCTTTGGTATAAGTGTTTGAGACATCAATATTTAGATCTAACTTTATCATCTATCAAACTATAAATTGCAGACATGGATTTAGCGTTTGATGTTTACTTAGTATCGGTTTTAAAACGTTATTTGTATTGTTTAAACGGTGGAGAAATCGTCGGTTAAACAATACGGTAAATCTAACTATATCGTTGCGGACACGGACGATATAGGCGTCGATACGTAATTATGTTGATCGTTACCATGTTCATATACGTATATTTATAAGGAGACATACAAATTTAGGTCGATGAAATCGAATCTTGATACATTTTCTTTAACTTAGAACTTTCATTAATTTACTCTTTGCTACTAAAAGAATTGAATGACCTTTTGCAAACCCAAATTTAAAGTAACATTAACTCAAGACAAAATAGGCTATAGAACGGCGGTGATATCGCAATAATCCCTGTGGATACGATAATAACGAAAAGTACACCACAATACTCTTTCAACACCATGCCGCTTATGGTGCTTAGAATGATAAAGATGTTTTTTAGCCAGCCTTGTGGCAAAAACTTTCAATGAAGTCAGCCTTGTGACAAAAAGTTTTGATTAATCAGCCAGCCTTGTGGCAAAAGTTTCAACGAAGTCAGCCTTGTGACAAAAACTTTGATTAATCAGCCAGTATGGTGGCAAAAGGTTTGATTGATTAGCCAGCCTTGTGGCAAAAAAGTTTGATAAATTTGATTGATTGATTGATTGATTGTTTGTGATGATATAGAAGAGATACTCCTATCATAGAGATGATAAATGTCTAATCTCCTAGGGTATTTGATTTGGATATTGGGGATGCTTATAAGAAGCCCGTGGGTCCTTGTACGAAGCCCAAGAGGAGGCTATCCGAGGGTCCTTGCATTGTAAGCCCAAGAGGAGGCTATGGGAGGGTCACTCGTTTGTACAAAGCCCAAGGGGAGGCATGGTATAGTTGGTTTGAGCTCTTAGAGTGATTTCACCGGGAAACCATACTCTATGTCCTAACCTAAACTAGTGGAGATTCTTTGCACGAAGCCCAATAGGAGGCTATGGGGAACCTAGTGTTGTACTAAGTTGAACAAGCACGCATATCACATATATGAACAAACACGAACAAGTATGAACAAACATGAACAGGTATGAACAATTATATATATGACAAAGTGTGTGTGTATATAATGCAGTTTATGAAGGAAATATACCTGTAAGCATGATCCATTTGTATACACGGGGCTCGGGACTCATACTCGGGGAGAGGTCCACTTGTATTTATTCAAAGCAATGTAAACAGATGTAATACGGTGAACTGACTTTTTATCGAAAATGTCGCGGTAAGCAAGAGTCGCCACCGACTTTTATTTATCCAAATTAAATCAGAAAGGCTAAAAGAAACAGAAAAAAACCTTTTAAAGAAATCTAAGTTCGGGGGGTAATTTATGCAAAAGGAAGGTGTAAGGCACCCTTTGCATCCATGGTTTTCCATGGGCTCTTAATTGCTTTGCTTGCTCGTTTTCAGAAAATGTAGATGTGTAGATGAAAGAGGAAAAAATGGACTTTAGCTCGTAAATGAGCATAGCCAGTTTTTGAAGAATTTTGAGAAAGAATATAGAAAATAGAGCATGGCAAGGCAATTAAGGGCAATTACCTTAAACTCAGATGATAGGTCTCTTTTTAGCCTTTCGGAATGAAAGGGTCAGTCCTTGCCATAAGAGGGCAGGAAGCCTTTCGTTTGGAGGTAGAAGGGTCATCGCTTTATCGTTCGCCATAAGACTGACCCATGCCATAGAGAGGCAGGTAGTCTAAAGGGAAAGATCAGAATAGCCTTTTTCGTAGGCAACCAGAAGATACCTCAGCCTTTTCCGTAGGCAACTTTCGAGGGTCGAGGTCATGTTAGTGTATCGAAGGCAGCATCATTAGGGACCATGACTTTTAATCGAGGCAACATGGCTGAGGTATCCTCGTATTCGAGGGACATGGTTTATTCTGCAAAAATACAAGGCAACAAGGCAACAGGCAACAAGGCAACAAGGCAACAGAGAGGTTACCCAAAAGCGTGCGTGTGTGCACCAATCATGTGATTATATTCAAATATATTATCTTGTAAATTTAGTGATTCTATGTTCGATTCGAGGTTACACTCCCTAGATTACTAACCACGCAGTTTAACAGAAATAATTAACAAATATGGGGAAGGGAAATTGTAACCAGCGGATCCCTTAATAGGGTTTGACATAAGTAATAATTAAGATTTGAGTTTAGGGTTACCAATTATTCGCAGCCTTGGCAATTGACAAACCCTGAAAAGGTGGATAAAATAAGAAGGCAAAATAGAGTGAGTGCATTATCAGGTTCGAAGGCAAACTTTATTAACTCTAAAAACAAAAGAATAAAGAAATTAAAAGTAAATGAATAAAGTGTACTTAGCTTGGCGTTTGCCTTGCCAGGGTTGGTGGGCAAAGGTTTGCCTGAAGCATTGACTCTGACCATTGAGAATTGAAAGGAAAATAATAGGAAGTGAGTGTATGCATAGTTCATCGGCATTTAAGAATAAATCCATAATTTTAAATAAAAGAGGCAAAATAACAAATATTGAAATAAGTATAGAGTCAGGACTTAGCTTTTGATCTGACATGGCGCGTAGTCGGACGAACCATGATGATAACCCTGAAAAACTTTGGTTCATTGTGGCAGCCTTTGTGGCAGCCTTTAAGGGTGCATGGTAAACCGCTTTGTGTGCGTTAGATCTGGATGGTAGGAGATTGAGGATGAATTTGCGAATATTCGCAAGAATAGATAAGCAACTCGAATGTACCTCGCAATAAAAGAAAATGGGTAGCAAAATAACAAGGCATAAAATGATATATGAATAACATAAACATATAGATGAATAATGATATAAAAAAAATAGCAAAAGAAAAACTATAAATCCATACTAAATTTTGAAAGAAAATTAAAACAAACATTTTTTTTTTGTATTTTTGAATATCTTGATGAAAATCTTTAAGAAATTAAATTAGTTAAATCTAATTATCTAACTTAAATAAAATGAATTAAATCTTCTTGTTTGTATTTTTTGTTTAAGTGCAAAAGTAAGTGTGGTAACAAGAAATAAATAAGAAGACAACACTTATATCTCTACTGATATCCTTCACGTTTTATTTTATATAGGTACCATGATAACCAAGCAAGTGGATCTTTCAATATAAGAGACAACCATTAAAAATCAAACACATGGCAGGTAGATATATATATATATATATATAAAAATAAAATAAAGAAAGATTAACAGCATAGTTAGAAGCATCAGTAAACATACCAGAACAACTTTATCTTTCGGTTCTATAATTTCTCTCACAATAACATTTCCCCATCACTTTCTAAAAAAACAAACAACAAGCAAAATCCCAAGAATCATGAAATTTAGAGAACAAAACGTAAAGAATGGACTTACCGGCAACGCGTGGCGGCGAAATCATGTGGCTAAATCGAATCAGGTGCGGCGGATCGACGGAAGGTGGTGGAAATCGTGGCAGATCCGTGGTGCTCCGGTCGTTGTGGTTCGCCGGAGTGAGACGGAACCAGTGATGTGCGGTTGGGGCGACCAAACGCGTGGCGACGGTGTCGACGCTTCGTCAGAACGGTGATGAGATTCAAGGCGGAGGGACGAGGCTGCGTGATTTGCTTCGACGGAGATGTTCGCGTGCGGTCTCTGGTGTTGCTTCGCGGTAGTGATGGCTGATCGGAGCTTTCGCTGGTGGCTGAGATATTGTTGTTTTATTGATGTTGTGCGGTTTGGCTGGTGGTTATCGAAAGTAACATCTGCCATTTTCTTTTTTATTCGTATTCCTTCAACACCTGTGAAATAAACAAGACAACAACAATATTGGGATGTGGAAACATTAGTGAAATCAATTTGTAAAACTCATGTATTGTTTGCGTGTTTGTTGTTCGATCCCGCAGAAGATATGTTGTTGATTGATTTCGCGGATGACTCGGTTCTGAGCTGTATTGTTTGCGTGAACTTGTGAACGGTGTTGCCCAAAGTTGCCTTTTGGAGTCAATTTATGTACAGTGACAGAGAAGAACATGAAATAATGTGTTGTTTATTGTTTGTGTATGATGAAGGTGCCTTATTCATGACAATCTGGTTTTTGTTCGTAAGAAAAGGCATAGTTTCTGTGTAGATGAAATTGGTGGATCATGTGCCTCTCCCCTAGGTTAGGATTTGTTAGTTTGTGAGAGAATCAAAAATATGTACGTATCGGTCCCCCCATCAGGGTTAGTTGTTGGTTTTATTTATACTAAAAGAATTAGGTTAAATGATAGATAAAACTATGGACCAAGTTGAAGCCCAAAAATTACTTGTTTTTATTCTGAATAGAAATTAAATCAAATAATTCAAAGAAATTGACTTATCCCCTAAAAAAATGCTAAAATTAAACTTCCTTTTTTTATTTATTTTTTTAGATCTATAAAAGATTTTTTTTTTAACGTGCTAAACAAAAATTAAAGATTAAATACTTAAAAACTTTTTTTTTGTTTTGAATATAAATAGAAAAATTAAAAACTGAGTTGGAAACCAACAAAATAGTTAGAAGTGAGATTCGAACTTGAGACCTCTCGCTCTTGTACCTTTAACGCCCAAATTCTTACCAATTGTGTTATGTCAATTATAAAAATGACATTTGCAAACATATGAGGGCAAATTTTGGGGTATGACAACAGGTATTCACAAAAGGGCTTGGGACTTATACCTACATGGAGGCCCATGGTATTTTTGGGAAGATTTAAAGAAAACCTTCATTTTTTGATTTGTTATTCGAGGTTAAAAATCAAACTGATCGAGATATATACAGAAAGGTGTGTGTACAATGAAATACCTAATTTCATGTACAGGAATGAGACTTATACCTATGTGGAGGCCCCTGTTTTATTTTATAAAACATGGTTGATTGTTTAAAAGATGCGTCGTTTGAAAACTGTTTGAAAGTTTTATTTTGAAGAAGTTTTATATTTTTTAAAAAAAACTGTACAAAAAGAAAAGAAATGGGACTTACACTCTCTAATATTCGAGAGGCCCCACTTCATTTTGAAAATCATTTGATTAGTCAAAAAAGATTTAATCAAAAAGAGGTGGTTTATCGTTTTGAAAAGAATCGCGATCGCTCGTTTTAAAACGATTTGAATTTGAAAGAAATCAACTTAATTAAGTTTAAAACAAGTTTTAATGCTTAATTAAGACCTAAGTAATTAGGGTTTGATCACAAAAGTATTTACAAATGATTAGGTTAAAAAAAATAATAAAAACAATATTTAAAGTATTTTAAAACACTTAAAAATATGTCATTTTAAACCTAATTAAAAATGTATTTGTCATACCCCAAAATTTGCCCATACTATTTCTCATATGCAAGTTCAAATCAGAACATAATGCTCCTAAACACATTCTCCTGCACAAAAACTCTAAGACTAGGGTTTGACTTATTCAAAGGAAAGTCAGTGAATCAATGGCTCCAAGACATCTCATATGGCTCAATACATCTCACATTATCTCTATGACAAGTATCAAGGCTCATTTCAAAGAATTGGTCACTCAATTGTTCAAAAAGTCAATAGTCGACTAAGTTAACCTAAAAGTCAACTGTGGTCAAAGTGAAGTCAAAACTCCTGATTTTTTATCAAGATCCTCATATTGAAGTAGCATTCACCATTTGATCAAGAATTGATCATTGTTCATCAAGGAAAGAACAAAAATCAACAAATCAAGAAGTTTCTAAAGAAAAAGTCAACTGAACTTTGACCAGCCATAACTCTCACATGGAACATCATAAATTTTCCATCCAAAGCTCATTTTGAAGGAAATTTGATTCTCTACAATTTTGTTTCTCACATGCCAAGTCTAAAAATGCTTCATTTGAGAGATATGGACTAAAACATTATAGGTCCTTTTCCAAAGTCAACAAAAAGTCACTTTTTTCAAAAGGACACACAAGGAGCATGAAAAATCAATTTGATATGAGACCAAAGACACTGGTTAGAGGACTCTCTAAGGTTTCTAAAAAGTCCTAGAACGCCTCCATACCTCAAATATTGAGAGAGATAGACCTTGCCAAAGTTGGACTATTTTGGAGGGGAAAATGTGAACAAAAGAGCTTCAAAATGAATTTTTTACAAAGAGGCCCAATCTTTTTTGGCCCAATCTTGCTACTCAAGTTATCAAGGTGGCCCATATTCAAAACCATGAATTATTGATTTATATCTTATTTTTTATTGAATTTAATTCATTAAAAATATGATATAAACCAAATAATTGAGAAGGATAATAAAGGATTTGATTTGTTTTTATTTTTAACCATAATCACTCATCAAAATATGTAATATTGGATGCTAATTTCGTGCATAGGGTAATTGGAAAAGATTGAGGCAATTTGGGACAAAAATAGAAAGATTTCTTCCATAGTTCCAATCAAATTTCCCACACATCAAATAAAAAGATTCACTTGGATTTTTCAGAATTTTGTTACCCTAATTCATCACATTATATATACTGATTCATTCCAGACCCCTAAGGGATTTTTTTTGGACGAAAAACTCTGCTGCCAGGACTCTCACAAAAGCTTAAAAATCAAGGAAAATTCAGTTTCGGATTCAACAATTGAAGCCCATTCAAGGCGTTCCAGAAATTCAGTCGTGTTCCTGAGTCATTCCTGATCCTTCCCCGACCATTATCGAAGCTTAAAAGCGTCCGAATCAAAGCCTATACGCCCACGGTTTGCACTCACGATTTAGAATTCGTTTTCATTAATTTGTTCATATTCAATACAATTTGGTTGCATATTCCTATTCTGGATGTTATTGCGAAGCTTTTCGTATGGTTCAATCGTTGTTTAAGTGCAGGGACCATTATACACCATTGTTAGGGTTTGAATGCTTCAAGAATGGGGGTTTTGGCTAAGGGCTATGCCAAGCATAATTAGAGGTTCCATTGAATTCGTATGACTGTTTAGAATCGATCGGGTCTGCTTTTCTTTGTTTTGGTTTGTTTTCGTGCAGGTTTCATGGTCATAAGATTTGGCTATGGATATTTCGTAGCAAAACCATAGTTAAAAACGTAGCGAATTCTCTGGGCATAAAAGATGAAGAAGATGACTAGGTGGCAGGGTTTCATTGGTGCGATTCAAATTGGCTGGGCGCGCGCGCTTTCTGTTTCAGGATTCTAGTGTTTGTTTTTATTATTTGCGAGATATATGTTAAACAGCGAAACAGAGTTGGTGTGGTGGTAAGGTGCATAGCGCGTGACTTACGGGGTGAAGGTTCGAACCTTCACTCCTGCAATATTTTTTTCATCAAAGAGTTAACATTCAGATCCCATACGTGCTATGCAAACGAGGTCACGATACTCCTCTCAATTCCAGCCGTCCGTTCGCTATGCCAGCAAATCCAACGCCCTTGGGAGTGCTAGTCCACCATAGACCCTCTCAGACAACCACATAGAATCTCAGCTAAGTGATATTTCTAATTTATTTTATTATTTATTTCTTTTATTACATATTTCTTTTTATTTTCTTTTGTTTAAATTATTTCTTTTATATATTGTTTACATATTTATTTAATAAACTTTCTTTTAAATTTTCTTTTAACTAAAATTTCTTTTAAATTTCCTTTTCCATAAAATTATTTATTTTGATTTCTTTTATAATTAAATGATTAATTGATTTAATTGTTAATAATATTTCTTATTTGATTTAAAAAATAATTAAATAATTAATTTGGTCAATATTTCTTAATAGATCAGGATTAGACAATTTAATCGAAGTTTTACTTTTACATTTGATTGCTATTTATTCTATTAACTAGGGTTAACTTGTGCCCTAATCAGGGTTTACGAGGGTCATCTACACTGAAAGATTTTCTTTTTCTTTTTCTTCTGTGCATTTTTCAGGGTTGTCATCAGACATCTTCCGATTACGCGCCACGCCTTTCACAAAGCTAAGTCCCGATTAAATTCCTTTACTATTTTCTTTTTCTTTCCCTTATATTTAATACAATATTATTTTTCCTTCATTCTTTTTAAATATTTGTTCTACCCTGTTAATAAAGAATTGTCATACACTCACTGTCTGTTATTTTTCTGTCAATTCTCAGATGATCAGAGTCAAAGCTCGAGGCAACCTCCGACTACAAACCATATCAGATCAAATCAAAAGCTAAGTTCTATTTTTATTTCAAACATCTATTTTATTTTATTTTATTTATCAAATTAGGGTTAACCCTAATTATCGTCTGAATTGATAATGCACTTACTGCCCTTTGGTTTCTATTTTTCCCACCTTTTCAGGGTTTGCCAACCGCCAAAGCTCAGATAGTCGGTAACCCTAAATCTCTAACCTCTTCTATTTTTCTTATTATTATTACTTATGTCAAGCCCGCTGGTTACAATTTCCCTTCCCCATTGTTATTGCTTTATATCAAACTGCGTGGTTAATAATCCTAGGGAGTGCAAGTCTTGTTAATTGAATTAGAATGACTTAATTTACAAGATAATATAACTGAATATAATCACGTGATTGTTGCACACACGCACACTTTTGGGGTAACCTCTCTGTTGCCTTGTTGCCTGTTGCCTGTTGCCTTGTGTTTTTTTTGCAGAATAGCCATGTCCCTCGAATACGAGCATACCTCAGCCATGTTGCCTCGATAAATAAAGGTCATGCGACCCTAATGATGCTGCCTTCGATACATTAACATGACCTCGACCCTCGGAAGTTGCCTACGGAAAAAAGGCTGAGGTATCTTCTGGTTGCCTACGAATAAGGCTTATTCTGATCCTTACCTTAGACTACCTGCCCTTCTATGGCATGGGACAGTCTTATGGCAAAGGATGTTTCGACGACCCTTTAACATCCAAACGAAAGGCTTCCTGCCCCCTTATGGCAAGGATAGACCCTTTCATTCTGAAAGGCTAAAAAGAGACCTATCATCTAAGTTTAAGGTAATTGCCCCTAATTGCCTTGCCATGCTCTATTTTCTATATTCTTTCTCAAAATTCTTCAAAAACTGGCTACGCTCATTTACAGGCTAAAGTCCATTTTTCTCCTTCATCTACATTTTCTGAAAACGAGCAAGCAAAGCAATTAAGAGCCCATGGAAAACCATGGATGCAAAGGGTGCCTTACACCTTCCCTTTGCATAAATTACCCCCCGAACTCAGTTTTCTTTAAAAAGGTTTTTTTTCTGTTCTTTTAGCCTTTCTGAATTTGTTTGGATAAAATAAAAGTCGGTGGCGACTCTTGCTTACCGCGACATTTTCGATATTAAAAAGTCAGTTCACCGTATTACAGTATTAAATAAATCCTTTTTTGTGATTTTTTTTTATATTCATAAAATATGTATATTAAATAAGAGGTGTGTAAAAAATGAAGCAAAAATAAGTTGATTTGAATGGTTAAATTAAATGATGAAGTTGTGGAGAAAAATGGAAAAAAAGTGATAAAAAATTGGGTTTTGTCTCCACTAGGGCTTGAACCCACGCCCTGAGGTTCACCACTCAAAACAACAACCAACTGAGCTGCGCGTGCAGCTTGTTTATGATACGCTTCCATTCAATTATATTTTCAAACAAATATTTGAAATTTCCAAACCAAAAAATGCGCCAAGAACACAACCCTAACTGAATTTTGAATTTCTTCAAATCTGTGTTGTTTTGATCAAGTAAAGGGTCTATTCCACTTGGTTTTTCACGAGGAACATGATGGTGGTCTTTAATTTCATTTATTTTCACTCTAAGGCTATTAATTTCGTGATGAACACGAAGAACCCTAATTTTGAATTTCAATCTGAAATCGTGTATGTGCATGATAAGTTGCAATTGATTGAGGGCTAATGATCCTCATAGGTGCAGAAACAAGATGGTATATCAATATTTCATTTATGATGCGTGCATGATAGAGTTTGAAGTTCATGAGCACTTACCTCAAAAACGGCCAAACTGAGAATTGAATTTTGATCTGGAGGTGTTACAGATGTTGTTGCTCGATCTGGACAGCTTCAATGGACCTTATAGAACATGTCTGGATGCTTGGAGTGAATTGAAAACCTCTGGACCAGTTGGTGATGCTCGATCTGCAGTAAGACTCAAGTGAGGATCAAGCTTGTTGATTTTGATGTTTCAGATCATGGATGATGGTTGGAATAGTTCATATATGGTATATGGAGTGTGTTTGGATGATTAGCTTGGACAGAATTGGCCTGGAATTGATGTTGGCGTGATAAGGTTCAATATATGCAAATATGGAAGTGAGGTAGTGATTTTGTGATTTGAGGTGTTTTGGGGTGTATGAGTGATTCAAACATATCCCATATGATGTTTATGAGTTGTGGGAAACATCACTTTGCTCAGAACTTGCAAGGTTTAGAGGTTGAGAATTTTACCTCTTTTTGAAACTTGAAACTTGCACTCTAAGAAAGAAGAGAGAAAACCTATAATTGTGAGGTTTTGGTGTGATTTGAAGAGTGTTTTGAACCTCTATTTATAGGCCATGAGTTCTGAATGCAGAACCTTTGCAAGTTGCCCAAAGTTTGATGACTTGGCTTAAGAGATAAACTAGCATCTTTTGCATTAAATGCAAATGGTTAAAAGTGACTTAACCATGGTTATTTTGCCAAGCTTCTTATCTCCTTCCTATCTGATCTTAAACCAGAAATATCTTCCAATTATTGCATCTATGTGTCATCACTTGGATCATTTGGTGGAATAGTGCATAACTTTGGTAAAAATGGCTTGTAATTTCATGCATAATGACCTCTAATGACAAAATTCAAAACCATAGTTATGCTCCATATTTTTTCATGCTCTTGGACATTTTGGAAAGCTCATGTTACACACTTCAAAACCCTAGTTGAAAGTTTCTTCAAGACCTTTAAGGAAATGGGTGAAAAAGATCCATGAACTTTGAAGAAAATGAAGTTTTAAGTGAAATTTTCAAAAGATACCAACTTTGAAGCTCCATATCTCTTAAATGGTTGATCTTTTGGAAAAAAATTATATGTGACAAAGTTGTTCATTGGATCAAAATATACAACTTTCATGTTGGAAGTTTTTTTCAGTTTGTAGGTGAAATTTTGAGTTATTCCCTTCCAAAGTTTGGAAAAAACCATTGAAAAACACTTAGAAATTTTTCTAAGTATGAAAGTCAAACTTTTGACTTTTTGATTCTTGATTGATTTTCTTGATTTTTCTTGATCAAATGACTCCATATATCATATATTGATGATTTGAAACTTCAAAAGTCATGGTTGACCAAAATTCCCCAAAAGTCAATGGTGATCTTGTACAGTTGACTTTTTCCGACGAATCGCGTTTCTGGAGATTTCAAATGAATCAAGCTATCCTCATCCAATGAGTGGTATGAATGAATCATATTGAGGTGTTGGAGGATATTGAATCATAGTTTGAGTTGTGACACCATGTCCTGATTAAAAAGGCAGTTGTTCAGTGAATTAGGTCAAAAACCCTAATTGTCGACCAGATGAAATTGATGCCTGTAGGTCTTGAATTAAGATACCCTAATCTGATGATTTGAAATTTCACTGTTGATCAATCCTTGTGTAGGAGATGTCTTAAGCCAATGGATTAGGTCAAAATAATGCACTTGGGGTCTTGAGGTCATGTCCCAAGTCATTAGGTCAAATCCTGAGCAAAAGTCAAGAGTATACTGTCTTCAGTCAAAACCCTAATCTGGTTGATTCAAAGTCTTTGAGCTTGTTGAAATGAATCTCTGAGGACCAAATGTTGATTGTTGATGAAGATAGTTCTTTTGAGATGAAGGGAGAACAAAACCCTAATTGATTGTTACTTGTACTGATGAGTGATTTCCTGATTAAATCCTGCTGAGTCACAAGTAACAAACACAGGCTATACAATTTGTTAGAGATGCAAATGATGCATATGTTATGATATGAGGTGGTATCTTAGGTCAAAATTTGGGGTATGACATCATCCTCCTTCATTCTGATTTGACAATAACCAGATTTCATATCTAGTTTAAAAAATATCAAGCCCCTCCTAATTCATCAAGCAACTCCTCAATGACAGGTATAGGGAATATTTTAGGTATAGTAACCTTGTTCAAAGCCCTATAATCAGTACAGAACCTCCGTCAACCATTTTTTCACCAAAAGTACTAGAGTGGAAAAAGGACTTGTGTAGTGCCTAATGATCCCAACCTGCAATATATCTCCCACTATCTTCTCTATCTCATTCTTTTAGTAAAAAATGCACCTGTAAGGCCTGAGATTTGGATCTCAGCATCATCCTTGATCCTGACGGCATGATCATGCTCTCTCCTTGGTGGTAACCCTGAAGGTAGATTGAAAACCTTCTCAAAAGGGATCAAAATCTCTTCCCACTTTGTTAGTTTCCCTGGTGTTTTAATTGTGTCACTCTCCATTGAGTGCATATAGACCCCATACATTCATCACTGAGGGCCTTAATCATAGCCTTCCATGAGGTATGTCTAGTACATAGTACAGGGTCACCCTGTATGGCGTGTTTCTGACCTCTTTACTCTCATTTCAGTTAAAGTTCCCCAAAGTTTGCCTCTATGCTCCCTAGGCTGGCCAACCAGTCTATCCCCAACACCATGTCGGTTCCTCCCACCTGCATCATGAAAAAATGTTCACTAAAGTCCACCCCTTGTATATGGAATTCCATCCCTTCACATATCCCTTGGTTCTTGACTCTCTCCATTCCCCCCTTCAATAACATAAGTGGTGTTTCCACAACATTCAAGGCCAAATCTATTGTACTTTTAGAAACAATAAAATAGTTAGTTGCCCCTAAGTCAATTAATGTTAATAGCTCTCTATCCTCCACAGTCACTTATACTTTGAAAGATTTGTTAGAGGTAAATCCATTTCTACTTTGCATAGACAATTGCAAAGTCTGCAATCCCTCCAATACCTCTCTAATCATCTCTAGTGTCTCCTCTACTACCTCCCCTTCTTCCTCCTCACCACTACTATCTTCACATAATTTCAAGCTCGTGTATTTGAACTTGCAAATGTGCTCCCTATTCCACTTGTCTCCACATTTGAAACGCATCTCATTTTTACTCCTTTCCTCCAGTTTTGCAGGTTCTAACCTCCTCTCTTTGAATCTTTCATTCCCCTTTTAATTCTCCTTTCTAGTTCCTCCAAGCTCCCCAAGATACTTGATCCTAAGGGTGCCACCCTTTTCCCTCCATGAACTATTCCTCTTCGTGAGCACGTCATTTTTTTCCTCAATGAGCAAAACTCTGTCCATCAACTCAGCTAAATCCTGGCTCTTATGAAGCTTCAATTCAGCCTGGATCTCTTCCTTCAATCCATTCAAAAATATGGAATCCAACATCACTCTTTCCTCCCTCCTTAATGGTGCTACCATTATTTCAAACTCAACAAGGTCCCATGGGATTATGTAGAAGCCATGGTTGAAAACGGCGCATCACTGCTATCTTAAATTTGTCTCATATTCTCAATGGTGCTTGCTTTTCCCACCATTGATACCAGTTCAACGCCTTATCCTCCAACGCTAACACCACTACGTCCATTTTTTCTTGTACCCTGACTCCGTTCAACTAGAAATATCGTTCTATGCGTACCAACCACCGATACGCATCATCTCCTTCCAACAACGGAATCTCCAGCCTTCGCATACTCCCAAAGAATCGTGCATGAACTCCACCCCCGTGATGGAAATAGTGTTGTCGCGAGTCGTGCAAAATCGTACTATGATCGCTCCATTCCTCCTCTCCATCATCGTCATCACCTCTCACCCTTGAACGACCATGTCTCCCTTGATTTTGCGCTGGTTGCTCTTGAATCAAATGACGAATCTGCTCCACCGTGACTTATGATCGTGATTGTTGCTCCACCACCAGCTGGCGAATGTGTTCCATCGTTCCTTCAAAATAGCTCATCCTCTGCTCCATGATATCTACTTTATTTTCCATGATGTTGCGTGTAATGACCATTCACTAACACGCAACCAAGACTCTAGATACCAAATTGATAAGATCAATTTAGCATATTCAAGGAATAATAACAACAGCACCCAGAAATTAGGATAAAAAATAGATGATTATTATGAGAATCTACTATATTTCATATGGGATCTGGTAAATACAATATAGATAGTATGAAATAATGATTGAAGAGAGAAAAGTGGGTAGGCAATTTCAAGAGGTCTTAAGTCTCCAAGGAATTCAATACCAAATCAAGCATACTTACACACTGAATCTAGCCTTGCATTTATTTCCCTAGATCTAGATTCTCTCTCCACTCTATTATTGCCACGTGGCTCATCCATGTACTGCCTCTAACAAAATTTTTTTATTTTCCTTTTAGCCATCTTTCAGTGTTCTTTTGTAAACTTTGTCAAATCTACTAAAAACATGTAAAAAAATGAATGTAGGCATCACCATTTTCTTCGGCTTATAGAGCACAATATTGAAATATCCTCCGATCAGACAAGAGTGCTACATTCAAATATTTTTTTTTATGGAAACACAAAGATATATTAAGAAAGGACCGAATTGGCCAAAGATACACGAATCTTCTCAATCAGAGGGATAACACCTAACCACGTGCGAGATCCAACCAACTTCCCAATGCCCACCATATTATGAGCATCAGTATTAGACTCTCTACCAATGAACATGACAGAAGAAAACTTAAAATGATTACAAAGCAAACAACAATCTAAGACAATGGGCTCAATATCCGGCAAGGAGCACACTCCATTAACGCAGTCAACCACCCCAAGCGCATCCGACTGGAACATCACTTCCTCGAGGTTGAAATCATTAGCTAGCTGCATTCCCCACCGAATTCCAAGCGCTTCAGCAGCATCCGGATTGACGAAACTGGGAAACCTCTGAGTCGCAGCAAGCAAAATGCCATGCTTGGCAGACTTAATGACACAACCAAGAGCAACTGTCCCTCCCTCAAAACAGCCTGCATCTGTTTGGATAATCCACGCATTACCATACGAATTTTCAACCAGCGCCGGCATTAGACGATCCATAGTAACAGACCTGCTGCAATCAAACTCAGTTACAGAGAGCCACACATCTTTGGCAACAAGCATAGAACAAGGCCGAACCTTGTTGAAGACGGCATCATTCCTGGCTTTCCAAACCTTCCACAGACCAATACAAAGCACTTGGCACAACCTGGTGTCCTTGTACCTAAAAGTCCTCAACAACCAAACCATAACATCATCAACAGGCGGGATCCTTATTCCCAACGGGGGCGCGAAGAGCATTCTTTTAATAAAATCACAACGCAGGAAAAGGTGAGCAGCCGATTCAGCCTCTTCAAAACAAAGAGGGCAAGAGGGGTCTAGAGAGATACCTTTCTTGCAAACGTTCGTCCGTAACGGTAAGATGTTTTTGACCAACCTCCACAAAAATTCCTTAATTTTATTCCCAATAGGCGTTTTCCAAAGCAACTTCCAAAAGCCATCTTCATCACGAGCTGAAGGTCCAGGGCTGTTGCTCCGTCTGGCATTTCCCAGGAGGTGATACGACGTTTTGACCGAGAAATCTCCGTGTTTCTCAGCGTTCCACACTAGCTTATCTTCCAACACCACCCTAGAGATGGGAATAGAGGCAATATGAGCAACATCACTCTCTCCAAACAACTCTTTCAAGGAGTCCATCTTCCAACAGCAAAGGTCACTATCGATAAGGGAACTGACCATCATCTCATTGTTTAGCGGAACCAAAGGACTAAGGGGCTTGAAACTTGGTAAAGTAGGAATCCAATTATCGGTCCAAACCTTCACCCGCTCTCCGTTCCCTATGCGCCATCTAAGACCCCTCAAAACGGCATCTCTAGAGCTATAGATACTCCTCCAGGCGTAGCTTGGTTTGTAACCCAAGCCTGCTTCCGCAATAGAACTACGAGGATAATACCTTCCTTTGAAAAACCGCTCCACTAGAGATCCATCTCCCTGCCAAAGACGCCAGAATTGTTTACTCAAGAGGCTGGTATTAAAATCCCTGAAGCCACGAAAACCCATACCGTCGTCACTTTTTGATCGAGCCATCTTGTCCCAACTCATCCAGTGAATTTTCCTCTCACCTTCTTTAGCTCCCCACCAAAACCTGGATATCATTGCTTCAATCTCATCACAGACACAATCAGGGAGTTTATAACAACTCATAATGAAAGTCGGAATCGCTTGTGCCACAGCCTTGATAAGAACTTCCTTCCCTGCCTTGGACAAAAAACCTTCTTTCCACCCCTTAACCTTTTTCCACACTTTCTCCACAACCAAAGAGAACACAACTTTTTTAGATCGACCAAAAACTACCGGGAGCCCCAAGTACCTCGTATGGCTGTCCACGGCTTTGAATCCCAGCTTCCTACGGATAACCTCCCTAGCCGCTTCGTTGACGTTGCTACTGAAAGAAACTTCAGACTTTTCGAAATTGACAACCTGCCCTGAAGCTTGTTGATAGGTTTGGAGAAGTTGGAGAATTCTGTCCGCTTCCTCCTCACTGGCTCTAGAAAAGAGAAGGCTGTCGTCCGCAAAAAACAAGTGGGAAATAACCGGAGCTTTCCTTGCCACCTGAATACCATGGAGGTCCTTTGAGGTAGCAGCTTTATGTATCATACCTGAAAAAATGTCAGCACAAAGGATAACCAAATACGGTGACAACGGATCCCCTTGACGGAGACCCCTTGCCGGAGTGAACTTCCTACTCGGATGGCCATTAACAAGGATCTGGTAAGACACAGAGGAGATGCAACGCTTGATAATCTGAATCAGCCCCGTAGGGAAATTAAAAGCTTCTAGGGTCCCAACCACGAAGTCCCACTCGATACGATCATAGGCCTTGGACATATCCAGCTTCAACGCCATAACCCCTTTTTTTCCAGATTTTTTGTTCTTCATCCAATGGAAGCAATCCATGGCAATAAGAGCGTTGTCAGTAATCAACCGGCCTTTGACGAAAGCACTTTGCTCCTCACTGACAATTCCAGGCAGCAGCTCCTTCAAGCGATTAGCAATAACTTTCGTGACTATTTTCATCACGACATTGCAGAGACTAATAGGACGGAAATCCTGAGGGAGCCTAGGATGTTTAATCTTCGGAATAAGAGCGATGAAGGTCGAATTAATCAAAGTGGGGTCTTGATCGTTGTTGAGAATACCCAGGACAGCATTAGTGACTTCACAGCCAACAATGTTCCAAAATCTTTGAAAGAACACAGCCGGTAATCCGTCAGGACCAGGGGCTTTGTTAGGATGCATTTGGAAAACGGCCCTCTTAACTTCTTCAGCAGTGAAGACCAGATCACACCAAGCTTTTTGATCCTCAGAAAGTTTACCTTGACAATTACCGCACGTTTCAAGAATATTTGAGGGATCAGAGGAAGAGAAAATTCCTCCAAAATATTCAAGCAGGATCCTTTCACAGTGCACCGGGCCACTCCACCATTTACCTCTTGCATCCATGAGTTTCTTAATCCTATTAGTTTGCCTCCGTTGATTAGCCTTGTAATGGAAGAACTTTGTGTTTCTATCTCCCCCTTTGAGCCACACCGCTCGACTCCGTTGCCTCCACATGGTCTCTTCTAAAATCAGGAGCTTGTTTCTTTGAGCTTCAAGGGCTTTGTAATTGTCCATCTCTCTAGGATCCTCAGACCACCTTCTTTCTTCTTGAAGCAACTCTTCAATACGCTTGAGCTCTTTTGCTATATTCCTGTAGCAACCTGCCCTAAAAATTAAAGTTTTAGAGTCGCCACCTATTCTGAAGGGCGAATAGGAAACCCTACGCAGTATAAAGATCAGGGTAAGATACTATATTCAGGTCGAGGGAAGGTGTTAGGCACCCTCAACCCTTTCCTAAAGGCTAACATCTCAAAGATAAAGGTTTATGGCAAGGTTTATAAAGAAAGGTGACAGAGAGTAATAAGAGTTAAAGGCTAATTATTTGAATATGATTAGAGTTTGGAAGAGGGGGACTCGCCTTGTTGCCAAGTGCCTACGTACCTCCTTATGGAGGATCAGAGTCTACGTAGTTCGGGGACATGGTTGTATGCTTAGGATTTGAATTGAAAATGTTTGAAAGTTGTTTGAAGGCTTTTTGAATGGCCTGTCGTAGAGGATGAAGATCCGTAATTTGATTTGAAGTGTTTTGAATGTTTTTTAGATGTTTGGGCGTACAACCCTGATTTGATTTGTACTATTAATCGCGATGATTAATAGGTTTGATCACCATAATTAATAGATTAGTGGGGATTGCTAACAATTTTAATCGATAGGTTCGATTATCACTAATAGAAAATAGATGTGTTTTTTAGAATTTAATTATTATCGTTACCCCTCATAATCAATAGATTTGATTACAAATAATAACAAATTTGATAAAGAGGAAGTGCTAATCATCATAACCAATAGATTTGGTTAAAACCATTTAGCAAAATAAATTATTTTAATTTATAGGATTTGATTAATTAAATTAATCGATTATTAATCATCGCGACCAATAAATTTAGTCGGAACTGTAATACGGTGAACTGACTTTTTAATAATCGGAATGTCGCGGTAAGCAAGAGTCGCCACCGACTTTTATTTTATCCAAACTATATTCGGAAAGGCAAAAAGAAACAGAAAAAAACCTTTTAAGAAATCTGAGTTCGGGGGGTAATTTATGCAAAGGGAAGGTGTAAGGCACCCTTTGCATCCATGGTTTTCCATGGGCTCTTAATTGCTTTGCTTGCTCATTTGTTTAGAAAGTGTAGATGAAAGAGATAGGGATTTTAGCTTGCGAATAAGCGTTGCCCTTTTGAAAAATTATGAGAAAGAATATAATAAAAAGGTTTGAGCATTGCAAGGCAATTAGGGGCAATTACCTTAAACTCAGATGATAGGTCTCTTTTTGCCTTTCAGAATGAAAGGGTCTATCCTTGCCATAAGAGGGCAGGAAGCCTTTCGTTTGGAGGTTGAAGGGTCATCGAAGCATCCTTTGCCATAAGACTGTCCCATGCCATAGAAGGGCAGGTAGTCTAAGGCAAGGATCAGAATAAGCCATTTAGTAGGCAGCCAGAAGATACCTCAGCCTTTTTTCGTAGGCAACTTCCGAGGGTCGAGGTCATTTGTGTATCGAAGACAGCATCATTTAGGGTCGTGACCTTTTTATCGAGGCAACATGGCTGAGGTATCCTCATATTCGAGGGACGTGGCTTATTCTGCAAAAAACACAAAGGCAACAGGCAACAGGCAACAAGGCAACAAAGAGGTTACCCCAAAAGGGTGCGTGTGTGCAACATTCACGTGATTATATTCATATATTTATCTTTTAATTAGTTATTCTAATTCAGTTTAAGGCTTGCACTCCCTAAGATTACTAACCACGCAGTATATAAAGCAATAAAGGGAAGGGGGAAAATGAAACCAGCGGAGGAGAGGGGAATTGTTACCAGCGGATCCCTTAATAGGGTTTGGCATAAGTAATAATAAAATAAAATAAAAGAAGAAAATATTTAGGGTTACCAATGACGTAGCTTTGGCATTTGACAAACCCTGAAAGAAAGAAAAAATGGCAAATAAAAGAGGGTGAGTGCATTATCGGTTCGGGGACAATTAGGGCTAACCCTAATAAAATAAAAGATAAATAAATTAATAATGAATAATAAATAATACTTAGCTTCGATTCGAATTTGATCTGACATGGTTGACAGTCGGAGGAAGCCTCGAAGTTACCCTGAAAGTAGCAAGGCAAAGACAGAAAACAGATGGAGTGAGTGTATGCACAGTTCAGAAATATAAGGGCAAACCCTAAAATCAAAGGAAACAAAATAGACTTTTAAAAATAAATAGGGTACTTAGCTTTGTGAAGGGTGTGGCGCGTCGTCGGAGGAAACCCTGTTGCTAACCCTAAAAAGAAAATACACAAAGAAAAGATTCTTCAGTGTATAGCAAATTCTTGTAAATATTAAATCGGGTGAAAATTGAATTGAATAACAATCGGATTTAATTAATTATTGGTCTTCGAGCTAATTAATTAAATCGATCAAAAATGAAAATATAGATTTTTAAAAGGTCAAAATATATTTTAATTGATTAAACCAAAATTAATTTATGAATTAAAACAATTTAAATACATTTTAAACTATTATTATTATTATTACTATTTTTTAATAAAATCGAGGAATCGACACTTATTATTTAAAAAAAGGTTTTTTAGGATTTTGTAAAGAAAAAGAAAATATTTATATGAAATTTATATATATAAATATACAAAAAAGGATTTTATGTAATTAAAAAAAAAGAAAAAGAAATTAGAACTTATCTTGATTCAGTGTGGTGTGTCTTGAGATCCATGATGCACCGTCAGCTCTGGATGCGTTGGATTCTGGACGCTGATGATCAGACGGCTGATGGTGTGGGGAGTAACGTAGGCCAGTATAGGATGGATGCGCTGGATCCGTTTGTAGGTGTTTTCAAGAAAGTATCACAAAAATAATGTAAAGAGCAGGGATCGAACCCCTGCCTTATGAGTCAACAGCTTGAGGTAACGCTTTAACCACTAGGCCATGCTTCAGTTCCTGTTAACGAAACGACGCGCAAGTAACATATTCAAAGATGAATTGATCAAAATTTTAAAACAGAATTCGCGCCAGGGACTTATCTTCTTCTTCGTTGGGAATTTTCTGCAACAGACGTGTTTTAGGCCACGGTTTTTCACGTGTTCCCTTAGACCTGTAACCATTGAAAATCCACAATACATAATATAAATTCAAGATAAATGCATAGAACGAATCGGATTCGCCTCCTGATCATGGCTAGAGTCATAGTTTCGTCTAATTTTGCTCGGTTTGCAAAGCCCCAATTTAGAAGCTTTGAAACCTAACAATGGCGGATCCCTTTATCTGCAATCAAAATCGAATCAAACGGTACAGATAGCTTCCTAACAAGATTATAAACATAACCACGGATTTAAATACGATGTATGAAGTGCATATGAGCGAATTCGGATTCAAAATTTTTGGAAGCAAACCGTGGCTATGGAGATGCGTTGATGTGCGTTTTGGTCGATGAGGAAGATTGGTTCACGTTCAGAACACCCTAGGGAGTCGATTAGAATACTCAGAATGCCTCGCAACAAGCTCCAACTGCAAAAACGCGTTTGGCTTCTTCCTTGTTTTTTTGTTCTTGATACGGCCTCTTAAGGTGCAGAAAAACCAACCCCTTGCATTTGGTCTTGTTCAGGCATATATAGAGGTTGAATTAGGTCAACATAACTGAACCAAATCTCCTTGAATCTAGAGATTGCATTTGATCACAAATCATCTTTCAAATTTTCCAAAATTGGCCAAATTTGCATCAATCTTGTGCCAATCATTTGTTCACGAAATTTGTGAGATAATATGGAGTAAATACTGATTGGAATTGATAATTACAAAGCCCATGGCCAAACATTTGATTTTTATTGATTTATATAACTTTTAATCATTATTTAAATGAATAAAAAACCATATAAAATCAAGTAAAATTTACTAATTCGTGGAAATTGGTCTTGATAACTTAGATAACTTGTGGACCAAGATTGAAGCTTAAAAAGTTAGGCCCATTTACAAGAAAATCCAATTTGAACCCTTTTTACTTCATATTTTTTCTTCAAAATCGCCCAACTTTGACAAGGCATATCTCTCTCAATTTTTAAGCTGTGAATGAGTTCTAGGACTTTTGGAAACCTCAAGATGTCCTCTACAAGCCAATTTGGAAGCTTTTTCCCGTTTGAAGAATTTATCTTGATGATATTGGCTTTGACAAAAAACTGCTTTCGGTTGACTTTCGAAAGAGGACCTATAATCTTTTGATCCATATCTCTCAAATGAAGCGTTTTTAGACTTGGCATGTGAGAGACAAAATTGTAGAGAATTCAATTTCCTTCAAGATGAGCTTTGGATGGAAAATTTCTGATGTTCCATGTAGGAGTTATGGCTGGTCAAAGTTTAGTTGACTTTTCCTATGCAAAACCCTAATTTAGAAACTTTTTGATTTATTGATTTTTGTTCTTTCCTTTGATGAAACATGATCAATTCTTGATCAAATGGTGAATGATACTTCAATATGAGGATCTTGACAAAAATTCAGGGGTTTTGACTTTACTTTGACCACAGTTGACTTTTAGGTTAAGATAGTCGACTGTTGACCTAATCAGGATTTGAGGGACTAAATTTGCTCTGTTTGACTTGAAACTTTATATGGAGATACTTTGGGATGTTAGTGACCCTATGGAACCACCTTGAGCCATTGATTCAATGATTTTCCTCTGAATTATTCAAACCCTAGTTTAGAACTTCTGTGTGGGAGACTGTGTTTTGGAGCTTTGTCTTTTGATTTGGTTTTGTGTATGAAAAATAGCATGGGCAAATTTTGGGGTATGACAGGAACGAATAATAATTTAAATCCTAATATTTGGCCAAGGGCAAATGGGATTGAGCGAACCCTAATGCATTATGACTTTCTAGGGTTTTTTTGTGATTTGTGATAGTTAAAGTTAATTAAAATTAATTAAATCGAACAAATCGGGAAAATAATCGGAAAAACCCTAATAGTCCTAATTCTAACTTATATTATTCTAATTTTTAATTGAATGAATTAATTAAATCTAATCATAATTAAATAACTAGTAATCCAAATAATTAAATAAAAAATAAAAACAATGTATAAAAAAACCTGGCTGTGATCCCATGTTACTAGTCTTTGAGGCTCCATGATGAGCATGCACATTTTGGTGCGTTTGATCTGATCCGGATACGATCCAATGGCCAGGATGACGAGGATGTACCGTGAGCCACACTTGGGCATGCACACTGAAACTTATGGCAATTGAAACACAAGAAAATAAAAAATAAGAGATCCCTAGCCAGGGATCGAACCGGTGACTCAATGGGTCATAAACACAAACGCCTCCGCTGGGACACCATATCCTTGCTGTTCATTTTATGATTCCAATGCTAAATATATAAAAGAAACGAACAAAAATCAAAATAAAAAAAGGACGCGCGCGGAGCTGCACAGCTTCTTCTTCTTCTTCGCGATATCGTTACTATTGCACACACACCGTGGCCTATGTAAGATGACTCTGAACCTGTTGGATGCCTATGGAGGACGAGTCAGCTTCAGGGATGCTCCAGGGATGTATTTGAATCCTCGAAACTCTTTAAATTGGCCTGCCACTTTGAATTCGAAATTGATTTTTTTCTTTGAATTTCCAAGAACTCCACTATGGCTTTTGGCTGCAAAATCCTCTCTTTTCTGTCTGCAATTCTTGTACATATATATATGACAGCATCCTAGGTTAACCCAATTAATTCTTGATTGAATCTGATTCAAATCTGATTGGGATTTGTTGTATTTTTAGAATGATTGGATTTGAAGAAGTTGAAGATGCAGGTTTGGATTTTGGCATGTTTGGATCCTTTTCACGTTACTATTTGTCTCTCTTTCATTTTTATTTAATAAAAACTCTTGATATAATTATAATGGACAAATAAAAAACCATAGTATAATAATAATAATAGTATATAATGATAATATGAATCTAAAAATAATAACAATAAGGTAAATCAATTCTAAGTAAAAGTAGAAATAATAACTATAAAAATAAGAAATAAAAATATTATCAAACTAATAATTACTAAACTTAAAAATAATTTAGAACAAACAATTATATAAATGAATTTGGATTAGTAAAGATAAACTTATTTTAAACTAAACAAATATTTTAAACAAGCTATTTTAAAAGGCTAATGTTAGTAAAATTAAACCAAACTCTCATAAAATCAAAGTTAAAAAATAAAAAATAAAAAATTAAATGTTAGGATGGGCAAATTTTGGGGTATGACAGCTGCCCCTGTTCAATCTTCTTGAACCTGAAGAGGTAGAAGATGATTGGACACTGAAATGCCCTGAAATTTGCTTGCGTAGAGAAGGAGTTCTGTGGGAGATGGATTTATAGATGCCACATGTTTGCCTGGCAGGGCACTTGTCTAAAGCATATGCTTTTCAGACCTGTATCATTTGATTGCATCTGCGGAGAGAGGAAGTAATGTCTTACCTAAGACTACCTGAAGAGGTTCCTGAATAGGGTATATCGAAGGTTGATGCGAAGGAGCTTAGGCTTTTGAACAATGCTTAGGCAGAATGTCCTGGATAAGACTAACTGAGGAGTTCTATAAAAGAACTAGGTATATCTTAGAAAAGATTGGATAAACATTTTAAGAAAGCTACCTAGAAAGGCATGGTGTGTCTTTAACAAGACTGTCCTAGATAGGCTGAGATGTGTCTTAAACAAAATTCACTTGGAGAGGTTTTTAGACGGAGATGGGATATCTTAAACAAGATTAACCTAAAGAGGTTCCTGGAAAGGAAATGAAAACGTCTTAAACAGTATTACCTAGAAAGGTATGATATGTCCTACACAAGACTAACCTAGAAAAGGTTTTTTTTGAAAAGGATGTAATACGTCTTACACAAGACTCACTTGGAAAGGCTCCTAGATAGGATACGAGATATCTTAAACAAGATTTACCTAGAGAGGTTCCTATAAAGGATAAGATATGTTTTAAACAAAACTAACTAGAAAGGTTTCTATAAAGGGAATGATGAGTTTTAAACAAAACTATCTAAAAAGATTCCTATAAAGGATATAAAATGTTTTAAACAAAATATCTAAAAAGATTCCTATAGAGGATATGAAACGTTTTAAACAAAACCATCTAAAAAGATTCCTATAAAGGATGCGAAACGTTTTAAACAAAACTCTCTAAAAAGATTCCTATAAAGGATATGAAACGTTTTAAACAAAACTGTCTAAAAAGATTCCTATAAAGGATGCGAGCGTTTTAAACGGAATTACCTAGAAAGGTTTGGGATATGTCTTAAACAAGACTGCTTGGGAAGGTTAGGATAGTTATCTTGGACAAGACTACCTGGAAAGGTAAGAAACTGTTTGATTGCTTCTGGATTGCCTTTGAAGAAAGACTTGGAATGAGGTATTAGAATTGTATCTGTTAAGATTGAATCATTGATACGATCGTATTTGCACTGTAATTGGATGATAACATCCTTTTGAACATGAAGTGACCTGAAAAGGCAGCGTTAGTTTTATGCAATGTCATGATGCATGTGTCATGTAATGAGATTCTCAAAATAAATGAGAATTATGCATGTATGCTTATCCCACACTGTGGGATGTAAATAGTACAGGCGTGGGAAGATCAATTATGCAAGAATGTTCCTTGTATGATACCAGTGTGACTTCCCGAATATCAGAAATTTTGAGAGACGTGCCCCTTAATCTGAAGGAGGGACCTTTAGAGAGAACTCGAGTTTCACCATGTCTTGCCTGATATGCCTTGCCCCAGTGTTTGAATTCTTGAAAGATATGCCCCTAGTTAATAGGGTCCTTGATTGTATGCCCCTATTTTAGGAAAACCCTCTGGATGTGGTTTCCCCATTCAAGAGTCTTTATCAGGAATGATCGTCTTTGATTAGACCAATTTTGAGGTCTCCTTGATGCTAAGTGTTGATTTGAATGTGAAGTAGATGCTTTTCAGAATGAGTCATGCATTTCGATCGCGTCCGACGGACAGTGACTTGCTGAGTACTCAGAGTGAGATGATGTCTTCTACAAGACTACCTGAAGAGGTCCTTGGAAAGAAATGGGAGATTGTCTTAAATAAGATCGCGCTTTAAACAAAGCTCAAAGGGATGTGTTTGTGCAGAGGGTCAAAATATTCCTATAGCGGATAGAGACTGTTTTTAAGGAGTGTGGGGTTTTAAACAAAACTGAGGAAAAACATCTTGAAGAAGGTCACCCTAGAAAGGATGGTGAACTGTCTTAGAGAAGACTCCATAATTTAAACAAAGTTTGACAAGGTTTTTGGAAGCATAAGAGAAGTTTGAATATGTCTACAAAAGACTAACTGAAAAAGTTAAGAGATGTCTTACAGAAGACTACCTAGAAAAGGTTCTTAGAGAGGAATATGTCTTAGAGGAGACTGTCTGAAAGGGTTTGAAAATAGAAAGGATAAGAAGATGGGTCTTAAAAAGACTATCTGGAAAAGGCTCCTAGAAAGGGTGAGAAGTATTTGAACATGTCTTGAAGAAGACTATATGGACGGATTGAGAAGTATCCTATAAAGGTTCCTGGAAAGGATGTGAGAGTGGTATTGACACCATCTGATACTGAGTGACCTTTGCAACATGCCCCAGGTAATGGACTTGCCCCATGGGCTATTCAGCGTCCTTGAGAGACTCCATGGGTATCGATTAGATTGCCCCATATAAATGGGATAATGACGGGTTATGCCCCGTGTGCACCCCAGCTATCTCAGTCATGTGTAAGAGATGTTTCTTCTTTTGATAAGCTTCTTTTTGGAAGCTATTTCATCTGTCGGTAGGATTTTTAGTCATTAGCCATGCTCCATGCAACTTCTCCCTGATGTTAACATTTAAATCTATATAGACAAATGTACTTTATAATGTAATGCGAATGCATATGTCTGTCTTGAAAGTTTAAAAACATTTTTGAGTAAAACAAAGTTTTTTTGTAAGAAAGTGATATCAACTCAAGAGTTATAGTAGACCTTAAGGAGTCGGGATACCTTTTGGTAACGGTACGCTTTCGAACTAACCATGCTTCAGTTAGGACTTTTAAGGGTTGTAACGTGGCCTGGTTCACGGTTTAAAGAAACAAAAGATGGAGGCTCAAAGTTTATTTGTACCCATCCCAATCTTCGTGATGTTCTCCAGTCCTATGCTCAGTTAGCTATGTGTTTAGTCTCCAAAAGAATTTGGGGAATTATGACATTGACATTTATGATGGTTCAAAAACCAAAGGTTTATCTGCAAAGGCAGTCATCCTCCTTTTTTTGTAATTTTTTCCTTTTGTCGAAGGTACATAGTAACCTTTTTTCCGACTTTGTTATCCCTAACTTTTTCCTGAACTGTTTGTTTTAAAACTACAGTCAGCGGGATGCCCCAATTTTGCCTAAGTCTCCTTAATAGGTTTTGACTTAGCGGGCTCTTGCATTGCTTTCTTTTCTTTGAGGATATTGACTGCCAGGCCTAATCATGACGGAGAACCATCGGTGGTTATGTTCAAAGGAAAAGTTTGGAATAATTAAGTTAACTGAGCAGCTACCCTACCCCCAGGTTATATGTTAAGGGTTTTATTTTGTATGAAGGAAAACTCCTACTTCTTTGGGCTCAAAGGGGTTGACGAGGGATTAACATCCTTATATCTCCATTATTTAGGAACTGAACAAATGCCTGCACATCGTCAACACGGTCTGTTCGAAAGCATAATGTATGAAATTATGGTATCGTTTTCGTCATTCTCCCTCTAAAGGTGTACGACTTTAATCGAGAGTTGAATATCACAAAGGAGAAAACCAAGTAAAAACACAGTTTTGAATATAGTGAGAACACTAGGAATGAATCAAGACAAACGTAAGCAATGCATTAATGATTGTTTGTAAAGTACATAGCATATGTCATAAGACTAATGTTTAAACAAACGGAAAGAAATTGCGAATGAAAACAAAACTAATGATCTGAGAAATCCTCCTTCTAGCCACCTATGGCTTTAGACTTGCTAGGATCTTCGAACTCAATGAGCCCTTCTTCAATCAAATCTTGTATCTTGTGTTTCAACGGCCCCCAATCCTCTGTATCATGACCAGGACTGTCTGAATGATAAGCGCATCTAGCATGATGCTTGTACCCGGGAGCGGGGTTAGCTGGAGCTGAGTATGGAGGTAGCAGAGTTACCAAGTTCTGACTGAGCAAACGTTGCAAAGCTTGAGACAGTGGCATGTACAACGGGGTGAATGATCGTTTTGGCTTGGACCTCCAGGGGCGTTGGCCACCCTGTTGTTTTTGCTGATCCTTCTGTTGTAGTGTTGGTGTCTGATTAACCAGGATTGCCCCAACAGTGTTGGGTTCCTTTTTTCCGTCATATGACTTCTTGGTGTGATAGGAACCTGGGGATGCCCCTTGTATCTTCCCACTTTTGATTCCATCTTCAATCCTCTCACCAATGACTACCAAGTCCGAGAACCCTGAAGATATGCTTCCGACCATCTTGTCGTAGTATGGTCCTTGCAAGGTGCTCATAAATATGTCCACCAGTTCTTTTTCCATTAGGGGAGGTTGGACTCGAGAAGCCATTTCCCTCCACCTTTGGGCATACTCCTTGAATGATTCATCCTTCTTCTGTGACATGTTTTGTAATTGCATTCGGTTGGGTGCCATGTGTAACATCCCGATTTTTATTAATATTTTTATTAATTATATTATTTTGTGTTTTAATAATTATTTGCTTAATTTAGTCATTTCTGATGTTTATTGAAATTTTCGCGTTTTGGGACGATTTTAGTCGGTATCGGTTCGGGATAACGGGTCGATATTTAATCGAAAATTTTAATATTTTTAGTATTAAAAATATCAATGAGTTGATATTTAGCGTTTTGGAAATTTTCCGAGTAATTAAGATTAGACCGGAAATATGAGACATTGTGTTATTAGAGGATTTTATCCGTATTTATTTTATTATATTATTTTATTTTACTTGGTGTGTTAAATAATTACTTAATTGTTATGAGATATAATAATTAATTGAATTAATTAATTTTGTGTATAATTGTGTTTATTGAGTTTAATGAGTTAATTAAGTTATTAGAGAGATATAATTAATTGGGCCTAAGTAGTAGAAATAAAATATGAAATTGATTTGTGGGTTAAGCCCATTAAAAATGAATATAGTAAGGAAAATAGGGTTTTAGAGGTTATAACTCATTTGGGGAAAAAGAAGAAAAAAGAGGCTAGAGGAGAAAGAGGAGAAGAGAAGAGGATTTGGGGAGAAACTAGAAGATTGAAGGAGATTGATTCAAGGTAAGGGGGAGAATCCTTATTATTATGGATTAGTATGATTGGGTTAATGGGTAGATTAACATCAATTGATTATTGTGTAGAAATTATAATTTAATTTGAAATAATGTGAGATGTTGTGAGCTTACTGGAATTATGAGAAAACTGAGCCATAGAGGTTTCGGCAGACGGCACGATGTGCCTGTGATGGTCGGCAGTTTTTTTTAATGACATGTTTCCATTTTATTTTGCTGTGTCTTTGTTTGATATACCATATTTGATTAAGAGTATACATATATAGATAATGAGATACTAGAAATGAAGACCCACCCCACTTGGCCATGGTGTTTACATTTTCCAACTAGTGCCGCCTGTGTACCAAAATTGTTCACTTTTAATTCATGTTGTTGTTCCAATATTTTATTCTGTTTCATAACATGTACAATTGTTACTTAGGATACATATATTAGTATGATAAGAGTTGTTAGCAAGGAATGGAAATGGAAATTAAAACTAATTAAGAAGTAGAACAAAATACATTAAAAACAGTCCCGTTTGATCAAAATAGTCGAATTAAGTGGTATAATTAGTTGTCCGGAATTTAATGAAAATTTACGTGGTAGCCAAGTTTAATTAGTAGAATAATGTGGTGGTGTTATTTTGTTGAAATTGTGATGTTTTACGAACCGACTGAAATTGGGTAAATTTGAATATTTTTTATATTAAATATTGGTTTTGGTAATAGAAAATAATAGAGTAAATTTGAACTAATGTAATATAATTATTAATTAGTTGATTTAATTAATAGTTGAATTAATTTCAATGAGTTCAATTAATTGGAATAAATTTGGAATTAGATCAATTATTCGATTTGTCGGTAAATTACGGTATTTTGAGGATTTGTCCGTAATTGTGTTTTGTCTTGAATATGTATGTTGAGAAATATATATTTACATGTCAATGATGTTGTGCTAATATTGATTCTCTGTGAGTAGTTGGTTAATATTAATTCTAATGATTAATTGCTTGATTTTGAAAGTGTGTGTTCATGTATAATGGGCAAAATGAGAATTAAAATGAGCTAGTGTGGTTACTAGTGTTAATTGGGTTGTGTGAATCGTAATTGATTAATTGGCCTCTTGCATGTGAATGATGTGTGTGTGCTGTGAATGTGGTGTACAATTGGTGGATAATTCATAGAGTTGAATTATTGTGATATGCGGAAAGTTAAGATGGTAGAGATGATCTTAATTGTATATATTTGTGATATTGTACATACATTCATATCATAGTGTGCCTTGAAACACAGGTGGATTTGCTTTGAAACACAAGCGGGCTTGGATTCTAGAGTGAATCGGAAGCCGTAAACTATATGTTTACACTTGGTGGACTTTGGTCTTGTCCGGATCGGAAGTGTGGCTTAGATTCTAGAGATATGAATCGGAGGCTGGTGAAACTTAGAATTTCACATTGGTACCACATGCATAGTGTCACATGTTTCATTGAGTCACATTAGAGTTATGTGATAGTTGATTATGTACATTATGTTGTCATGATATGTGCATGGTTGTGATAATTGATTATGTGCATTATGTTGTTGTGATAAGTGTACGAGTGAACAATTGATTATGTGCATTGATGTCATAATTCTATGTGTATGAGTTTGGTAATTGATTATGTACACTTGGTGTTGTGGTGATATTTGTATTAGTTGATAATTGAGAATGGATGATGTTTGAATACGTAATTGGTTAAATGCGGGAATATGTGATAATTAATGACTATGTGTATAATTGAGAATATAGTATTGGGATATTATACTCTTATACTTGTTGTACGTTTAATGTATGTGATTATATTGATTAGTATTAATTTACATGATTAGGCAAGGTGTAATGTATTCCTATAATTGTTGATTTAACCATTGTACCTCATTATACTTTCTTCATAATGGTTTGTATTCTCACCCTTCTGTTTTAATGTTGCCCTCGTTTGGCGACATGCAGGTTTGACGATTAGTAGCTGGTGTGTGATCTAGTCGGAGTTTCGTCCGAGTTGCTTGGTAATTAAGTAGTGAGTCAATGCTCTGGTCATGTAACACTGGGTAGCTTAGATGTTGAACTCATGTTCTATTTACTTATGTATTTTGTTATAACTTGCGAACCTGTTTAATTGGTTACTTGTTGTTGAGAGGCTTTAGGCCAAATATTATGATCATGGTATGGGACATGTATCATTTATATGAAACACATGAGTATTACTTTCCGCTGTTAATGCATATTCTGGATGAATTATGATTATATGTCAGGTGTTACTTGAAATGACCAGGTGTATTGTATTTTATGGATAAATGCTGTCGGTTTTAAAAGCTTTTTAGTTTTTGAAAACATCGATGTGACGCCCTTTTGAGTTATATGCATGCTTATTCTCTGATTATATGCTCAATATTTTTTGGGGTAAAAAGGGGTGTTACATTACTGGTATCAGAGCCTGGTCGACCAGTTGGTCAAGGTTATTAATGTCTTTTATCCTGTTGTATTTGATTCGTGTACCTGACACGATCGATACTGTTTTGTCTGGTTGCTTGGTTGTTTAGGACGATGGCTACAGGAAGGAATGTTGACATTAATGTTAAGGCAATGATGAGGTGGACTGGTGCGATTGGACAAGCGCCGCAAGAGAATGTAGGTTATGGAGGAAAGGATGAGTTACGTGCTTTTGGATACTTTCAAAGGTGCAACCCGCCGATCTTTAAAGGAGGGTATGGACCGGACAAAGCGCGTGCATGGATGAGAGAGATTGAGAAGATATTTCAAGTCGTGAGTTGTACTGATGTACAGAAGGTACAGTTTGGTACTCACACGCTGATAGAAGAAGCTGACGTTTGGTGGAGTAATATTGTGCGGAGATTTGAAAGAGAAGGTATTGAAGTTACTTGGAATCTTTTCCGTGATGCATTTTTGGGAAACTATTTTCCAGAAGATATGCGTGGAAAGAAAGAAGTGAGGTTTCTACAATCAAAACGAGGAGGAGAACAGTTCCGTGGGAAATCGTATGATGACATGAGGGAACAATCTGGTCTGGGCAAGAAGCCAAGTAGAGGAGGAGCTTCTACTCCGATTAAGTGCTACTGGTGTGGCGAGACGGGTCACAAAACTGTTGATTGTGGAGTTGATTCGAGTAGGATTTGCTACAGTTGTGGTGAGCAAGGACACAATTGTGCCATGTG
The DNA here is from genome assembly GCF_029867415.1 of Vicia villosa. Classification (NCBI taxonomy): domain Eukaryota; kingdom Viridiplantae; phylum Streptophyta; class Magnoliopsida; order Fabales; family Fabaceae; genus Vicia; species Vicia villosa. The sequence goes on along the minus strand of NW_026704963.1, from coordinate 503,634 downwards.
CGATACGCCAGAGAAGGATCAAGCGAAAGGAAAAGCATTTGCGTTGTCTGGTGCTGAGACTACTTCTAAGGATAAGTTAATCTGAGGTACGTGCTTTATTATTGATAATGGTGCAACGCATTATTTTATTCTTTGGATTGTGCTATAAGATTGGATCATGTTTTATCTGTTATGCATGGAAGTGTAGTTATTGATACAACTGCTGTGGCTTTGTTTCTACTTCTTTTGCGTGTTTGAATTATCCGTTGATCATCTTTGGTAGAGATTTTGAGAATTGATGTAATTTGTTTTCCGTTAGACCAAGTTGATGAATTTTGGTGTGAACTGTTTGGAGCTGAACTAAGTAATTGTAACTGTAAGAGAGATTGTGGATCTCGGTGTGGTAAGTGATTTCGAGTGCGATTTCTGAAGGAACACTATTATAGTTTAGTGACGGTGGTTTATGTTTCATTATGATTGTCGACTGTCTATTGACAAATTGAGGACTTGATCACCCTTAATCTATTGTTGATAGGAGACGATATCATATTGAACGAGATAGACTTGTCTTACTAACTTGGTAGCGTGTAAAGCGACTAAGGAGAAGTTGAAGAGTAGATTTGAGGAATTGTTTGAGAGGAGGTTCATTGTCTGAGTGTATAGTCGTAGAGTTACCCCTGTTCGTCGAGTAAGAAGAAATAAGGTTCTATGAGGTAATGTTTCTTAAGGATATTTGATTCTAAGAGCGACGATGATCATGTTGAACATTTAAGGATTGTGTTATCGGTGCTGAAAGAGAAGAAGGTTATGTAAAGATTTCTGAATGTGAGTTTTTCTTGGAAGAAGTGAATTTTATTGGATATGGGATTTCGAGTTGAGGTGTGTTGATGCAGATATCGATAAGTGGTAGCTTATGCTTCAAGGTAACTTAAAGTACATAAGAGGAATTATTCGATGTATGTATTAGAGTTGTTTACCGTTGTGTTTGTTTTGGAATGTAAGAGGCATTGTTGTTTGGATCAAGGTTTGATGTGTTAAGTGATCACAAGAGTTGAATATGAGGTAAACAAGACGAGTAGAATTTCGAAGGATTTTAATCTTTGGTTTGAATTACCACCCTGGAAAAGTGAAGGTTGTGGACGATGCATCGAGTAGGAAATAATTTTATATAAGTTATGTTGAGAATTCAAGAATTGGAAATCGTTGGAATGATTTAGAGAGTTAAGTTTGGTTGTGAAGCGACGTCTTCGTGTGTTAAGTTGGTATGTTGAAGCCTACTTGTGATATTTTGACAAGATTAGAGAAGGTTATAAATCGGATTTTACAATTGATTGACAAGATAAAATTGATTAATCAAGGAAGAAGTGGTAACTTTTGGATTGTCGAGAATGGTGTCATGAGATGATTGTGATCAAGTTTGTATTCCTGATGGTTTGAATTTGGACAGAGAAATTTGGATGCGGAACATCGTAATGATTTGAGTATTAATTATGGTGTTAATGATATATAGAGAATTGAGGGAATGTGTAGTGGTAAAGTATGAAGGGTTCTATACCGGAATTGTACATTTGAGTTGGATTTGTCAGGAACCGTTTCGTTGGTGCAACAGTTATCTACTTTCGAGTGGATGTGAGATAGTATCTCTATGGATTTTGTTTCGAGATTGCCAAGACATCGAATAATTGTGAAGTGAGTTGGGTCAATGTGGATAGTTGACGAAATGTGCTCGTTTTATTCCAATGAAGATGGATCATTCAATAAGAGACTTGCTAAGTTGTGCATCGAAAGGATTGTGTGTTTGCATGGTATTTTCTTCGGATATTGGAATGACATCTTTTGAAGCTTTGTGTGGTCGTAAGTGTAGAACGTTTTGTATCGGTATGAATCGAGAGAGGGAGTGGATGTGGTTTTGGTGTTGAGATGGTTGTGTCGACTGAATTTTCGAGGACGAAAATATTCTAAGTGGGGGAGAGTTGTAACATCCGGATTTTTATTAATATTTTTATTAATTATATTATTTGGTGTTTTAATAATTATTTGCTTAATTTAGTCATTTCTGATGTTTATTGAAATTTTCGCGTTTTGGGACGATTTTAGTCGGTATCGGTTCGGGATAACGGGTCGATATTTAATCGAAAATTTTAATATTTTTAGTATTAAAAATATCAATGAGTTGATATTTAGCGTTTTGGAAATTTTCCGAGTAATTAAGATTAGACCGGAAATATGAGACATTGTGTTATTAGAGGATTTTATCCGTATTTATTTTATTATATTATTTTATTTTACTTGGTGTGTTAAATAATTACTTAATTGTTATGAGATATAATAATTAATTGAATTAATTAATTTTGTGTATAATTGTGTTTATTGAGTTTAATGAGTTAATTAAGTTATTAGAGAGATATAATTAATTGGGCCTAAGTAGTAGAAATAAAATATGAAATTGATTTGTGGGTTAAGCCCATTAAAAATGAATATAGTAAGGAAAATAGGGTTTTAGAGGTTATAACTCATTTGGGGAAAAAGAAGAAAAAAGAGGCTAGAGGAGAAAGAGGAGAAGAGAAGAGGATTTGGGGAGAAACTAGAAGATTGAAGGAGATTGATTCAAGGTAAGGGGGAGAATCCTTATTATTATGGGTTAGTATGATTGGGTTAATGGGTAGATTAACATCAATTGATTATTGTGTAGAAATTATAATTTAATTTGAAATAATGTGAGATGTTGTGAGCTTACTGGAATTATGAGAAAACTGAGCCATAGAGGTTTCGGCAGACGGCACGATGTGCCTGTGATGGTCGGCAGTTTTTTTTAATGACATGTTTCCATTTTATTTTGCTGTGTCTTTGTTTGATATACCATATTTGATTAAGAGTATACATATATAGATAATGAGATACTAGAAATGAAGACCCACCCCACTTGGCCATGGTGTTTACATTTTCCAACTAGTGCCGCCTGTGTACCAAAATTGTTCACTTTTAATTCATGTTGTTGTTCCAATATTTTATTCTGTTTCATACCATGTACAATTGTTACTTAGGATACATATATTAGTATGATAAGAGTTGTTAGCAAGGAATGGAAATGGAAATTAAAACTAATTAAGAAGTAGAACAAAATACATTAAAAACAGTCCCGTTTGGTCAAAATAGTCGAATTAAGTGGTATAATTAGTTGTCCGGAATTTAATGAAAATTTACGTGGTAGCCAAGTTTAATTAGTAGAATAATGTGGTGGTGTTATTTTGTTGAAATTGTGATGTTTTACGAACCGACCGAAATTGGGTAAATTTGAATATTTTTTATATTAAATATTGGTTTTGGTAATAGAAAATAATAGAGTAAATTGGAACTAATGTAATATAATTATTAATTAGTTGATTTAATTAATAGTTGAATTAATTTCAATGAGTTCAATTAATTGGAATAAATTTGGAATTAGATCAATTATTCGATTTGTCGGTAAATTACGGTATTTTGAGGATTTGTCCGTAATTGTGTTTTGTCTTGAATATGTATGTTGAGAAATATATATTTACATGTTAATGATGTTGTGCTAATATTGATTCTCTGTGAGTAGTTGGTTAATATTAATTCTAATGATTAATTGCTTGATTTTGAAAGTGTGTGTTCATGTATAATGGGCAAAATGAGAATTAAAATGAGCTAGTGTGGTTACTAGTGTTAATTGGGTTGTGTGAATCGTAATTGATTAATTGGCCTCTTGCATGTGAATGATGTGTGTGTGCTGTGAATGTGGTGTACAATTGGTGGATAATTCATAGAGTTGAATTATTGTGATATGCGGAAAGTTAAGATGGTAGAGATGATCTTAATTGTATATATTTGTGATATTGTACATACATTCATATCATAGTGTGCCTTGAAACACAGGTGGATTTGCTTTGAAACACAAGCGGGCTTGGATTCTAGAGTGAATCGGAAGCCGTAAACTATATGTTTACACTTGGTGGACTTTGGTCTTGTCCGGATCGGAAGTGTGGCTTAGATTCTAGAGATATGAATCGGAGGTCGGTGAAACTTAGAATTTCACATTGGTACCACATGCATAGTGTCACATGTTTCATTGAGTCACATTAGAGTTATGTGATAGTTGATTATGTACATTATGTTGTCATGATATGTGCATGGTTGTGATAATTGATTATGTGCATTATGTTGTTGTGATAAGTGTACGAGTGAACAATTGATTATGTGCATTGATGTCATAATTCTATGTGTATGAGTTTGGTAATTGATTATGTACACTTGGTGTTGTGGTGATATTTGTATTAGTTGATAATTGAGAATGGATGATGTTTGAATACGTAATTGGTTAAATGCGGGAATATGTGATAATTAATGACTATGTGTATAATTGAGAATATAGTATTGGGATATTATACTCTTATACTTGTTGTACGTTTAATGTATGTGATTATATTGATTAGTATTAATTTACATGATTAGGCAAGGTGTAATGTATTCCTATAATTGTTGATTTAACCATTGTACCTCATTATACTTTCTTCATAATGGTTTGTATTCTCACCCTTCTGTTTTAATGTTGCCCTCGTTTGGCGACATGCAGGTTTGACGATTAGTAGCTGGTGTGTGATCTAGTCGGAGTTTCGTCCGAGTTGCTTGGTAATTAAGTAGTGAGTCAATGCTCTGGTCATGTAACACTGGGTAGCTTAGATGTTGAACTCATGTTCTATTTACTTATGTATTTTGTTATAACTTGCGAACCTGTTTAATTGGTTACTTGTTGTTGAGAGGCTTTAGGCCAAATATTATGATCATGGTATGGGACATGTATCATTTATATGAAACACATGAGTATTACTTTCCGCTGTTAATGCATATTCTGGATGAATTATGATTATATGTCAGGTGTTACTTGAAATGACCAGGTGTATTGTATTTTATGGATAAATGCTGTCGGTTTTAAAAGCTTTTTAGTTTTTGAAAACATCGATGTGACGCCCTTTTGAGTTATATGCATGCTTATTCTCTGATTATATGCTCAATATTTTTTGGGGTAAAAAGGGGTGTTACACCATGTCCAAGTTGTACTTGTAATGCTTTAAGAAGGTGTTGGCCAAATCATTCCAGCTTCGGACAGAAGACTTCTCTAATTGCATGTACCCGTCAAGGGACGCTCCGCTTAAGCTTTCTTGAAAGAAATGTATCATTAGCTTTTGATCGTGGGCGTAGGCAGCCATTTTTCGCACATACATGCGCAAGTGATTCCTCGGACATGTGAGTCCTTTGTATTTCTCGAAGTCAGGAATCTTGAATTTGCGAGGGATAGTCAAGTCTGAGACCAAACTCATTTCGAAAGCATCCACATCGAAGACATCATATCCTTCTACCACTTTTAGTCTCTCCTCCAGCGCCTTGATTTGTTCACTGTCCTTGGAGTCTTCCTCAGGGTTAGGAATAGACTGTTGTGTCTGAGGTGCTTGGTCTGAGTTGTCCACCTCTTGCACTCCGTATTATAGATCCAGGTAATCTTCGTCCTTAGGGACATCGTCAGTAGGAATGCGAACTGTGCGGGTTGTCCCGTTCGTTTGTAGAGTGGGGACAAATCCTTCTTGGGAGGTTTCTCCTTTCTCTTGGAATTGGATAGCTCTCCTAACAGAGCGGGCCTGAGGTCTGTCCTTAGCCGGGCCGAAGCCTGAAACAAATCCTAGCGGCGGGTTTTCGTCATCGGGGATCTCATCCTGAACCAGGGTATCCCTAGACTGAACCTCTTTTGCTTTTTCTTGTTTATCCAGGAGGGCCTTCATGAATTCTAGCACCTGAGTCATACCTCCTTTAACTTCCTCCATACTAACCTTCAGTTGATCCACTTCCTCACGAAGGGCGGCTTGATTCTGTTCTAGCTGATCCATTGATTTCTTTTTCTGAAATCTTGTTGGATAATATGGTCGGGATGTTAGGTTATCCTTCCCAATGGTCCCCTGTTCTGGAGATAGAAGAGGAATCTTCTCTCAATGTCATAAAAATGATGTGTATGCCATGCATGATATGTATGATATCTTTTTTTCCTTCTTTTTTTTTGAATAGGATATGATGCAAGAATGCCCCTGATGTATGATGAATGGAAAAAGAAATAATAAAAAAATGATCAACACATATATATACATATAGCACATAATCACATAGGTTCATAGGTCCGACGTAGCGGCTCTTGGGAGCCAACCTTATTATAGGGGGGTTCTAGAAGGTCTCATGGGGTCGTTCGTAGCCTCCGAGACTTTTTTGTCTCTTCGGATTTTAGAACAACTCATTTTATCCATGAGGTTCGAATTTTTGGGGTAGGTTCCCGGAGAGATCAGCCAAATATCCCGTCCTGCCCTCAACAAAGTCAAGCCTCGTTTTGAACATTTCCGAATATTCAACCCACTCCGAGTGGAGTTATCAATGAGACTCGTAGGCGATTCATGCTCCCCTATTGATCTCAAAGTTAACTCCCACACTTAGGGTTTAACACAACATAGAAAATACCAGCAATGCATATAAAAATATAACAACAGGCAATTAGATATAAATATATTAACATAAATAATTAAATATAAACATATTATAAACAATTAAATATTTTTTAGATAAAAAACAAATAAACAAATTTTTTTTTTTAAAAAAAAATAAAAATAAAAAAAATAATTACAAACCCTAAAAAAGGCGAATTAGCCAAACCCTAAAAAGTTGTCAAACCTAAACCCTGCCAAAACCTAAAACCTATAGGAGCATAGTATTCACTATTAAGTTGTCCCCAGCAAAGTCGCCAGCTGTAGCAGCCTGCCCTAAAAATTATAGTTTTAGAGTCGCCACCTATTCTGAAGGGCGAATAGGAAACCCTACGCAGTATAAAGATCAGGGTAAGATACTATATTCAGGTCGAGGGAAGGTGTTAGGCACCCTCAACCCTTTCCTAAAGGCTAACATCTCAAAGATAAAGGTTTATGGCAAGGTTTATAAAGAAAGGTGACAGAGAGTAATAAGAGTTAAAGGCTAATTATTTGAACATGATTAGAGTTTGGAAGAGGGGGACTCGCCTTGTTGCCAAGTGCCTACGTACCTCCTTATGGAGGATCAAAGTCTACGTAGTTCGGGGACATGGTTGTTGTTAAGTGCCAAATTGTAGTTATTTTGTGTATGTAAATAGTGGCACTTATCAATGCTTTTTGTTAATACCGTTTGAATAATCCCCCGTTTTTGTGTAATTACGTTTACTTTACGAATACTTGTATTTTCATATACTTTTATACCGTTTGATAGTTTTGTTGTATTTTTGTAGGTATTCTTGCGTTTTCGGAGCCTTGAGGAATAAAGTGTCGAAGACACGGCTGCGAGAGCAAAGAGAAAATAATTCTGCTGTTCTGGTGCAGGGCGCTTCGCGCGCTGTAGGGCGCGTCGCGCCCTCTTTGAGTTTGAAGAACATAGTCTGGCAGAAGTTAGGGCGCGTCGCGCCGGATTAGGGCGCTCCGCGCGCTAGGGCGGTTTGGTAAACTTATACAGGGCGCGTCGCACTGAAGTAGGGCGCGTCGCGCCCACTGCGAAACTCAGTTTTGTATAAATTGTTAATAACAGATTTTTTAGGTTTTTTATCACCTCTTCTTGACAAGTTGAGCTCTGATCCTTTTTTGGTAGTTTAGAGGCTTAGGAAACACCATTGGGTGCGACGTCATGTGGATTGATCATGGATCTGACTCGATTTCATTGTACCGGTGAGATCTTTCCGGTTCATCTTCTCTCTTCCCTTTGTTTCATTCCAATGGTGGGTGTTGTATGTATATTTCTACTCTTATTGTATGTACATTTGTGGATCTTGGGATCGTTTATATATTCGCTTTACAAATCATCATTGTTGTTGTTCTTGATCTTTTTGCTTAAATGCTCTGGATTTGTGTTGTTGCAGACATGGACACCATAGATCTTGATTAGGAATGATAACTGTTAGTTTCTGGGTTGCAGACATGGATTTAGGACTAACAATCTTAGTGGGTATCAAGTATAATGCCTCCGTGTTGTTTGTGTCGGTGGAGAAATCGCTGATGTGAATAGTACAGTTGAGCTTTCGTCGGTGTTGCAGACATGGGCACCGATGTGGCATCTCGAGTGATGCCCGGTGATGTTGATGCGTATTGTGAGTGTCGAGCGATAGATCTTCAGATTTAAGTATTCGACGGGTAGAACGAAATGCAATTCCATAACTATTTCTTTTAGGCTATTGAGATTGTTTATCTGCTTTTATTTACTTTTCCCGCATTTACCTTTCCGCACCCAAATCATGAAACTTAGAACGCGAGATAGTCGAACGGCAGTTCTTCTCACCAATCTCTGTGGACACGATAAATCCCGGATGAATATTTCCAAAACTTTTGTTGCTTGCCGCTTTACCGCTCCAACAAAATGGCGCCGTTGCCGGGGATTGGTTGAGATTAATCGCATTGCGATGGTTTTATGTTTTAAGTTTCGTATAGTTTTGATTAAGTGTTTGGGCAGGTCATTTTCTTTAGGTTGCGTTTGAGGCGAAAGCATTGGCGTACCGCGAGGAAGTTTCTTACCATTCGCGAAACAATAAAGGCGTCGAGCTAACGACGTTAAACGAGCGCTTGTTGGGAGGCACCCCAACGGTTTTATTTTTCTGTTTTTCTGTAATTGAGTTGTGTAGGTGTTAAGTGGTGGCTCACTGAAAAATCTGTCTTTTTAGACTGGTCTGGTTTTTCTGGTGTAGCGCGCGTCGCGCGCTCATGGGTGCGTCGCGCGCTGGGCATCTTTTGGCCAGTGACCTCTTTTTAACGGGTCACTCGACTTACCTTTTTCCCACTTACACCAAGGCTTTATAGTATAGTATTTTATCGATTTATTTTTAATTCTTTTGTTTGTGTTTAGACTCAAATTTTGGCCCGATTACTTGGAGTCGCATTCGGTAATTCTCCGATTTTAATTGATTCAACAAGCCGGTTGTGCGATAATGATTGATCGAATTTGTACATAGCAAGGTACTCGTTTATCGCATTCTATAGCATAGCATGTTTAGGAGACTTTTCATTTGTACAAATTTCATATTAATCATTCTTTTTGCATAACTTGCTCATGACTTGAATCACAATTAGTTTACCCTTTTTACCATAAATGTGAGGTGGCTTTCCATTGTGTATATATGTGAGAGACCGACATTTCTTGTTTTAACTGGATATTATTATGTTTAATCTTTCGTCTGTATTGATTTTGTGAATGCACGAAAGTGATCAAGGCACTTGTTTGATTTTGAGCACAACTACCATAGCCAAATATTCAATTCACCTTGTGAGTGTGTGATCATTAGTAACCCCTTTTATCCTTTTTGTCAATCTCCATACTGTTTTTGCTTAGTGCTTGTCTATGAGCATTTGGTTTTCATTTGTGTATGGATGTTTGATTCTTTGTTTTCTTGAACCCGCACCTATGATGTTTAGATGGATTTTTACCTTGCCTTAGAAAGTAGGGAGTATTCACTTTATGTTATGGTTGAATTCAAGTTGGGGAGAAGGTGTTTGCCTCTTTATGATGTGATTGATATGAGGTAGTGGAAAGAAAAGAAAAAGAAAAAGAAAATATGTGAGAAAGAAAAGAAAAAGAAAAAGAAAATATGTGAGAAAGAAAGAAAAGAAAAAGAAAGAAAAAAAGAGAAAAGGTTTGAAAAAGAACATAACAAAAAAGAGTTTGGAATAAAGATTTGTGTTAATAAGTTTTGTGTTTGGTTTGACAATTTGTGATAAAGAAGAAGTTTGATCGAGATTTTGGTGCGTGAAACTTTGTGGATTGATCGCTCCCTTAGGTTTAGGCAAGTTTTTGTTTCGATTAGCTTTAGGACTTATCACTTGTTTGTTAACCGAGCCACATTACAACCTTTAAAGCCCTTGTGATTCGTGCCGTTGCATTTTCAATACTATTTTTAGATGAATGCATAATTTTGTCTATTGTTTGCAAGATTGTTGGATGAGTGTTCAAAGTCCTCACCTTTCGGTGTTTTTCATCTACCGATGAGTTTTTGCTAGGCGTGATTCATTATTGAGTTTGTTTTGTTTTAGGATGTTTTGTATGAATTTTTGTACTTAGGATTCGTTTCGTTTTCATGTTGTCGTTGTAGGATAGTGGTAAGTATTTACTTTGTTTGTGCGTTTTTGTTTGAACCGTACAATTGTTTTGTTTTTCCAAATCTTGTCGATTCTTGATTCTTTGGATTTTTACTTTTGCGATTTGAGTGTTTGGCCCTGTTTGAGGACAAACAGATTCTAGTTGGGGAGAGTTGTTAAGTGCCAAATTGTAGTTATTTTGTGTATGTAAATAGTGGCACTTATCAATGCTTTTTGTTAATACCGTTTGAATAATCCCCCGTTTTTGTGTAATTACGTTTACTTTACGAATACTTGTATTTTCATATACTTTTATACCGTTTGATAGTTTTGTTGTATTTTTGTAGGTATTCTTGCGTTTTCGGAGCCTTGAGGAATAAAGTGTCGAAGACACGGCTGCGAGAGCAAAGAGAAAATAATTCTGCTGTTCTGGTGCAGGGCGCTTCGCGCGCTGTAGGGCGCGTCGCGCCCTCTTTGAGTTTGAAGAACATAGTCTGGCAGAAGTTAGGGCGCGTCGCGCCGGATTAGGGCGCTCCGCGCGCTAGGGCGGTTTGGTAAACTTATACAGGGCGCGTCGCACTGAAGTAGGGCGCGTCGCGCCCACTGCGAAACTCAGTTTTGTATAAATTGTTAATAACAGATTTTTTAGGTTTTTTATCACCTCTTCTTGACAAGTTGAGCTCTGATCCTTTTTTGGTAGTTTAGAGGCTTAGGAAACACCATTGGGTGCGACGTCATGTGGATTGATCATGGATCTGACTCGATTTCATTGTACCGGTGAGATCTTTCCGGTTCATCTTCTCTCTTCCCTTTGTTTCATTCCAATGGTGGGTGTTGTATGTATATTTCTACTCTTATTGTATGTACATTTGTGGATCTTGGGATCGTTTATATATTCGCTTTACAAATCATCATTGTTGTTGTTCTTGATCTTTTTGCTTAAATGCTCTGGATTTGTGTTGTTGCAGACATGGACACCATAGATCTTGATTAGGAATGATAACTGTTAGTTTCTGGGTTGCAGACATGGATTTAGGACTAACAATCTTAGTGGGTATCAAGTATAATGCCTCCTTGTTGTTTGTGTCGGTGGAGAAATCGCTGATGTGAATAGTACAGTTGAGCTTTCGTCGGTGTTGCAGACATGGGCACCGATGTGGCATCTCGAGTGATGCCCGGTGATGTTGATGCGTATTGTGAGTGTCGAGCGATAGATCTTCAGATTTAAGTATTCGACGGGTAGAACGAAATGCAATTCCATAACTATTTCTTTTAGGCTATTGAGATTGTTTATCTGCTTTTATTTACTTTTCCCGCATTTACCTTTCCGCACCCAAATCATGAAACTTAGAACGCGAGATAGTCGAACGGCAGTTCTTCTCACCAATCTCTGTGGACACGATAAATCCCGGATGAATATTTCCAAAACTTTTGTTGCTTGCCGCTTTACCGCTCCAACAGTTGTACGCTTAGGATTTGAATTGAAACTGTTTGAAAGTTGTTTGAAGGCTTTTTGAATGGCCTGTCGTAGAGGATGAAGATCCGTAATTTGATTTGAAGTGTTTTGAATGTTTTTTAGATGTTTGGGCGTACAACCCTGATTTGATTTGTACTATTAATCGCGATGATCAATAGGTTTGATCACCATAATTAATAGATTAGTGGGGATTGCTAACAATTTTAATCGATAGGTTCGATTATCACTAATAGCAAATAGATGTGTTTTTTAGAATTTAATTATTATCGTTACCCCTCATAATCAATAGATTTGATTACAAATAATAACAAATTTGATAAAGAGGAAGTGCTAATCATCATAACCAATAGATTTGGTTAAAACCATTTAGCAAAATAAATTATTTTAATTTATAGGATTTGATTAATTAACTTAATCGATTATTAATCATCGCGACCAATAAATTTAGTCGGAACGAATAATAATTTAAATCCTACTATTTGGCCAAGGGCAAATGGGATTGAGCGAACCCTAATGCATTATGACTTTCTAGGGTTTTTTTGTGATTTGTGATAGTTAAAGTTAATTAAAATTAATTAAATCGAACAAATCGGGAAAATAATCGGAAAAACCCTAATAGTCCTAATTCTAACTTATATTATTCTAATTTTTAATTGAATTAATTAATTAAATCTAATCATAATTAAATAACTAGTAATCCAAATAATTAAATAAAAAATAAAAACAATGTATAAAAGAACCTGGCTGTGATCCCATGTTACTAGTCTTTGAGGCTCCATGATGAGCATGCACATTTTGGTGCGTTTGATCTGATCCGGATACGATCCAATGGCCAGGATGACGAGGATGTACCGTGAGCCACACTTGGGCATGCACACTGAAACTTATGGCAATTGAAACACAAGAAAATAAAAAATAAGAGATCCCTAGCCAGGGATCGAACCGGTGACTCAATGGGTCATAAACACAAACGCCTCCGCTGGGACACCATATCCTTGCTGTTCATTTTATGATTCCAATGCTAAATATATAAAAGAAACGAACAAAAATCAAAATAAAAAAAGGACGCGCGCGGAGCTGCAAGCTTCTTCTTCTTCGCGATATCGTTACTATTGCACACACACCGTGGCCTATGTAAGATGACTCTGAACCTGTTGGATGCCTATGGAGGACGAGTCAGCTTCAGGGATGCTCCAGGGATGTATTTGAATCCTCGAAACTCTTTAAATTGGCCTGCCACTTTGAATTCGAAATTGATTTTTTTCTTTGAATTTCCAAGAACTCCACTATGGCTTTTGGCTGCAAAATCCTCTCTTTTCTGTCTGCAATTCTTGTACATATATATGACAGCATCCTAGGTTAACCCAATTAATTCTTGATTGAATCTGATTCAAATCTGATTGGGATTTGTTGTATTTTTAGAATGATTGGATTTGAAGAAGTTGAAGATGCAGGTTTGGATTTTGGCATGTTTGGATCCTTTTCACGTTACTATTTGTCTCTCTTTCATTTTTTATTTAATAAAAACTCTTGATATAATTATAATGGACAAATAAAAAACCATAGTATAATAATAATAATAGTATATAATGATAATATGAATCTAAAAATAATAACAATAAGGTAAATCAATTCTAAGTAAAAGTAGAAATAATAACTATAAAAATAAGAAATAAAAATATTATCAAACTAATAATTACTAAACTTAAAAATAATTTAGAACAAACAATTATATAAATGAATTTGGATTAGTAAAGATAAACTTATTTTAAACTAAACAAATATTTTAAACAAGCTATTTTAAAAGGCTAATGTTAGTAAAATTAAACCAAACTCTCATAAAATCAAAGTTAAAAAATAAAAAATAAAAAATTAAATGTTAGGATGGGCAAATTTTGGGGTATGACAGTTCCCCGTCCTCAAATGTTTAAAGACGTCCTGGAGGGCTTGAATAGACTTGGTTTTTTCAGAAATAAATCCTGACTTCTCAGACCACAAATGCCTAACCAAGCTCTCACACTTTGGTTCTTTAAACCACACCTCTTCGAATCTAAACAGATGCCGCTTACGTTCCGCGAAACTCTCCTTCTCTACTACAATCCTTAGGACAGCATGGTCCGAACCAAACCTGGGAAGGTGAAAGACCTTAGTAAGAGGAAAGGACTCCAAGAAGGCGTTATTAGCAAGGACTCTGTCCAATCTGCACTGAATATTGTCCAAACCCCTTCTCTCATTTGTCCACGTAAAAGGGTAGCCAGAGAAACCAACATCCATAAGTCTGCAATTCTCCAAAGTTTGCCTGCCCCACGAAAGTTGAGAAGACGTTCTGCAATTACCACCCCGCTTTTCATTCTCTTGAACCGTGTCATTAAAGTCTCCAAAAATCAGCAATTTCCCACCCAGATTCCTTGAAAGATCTTCAACCAATAACCACGAATCACGTTTGCGCATCTCCTCCGGAAAACCATAGAAGCCCGTGAAGGACCAAGGGCCTTCTTCATCCTCCGACTCACAAAAACCCCAAATATGATTATGAGAGAACGACTGAATCTGAATAACCACCGGATCTTTCCAAAGAAGACACAAGCCCCCAGCCCTATCTCTACCACTCCCTCTACAATCCACAACCTGCGAAAACTTGTAGCCAAGCTTAAAATATATTTTTCCCATTTCATCAACCTTCAGTTTAGTCTCCATCAAGAAGACCACAAAGGGGTTTTCAAGTTTGATGAGCCTTGACAAGGCTCGAACTGCCCGAGGATGCCCCAAACCCCTGCAGTTCCAACTCAAGAGTTTCATTGGGGTAGGCGGTGTTGGATATCCAACACCACCTCTGGTGAAAAGTTTTTTGCAATATCTTCTCCAACAGCAGCTTTCCTCTTCTTTTCTCCACTGCCACAATCATCAATAGAACCTTCAGTTATCATAACATCAATAAGTTGCCTTTTCGAATTTTCCCCTCCTTTCATACGTCTCTGAGGAGTACCTGCTTTCCTTTCTCCTTTCTTCCTCACCCATTTCTTTTGTTGTGTAGCCACCTGCTTCTCTATTGTTTCCACTGGTTCTGCTACAGACAGATCAACGGCGCCCAAGGATTCAGCCACTGTCTCAATGTCCAAGCCATCTGGTTTTTACTTTGAGTTCACTGAAACCAGCCTCTTTGGATCTCCACCCTCCTGAGCTTGTTGCACTTCATTGTCCTCCAGCAAGCCTTTCTCTTTCGGTTCACATCTACTCTGACTGGATGGGGCATTGAACAAACTCTTGCTGCAATTCCCAGAACTGGACTCCTTCTTCTTCACTTGATCACTCATCTTGGGTAACGGTGAAGCTCTTAACCATTGTCCATAGGATAAATCCTGCTCCTCCAGCTCCTCAAAACCCGCTTCAGTTAGCTCCTCCAGTGACTCACAATCTTTCAGCTGGTGTCCGATCCTCCCACAGACGAAACAAAAGGTTGGTAACCTCTCATATTTGAAATGCACCCGCAGGTTCTTCTCTTTGAATTTAACCATTGTTCCTCTTTTCAGAGGTAGTTTTAGGTCCACCGTAACTTTGATTCTCAGAAAACGCCCGTTCCTGCATGCTTCTCTTGTATCCATCTCTTCGAAAGTACCGATGATAGACCCAATCTTTCTTGCCATGGCCTCAGATCGGAGCATCAACGGGAGTTCGTAGATTCTAACCCAGAAAGGGCTAAAATGCATATTCAGATCTGACGGCTGCTCTTCACCTGAAACTCTCTTCAAGACTAACAGAGCTCTGTCGAAACTCCAAGGTCCATTCTTTAGAACCGACTCCAAATCCCTCTTCGATGCAAACTTGAACAAGAAGAGGTTTTTGCTGAGATCCTGGATTTCAACATGGTTCTTCAATCTCCAAGCATTAATCATAGTACTCTTAAATGCTCTCACGTTGTAACTGCTATCCATCCAGAGTCTACCCGCTAAGGTCGTCTGAAAAGATTCTTCCTCGCACACTTCCTCCTCCGCCACCACCACACCTTCCTCTTCCTCTTTGGAAAAGGCTACATTTTTCCACTGCTCCATAGAGTCAAGCACTATGCGACACAAGCCAAACACCCTTCAGCAAACAAGGATAGGGCGAAACCCACAAAAGTGGGAAGGGAATCAGGGGACCTGGGGACACGAACCAGAGTAGCCGGTGAAAAAAAACCACCACAAACCCTAAAGTTTGGAGGGAGGGAACACGATAAGTTTCTTAGAGAGAGAGGGACAAACTTCTCTCTAGAAAACACGTGGGATTACAATCAAATATTACTCTATCTAATAAGGAGTTTCTCGATCCACCTTTCAATTATAAAAAATACACTATCAAGAGTGTCTTTTGACATAAAATACACTAAAAATATTTTACTCTACTCTTATAAAATTCATTCTAAAATTTTAAGGGTACTTGAATCAATAGATTCTAAGTTCTAAGCAACAAATTGTCTTTAGTTTACGATAGTAGAGTGTAGATTTAGTTCAACTTACAATCGATATATTTCACATTATACCTAATTAATTTAAGTCATTTCACATTCTAACTCGTGACAAATTATATCTTATTTCTATGGTTTAGATATCAATCCTCAAAGACCTTTGTAGCATAATAGAAGTTATGAACAAAATACTGATAAGATGTCCAATTTTCAAGTTGTAGAATTTCAAATAAGTAATTAGTTTACAGTTCAGTTTTATGTCATTCCACAACCAAATTGAACTATATCATGGTAAATTCTATTTAATTTTATTTCATTTACATCTCAAAATGATTTCAGTTTCAAATAGATTACGAAACTCTCGTCTAATAATCTAGATGATTGTTCAATCTGGCCTTAGGCATATTGTATATTGATAAATTTGATCAAATAAATGGCGGATTGAAAAGTCATCAGTCTATTGACTGTGATGTAAACAAAATTGTTGGGCTATGGTACTTAGTGTTTAGTGTTTGAGGAAATTTCTCATCGCTGAAAAATATCATGAAAATTTCAAAATATCTTTTGGATATGAATATTCGAACGTATCATTTTTATATTTTTAAGATGTTTTGGATATGCATATTTAAAAAAAAAAATTTATTTAAACGTTGAATTTAAAATGTCAGAATTTTTTCGGATATGCATATCAAAAAAAAACTAAGAAATTTGGGATATAAGTTAAAATTTTTCGGATATGCATATTAAAATGAGTTAATATTAATAAAGAATAACTTAAATACAAATTTTTATAAATAAGAAATAAAGAAATCAAATAAAATATTAATTTTATAATAATTTATTTGTCACAATTTTTTTTATTATAAAAATAATTATTGTTTAAATGACTATAATATTATGCATTATAATTAATGAAATTATCATGTTAAAAATATTCTCCTATTAACATTATAATTTTTAATTTATATTAGTTTTTTAATTAATTTTATATGAAAATAATGAGTTGATTTAAATATTTAATAAATTGATATTATTATTATATCTTGATTATAATGATATATATTTAATTATATATTTTGATTAATAGAAGTAATGATACTATTAATTGTATTGATTTGTGTTGATTTTAATTTTTTAAATTATTAAATTATTTCGGATATGTATATCGAAAAAATTCCAATAGATATTACCAAAAATTATGAATTTGATGCCTTCGGAGATGTATCTCCAAATTCTGAGAAAAAAAGAATTTTGCCAAAGGACCTAAGAAGATATATGGGTCAATAGATAAATTCTCAGTGTTTGAGCCTCACCTGTTTGCTTCTCTCAAGCCCAACTCAATTCTTTTCTCTATTGTGAATTGTGATACCAAGTTGACCAAGTCAGTATGCTTAAGGTTGTTTGGTTTCACTGATCATTTGTTTGGTTTCTACAACTGTTTTTGTTGCAATTAGTTGGAAATAGTTGAGAAAACTGGGATATAATATAACTTGTTGATTGTTGAATTCATTCTTTAACTTTCATGAGATACAGCTCATTTTCTCCAGTTTTTCATAACTGGGCTCTCAAACTATAATAAAATATACAATGCTAACTTGCAGTAAAAAATTAAACTGTTAGAGGATAAAGGATAGAGTTTATGGGCTATGCTTTCTCTTTGAACCAAATATGATGATTACTGGTGATATATATTAAATATCAAATAAGTTATAAATAAAGCATACACTAATACTGTGAATCCCTTCCCAGGTCAGCATTTACAGAATGAAAAACAATAAAACGAATGTTTTTTTGTTACATTATAAAACAGACTCACTATTCTATAGCAATTGAGAACTTGATATAACTTATATCATTTGATAAGATTACAACTTCATTTTAGAACAAGATCAAATCAGACATTTTAGACACTCTTGTGAAGCAAAATATTTGACGAAATTAAACGCCTAAATTACACAGATGGGAAGTATTTGTTTAGATTGAAAGGCAGTGAATAAAACTCCTCACTTCTTGTGTCTGTTTTAAAGGACCTGTACTTATCCCACCAATGCTTTCCTCTATCTTTTCGAATAGCAGATTCCTTCTTATGTAGTGTGTTATCAAGGAAATATGCCACAACTCCAGCTACAAATGCTTTTGATTGGAATGGCACATTTACCATATCATTGAACTGCACACAGATACATCAAAATGTTAGTGTAACCAAGGTGTACATAAAAAGTGCATGACAGGAATATAAAAATAGAGCCATACCCATCTTGCTCCAGTGTGAACTGGACCAAACCCGTTAATTGCTGTGTACTCGTTAAAGTACTGTGGGATAGACAAGCCCAGGAAGATAGAGAAGCCTAATACAAACTTTGTTCTAAAACTATTGAGGTTGCAGAATTGAAGAAAACTTAGACCTCCCGAACCTACAAATGAAAGTTAAATTATGGTTATTGTAAGCATCAAAGTAACTGAAAAGCCTGAATGTTAAACTTAACTAACCACGTATAGCATAAGTGCTTATCATATGCGTAGTAAATTATTTCTATCATAAGAGATATTAAATCAAACTAAGTCCTTCTCATAAGCTATTCTAGAGAGCTAATGAACATGTCATAAGTTGTTTTCATAAGCTGTTCCAAACATTATCACAAAAGTTAAGATCAATAGATATGCTCAAATAAATCAACACATGCAGACTTAGGGCCTGTTTGAAAGGCTTTTTAAAAACTCTATTTTAGTTTTTGAAAATTTAAAAACTAAAAATTTGTTTGAATATAATATTTTACAAATGTGTTTTTAAAAACTCTTCACAATTTTTCAGTTTTTAAAAGCAAAAAACTGAAATGGCTAAATTGTGTTTTGATTTTTACTTTTCAGTTTTTAAAAACTATAAACAAAAACTATTTCAAACAGACCCTTAATATCTTAAATCAGACATACCAACATAAGCAAAGAACAAGCAGTATAGTGCAGCAACAATGGAAGGGGGGATGGAAGCGAATACTGCTCCAAATTTCCCTACAGAGCAAAGAAAAAATAGTAAGTGTTGAAGGAAAGAAATATACTAAGTTAAGGAAAAGCAAACACTCGGGTTTAAAACTTTGCACTTAGATTTTCATCTTACCTAGAATTGAAAAGAAAATCATAAACCCGGCGGATATTTGCACCACTCTTCGACTACCGACACGTGTTAAAGCCAAAAGACCGGCATTTTCTCTATAAGAAAACAAAAACAAAAACAATTCTCTCATCAACAAGGATTTTTTCTCTTAATGTGGGGTGAACAAACAGAATGGTTAGATTCTTACACAGATACAGAAGATCCAATCCCGGTTCCAAACAATCCCGATAACAGAATGCCAACACCCTGAAGAGCAGATACAAAATGTAAAATTATCAGTGTTGACTATGAAGTACTATAGTTTATAAATGCATTTAAATTGATTTGTGGATATTTGAATGAAAGAATATCATACCTGCCAACCAATACCCCGACTAAGAATCGATGGTGGTAATGGTGTTGCACTAGCGAACCGATAAACAGCAATAAAAGCTCCACTGGACTGTTCGTAACAAATCAAACATGAATGTAAAATTTAAATCTGGTGAGGCAGTATTATTCAATGAAAATGCAACTAAGAAAACAAATACAGCCTTTCCTCTTCATTGCAAACACCAGAGTACTGCTAAAACTTTACAGGATAACCTGAATTTAGCCCTAGCGGATTTCTCTAAACAACAGAAAATAATCAACCATGATAGGTATCAAATTTGTAAAATTTATTTTCAAAAGAAAGATCATTTCAATAAAGGTCAGTTGTCTGTAAAAACAATAAACAATAATCCTAGATGTTTAGCTGCAATACACTTTAATAACATATCCATAAGAGAAAAGAAACTTACGAACAATAGAAATTAATAGAATAGTTATTTCTTAGGAACTCTCATCCCAATCATAACCTTCATTTGAACTACCTAATTTACAATTTTATTCTTTTGATAATATTATTTAAATCTTTAATTAAAAAATCAGTTAATTCTCTTGCAATAGGAACAATTCCACTACAATAAGAACAATATTCGAACATTAATAAAGGGAGCTTATTTTGATCTTATTTATCAAAAGTATTTGATTGCAGTATATGCAAAAATAAAATACTACCTCCGTTTCTTTTTATAAGAGAAAATTCACTTTTTAGATTCATTAAATAATCAATGTATCTAGTCTATAAAGAGACCAAATACATTAGTTATTCAACGAACCTAAAAAATGACTTGTCTCTTATAAAAAGGAACGGAGGTAGTATATAACAAGGTGCGATAAAAATATATGAACAATTAAGCGGAATAGAAAAGTGGTCACACGGCACATTAGTGACCTTATTTTTGCTAGAATACAAATAAAGGATTTACCTCTACTAGAACAACAAAGGATGCCATCATCATGGCAAAGGCTTCGCCTGCATCAAATGAAGGTGCACCCCATTGAAATGGATATGGAACTCTAATCCTGCAAACCCAATATCCCAGTGAATATGTACTCAAGGATGCAATTAAATTTTGCTTTAAAAATATCAATTTTGTCATGTACATGCTCTAAGGTTCAAAAATTGACCTGTACATAAAAATGAAAAAGGTTCAAGCATGATATAGGAATACCAACACTCTCTTACTACACGCCTGAGTTGTCAATAGCAAATTGCATAAAATAGTTGCTTGTTGAAATTCTACACTGATATATTAGATATATGACAAAACTGATAGACATCTCAAGGATTGAGGATGATATTGGTTTGTTCAAATTCTGTTGTGTTACAGCGCAGCTATTTAACAACACTGGTACACACTTTATGATTAGTCCATTTTTTTACGAGTTGACATACTTACCTCGTAAATTGAACTTTTTTTTTTAAAAATGGACTGATTTTAAAAAATGTCTTTTAAAAGTGGTACTAGCATTTCTCATGTGACAATCATTCACCATCTCATAATTCCTAATGTGCCACTCAATCTACACACTTGAAACATTCTTTCACTCCATCCATCCTAGGTGGATCTAATGGTTAATTCCTTTGTTTATCTCCCATCACAATGTATGATGGACTCAATACATATTCAAAAATGAGTCTCACCACATTGCATGTTCTCTTATTCTCACCTCCACAATGCATATCATTGAAAATACCAAAATGGAACTCATAGGGAATCAATCCCCTATAACACCCTTTGGCAAAAGGTGCAATTTAAAGTTTTATGAAGTAATCGGATAAATAAAAAAAATTGAAAACTCAAATGATACAATGTTAAAGACTTATAGTGAGTACACCACAACTTAAGGATATTGGATAATTGTCATCAAATAATCAGTTTCAAAAGAAGAAAACCATGTAGAGTAAAAATTTAATGAAATTCTTCCGAATTCCACAACTCACCATGGAGCAGCATCTATTAGACCTGAACGATCAGTGCGGCAGGTTATCTGTGTTTTATGTTTAGCATGGTTATATGCCCCTCCAACAGTGAGAATATAAGCATATAACCACACAATTGCAACTGTGAATAAAACAGAAAAACGGTCGAAAACGTGTTTTCCTGAATGGAGCACATGGGGTACAAACTGCATGACAAGAGATAGCTGTTGTTAGCAATCTAAAATCCACATAAACCATCACGCCCAAAAGATAGAGAAACATGAACAGAGATATTACGTGTCCGACACTTCCAAAATATGTACCTGTGAAACAAATACTAGCAATATAAGCTCTGGCAATCCAATCTCTACACATTGAGCAACCTATAACCAAACCAGGCATCAATGTCAAGTCACTTTTTTATCAATTAACAATGCACATGGACAATTAATTTAAATATGTAATATTAGGCTTACCCCAGGAAAGCCCAACTCATACAACCCAAAACCAACAAGAGATACCAAAGGAACGGCTGAAAGTGGACTTAAGAACCTGAAGAAAGAAGTTGAGTTTGCATCATTTAGGAATATTATGATCTATCACATGAACATAAAGTTAATTTAATTTTCTCAGTTACTGAAGATTAGATAGTTAATACAAATTCCATATCACAAATCACTCAAGCATGTCATCAAAATATGAAATTCGATCATCAGGGCAGTTGAGATTAAACTGACAATGTGCCTAAGTTGCATGGGTAGGAATATGGTACTGAGGACAGGTACAAGATACATAAGTTTTAAGAAAAATTAAGGCACAGGTACATTAAAAATATACAATGGAATGTCTTTTGTAAGTATTATATTTAACAAACAAAAATACAAGAAAGAGTGTTTCATAAGTAAAATACTCATGCTTCAGATGTGCATATGCAGCAGCACCATAAATCAAGCTTATACTTCACTTCGGACATTGTCAATCCACATATGAAGACCATGCAAAGTATAACAAAGTCACTTACTAAGACTAAGAGCTTGAGACCAACCTTGCAACATTACGCCAAAGACCACTAAATCCAAGTACTATTTGAAGAGTTGAAGCAACAATAAGAGCACCTTGGATTGCCCGCATTATCTTCTTGAATTTCTGAATAGAGGAAAATAAGAAAAAAATTGGGGAAGAAAGTGAGCAAACACTGTACTCTGCTAGTTAGATTAAATTTATGCTCTTTTTTGGATTATTTTTTCTTCATTTCTTTTTTAACACTGTCTCATGATCCCAATGTCCAGGCATGCCACAAGCCCACAAGGAATTGAACCAATATCTTTGAGTTTAAGACGTGCCAATTTTACTGATTAACCAAACTTCCATTCATAAATACATTTACACTCTTATTGTTTTCGAATTCCATTAGATTAAAACACTGCATTGTTACCAGTTTTCTGATTATAACGTAGAATAATTTCCTTAAAAAATTAAAGAAGTCTCTATTCAGGTTATGGCTGATTTCATTTCAATACAAGAAAGTAACCCAGCAAGCATATGACGTATCAACTGTGCACAATTAAAAGCAAGAATTGTTCTCATGCAAAACCTCTATAGGATCTGGCTCATCATTGAATCGACCAGCGAGAATGATTGAGATTGTTGTTGGAACAAACGTATAAGACCCTCCAATTACGGCTGGCAATCGGCTACCAAACAGAGTTTGAACTAATGTGTTGATTCCAGCCACAAAGAGAAGTGTTTGGATAACTTTTGCTTTCTCCTCCTGCAAAAAAAAAAAAAACAATAATAATAATAAACTTCTAAATATTTCCTCCAAATCATCATAAGAATTGTTTCGTTTAATTTTTGAATGCTTACATTGCCACCTCCCATTTGAGGAACAAGAGAAGTAGGAATCAACACAGTTGTACCCAGCATCACAAGATAATGCTGGAAACCAAGAAGTATAGCCTCAGCTGCATCAGAATGCAGCCAAATTTCACATCAAATTTAGTAAGGAAAAGAAAAGCAAATGTATCAATCATATCTTCAACAACATAAAGTCCACTGAAGAATAGGGATGGTCCATAAAATCTAAAACTCAAATTATTTAGCATAATGACAGGATACAATATTGAATTCATCCTTATAATCGAATCATAATTACTTTAAAAAATGGTTAAATTTTTATTTAAATAGAAAAGTATCTCCTCATAAACTCATTAAGCTAACTAAAAGGAAAGAATTTACAAAAAAAAAAAAAAACTTTAAACACTTGGATAAAAAGTTAGCATGCACAAACAAATAAAGTAACCATCACAAAAAAGCTTTAAAATATTCCTTATCAATAAGCTAAGAATCAGGTTCAAAAGGAATAAAAAAATAGAAAAAAGAGAATGCAGCAACTCACGCCAAGGAGGAGGACTTGTTATGCAGTAAGAAACATTCGGTAACTGATCTTTCGGTGGATGAGGCTGTGGCTCATCCGCTTTCGGCGCCGGAGCTCCACCACCACCACCTCCTGCCATAACTTCCTAACTTTCACACACACAAACTCCACAATTAACTGTAAAAATCAATTAATCAAACTCAAATCCAACACCAACCACAAACAAAGAAAAAAAAGAAGATAACAAACAATGATAGAGTATAGTAACTATGAAAGAGAGTGAGAGTTTCTTTAGGTTATGAAAAGTACTATTAGTAATATTTACAATAATTGCAAAGTTTAACAGAGAGAAGAAAAGAAAAAGTACCTTTTAACGACGTTTGTTTCAGCTAGTAAAATCAATGAACTGTATAAAGTCAGAAATAAAAAATAAAAAGTTTTGAGTGAAAGACAACTCAGAATGTGTGAACTCTGTGAAGTAAGTAAAGAAGACTTGAAATGAAAACAAAGAGTGTGAAGAATGCTATAAAATGATAAACCAGTACACAGAATGAGCTAAATGTTCTTTCTCTCTCTCTCTCCTCTTAATAATAATTTATTTTTTCTCTCTCTTGCTGAATGCAACTACTCGAGTTATTATATTAGGAAACCTATCCTTTTACGTTTATTTTCAGTTATTCATCTACTAAAATAAAATTCGTCTATATCCATTCTAAATTAAAGTAACTTTTAACTGCAATTAGTGTTACATCTATGTCTTATTAGCGCTAATTAAGTTTGAGAGAAAATTTTAGTTTTAATATTTGTGGTGTTTTATTTTATTTTAATTATTTTGATGTTGTTATTTGTTTGGTTTTGGAAGTGGCAATAGAAGGAGAGAAAGAAAAGGGTCGTGGATGAGTCATGACGGTGATGGTTGTTGGATATGTTAATTTGTATTGTAGTTATACACCGACAGTGAATGAATACATTAGGTTAAATTAATTAATACAGTCAAATGTGAAAGAAGGGGTGTGGAATGGAAACCATCTTCACCAAAGCTAAGCTAGGTTTATAGAGCCTTGTGACATGTCTAAACGGTACCGTGTAAAATTTTCTTACACTTTAATACTCTCTCAAATTGATAGTTGGTTGGTAATTCAAGTGCAAGGTTGTTAGTTGTAATTTGGTATTGAAATTAGTTGATGTGTAACTAATTTGTGAGTTGGTTTTGTTAACTAATTAATAGTTTGTTAGTTAGAAATTATTCGTGTAAATACATAACACAATGTGAATAAAATCATCACATTTTGTATCATTCAATTGCTCTACATTATTTAGTGTGCTCCACAAGTAAGCGACATAAGAGTGCTTTAACAAATTGACAATAGTGGATTTTTGGTTCCGTTCGATCTTGGGAGAGTGAAAATCAAGAATGATTGCGGTAAGTATAAGATGCAAGGAATTTTTCCGCCCAAATATCAAAATTTGATAGTGAAATTTGAAAAAGGTGGAATGTACATATGGAAGCACTGTTTAGTTTTCAAGATGTGTTGGAGATCATCAACGATGGTTATCCAGCGTTAGTTAAGGTGTAACTGATGCATAAAAGGCTAAATTCGTTGAGAATAAGAGAAAAGATATCAAAGTTTGTGGTACAATACATGATAGGGGACTGAAATATTGGAAGACATGCGGATGGCAACTTGTTGATGACATGAATTGAAGTGGAAAAGTTATGTTCCCAATATTGTATAGGGATAGAGGCATGTGATAACAATGTGAGGCTCATGTATATAATGTGCCTATGTTTCCTTTCTATTATGCTATTTTGGTGAGAAGTATAAGGACAAGTAAGTTTATGAGAGATGACTAGTTCAGGCAGATACTTGGTGAAGGGCTTAAAATCTCTCACATAATATGATTACAATGCCTTAATTATGGTGTGAAATTGAGTGTGGACTGTAACACCCCAATTCTACCCAAAGCATTTAGGCAAGAAAACATCAGAGTATTAAAATTTCATACAACACAATTAGGATGTTACACTAAGTAACCAAACAAACACCTAGAAAACAAACGGACATCAACGATGCCAAAAGCATACACACCTGCCAATAAAATGATACATAACACACGGAAGATGTGAACATATATATATACATATAGCTCTCACTCTCAAAGAGGAGTTTTCCAAAATAAAGTGTTTACAATACACAATGGCACGTCATCACATATACATGTTCAAAAGAGTCATATACAAATAAATAACAACAGACTCCCGACTACCCGGTGTTACGTATCAGAGCGACCGACAAGACCAACTGGAGAACTACCTCTTCCAAAAGACTCCCAAAGCGGCTAATCTGCAGGATGCCACTCAAGCATCAAATCAGCAGAAGGGTGAGAATATAATTCATAATGAAAGCATGACAATTATAGTAATGCCAACAAGTATCATCAATAATCATACAACAAAGTAATCCACTCATTCAACCACAATCCATATATAAGTAATGTGACACATGAATGATAACATAACTATAAAGACAGACGATGATGAATGAGACTCAACTATGCATATGCATGTGGTACCAAATCCGGAGTAAAACTCCTCCTTGTCATTATGACAAATACACCTGCCGAGCATTATGCTGGGACTTTATTCCACTCAGGAAGCGCGCACGCTGTCGTCATCGAGCACGCAGCTCCCACTGATGACCTCTTGCCAATAAGGCTCATTCCATTACCGAGCATTAAGCCCCTACTGGTAACCGTGCCCGCAGGCCATCTGTTAACAGCATTCCGCCATTAACGTATTGAAATGTTATGCTGTGCAAATATAAGACTCTTTTACACTACAACAACATCATCAACAATATAACACGATCATACACTCACGTTACATCGTTTATATTCTATCCAAAAGGATACATCACCAATTAATAACATCGTTATCAATTACATCACACCATAATTACCACACAGGCATTAATAAGCACATAGCACACATTCACCGTCAAAACATACTAGCCACATCGGCATAAATGATCGCATAATTGCATCACATCAAATTAATATTGGACATTGGCCCACAACTCCATCAATACATCATTCTCATAACAACAATTACTTGCCATAAGGCCACACATCATGTTAACAACAAACAACCAAACATCGTCACATATCAAGAATGAACATTCAATAATACATAACACATATGAACATGATCTCATGTTATCGATAATTAATCACATACCTCGTATCAATACGATAACATTCACACAACACATCATCATGATTTATCATGCACTAGTTCACAAAACCATTTATGAAAATCAACCAACCACTACTACATCCTACATCAACAATTGCAACCAAGCACTATGATTATTTACCAATCATATTGCGCATATAACCAATTATGTGTTTTCATCAACAACCCTCATAACCAATTAACAACAAGCTAACCAAGCCTATACTATCATATAGAACATCCAACTAGCTTCCTAACACTTCGAACGGCGTACGAAACGGAGCTACGGATCAAAAGTTACAAGGTTTCAAAGTTTGGATAATATAAACATACTTCATAAGTTAACCCTACATAGTTCTATCACTAAATCCTAATAAAGATGATAGGATACTACATCCTATGAATCATTTAATTAAATCATAGCATAGTTCATTGCGTTAGCTTTCTAACGCTTCGAACGGCGACAAAATCGGAGTTACGGTTCAAGAGTTTCGAAGTTTCGAAGTTTTGGAAAAACAGAAAAAACTGTCATCCGCTTCAGCTCCGCTCAGCGGACCTTGGCAGAGGATTTTCTGCAACAGGACCTCCGCTCAGCGGACCCACCTCCGCTCAGCGGACCTGCGTAAACCCAGAAAAAACCAGAACGCACCAGAACTGTTCCAGGCCCCCTATACCCACCAAAACCACTCCAAAACATCATTACAACACCAATACAACACATACAAACCATAGAAACAACCTATTATCACACTTTTCATGGTTAATTCACCAATCTATCCCAAAACCTAACTTTTTATACAAACTCAATCAAGCCATAGAAAAGGAAAACAAACATGATCAATCACCACAACACAACAAGGATATCATTTATTCATCATACAATCATTCTCAAACAAACTTAGATCAAGCAAAGATCACATAAGAAAATTGTGGAAATTGGAACAAGGAGAACAAGAACACAAACAAGAACAAGAACAAGACTATAAGAATCATACATCCAAGATAAATTAGATTCACCCCCTTACCTTGCTATAGCAACGATCGGAACTCGAATCGGTCGAGAATCCACCAATCTACACTTTTTCCTTCTTTTCCTCTTCTTCTTTCTCTCTTCCTTTCTTTCTCTTCTTTCTATCTTTGTTTTCTTTATAAAGAAAATATCTTCCTCGCGGAAATGACCAAAATGCCCCTACGCTCAAATATCGTTCAAACGCCCCAAAACGCGGAATATTACCTTACTAATATTTCAAGTACCAAAAATATGAAAACCTTCAATTAAATATTAGTCCGCCATCCTGAACTAATACCGACTGAAATGACTCCAAAAACGGTAAAATTCCAATAGATGTCACAAACGTCCAAATCAAGTATATACTTATTTTTCCGAGCGTTACAACTCTCCCCCACTTAGAAGATTTCCGTCCTCGGAAATATCCCAAATACAAACAAACTCGGATACGCTATCGCCTCCGACTAACCAACTATCAAGCTACGAAAGCAACGACACAATCAGCGCCAAACAACAAACCACTCTAGCTAAAAGCAAAACAACCAAAACACAACAACGACAACGAGATGCAATGCCCATACAATGCACTCATCGACTAACACCAAAACACAAGAAATAATCAAGACACAGACAACAATCCGGTCGCACAACATCCAAACAACCATGCCCAGACATAGCAGTCAAACATGTAACCAAAACATCTGGTGGTCTTATCATTCCTACCACATCCACTGTCCATAATTTGAACTCTAACAATTCATATACTTACGAACCGCGTCATTTCACGCTTCCGATGCGCACTCTGATTTCCCACAACAAACAGATTTACCAATTACATATCCAACTTCCAGCCCTTTCTAGTATTCACCAGAAACTCATTGTTCTCTCTTAACATACTCAACCTCTTAATATGCTGTGTCAGCTTGCACACCAGACAAAAGTCTTTGTATTATCCAATCAAAGGCAAAAAGCTAATCCAAACACATCCTTGTTTCACAACACAAGCCCTCATAGATCCTTAAGTGACCAAACCGTCCTCTCAGTCTGACCATCCGTTTGAGGATTAGACGCCAAACTCAACGCAACTTTGTACCCAAAGTACTTTGCGAACCTTCTCAAAATTTTCGGAAATAAATCTCGGATCTCATTCTGAACAATACCTTTCGAAACACCATGCAAACAAACAAACCAACAAACAATTTTATCAACATACCACTCACCAGTACTTCCATCGGTTAATCCATTCTTATCGAAATAACGTGAGCAGACTTCGTCAATATATCCATAATAACCCAAATCACCTCACAATTACTCGACGTCCTCGGCAAACCAGAAACAAAATCCATAGAAATGCTATTCCACTTCTACTCAGGAATGGATAACAGTTACATGAAACCAGACGACTCCTGACAAGTCAAACACAAATAAACAAATCCCTTCATATCCTTCTTCATTACTTTGCCACTAAAAATGACCTTCTCAAATCTTGATACATCTTAGTAGCATCAGGATGAATACTCAAATCACTATGACGCACTTCATCCAAAGTCCTCTTTTCAAATCCGAACATTAGGAATACAACCTTGATCATGACATCCCGTGACATTGTTCTTATCAATCCGAAGATCACCATATTTATCTTTGACTAATAAATGTCATCTTATCAACCCATTCAAATTCGATTCCTGACCTTTTCTAATCTCATCAAGAATACCATAAGTAAGCTTTCACATAAAAAGCTCAACACTTGAAGAAGTCGCTTTACGAACCAAACTCAAATCTCACAACTATTTCAACAATCACAATACTCGAATCATCAACATAGACGTATGCAATGGTTTCTCATAACCAACTCGTTCTGATCAAACAAATACTTCAAACTCTTGTAGTCACTTACACACACAAATCTCGATCCGAATAATTAGTGCCTTCAAATTTCCCAAACAGAAATAACAACTGCCAACTCTAAATCTTGTGACAGATAAATCCTTTCAAAAATCTTAACTTGCATAAAAGCATAAACCATCACTTACCCCTTGAACATTCACTTCACTCGACCAAAAACTCACATAAGGAGACTTAGCAGACAACTTCTTCTTCCCAACACGGACAAAACAATTCTCAAGTACTTAGCATGCTCATCTTCATACTGATGATACCCATACCTCAAATTAAACTTGCAAAATAAACAAGCTCAAACCAACCCGATCCGTCAAAATATCAATCCTCGAAAGTGGATACTTTTCCTTAATTGTCACTTTTCTCAATTGTCTAAAATCGACACGAAGCCTGATAGAACCTTCCTTCTTAACCAACAAAACACATGCACCCTACGGCGACACACTTGAACGAACAAACCTCTTCTCAAGAAAATCCTTAAGTTGACTCCTCAACTCTTTCAACTCAAAAGATGGCATCCGACACGGAATCCTCGACACAACAATATTCCTAGGAACTAAATCCGTCAAAACAGAACTCCAAGACAGAATTCCTCCTTTCGACGATGAATCGATGAAACCTTCAAGAAACACTTATACAAATGCACAACTATCCGCAATTCCCACAATTGCTCTTTCTCAAGGACATCTAAAATCGTCGACAACATAAACAACGTCGTACCACCTTGCACCAACTCATTCACTTCCAATATTATCAAACTAGTCAGATAAGCCTATCACGTCCAATACGATCCCGTCTACTATCAACAAGAGATTAAGGGTGATCAAGTCCTCAATTTGTCAATAGGTAGCCGACAATCATAATAGAGTATAAACTATCAGTACCAACATTAATAATATTCTTTTCCAACTTTTGCTCATAGCACAGAAGCACTATGATTCCATAATTCACAAATCTCTCAAGATCATCTGAACCAGCCAACCCGACATCTTGTAGCTACGTACTAAAACACTTCTAACAATATCTCAAAACAAAATACCTGAGATCCTACTCATCTCTTCATACTCCTAATTCTTACTCGAGTTCCAAAACGTTTCCAACAACGTCAATAACTCCTACAACAAAGTCTACCATAAAACTTTCCTTAATCATTGATCCAACAATGACACTTCACACAAGGCTACTCAAACAACAACTTCATAGTCCATCAGTAGCGTTAGAGCATCACAACTCTCTAAATTCCGTTCCTTAGAATTAACCAACATCTACTCCGTGACACTCCAACTTGATTAACAACCAAAGTCTTAAGTCCAAGTCGCCTTCACTTCAGAAAACAACAAAGTCCAACAACACTAGTACTGCTGCCCTCAATAGCATACTAACATCTTGCAACTGAAACATATCCGAGAAGCATATCTTCTCCCCCACTTAGCTTCAAACCATTCCTGCACACAACCGACTAGAGGCACAACAAGTACTGACAGTGCTCCACACACTTATCACGTACTGAGGAATTAAACAACATTAGACAACACTGGCCGGACAGACCGACCTGCTCTGATACCACTAATGTAACACCCCAATTCTACCCAAAGCATTTAGGCAAGAAAACATCAGAGTATTAAAATTTCATACAACACAATTAGGATGTTACACTAAGTAACCAAACAAACACCTAGAAAACAAACGGACATCAACGATGCCAAAAGCATACACACCTGCCAATAAAATGATACATAACACACGGAAGATGTGAACATATATATATACATATAGCTCTCACTCTCAAAGAGGAGTTTTCCAAAATAAAGTGTTTACAATACACAATGGCACGTCATCACATATACATGTTCAAAAGAGTCATATACAAATAAATAACAACAGACTCCCGACTACCCGGTGTTACGTATCAGAGCGACCGACAAGACCAACTGGAGAACTACCTCTTCCAAAAGACTCCCAAAGCGGCTAATCTGCAGGATGCCACTCAAGCATCAAATCAGCAGAAGGGTGAGAATATAATTCATAATGAAAGCATGACAATTATAGTAATGCCAACAAGTATCATCAATAATCATACAACAAAGTAATCCACTCATTCAACCACAATCCATATATAAGTAATGTGACACATGAATGATAACATAACTATAAAGACAGACGATGATGAATGAGACTCAACTATGCATATGCATGTGGTACCAAATCCGGAGTAAAACTCCTCCTTGTCATTATGACAAATACACCTGCCGAGCATTATGCTGGGACTTTATTCCACTCAGGAAGCGCGCACGCTGTCGTCATCGAGCACGCAGCTCCCACTGATGACCTCTTGCCAATAAGGCTCATTCCATTACCGAGCATTAAGCCCCTACTGGTAACCGTGCCCGCAGGCCATCTGTTAACAGCATTCCGCCATTAACGTATTGAAATGTTATGCTGTGCAAATATAAGACTCTTTTACACTACAACAACATCATCAACAATATAACACGATCATACACTCACGTTACATCGTTTATATTCTATCCAAAAGGATACATCACCAATTAATAACATCGTTATCAATTACATCACACCATAATTACCACACAGGCATTAATAAGCACATAGCACACATTCACCGTCAAAACATACTAGCCACATCGGCATAAATGATCGCATAATTGCATCACATCAAATTAATATTGGACATTGGCCCACAACTCCATCAATACATCATTCTCATAACAACAATTACTTGCCATAAGGCCACACATCATGTTAACAACAAACAACCAAACATCGTCACATATCAAGAATGAACATTCAATAATACATAACACATATGAACATGATCTCATGTTATCGATAATTAATCACATACCTCGTATCAATACGATAACATTCACACAACACATCATCATGATTTATCATGCACTAGTTCACAAAACCATTTATGAAAATCAACCAACCACTACTACATCCTACATCAACAATTGCAACCAAGCACTATGATTATTTACCAATCATATTGCGCATATAACCAATTATGTGTTTTCATCAACAACCCTCATAACCAATTAACAACAAGCTAACCAAGCCTATACTATCATATAGAACATCCAACTAGCTTCCTAACACTTCGAACGGCGTACGAAACGGAGCTACGGATCAAAAGTTACAAGGTTTCAAAGTTTGGATAATATAAACATACTTCATAAGTTAACCCTACATAGTTCTATCACTAAATCCTAATAAAGATGATAGGATACTACATCCTATGAATCATTTAATTAAATCATAGCATAGTTCATTGCGTTAGCTTTCTAACGCTTCGAACGGCGACAAAATCGGAGTTACGGTTCAAGAGTTTCGAAGTTTCGAAGTTTTGGAAAAACAGAAAAAACTGTCATCCGCTTCAGCTCCGCTCAGCGGACCTTGGCAGAGGATTTTCTGCAACAGGACCTCCGCTCAGCGGACCCACCTCCGCTCAGCGGACCTGCGTAAACCCAGAAAAAACCAGAACGCACCAGAACTGTTCCAGGCCCCCTATACCCACCAAAACCACTCCAAAACATCATTACAACACCAATACAACACATACAAACCATAGAAACAACCTATTATCACACTTTTCATGGTTAATTCACCAATCTATCCCAAAACCTAACTTTTTATACAAACTCAATCAAGCCATAGAAAAGGAAAACAAACATGATCAATCACCACAACACAACAAGGATATCATTTATTCATCATACAATCATTCTCAAACAAACTTAGATCAAGCAAAGATCACATAAGAAAATTGTGGAAATTGGAACAAGGAGAACAAGAACACAAACAAGAACAAGAACAAGACTATAAGAATCATACATCCAAGATAAATTAGATTCACCCCCTTACCTTGCTATAGCAACGATCGGAACTCGAATCGGTCGAGAATCCACCAATCTACACTTTTTCCTTCTTTTCCTCTTCTTCTTTCTCTCTTCCTTTCTTTCTCTTCTTTCTATCTTTGTTTTCTTTATAAAGAAAATATCTTCCTCGCGGAAATGACCAAAATGCCCCTACGCTCAAATATCATTCAAACGCCCCAAAACGCGGAATATTACCTTACTAATATTTCAAGTACCAAAAATATGAAAACCTTCAATTAAATATTAGTCCGCCATCCTGAACTAATACCGACTGAAATGACTCCAAAAACGGTAAAATTCCAATAGATGTCACAAACGTCCAAATCAAGTATATACTTATTTTTCCGAGCGTTACAACTCTCCCCCACTTAGAAGATTTCCGTCCTCGGAAATATCCCAAATACAAACAAACTCGGATACGCTATCGCCTCCGACTAACCAACTATCAAGCTACGAAAGCAACGACACAATCAGCGCCAAACAACAAACCACTCTAGCTAAAAGCAAAACAACCAAAACACAACAACGACAACGAGATGCAATGCCCATACAATGCACTCATCGACTAACACCAAAACACAAGAAATAATCAAGACACAGACAACAATCCGGTCGCACAACATCCAAACAACCATGCCCAGACATAGCAGTCAAACATGTAACCAAAACATCTGGTGGTCTTATCATTCCTACCACATCCACTGTCCATAATTTGAACTCTAACAATTCATATACTTACGAACCGCGTCATTTCACGCTTCCGATGCCCACTCTGATTTCCCACAACAAACAGATTTACCAATTACATATCCAACTTCCAGCCCTTTCTAGTATTCACCAGAAACTCATTGTTCTCTCTTAACATACTCAACCTCTTAATATGCTGTGTCAGCTTGCACACCAGACAAAAGTCTTTGTATTATCCAATCAAAGGCAAAAAGCTAATCCAAACACATCCTTGTTTCACAACACAAGCCCTCATAGATCCTTAAGTGACCAAACCGTCCTCTCAGTCTGACCATCCGTTTGAGGATTAGACGCCAAACTCAACGCAACTTTGTACCCAAAGTACTTTGCGAACCTTCTCAAAATTTTCGGAAATAAATCTCGGATCTCATTCTGAACAATACCTTTCGAAACACCATGCAAACAAACAAACCAACAAACAATTTTATCAACATACCACTCACCAGTACTTCCATCGGTTAATCCATTCTTATCGAAATAACGTGAGCAGACTTCGTCAATATATCCATAATAACCCAAATCACCTCACAATTACTCGACGTCCTCGGCAAACCAGAAACAAAATCCATAGAAATGCTATTCCACTTCTACTCAGGAATGGATAACAGTTACATGAAACCAGACGACTCCTGACAAGTCAAACACAAATAAACAAATCCCTTCATATCCTTCTTCATTACTTTGCCACTAAAAATGACCTTCTCAAATCTTGATACATCTTAGTAGCATCAGGATGAATACTCAAATCACTATGACGCACTTCATCCAAAGTCCTCTTTTCAAATCCGAACATTAGGAATACAACCTTGATCATGACATCCCGTGACATTGTTCTTATCAATCCGAAGATCACCATATTTATCTTTGACTAATAAATGTCATCTTATCAACCCATTCAAATTCGATTCCTGACCTTTTCTAATCTCATCAAGAATACCATAAGTAAGCTTTCACATAAAAAGCTCAACACTTGAAGAAGTCGCTTTACGAACCAAACTCAAATCTCACAACTATTTCAACAATCACAATACTCGAATCATCAACATAGACGTATGCAATGGTTTCTCATAACCAACTCGTTCTGATCAAACAAATACTTCAAACTCTTGTAGTCACTTACACACACAAATCTCGATCCGAATAATTAGTGCCTTCAAATTTCCCAAACAGAAATAACAACTGCCAACTCTAAATCTTGTGACAGATAAATCCTTTCAAAAATCTTAACTTGCATAAAAGCATAAACCATCACTTACCCCTTGAACATTCACTTCACTCGACCAAAAACTCACATAAGGAGACTTAGCAAACAACTTCTTCTTCCCAACACGGACAAAACAATTCTCAAGTACTTAGCATGCTCATCTTCATACTGATGATACCCATACCTCAAATTAAACTTGCAAAATAAACAAGCTCAAACCAACCCGATCCGTCAAAATATCAATCCTCGAAAGTGGATACTTTTCCTTAATTGTCACTTTTCTCAATTGTCTAAAATCGACACGAAGCCTGATAGAACCTTCCTTCTTAACCAACAAAACACATGCACCCTACGGCGACACACTTGAACGAACAAACCTCTTCTCAAGAAAATCCTTAAGTTGACTCCTCAACTCTTTCAACTCAAAAGATGGCATCCGACACGGAATCCTCGACACAACAATATTCCTAGGAACTAAATCCGTCAAAACAGAACTCCAAGACAGAATTCCTCCTTTCGACGATGAATCGATGAAACCTTCAAGAAACACTTATACAAATGCACAACTATCCGCAATTCCCACAATTGCTCTTTCTCAAGGACATCTAAAATCGTCGACAACATAAACAACGTCGTACCACCTTGCACCAACTCATTCACTTCCAATATTATCAAACTAGTCAGATAAGCCTATCACGTCCAATACGATCCCGTCTACTATCAACAAGAGATTAAGGGTGATCAAGTCCTCAATTTGTCAATAGGTAGCCGACAATCATAATAGAGTATAAACTATCAGTACCAACATTAATAATATTCTTTTCCAACTTTTGCTCATAGCACAGAAGCACTATGATTCCATAATTCACAAATCTCTCAAGATCATCTGAACCAGCCAACCCGACATCTTGTAGCTACGTACTAAAACACTTCTAACAATATCTCAAAACAAAATACCTGAGATCCTACTCATCTCTTCATACTCCTAATTCTTACTCGAGTTCCAAAACGTTTCCAACAACGTCAATAACTCCTACAACAAAGTCTACCACAAAACTTTCCTTAATCATTGATCCAACAATGACACTTCACACAAGGCTACTCAAACAACAACTTCATAGTCCATCAGTAGCGTTAGAGCATCACAACTCTCTAAATTCCGTTCCTTAGAATTAACCAACATCTACTCCGTGACACTCCAACTTGATTAACAACCAAAGTCTTAAGTCCAAGTCGCCTTCACTTCAGAAAACAACAAAGTCCAACAACACTAGTACTGCTGCCCTCAATAGCATACTAACATCTTGCAACTGAAACATATCCGAGAAGCATATCTTCTCCCCCACTTAGCTTCAAACCATTCCTGCACACAACCGACTAGAGGCACAACAAGTACTGACAGTGCTCCACACACTTATCACGTACTGAGGAATTAAACAACATTAGACAACACTGGCCGGACAGACCGACCTGCTCTGATACCACTAATGTAACACCCCAATTCTACCCAAAGCATTTAGGCAAGAAAACATCAGAGTATTAAAATTTCATACAACACAATTAGGATGTTACACTAAGTAACCAAACAAACACCTAGAAAACAAACGGACATCAACGATGCCAAAAGCATACACACCTGCCAATAAAATGATACATAACACACGGAAGATGTGAACATATATATATACATATAGCTCTCACTCTCAAAGAGGAGTTTTCCAAAATAAAGTGTTTACAATACACAATGGCACGTCATCACATATACATGTTCAAAAGAGTCATATACAAATAAATAACAACAGACTCCCGACTACCCGGTGTTACGTATCAGAGCGACCGACAAGACCAACTGGAGAACTACCTCTTCCAAAAGACTCCCAAAGCGGCTAATCTGCAGGATGCCACTCAAGCATCAAATCAGCAGAAGGGTGAGAATATAATTCATAATGAAAGCATGACAATTATAGTAATGCCAACAAGTATCATCAATAATCATACAACAAAGTAATCCACTCATTCAACCACAATCCATATATAAGTAATGTGACACATGAATGATAACATAACTATAAAGACAGACGATGATGAATGAGACTCAACTATGCATATGCATGTGGTACCAAATCCGGAGTAAAACTCCTCCTTGTCATTATGACAAATACACCTGCCGAGCATTATGCTGGGACTTTATTCCACTCAGGAAGCGCGCACGCTGTCGTCATCGAGCACGCAGCTCCCACTGATGACCTCTTGCCAATAAGGCTCATTCCATTACCGAGCATTAAGCCCCTACTGGTAACCGTGCCCGCAGGCCATCTGTTAACAGCATTCCGCCATTAACGTATTGAAATGTTATGCTGTGCAAATATAAGACTCTTTTACACTACAACAACATCATCAACAATATAACACGATCATACACTCACGTTACATCGTTTATATTCTATCCAAAAGGATACATCACCAATTAATAACATCGTTATCAATTACATCACACCATAATTACCACACAGGCATTAATAAGCACATAGCACACATTCACCGTCAAAACATACTAGCCACATCGGCATAAATGATCGCATAATTGCATCACATCAAATTAATATTGGACATTGGCCCACAACTCCATCAATACATCATTCTCATAACAACAATTACTTGCCATAAGGCCACACATCATGTTAACAACAAACAACCAAACATCGTCACATATCAAGAATGAACATTCAATAATACATAACACATATGAACATGATCTCATGTTATCGATAATTAATCACATACCTCGTATCAATACGATAACATTCACACAACACATCATCATGATTTATCATGCACTAGTTCACAAAACCATTTATGAAAATCAACCAACCACTACTACATCCTACATCAACAATTGCAACCAAGCACTATGATTATTTACCAATCATATTGCGCATATAACCAATTATGTGTTTTCATCAACAACCCTCATAACCAATTAACAACAAGCTAACCAAGCCTATACTATCATATAGAACATCCAACTAGCTTCCTAACACTTCGAACGGCGTACGAAACGGAGCTACGGATCAAAAGTTACAAGGTTTCAAAGTTTGGATAATATAAACATACTTCATAAGTTAACCCTACATAGTTCTATCACTAAATCCTAATAAAGATGATAGGATACTACATCCTATGAATCATTTAATTAAATCATAGCATAGTTCATTGCGTTAGCTTTCTAACGCTTCGAACGGCGACAAAATCGGAGTTACGGTTCAAGAGTTTCGAAGTTTCGAAGTTTTGGAAAAACAGAAAAAACTGTCATCCGCTTCAGCTCCGCTCAGCGGACCTTGGCAGAGGATTTTCTGCAACAGGACCTCCGCTCAGCGGACCCACCTCCGCTCAGCGGACCTGCGTAAACCCAGAAAAAACCAGAACGCACCAGAACTGTTCCAGGCCCCCTATACCCACCAAAACCACTCCAAAACATCATTACAACACCAATACAACACATACAAACCATAGAAACAACCTATTATCACACTTTTCATGGTTAATTCACCAATCTATCCCAAAACCTAACTTTTTATACAAACTCAATCAAGCCATAGAAAAGGAAAACAAACATGATCAATCACCACAACACAACAAGGATATCATTTATTCATCATACAATCATTCTCAAACAAACTTAGATCAAGCAAAGATCACATAAGAAAATTGTGGAAATTGGAACAAGGAGAACAAGAACACAAACAAGAACAAGAACAAGACTATAAGAATCATACATCCAAGATAAATTAGATTCACCCCCTTACCTTGCTATAGCAACGATCGGAACTCGAATCGGTCGAGAATCCACCAATCTACACTTTTTCCTTCTTTTCCTCTTCTTCTTTCTCTCTTCCTTTCTTTCTCTTCTTTCTATCTTTGTTTTCTTTATAAAGAAAATATCTTCCTCGCGGAAATGACCAAAATGCCCCTACGCTCAAATATCGTTCAAACGCCCCAAAACGCGGAATATTACCTTACTAATATTTCAAGTACCAAAAATATGAAAACCTTCAATTAAATATTAGTCCGCCATCCTGAACTAATACCGACTGAAATGACTCCAAAAACGGTAAAATTCCAATAGATGTCACAAACGTCCAAATCAAGTATATACTTATTTTTCCGAGCGTTACAACTCTCCCCCACTTAGAAGATTTCCGTCCTCGGAAATATCCCAAATACAAACAAACTCGGATACGCTATCGCCTCCGACTAACCAACTATCAAGCTACGAAAGCAACGACACAATCAGCGCCAAACAACAAACCACTCTAGCTAAAAGCAAAACAACCAAAACACAACAACGACAACGAGATGCAATGCCCATACAATGCACTCATCGACTAACACCAAAACACAAGAAATAATCAAGACACAGACAACAATCCGGTCGCACAACATCCAAACAACCATGCCCAGACATAGCAGTCAAACATGTAACCAAAACATCTGGTGGTCTTATCATTCCTACCACATCCACTGTCCATAATTTGAACTCTAACAATTCATATACTTACGAACCGCGTCATTTCACGCTTCCGATGCGCACTCTGATTTCCCACAACAAACAGATTTACCAATTACATATCCAACTTCCAGCCCTTTCTAGTATTCACCAGAAACTCATTGTTCTCTCTTAACATACTCAACCTCTTAATATGCTGTGTCAGCTTGCACACCAGACAAAAGTCTTTGTATTATCCAATCAAAGGCAAAAAGCTAATCCAAACACATCCTTGTTTCACAACACAAGCCCTCATAGATCCTTAAGTGACCAAACCGTCCTCTCAGTCTGACCATCCGTTTGAGGATTAGACGCCAAACTCAACGCAACTTTGTACCCAAAGTACTTTGCGAACCTTCTCAAAATTTTCGGAAATAAATCTCGGATCTCATTCTGAACAATACCTTTCGAAACACCATGCAAACAAACAAACCAACAAACAATTTTATCAACATACCACTCACCAGTACTTCCATCGGTTAATCCATTCTTATCGAAATAACGTGAGCAGACTTCGTCAATATATCCATAATAACCCAAATCACCTCACAATTACTCGACGTCCTCGGCAAACCAGAAACAAAATCCATAGAAATGCTATTCCACTTCTACTCAGGAATGGATAACAGTTACA
This sequence comes from Vicia villosa, assembly GCF_029867415.1. Classification (NCBI taxonomy): domain Eukaryota; kingdom Viridiplantae; phylum Streptophyta; class Magnoliopsida; order Fabales; family Fabaceae; genus Vicia; species Vicia villosa. The sequence goes on along the minus strand of NW_026704963.1, from coordinate 462,646 downwards.
TGAAACCAGACGACTCCTGACAAGTCAAACACAAATAAACAAATCCCTTCATATCCTTCTTCATTACTTTGCCACTAAAAATGACCTTCTCAAATCTTGATACATCTTAGTAGCATCAGGATGAATACTCAAATCACTATGACGCACTTCATCCAAAGTCCTCTTTTCAAATCCGAACATTAGGAATACAACCTTGATCATGACATCCCATGACATTGTTCTTATCAATCCGAAGATCACCATATTTATCTTTGACTAATAAATGTCATCTTATCAACCCATTCAAATTCGATTCCTGACCTTTTCTAATCTCATCAAGAATACCATAAGTAAGCTTTCACATAAAAAGCTCAACACTTGAAGAAGTCGCTTTACGAACCAAACTCAAATCTCACAACTATTTCAACAATCACAATACTCGAATCATCAACATAGACGTATGCAATGGTTTCTCATAACCAACTCGTTCTGATCAAACAAATACTTCAAACTCTTGTAGTCACTTACACACACAAATCTCGATCCGAATAATTAGTGCCTTCAAATTTCCCAAACAGAAATAACAACTGCCAACTCTAAATCTTGTGACAGATAAATCCTTTCAAAAATCTTAACTTGCATAAAAGCATAAACCATCACTTACCCCTTGAACATTCACTTCACTCGACCAAAAACTCACATAAGGAGACTTAGCAAACAACTTCTTCTTCCCAACACGGACAAAACAATTCTCAAGTACTTAGCATGCTCATCTTCATACTGATGATACCCATACCTCAAATTAAACTTGCAAAATAAACAAGCTCAAACCAACCCGATCCGTCAAAATATCAATCCTCGAAAGTGGATACTTTTCCTTAATTGTCACTTTTCTCAATTGTCTAAAATCGACACGAAGCCTGATAGAACCTTCCTTCTTAACCAACAAAACACATGCACCCTACGGCGACACACTTGAACGAACAAACCTCTTCTCAAGAAAATCCTTAAGTTGACTCCTCAACTCTTTCAACTCAAAAGATGGCATCCGACACGGAATCCTCGACACAACAATATTCCTAGGAACTAAATCCGTCAAAACAGAACTCCAAGACAGAATTCCTCCTTTCGACGATGAATCGATGAAACCTTCAAGAAACACTTATACAAATGCACAACTATCCGCAATTCCCACAATTGCTCTTTCTCAAGGACATCTAAAATCGTCGACAACATAAACAACGTCGTACCACCTTGCACCAACTCATTCACTTCCAATATTATCAAACTAGTCAGATAAGCCTATCACGTCCAATACGATCCCGTCTACTATCAACAAGAGATTAAGGGTGATCAAGTCCTCAATTTGTCAATAGGTAGCCGACAATCATAATAGAGTATAAACTATCAGTACCAACATTAATAATATTCTTTTCCAACTTTTGCTCATAGCACAGAAGCACTATGATTCCATAATTCACAAATCTCTCAAGATCATCTGAACCAGCCAACCCGACATCTTGTAGCTACGTACTAAAACACTTCTAACAATATCTCAAAACAAAATACCTGAGATCCTACTCATCTCTTCATACTCCTAATTCTTACTCGAGTTCCAAAACGTTTCCAACAACGTCAATAACTCCTACAACAAAGTCTACCACAAAACTTTCCTTAATCATTGATCCAACAATGACACTTCACACAAGGCTACTCAAACAACAACTTCATAGTCCATCAGTAGCGTTAGAGCATCACAACTCTCTAAATTCCGTTCCTTAGAATTAACCAACATCTACTCCGTGACACTCCAACTTGATTAACAACCAAAGTCTTAAGTCCAAGTCGCCTTCACTTCAGAAAACAACAAAGTCCAACAACACTAGTACTGCTGCCCTCAATAGCATACTAACATCTTGCAACTGAAACATATCCGAGAAGCATATCTTCTCCCCCACTTAGCTTCAAACCATTCCTGCACACAACCGACTAGAGGCACAACAAGTACTGACAGTGCTCCACACACTTATCACGTACTGAGGAATTAAACAACATTAGACAACACTGGCCGGACAGACCGACCTGCTCTGATACCACTAATGTAACACCCCAATTCTACCCAAAGCATTTAGGCAAGAAAACATCAGAGTATTAAAATTTCATACAACACAATTAGGATGTTACACTAAGTAACCAAACAAACACCTAGAAAACAAACGGACATCAACGATGCCAAAAGCATACACACCTGCCAATAAAATGATACATAACACACGGAAGATGTGAACATATATATATACATATAGCTCTCACTCTCAAAGAGGAGTTTTCCAAAATAAAGTGTTTACAATACACAATGGCACGTCATCACATATACATGTTCAAAAGAGTCATATACAAATAAATAACAACAGACTCCCGACTACCCGGTGTTACGTATCAGAGCGACCGACAAGACCAACTGGAGAACTACCTCTTCCAAAAGACTCCCAAAGCGGCTAATCTGCAGGATGCCACTCAAGCATCAAATCAGCAGAAGGGTGAGAATATAATTCATAATGAAAGCATGACAATTATAGTAATGCCAACAAGTATCATCAATAATCATACAACAAAGTAATCCACTCATTCAACCACAATCCATATATAAGTAATGTGACACATGAATGATAACATAACTATAAAGACAGACGATGATGAATGAGACTCAACTATGCATATGCATGTGGTACCAAATCCGGAGTAAAACTCCTCCTTGTCATTATGACAAATACACCTGCCGAGCATTATGCTGGGACTTTATTCCACTCAGGAAGCGCGCACGCTGTCGTCATCGAGCACGCAGCTCCCACTGATGACCTCTTGCCAATAAGGCTCATTCCATTACCGAGCATTAAGCCCCTACTGGTAACCGTGCCCGCAGGCCATCTGTTAACAGCATTCCGCCATTAACGTATTGAAATGTTATGCTGTGCAAATATAAGACTCTTTTACACTACAACAACATCATCAACAATATAACACGATCATACACTCACGTTACATCGTTTATATTCTATCCAAAAGGATACATCACCAATTAATAACATCGTTATCAATTACATCACACCATAATTACCACACAGGCATTAATAAGCACATAGCACACATTCACCGTCAAAACATACTAGCCACATCGGCATAAATGATCGCATAATTGCATCACATCAAATTAATATTGGACATTGGCCCACAACTCCATCAATACATCATTCTCATAACAACAATTACTTGCCATAAGGCCACACATCATGTTAACAACAAACAACCAAACATCGTCACATATCAAGAATGAACATTCAATAATACATAACACATATGAACATGATCTCATGTTATCGATAATTAATCACATACCTCGTATCAATACGATAACATTCACACAACACATCATCATGATTTATCATGCACTAGTTCACAAAACCATTTATGAAAATCAACCAACCACTACTACATCCTACATCAACAATTGCAACCAAGCACTATGATTATTTACCAATCATATTGCGCATATAACCAATTATGTGTTTTCATCAACAACCCTCATAACCAATTAACAACAAGCTAACCAAGCCTATACTATCATATAGAACATCCAACTAGCTTCCTAACACTTCGAACGGCGTACGAAACGGAGCTACGGATCAAAAGTTACAAGGTTTCAAAGTTTGGATAATATAAACATACTTCATAAGTTAACCCTACATAGTTCTATCACTAAATCCTAATAAAGATGATAGGATACTACATCCTATGAATCATTTAATTAAATCATAGCATAGTTCATTGCGTTAGCTTTCTAACGCTTCGAACGGCGACAAAATCGGAGTTACGGTTCAAGAGTTTCGAAGTTTCGAAGTTTTGGAAAAACAGAAAAAACTGTCATCCGCTTCAGCTCCGCTCAGCGGACCTTGGCAGAGGATTTTCTGCAACAGGACCTCCGCTCAGCGGACCCACCTCCGCTCAGCGGACCTGCGTAAACCCAGAAAAAACCAGAACGCACCAGAACTGTTCCAGGCCCCCTATACCCACCAAAACCACTCCAAAACATCATTACAACACCAATACAACACATACAAACCATAGAAACAACCTATTATCACACTTTTCATGGTTAATTCACCAATCTATCCCAAAACCTAACTTTTTATACAAACTCAATCAAGCCATAGAAAAGGAAAACAAACATGATCAATCACCACAACACAACAAGGATATCATTTATTCATCATACAATCATTCTCAAACAAACTTAGATCAAGCAAAGATCACATAAGAAAATTGTGGAAATTGGAACAAGGAGAACAAGAACACAAACAAGAACAAGAACAAGACTATAAGAATCATACATCCAAGATAAATTAGATTCACCCCCTTACCTTGCTATAGCAACGATCGGAACTCGAATCGGTCGAGAATCCACCAATCTACACTTTTTCCTTCTTTTCCTCTTCTTCTTTCTCTCTTCCTTTCTTTCTCTTCTTTCTATCTTTGTTTTCTTTATAAAGAAAATATCTTCCTCGCGGAAATGACCAAAATGCCCCTACGCTCAAATATCGTTCAAACGCCCCAAAACGCGGAATATTACCTTACTAATATTTCAAGTACCAAAAATATGAAAACCTTCAATTAAATATTAGTCCGCCATCCTGAACTAATACCGACTGAAATGACTCCAAAAACGGTAAAATTCCAATAGATGTCACAAACGTCCAAATCAAGTATATACTTATTTTTCCGAGCGTTACATGGACAAACTTCGTAAAAAATTTAAAATCATACAAATACTCAAACTTATGTTTTAGGAAATAGATCCAAGTATATTTTGAATATGTATCAACAAAAGAAATGTAGTATAAAAACCAAAAGTTGAGGGAAGTGAAGTAGACCCTTAAAGATCTGTATGCATAACATCAAAAGGAGCTCTATACACAGTTGAAGAAAGAGGGCGTGGATCCTATGGGACTTGCCTACACAGCATGCATTCCACAACAAAGTGTTTGATTTATTTGAAATTGAAATCTTACAATGTTTGCGAGCCAACTTGATGGCTGGAAAATTTGCACGACCAAACCTATAATGCTACAAAAAGTTAGGGCTAGGTTTATTTAAGTTAGAAACAACTGAACAAGAAATGGACTTAACATTTGTACATAGGTAAAATGAACTTTGATGATGTATGGATGACAATCCTTGAAGGCTCCGTAACTAAATGTGAAACACAATACAATCCACTTGAATCAAGAAAGACTTCAAGTAGAGTGAGCTTAGAAAACTGTGATTTGATAAAACATTTGTCAGCATTGAACTCAAAAATAACCTTGTTATCTTGTGAGAATTTGGATACTGATAATAGATTTCTTATAATGCAAGGCACATGAAGAATGTCATTAAGAGCAAGAGTGTGTGAAGGACTAGATTGTGAATGAACATAAGATGAGCATACACAATTTATGGTTAGACTGACCATTAGCTACACATACACGATTGCTACCTGAATAAGATGTATTGGTATGCAAGTACGAAGAATTAAGTGTGAGGTGATATGAAGCACCTAAATCAGCAAACCAAGCCCGACTTTCAAGATCTATAAGCAAAGAGTACTTATGAGTCGTAGACATCATGGTCAATGCTTGAGGATCAGATGTAGATGCTTCAGGTTTATCAATATAGGCATCAGAAAACTCTAGTGATTTGGCTTGTGCTGGTGTATGAGTGAAATGCTCATCAAACCTATGCCAACAATCCACAACAACATGACCATATTTTCCACAAAATTGGCATGTAAGTCTGTTTCCAAGTGAGGAGAGACCTCTACCACGACCTCTAACAAATTGCATTCGTCCTCAACCTCGACGACTAGAGGAATTGTCAAGCACACTACCTATTTGATGGTTTACATTCGCTATATTTGTTGAAACATATAACACAACTAATTCCTGACAAAACTTATCAAGATGAGCCTCCTAAACATAAAAGAGATCTTCCACATCATAGAGAGATTGAGACTTAGCAGTGTCATACATTTGCATGACAAATGGATTATATTCCTCAGGGAGTCCATCAAGAATATAGTCAATTTGATCTTATTCAAAAGCAATATCACCAACTACAAGCAACAAATTTGTAATAGCTTTAACGCGAAGAACATATTCAGTAATATCACTATTACCTTTCTCGATGGATTTGAGTTCAACACGAAGTTGAAGAACGTGTGATTTCATGTGTGCATTGAAATACTTGTGTATTTTATCCCAAAATTTGAATGTGTGCTTACATGAGAGAACATGAGGTAGCACAAATTTTGAGATGGTACAAAGAAATTATATGAAAATAGTTTGATCTTGCAGAACACATTCTTTATACTCTTTCAAAACTTTACCTTTAGTTTGATCTTGGCAATCTTGAACTTCTAAGGGATTCGAGAGTTCACTACTCTTTGTGCATTCTTTGAGCGAGAATGACACTCTCCACTTTTTGATTCCATAACAGATGATTGTTCTCCTACAACTTGATTGAGATTTTAGGTAGGAAAAGGTGTGAAGAAAGCGAATTTGAAGCATTGATCGCAAAAATCTTATAATTCTGAATCATACAACCGATTGGTGCATGTTGAGCAACTTGCGATGACTCGGCCATGGCAACTCAAGGAAGAAGAAGATGTGGTTATGTCACTGAATTCAATTAAGATAGTTAGGGAGCGGAAGGAATCAGTTAGGTGAATAATACCACACTGGAAATATAGTTTTGAATCTCATACTTCATGCATTGATTGTTCAAATATTACACTGCCATGACTCTTCTACTTATAGAAATACATGAATGGCTGTTCAACTATGCTACACACTTACATTTACATACACCTTCATATATTCCATGCACATTTAATCCTAGTATGGTGCATTTGATTCTTGTATCACAAACTTCTCGTCTAATACGTTGAGTATCTTTCTGGAGGGCTTTTAAAATCACGTTGAAATACTTTTGATTATTGTAACTAAATACATAGAACACTACAACACGGAAGGGCTTTAAAAGCGCTTTTTTTGGCCTTTAACAGCGCTGCCAAAGCGCTGCCAAAGCCAGCGCTGGCGTAGGCTACGAAAGCGCTTTTAAAAGCGCTCTGGTAGACCCCCCTATAAGAGCGCTTTTTCTAGAAAAAGCGCTCTGGTAGACCCCCCTATAAGAGCGCTTTTTCTGGAAAAAGCGCTCTGGTAGCCCCCCCCCCCCCCCTACTAGAGCGCTTTTCCAGAAGCGCTTTGGTAGGTTGATTTTTTTTTCTTTTTATTTGATCTTTGGCAGCGCTTTTTGTAAAAAAGCGCTTTAGTAGGGGGACCTTTAAGAGCGCTTTTTAAAAGCGCTGTCATTGCTAAATGAGATATTTTAAAGTGCAGCCTATAATTTCAGCCTCCCAGATCGACCTGTAATATTTTCGACCTGTAATATGTTTTCAACCTGTAATATTTTCGACCTGTAATATATTTACGACGATATTATTTCAGCCATCAGTAAGACAATATATATACTATTATAATACCATTATAATATCCAAAATTATATATATATATATATATATATATATATATATATATATATATATATATATATACATCATTACAACATCAATAATATTATAGTTCAAATCGACACAAATCCTACATGAAAAATTGCTTAATATAAAATTGACACAAATCTTCTTTGATTTCTTCCAACTTAAGCTTCGGGTACGCAGCAGCACGGAATTCGTCAAGGTACTACAAAACAAAAACATAATATGAATGATATATTTAGTTAAATGTAATAAATTATATGAAATTATCTTAAGTTATAAATTCATACCGTGAGCGAAATCTCTAATTGATTCGCCTGAAGGATTTCTTTCATATACCTCAAGACAAAGTATCCGCAATCGTAACTGTTTCGCTGTTGCGGACACTACATAGAAAAACAAATAAGATTCTATAGTTGTCTTGTTTTATCAAGTAGCATAAATATTATAAGCAAAATTGTGAAAAATAATGTACTTGCACTTGGATCCATGTAATGTTGTTTGATTTAGTCCGGGATACCTGTGCGTCCCGTTGACTTCGGAACACTTGTATTGATCTAATTAACAAATATATAAAAAGCATATGTTTAGATCAATCTCACAAATAAGTAAATATATATATATATATATATATATATATATATATATATATATATATATATATATATATATATATATATATATATATACACGAATATATATTTAGAACGATCTCACTTACAAATCAACGATGTCCTTCATAGCCGGATAATTGGTCCATTCACCATTTACCGAATTCAGATAATACACGACTTCTCTTATAGGGTTGATGGCAAGCAGCAACCAGTGTGCTCTATAAATTAAAACAATAGGTTATATGAAAATTTTGCTATACACAAAAGAAAATTTTGCTATACACAAAAGAAAATTTTGCTATACACAATAGGTTATAAGATTCTATAGTTGTCTTGTTTTATCTGTATTGCCGGTGGACATGAATCTATCGACTAAGTGTTGTCTAACTGATTCCGGTTCCGAAGCAATTGTCATTCCGCTGCAATGGGCGGAAGACACGAAACAGAATCTGTTAGACAATGCAGTCCCGCGCAACACTCTGTCATACAACAACCTTAAATAAAAACATAATAAACATTAGATTATTTTCATTGAAATGTGTAAATAAATTATATTGTGGGACTAATTAAATAATATATCGGATGAGTGAATATTACCGGATGTATGAGTGCATATTACCGACGCCTAGTTGATCATGCCTAAAAATCTCTTCCAAGTCATCAATTGTAATATGTGACTTGAATTCAATACCGAAGACACTTTCACCCATATTGATTTCACGTAAAGCACCATTCTTCAAATCGGTCATATCAACCATTGTTGCGAGTGTCGACCGGTATCGAGGCACAAAAGCACCGCCTTTTTTTGCCGCTTGCTTCGGAGGACCAATGGGTGGTACGCTACGAACCTGCTGCGTCACTTGTTGTGACTCCCGAGGGAATGCCTAAAAATCATATAAGTTAGGTAAAATCATGCAGATTTAGATTCAGATTATATATTAACACTTTAAATGTACCTCTTTTAGTGATGCAACAGACTCCTCCTCCTGTAAAATCCCTTTACCCTTAATTGCGGGTTTTATAGGAGCAGTTTAAAATTAAAATGTAAAAAATAATTAATAAACGGTTTAGAATTGACATTCGAAAACTAAATGATTCATAATCGTTTTCAATATACCTCATCACTAATGGTAATGAGCTCCGAGGGCCATGCAACAAATGATCCTATTGCATCTCGCAGCAATGTCGTCTCTGAGACCATGTCAGGTACCGGTAGCATCGCATCATTATCTAATACAACATCCACCGATACTTTCAGGTGTCCATCCGGGAGCGGTCTATGGTGAAGTAAATCTCCCAAAGTGTTGTGCACTTTTCCCTTGCCAACTAGTCGATAATTCGGTGACGATAAGTATAGTTGGCAAGATGAAATGCCCTAAACCAATAGTAAATATAAAGTCATTATCATTAATAAAATAGAACAGTTTGTAAGGAAAAAAAATTATAATTACCTCGGGAAATTTCCTTTGATAGTTGATACTAGCCTTATCACTAGTTTCTTTCACCGATGAAGTGTTGCACTTATCTCTCATATACATATCTTTATCTCTTTGCAATTCAGAGACTTGTGCTTGCAATTCCTGCAACTTTTGCAACACTTCTTCATTGGTAAGATTTGATCTTCTCCTAGGACTCTTGTAAAAAGAGGTTGGAGTCACACCATAACCCTTACCCCTCACCCGACCGGGATACTCAGGAGCATCTAGTGCTCTACTAAGTACGCTCCCCTCACCGGTGGATGCCGATTGCGACAAGGTCTCCTGTAATTCATTTACATTAAAAAATCATTTATATATTAAAAAACATTTGATTTAATTAAAGACACAGTATTATACTTACACATTCAGTAAAAACTCTCTGAACTTCGGGATCGACAGCTTGATTCTTGCCCACACGAGCTTCCCTCCACAACACATGTTCAGGAAGTGAGGTTTCCTCACTTTTAGTCTCCTCTAACTATGCATTGACACAAATGATAAAATCGTCAAATAAAACACATTTAGACAATTAATTAAAACGCATTTCTATTTACTTACAATTTTATCCTCCAAGCGTGCATATCCCAAACGCCCTTTTTTGTATGGATATGCGGGTTTGGATGCTCTCGCACTATTCGTGGCACTCCTTCTCCGAAAATCTTCATCTCTTTGCTTTACAAACTCAGCCCAATCTTTTTCATCAATGAAGATCTCATACTTTTTTGGCCGTCCCGGTGCCTCTTCAAGAAAGTTTCCATCTTTATCCTTAAGATAAGTGTTTGTCAAAAAAGCTTTCCACCTTCTATATCTTTTGCCGGCCAAACCAAGTATGTAGCGTCTACGATCATCTGGTATCTCAAAAGTCCTCTGCAAAAAAACATACGCATAGTGTGTTAGTATAAGTAATTTAAACAATTTATCGTCAAGATAATAACAACAATTAACCATATATGATATATACCTGAAGCTCGTCCCAAATCGCTTTTTTTTCGCATCCAACTCTAAACTTTTCAAATTCCATTTAGCTACGGAGACCGGAATATGCATACGAACAAGTGTACCAATATAACTTGTCAACTTTGCAGAATTAGGACCAATTGCTTGTTTTTCAGAATTCCATTCCAATCGGTATATTAATCCTTGGTCTCTATGTCGAATGATTCCCTTCATAATTGTGATGCCTCGTGCAACTTCTTTTGCTTCAGTATCAAGTGGAGCATTTGTATCCGGAGAATCTCTTTCTTGAGCATCTCTTTCTTTTGAGTTTTCTTGTGAGTTTTCAGGTGGAGCATCTCTATCCGGAGCCATTGAACCTGTATCAAACAAACTAAAGCACATTAGTACACTATTAATAAGATAACAATCTATACAAGTCAAATGGAAGTCAAACCATACATGTACAAGTAAATCGGAAACGAAATCGGTACAAATCAAAATAAGCGTCAAAAAAGAAAGTTGTCGGAATTGAACGAAATTTACATGGCTATGGTAAAACGTCCCCACGGACTCAAAAACAAAGTCGGTTTTCCGAAATTCAGACCCTAAGCCCGACTTTTGATTACGGGCAGAAGCAAAACCGATAAAAAAACAGTCCCGAAATGTAAAGATAAGTGCATGAGCAGCTCCGGAATCGTCAAAATAGTATAGTTACATGTAAAGAAGTCAACAAATGGATACATGGTTCAAAAGTTATGTACAAAACGAGAATATGCACCAAAATTGAATAAGTACTATACTATTGAATAAAACAATCGGTACAAATTGAATAAAGCAAATTAGTCGGACTATGTATACTATTACCTTTATCACTAACGTCTCTTTCTTTTCTTGGTAGGATTGTGTACTACGCGTCTCTTAACAATGTGGACGGTTGGATTGATCCAAATACCCTCATTATGATCATTTCTAGTACAAGATTCATTCTCATTTTGATCGTTTCTTGTACAAGATTCAATGCCAACACCAATATGACATTGATCTTCAATCTTTTCATCAACTATTTTGTTAGATAAAAGCACTATAGACCATTTCGTACTTGTCGGATCATTGACATAGAACACTTGTTTAGCTTGAGAGGCTAGAATGAAAGGCTCATCTTTGTACCCTACCCTATTGAGATCCACTTGCAAAAATCCTGACTTATCCATTCGTATGCCACTATTATTTTCAACCCACTTGCAACCAAATACAGGAATCTGAAACTTCGCGTAATCAAACACCAAAATGCGCTCGATAACCCCAAAATATGACAAATTTGCAAATTTCGGATTTAAGTCATTCGCACTTGATATGTGCATTGCTTCAGCTACCAAGGTAACACCACTATTTTGCATAGCACTTTTATCATCCTGTTCTTTGGTATAAAATGTGTATCCATTAATTGCGTATGCGCTATAAGAAAGCACAATTACACTTGGACCATAGGCTAAACATCTCAACCTTTCTGTTACTGAAACAGGATCTGAACGATACTTTGAATAAATATGATCCCTAAACCACGGTATGAAACTTCGATTGTGCTCTCGTACTATCCAGTTCTCATTTCTATTTGGATTTAAATCTCGGAGAACAACCTTGTGCATTTCAACAAACGGCTCAACCTCAATCTCATTGTGCAGAACATACAAGTGCACTTGATCCCGTTCGACCATTGATACTGTCACAACTTTATTTCCAATTAGCCTTTTTCCTTCTTTTTTTTCGACAATATGAGATTTGGGGAGTCCAATTGATTGAACATTTGACAGATATTCAGTACAAAACTCAACCGCTTCTTCAACAACGTATCGCTCAGCAATACAACCCTCCGGTCGACTTCTGTTTTTCATGTACCCTTTTAATATTTTCATATAACGTTCAGCAGGGTACATCCATCTCATATAAGCTGGTCCGCACAGTTGTGTCTCTTTCACAAGATGAACGACTAGATGAACCATTATGTCAAAAAACGAGGGAGGAAAATACATTTCAAGATCACATAAAGTAACAACTATCTCTTTTTGCAATGTTGGTAAGATCGCGGGATCGACTACCTTACTGCAAATAGACCTGAAGAAGAAACACATCTTAGTTATTGCGCTTCTTACTTTTTCTGGCAGAATAGAACGTATACCTATCGGTAAAAAATGTTCCATTATAACATGGCAATCATGCGTCTTCAAACTCTTTAACTTGAGGTCTTTCATGGACACAAGTCTTCTAATATCTGAAGAGTAGCCTTCTGGAACTTTAACTTCACTGAGGAACTTACACAATGTTTTCTTCTCCTTTCTAGATAGAGTGTAAACAGCAGGTGGCAGATATGTTCGTCTTCCTTTCGTCACGGGCCCCAATTCAGTTCTCATCCCCATGTTTACCATGTCATTCCTTATGTTAACACCATCCTTAGACTTTCCTTGTATATTGAGTAGCGTACCTATAACGCTGTCAAATACATTTTTTTCAATATGCATAACATCCAGGAAATGTCTTACGTACAACGACTTCCAATATGGAAGTTCAAAAAAAATTGACTTCTTCTTCCACCCACCCTTGACAAGTGAATGTGCAAAAGGCTTGCCAAACTGAGTGCTCAGATCTTTCACCTTTTCAAAAATTTATCACCTGACAAAAAGGGCGGGGCTGTACGATGTTCGGCCTTTCCATTGAATGCTTTTCTCCACCCACGGTAGTGATGATTAGGATTTAAGAATCTACGATGGCCGAGAAAGACATTCTTCTGACAAAGATCCAATCGTGTCGTATCGGTTTCGTCTTCACAAACAGGACACGCCTTTTGAGCTTTATTGATGTACCCGGATAGATTTCCGTATGCTGGAAAATCATTAATTGTTCCAAACAACATCGCCCTCAAGTTGAAACTTTCCTTCCTATACCCATCGTAAACCTCCACACCGTTCTCCCACAAAAACTTTAAATCTTCGATTAAGGGTGCCAAGTATACGTCTATGTCATTCCCTGGTTGTTTAGGCCCAGAAATTAGCTTAGATAACATCATGTACTTACGCTTCATACATAGCCATGGAGGTAGGTTATAAATCATAAGAATCACAGGCCATGTGCTATGCGAGATACTTTGAATACCATGCGGGTTCATTCCATCAGTAGACAATGACAACCGAAGGTTTCTTGCTTCTTTTCCAAATTCAGGATATTCAGTATCAACTTTCATCCATTGTGGTGAGTCTGCCGGATGTCGCAACTTTCCATCAATAATTCTTTCATCTGCATGCCAAGTCAAGTGTCTTGAATCGGTCTCACTACGATACATGCGTCTAAATCTCGGAATTATAGGAAAATACCATAAGACTTTAGCAGGAGACAACTTTTTCTTATATCGAGGGGCACCACATTTAGGACACTCATTCAACGCTGCATACTCGTTTCGAAACAAAACACAATCGTTTGGACATGCATGTATCTTATCATAGCTCATGCCAATAGAGGACAACATCTTTTTGGCCTCATACGTTCGATTGGGAAGAACATTATCCTCTGGTAGCATATCTTTCATAAGGGCTAATAACTCTGTGAAACTTTTATCCGACCATCCGTTGTCCGCCTTTAAGTTGTACAACTTTAACACCGCAGACAATCTTGTGAATTTTGTACAACCATCATACAACGGTTTCTCTGCATTGCTTACCAACCTCTCGAACTTTTTGGGACAATCCTCAAGATCTTCTTCAAGCGCTTCTGCAATCTCTTCGACTCGATCGCAATCGTATGTGTCTGTGCAATCGTCGTTTGAAGCATACTTCCTATTACAACTCGACTCAGCATTCCCGTTACTTTTCTCACCATGCATTGTCCAACATGTATAACTTCTATCAATTCCAAACAGTAGTAAATGGGATGCCAACTTATTCCCGTCAACCTTACCCCCATAACAGCAACCCAAGCAAGGACACGGCATTCGAAGCGGGTCTTCGGAGTGCGCAACCGCAAACTCAACGAATTCCCATACCCCTTTCTTGTACTGTTTCGACAATCGGTTTGAATTCATCCATGTCTTATCCATGTCTTAATTAAGCTAAACAAATGCTTTTTGGTTTCTCTATCAGGTACTAAGGAATTATGTCAAGATAATAAATAGCTATCATCATAATAGAATACCTAATCAGAATACTCGATTTCTTAAAGAAGACATTACCTTATTTCAAGGTAATATAAGTCCACAAACCAAAAAACTGGTTGACATTAAATTGATATTAAATAGAACCATAAACAATAAACTATAAGTAGAAAATAACAAACTATAAGCAAGAAGAAAGTGATAGTAACCTGAGTTAGACTTGATGTGGGAGATGGGTAGGTTTGAATCGGCGTTGTACGAGTAGAAACCAGAGACTTCAAAGTAACTGTAAAATTAAACACACACACACGATGCAGTTAAATACAAATATCATAAAAAGTGAAGGAAGTATATGCAAACTGTAGCATATTCAACTATTTGTTCAATAAACTTGATTCCTGTACAATTATTTTAAAATGGTAAATAAAATGAAAACAAAATAGTAATTTTATATTTTAAATTGAAAGCAAAATATGAAAATAGAATATATTCTCAAACAAAATAGACCATTAATTTCTATATGTGCAGCATAACACTTCTTTCTTTTCCGTTTGGTTTCCCACAGAGAAAGTTTTGGTAGTCAATGGTGCTGCAAAAGTGTGCAGCATAACACTAACACAATATCAAAAAAAACCCAATATAGAACTCAATTATTTAAAATAATATGAAATCAATTATGAATTAGCTAGTAACTACAAACACCCGAATTTACAAAACCGAAATGCTCAAATATGTTTTGCCTAGATGCGTTATCTTTATCTTTTGTTATAGAAATAGCTTATAGATAGGCACTTATATGATATGCACTAATGTAATATAGTACTTAATTAAACTGTTTATCTAAATAGTGCCTAAGTTATGTTTAAGAGTCACTTCTAACATCAATGATATTAATTTCTTTTTACTTGAATATTGAATATTTCTCATTAACAATGAAAAGATGTGAACAATATTTATATACATGTTAGTTGGAAAAATCTAAATAAGAATGTTATTCTATCGTTAATTTCAAAGGATACTATTAAATCTTAATATTCAATAATATAGCACTCAAAATATCTTCACTAATTTGTCGGTGTCGTGTTGTATTTACACACCACATAACCTACAATCACTCAAATTATCTTCACTCTTTTATGAATATATTTCAACAAGAATCCAATTTCCAAACCAAATATAATCCGGGAATTTTCAAAAACCTAATCAAATTCAAAAAAACTACCGACACTACTCAAAGCATCAATCGAGCAATCAAATTAGTTACCAACACATACACTCACAAACACATACACTCAATTGAACATTAGAATTCATTAATTCATACAATGATATCAGAACATTAGAGACAATATATGAATAAGAAGCAGAAGAGACCAATGCAGTAATTAAGCTTCGTTGTATGAATAAGAAGCAGAAGAGAACACTAGAATACAGAATGATATGAACCAGATGATTCAATATGAATAAGAAGCAGAAGAGACAACATAGAAGCAGAAGAGAACACAAACATGACATAAAAATTACCTAAAGGGACATGCAGCAAACCAGAGGCGGAGGGAGAACGGCAAACGAGCGGCGGAGACGGCAACTGAAGCGGCGGAGACGGCAACTAAAGCGGCGGAGACGGCTGAAGGTCGTGGCGGAGGGTTGAAGAGAGACTGAGAAATTGATTTAGGGATTCTGTCGCGAGGAGAAGAAGAGAGACTGAGAAATTAATTGGAGCAAGTTTTATTAATTTAATTTTAAAACACCTACGAGGGCGCTTTTGAAAAGCGCTTTAGAAGAACCCCCTATACCAGCGCTTTTTAGGAGAAAAGCGCTTTCGTAGCCTACCCCTATAGCAGTGCTTTAGAAAGCGCTTTCGTAGCCCATTCTATACCAGCGCTTCTAAAAAGCGCTGTCATACCCCCCCTATAAGAGCGCTTTTAGAAAGCACTTTCATACCCACCCCCTATAAGAGCGCTTTTGAAAAGCGCTTTCATTACCCCCCCTTTAAGAGCGCTTTTTTAGCGTGTTTTTTTATTTTGTTTTTAGTGCAACCTATACCAGCGCTTTTTACTAGAAGCGCTTTAGTAGGGGTGCTGTTAAAACTTAAATTTGGCGTAGTGGAAACTACACATTTTATTACAATATTTACGATAAAAAATGATTTTTTATTTACCCACCTCCCTATGGGGGTCAACCCCAGCGAAAAACCCATTTTACCCCGCTTCGGAAATGCATTTCCGAAATTTTTTTTTTTTCAAAATTTTTCCAGACTTCGGAAGTGCATTTCCGAAAAAAATCCCAAAAATTAGGATTTTGACTAATTCGGAGATGCATCTCCGAAACAACAAAAAAAATCTAAAAAAATCCCAAAAATTAATTTTAGGATATTAATTAATTCACATATCATAAATTTGATATAATTTATGAATAATGAATAATAATAATTATATATTTTGATATAATTTATGAGTTATGAATAATAGTTATTATATATTTCTATCCTAATTCATATTTTAAAATTTAAAATAATTTTAATTAAAAAAATTAAAATAATTTCACTTACAAAATAAGTTATAATTTTTTATTTATATATTTATAATAATTGTTATATATTTATAAAAAAAATTAAAAAAATGAGTGTTTTAATTTATATATCTATATAATAATTATAATAATTATTATATATTTATAAAATTTATTATATATTATATATTTATATAATAATTATAAAAATTAAAGAAATGAGTGTTTTAATTTATAATAATTATTATATATTTATATATTTATATATTTATATAGAGGAGGGCTCAAATTACACCAATATATTACACTTATAATTACACTCATTTATAACCTTTGATATTATTTTAATTCACTGGTTAGAAACAACAAGTTAGTGATTCATGATTCTTACTTAAAATAGTTTTTTCTACTTTTGGTAATATATAATTTTTATCTTATCAAATCATAATTAATTCTTATAAAATTAAATAAATCTTTCCAACTTTTTCTAACACATAAATAAATTTTATTTTTATAAAAAATACGTGCATAAATAATGAACAATTAATTAAAGTAAATAATAAAATTGTTTCAATTTTAAATAGAATAAAAACTAATGCTCAAATGTGCATAAATAATGAATAATAAGCACATAAATGTTACAATTATATATTTTTTTCACAATAAAATACAATTATATATTATATATTTATATATTTCACTTACAAAATTAATAATTATGATTATATATTTATATATTTCTATTCTGATTCATAATTAAAATAATTTTAATAAAATAATTTTTAACTTTAAAATAATTTAGGAAATTTTGATTCACCTTAATTTTATTGATTTACCTTCATTTTATTGATTCACTTTCATTTTATACCTATTAATTGTATTGATTCACCTTGATATTAATTTTTTAATAATTATTAAATTATTTCGGAAGTGTATATCCGAAACATTCCAAGACCAATTTGGTCTTGGAATATTTCGGATATGCATCTCCGAAAACACCTCCCTCTCCTAAAAAGGGGTGTTTTCGGAAATGCATCTTCGAAAACTCAAAAAAGGGGGTGTTTTCGGAAATGCATCTCCGAAAACACCTTTTTTTTTCGTGTTTTCGGAAGTGCATTTCCGAAAACACTTTTTTTTCCAATAAAAGTACGTTTTCGGAAATGTATTTCCGAAATAAGGAGTATTTTGGTAATTTCGCCAGAGGTGGGTAAGAAGGTTAGGAGGTGGGTAAAGAAATTTTCTAAAAAATTTCGAAAAAAATTATTATTTTAAGAGGTTTAGAAAAAGAAAAAAAAAAACTGGAATAAAACCTTTTTATTAAGGCGGGTCATATCATAGGGCATCTTATTCAATTTAATACTCGTACGTTCATTCTCTTGTCGAACATGTGGCAAAGTCAAAAGTTATAAAGAAAGAACAAACCAGGCACTATCTTACACGGAGAAACCTAACAAAAAAGAATTTCTCCAAATTAATTCCACTGTATGAACATTGCACTAGCATGAATTTTTGTTTTTATCCATGTCTTAAATAAAGTTATCAAAAACTGATTAATTAAATATTTAAAAATGAATTTTTAACTAAACCCTCGAGAAATTTTAAGTATACTTAGCTATAAATTATGCCAGCAGTTTTAGCAAAAAGGTGCTTGAGAAAATTCTTACTGCAAGCAACATTTTTATGTCACACGTACGAACATCAGGCATTTATTATTGTTCAACAACTGCAGCCTGCAGGTATGTAAAGAGGGTCATAAATATAATAGCTTGATGTTGAAACAACAACACAATTTATTTTTCTACACAAGAGAAAGAGCTTTAAATCTCAATTTTCGCTTGCTCATAAATAAACTTAACAACCTATTTTTATATATCAAACGTCATTGACTAGTATATTGACTTATTAGACTTATTAGATTTTAGGTGAATTTTTATCTACCCAACTCAAAAAGTTAGGTAAAGTTATATTCAAAGTAAAATGTCTTGTAAACAACCAAAAAGTATACTATTTAATAATTAATTAAATAAGATAAAACTAAATGATGCAATGTGATTGATGGAAGGTACACTACCAAACATTTTGTGATGGGTAGAGAAGTTGTACCCTAGATTTTATATTGACTATAAATATTTGTAAGGCATTACCGTTGCGCGCTCTCTCTCTCTCATTTCACTTTCCTTTCTTTCTGTTTATCGTTTGTTAGTCTTCTCTTTTAATGTCAGTGGAAATTTCACAATAAAAAATTATAAAATTTAGGGTTAAATAAGTTTTTGATTCCTATAAAATTGCAGTTTTCATTTTTAGTCCCTCTCTGCCTTTAGGCAATGGTTTTTAAAAAAAATCGTTGTTAAAACTCTGGAGGGACTAAAAATGAAACTGCAATATTTATAGGGACTAAAAATGAAACTGCAATATTTATAGGGACCAAAAACTCTAAAATTTATCTAGCTAAAATGATTTTGATTGATCTTGTCTATGATTTCATACTTCTAATATTGAAAATGAAAGAATTAGTAAGGGATTGAAAAGGATTGTTGGCTTTAAATTGTCAACAAATAAGCACAAATAAAAAACTAGTGTAGAAGTGAATTTGAAAAAATTTATTAAAGTTCTATATTTGAAGAGAATAATATATATATATATATATATATATATATATATATATAATCGTGTACAGTCAGAACAGGTGGGTTAGCAGCGACGGCGTGATCTTCGGTGATGGTTGAGAAAAATGGGGGTTGCACCTGCAAGGCACTCCAATGTCAAAGTAAGAAAAAGAGCAAAGGTACAACAGAAAATATGAGATTTTGGGTGAGAGTTTCAATACCTTGCCCTATAGGTGGAAAGGACTATTTATATTCTCCTTAGCGTGTGACTAGGTCAAGCTATCTTTTGGACTGAGCACGATTCCAAGGCCCAAAATATAGATTATAGGCGACGGTTGAATAAGTCTTCGTTCATCCGGGCAGACTGAACTAGTCGTTGACGGGGAGGGGAAAGCTAACGTGCTCGGATGGTCCACTGTTATGGAAAGACCATCGTTCAGGCATGCTCGGTAGATGGGCAAAAGGGGAAATGTGGCATCTATTTGCTCGAGCGGATGGGTCGATGCTTATTGGGTCGTTTTTCTACTCATGAGCGTATTGGGCCAATTCTGACAATTGGGCTAGTCTAAAACTATATATATATATATATATATATATATATATATATATATATATATATATATATATATATATATATATACATATATATATATATATATATATATATATATATATATATATATATATACATACATATATATATATATATATATATATATATATATATATATATATATATATATATATATATATATATATATATATATATATATATATGAAAGATTTGACTTTTGTGGTGTGTTCCAAGGAGTACGCAGTTTTGTGAAAGTCTGAGGAAGCACACCATTCACACGCGTGTCCCTGTTGTTGTCATCTGTTCGGCTGGCCAACTAATTCGATTTGGGCTTAGGTTTGCGCTTGGGTGATTCATTGTTTTCGAGATGAATTACCTACCAATTTGAAGATGGATCCATATCCTAATGAACAAGATCCGTTCTATCTTCATCGGTGTATTAGGACGAAGTCCTTAGGATTTTAGCGTCTACCTACGGATATTGAGCAACGTCCTCAAAAAGTTCAAGAGCTGGTGGTATCTTTTTGTGTTTGTTTCATTGTCAACAAATGAAAAATACCTATCGTGAGTATTGCATTCTTATCATTGGCCTATTGGTGAATTCTTGGGTTCTGATAGAGTGCTCATCTCAAGGTCTCTGGTTCAAATCTCACTAGGTGCTAGCAATTCTTGTGTTGGGTCAATTCATACAAAAATTTGCTTTGCCTTTAAATGTCCCCCGCCCCCCACTAGTGAAGGGTGGGGTTTTTTCCCTTGGATTAGTCTGTCTCAAGGCAGAATACCAAGTTTCAAAAAAAAAAAGAGAAAGAAATTATTCTAACCACCATCTAATTTCATCCTTAATAGCTTTATAGTTGGATGAACACTTTATAAACCTAGCGGCATTTTGAGTAGTTCGTTCCTCCATGAGATTTGTAACACCCGGTATTTAATTAATTATTTAATTAAATACTTTCAAATTATTTCAAATTTAATTATTGAATTTGTGGAGTGTTGAGAATTGTTGACATGGGTTTTTATGATTAATTAGTTGATTAATTAATTGATTAAGTTGTAGAAATAGTATTAAAGAAATACTAGATTTACTATATGGACTTAATTAAGTGATGGTGGTAGTAAAAGGTGGGGTGTGAATGTTAGGCCCAATAGGTTTAATGAAATTAAGTTAAAATAAGGATTAGGTTAATTAGAAGAGAAAAAGTCTTGGGGAATTAGTCATGGGAAGGTGTAGAGAAGAGAGAAAATAGGAGAGAATTTCATTCCCGTTTTTCTAGCAGCAGTCTCACTAAATCGAAGATCCCCGATTCGTTAACCGTTGGATCGTCGCCAAATTTTGTGGGTACGTTCACAACACCTATATCTAACGTTTGACCGTTGGGATCTTCAAAATAAGGTCTGAGGTGAGAGATATCATCATCGCACTGTAGCTGCATATTTGGGAAAATTTTCAGCTTTTGATTCTGATTAAAAGAGGCAATGGTTGGGAGCTAAGGCTAGATGGCTTCGATCGGTAGAATTGTAGAACGGACTCCGAATACAAGGTAAGGGGTGGGGTTCTAACTCTATAACCGGACTCATGATGAATGATATGTGGGGGTTAAATTTGTAGGAAATTATTCCTGATTATTTGTTGTGATTCTATCGTGTTGATTCGATGAAATTAGTTGTTGTTGTTGTGGTGATAATTGTTGTTGTTTTATGCGAAGTTGAAGGATGTTTCAGTGACGATGTATACCTCTATTTATTAGTATAGCGACGATATAGGCTTATGCCTTGTGACGATGATGTTGTTTGTTGTATGTGTTTGTTGCATTCATATACATAAGCATTTTGGCGACGGCCTAGATTGGCAAATTAGTGACGAAGGCTTATGCCTTGATGCCTCTGTTAACTGGCAATTGGCGATGGGGGCTGAAGCCCTGGGTACCACATGCATGTGCATCTGTTAGAGTCTCATTATATGTGGCATGAGTGTGATTTAATTGTGACGTGATGTGACTTGAGTTGTTGAATTGTGATAATGTGAAGTTGTAATTATAAGTTGTTATACTAATGACGTGTTGTGGCAGGTATTGTCTGGAAGATGAGAAATAGTTGTTATAACTATTAATACGTTGTTGTTGTTGATTTTTGTTATTATAACTGTTCAAGTTAATTGTTATTATAACTGTTGTCTGAAATCCGTAACGTGATAATTTTGTATGATTTAATTCTAATATATTGTTTATCATGCGTTTGTTTATATTGGTAGATATCTCACCCTTTCTGAATGATGTTTCCCTACCATGGGAAATTGACAGGTACTCAAGATAGCGGTGGAAGTTTGAAGTGATTTTATGAAGTCTTTAGTTGCTGTTATTCGAGTTGGTGTCTTGCTCTGATACGTAGCACTCGGGGGGATAAATTATTGTTTTAGTAATTATTATGTTTGATGAATTTTTAGTGATGTTTTATTTTGGTTGTGACTCAAACTTGTTTTGTGAAGATGCTATGATTAAAATAAATCATTGTGAAGTTTTGTGAATTCCGCTGCGAGATAAAATAATTATTTTGATACAGTGATTTTGAGAATTAATTTTAATTGTCCGTTTATGTTTATGTGCTATGTATCTATATGAAGGCGTGAATTACGTAAATGTTTTTGAGATGGCGAATATGTGATACCTCAAATGAACTTGTTTGAAATTTATACTCTGATTTTCTGTATAATTTATCGGGTAGATTTGGGGTGTTACAAGATTCATCACAAGTATCAAAGCATACATTATAATTTTTCCAAAGGTAAACCCAACATCAAATTGTCTCAGCTCTATCCTAGTATATTAGGCTATATACTTTAAACGATAATCACTTCTAGTTTTGCTATCTCTAGTATTGTCACTTCTAGGTTAATCACCTCCACCTTAGTTCGAGACAACGCATCAATAATCTCTATGTTGCTATTAAGGTCAGTAATGTGAATACCTAGTTTTGGGTTTCCCGAATAGACCATTAGTGAATAACTAAAAAAAAATTAGAGAACAAGAAGAGGTAAAAAAATAATTATTTTATACTTTAATGCGCGATTGTGAAGGTTAAAAAAAAAGGTAGCTCGATTCAAAGCAAATAATTAATTCTAAGCCCAATAAAACTTTAGCAACAATGGTAGAAATCGTAAAAAAAAATAATATGATAATTGGTATCACTTAAGAACGAAGGAAGTTGGGAAAATGAAAATGAACCTAAAATCCCCAATTTATACACACCAAAGGCGCCAAGATCAACAATAATGGTTTAACAAAAAATTAAAAAACCACGTCTATCGATAAAGATGATGCATTGGCTCTGTAACGACACCGAGGCGTACTCGAATGAACCTAGACGTGTCACCCTGCTACCCTAGACACATGAGCATACATGGAGGCCCTCCCCAAGACAACATTTTGGCTACACAATATTTTGGCTACACAATGAGTATCAAATGTACATGTTTCCAATGCTAACTACTTCAACTTAAAACCATAATGGAGCTCCCCTTTTTCTTGGGAGCACATTTTCAACGCACTTACTTCCTCAATGGAACATACAATTGAAGTGTTCTTAAAGACTTATGCATTAGAATTCCTCATGTCATTACTGATAGCGAGAACTTGGAAGGAAACTGTTTCGGGTTGGTCAAAGGCTTAATAAGATTGACCCAATCCAACCAAAGTGGTCCACTAAACTGACATACGAGTGAACCTCCACTTTAGAGCATCACATAGGATCACGATTCTTGTTCTCATCTCAACCATTGATATGTACGAAAAATCCTCCACAATTCAAATGAGATCATCTCGAGCAGTTCTAACTATGACAATTTTATAAGTGTGACTCTGAGTCACACACAAATATTCATTCACTCATTCACACTTGCAATAGTCTCACCTCTCTCAAATATTAACTTAAGCGTTAGAGTGGTAACGTTGCATGAACCCCTATCTAATCATGGGAGACTGCACAAGAAATCTTCTACAACAATCATTTTCAATTTCTCATCTATTTTTTATTCCCGTATGAAATAATTTTAAATTTTAATAATTTGATTTGATCAAAATTTAAAGAAATTACAATAAAAAGAAGAAAAGAAAACGTGAAATTAGAAAATGTAGAGACAAAGTCTCTCTTAAGTATGGGTGGGAATAGACTGGGTTGAGTTAGGCTTTGCCAAGTCTGAGTCCGACCGTCTAAAAAATTTCAAGCCTAAGTCTGCCCTGTAGCCTATCAAAGACTTTTTTTTGCTTGAGTCTTGCCTTTTCGAAGGCCTGATTGGCCTATTAGTCTACTTTAAAAGCCTATACCACATGAACATATGTAAATAAGCAATTCAACTAATGTTTAAATAGACTAGAGAATCAAAAGTATGATGAGATTAAATATTTGTTTCCATTAATTTATCTGGGCTCACCTAATAACATAAATTTTGTGAGATAATTTGTTTCAGAGAACTTATGAAAACACCTTATAAAATTATTCTTAGGATTTCTTTCAACTTATTTTCATAATTTTTTCAAGATAACTAAGTTTCACTTTTATATTTTAATATAAAATATAATATAAAAAAATTCAGTTATATTTATTAAGATAGGTCAGCTTGATAAGCTTATAAGATTTTTTATATGGTCTCTGACCTAGTTTATTTATTTAAATAGGTTTATGAAGAAACCTAAGTCTTTTTCTACTTAAGAAAAAGTCTGACTCGATCTTGGCCTGCGTAGGATAAACTGTAGAACTTTGTTAGTTGACCTGACTATTTCCAACATAATGTTGATTTTAGATCTTCTTAAAAAGTGAAGATTTGAAACATAATTTTAGAAATATTAAATTTAAATATATATTTTTATTAAATATAATACTAAATACTAGAAATATGAAAATGTTTCTCTATAAAATATTTCTTCTCTTTCATCGAATTAAACACAACGCGTATGTAAAACCTCTCAATTCCAAACACACTCTTAATTTTCATAAAAGGGTATAGGGACAATATTGGTTCTAATCAATAAGGCCAACAAAAAAAAAAAAGGAAGAAATAAATAGAAGGAATGAGATCATGTATCCATTATTTCACGTGCCTGTGTGGAATCGGAAAGAATGGTCCTTAGCCCTAACCAAATACCAAACCAAGTGACATGTTTTTGCAAAAGAAAAAAAATGAGTATGTTGTATTTTTAAAAGTAAATTATGGTGTTTATGATTTTGCTTGAGATATACTTTTAGCAAACAAATTAAGATCTTTGTTTTTTAGAGGTTTCTAGTTTTATTTTTCACTTTAGATTTCCTCTAATATATAATAGTAATGTACTATTATGGTTACCGAATTTCCTTTAATATGAAGATCAATAACACGTGTAAACCAAGAAAAATGGCGACGGTGGAAAATATATCCACTCTATACGAAAGAATGATTGAGAATTATTATATTTGGTATTTGGTTGGAAATTTTTTCACCCACCTCCTAACCTTCTTGCCCATCCCTGGTGAATTTACCACACTACCCCTTGTTTCGGAAGTTCATTTTCGAAAAGGTGTTTTCAAAAATGAACTTCCGAAAACGTGTTTTTTTTAATATAAAATATTGATTTCGGAGATGCATCTCCGAAATAAAGTTACATTTTCAGAAAATGTGGTGTTTCGGAAGTTCATGTCCGAACTCACCCCCATGATGGAATTCGGAAATGAACCTCCGAATTTATGTCTGGACAGAAGAAAAATGAAAAACAACAACGATTCACTTTATTTAATCGGGTGAAGATTACAACGATAATATTATTGAAAATTAAAGTTACATATTGTTGAACACGGGTAGGTGGGGATGAGTCAACATTTTGATAACGTCGTCCGCCGATCTTTGAAGTTTGGCGTCCAACTCGATCGGGCCTTTCGAAGAAAATCGGTCGAACGTTGTCCATATAACCGCTAAATCTTCGTCGTTCTTGATCTCAAAATGTGTGAACTTAATGCCTCCCTCGTCGTTAAGCGATGGCGAGCGGTACTCGAGCTTGACAACCTTTCGATTCTCGGGATAGCGCAAAAGCGTGTTGAGCGACGGTATCAATTCCGCAAACGGCGTGTCGCGCGAGAAGCGAAATTGGAACGGCATCGGGTAGCCGGTTTCAAAGTAGACGAATGCTAGGTGGGGGTAGGTTTGTGTCATTTGTGTTTTGTGGTGTGAAGAGGATGAAGAAGAGTGTGTAGTATTTATAGACTTATTGGAGCATTGATGGCCCAACAAACCTTATCCTGCCTCAGGGGACATTTCGGAAATGAACTTCCGAAAATAGGCTCCAGACATGTATATTTCGGAAGTTCATTTCCGAATTATGCAAAAACAGAGGTGAATTTTGCATTTTGTGCATTGCATTCTGTTTTGTGTAAACAATACCAAAAGCATACAAAATAGGCATAAAATAGGCAATGACAACATAAAACATACTTATATTATATATGTATTGAATCGGTCCGATTTTACATGATAAACAACAATACATACAAAAAATGATCGTTACAAACAAAAAACGATCCGGAACGAACTAAAATTCACCGAACCAATCGGTGGATCCTAAGTCCAAAATAGGCACGTTCTTCGACCGCTCTCTATTTTGCTCGCGCTCTTTTCTCATCATTTCTTCAAACTCCGCCATTCTCAAAACGAACGGATCCGGCCAAGTCTCCGCCTCATTTGAACGATGTGTCGTCCATTGACAAGAAGTAGCCGGTATAGGACAACCCGGTTTCAAAAACACTTGAATGAAGTGCCGCGATCGTAGATACCCGATGCATATGATGCGGCCCGACGCGTCCAACGGCGGCCGACTATGAAGTGGAAAGAAAGTCTCACTTAGTCCAAACCTCGTCAAATCGACGCACACCATATCATATGCACTTGCTATTAGATGACCCATATCGGGGAATGACATCCACTTCGAAACCGGAGCGATACCGGTAAGTGATGGAACAAGTGCATCATGAATTTTTGCAAACTTTTCTTGATTTTCATATAGTCGGCCGTAGATGTCCCGATACGAAGTCAACTCCGCAATGAGCTCCCGTCGGACTAAAGTGTGATTATTTTCCCCTTTACCGAGCAAACCCGCAACGGCCCGATATCCACAATTGTCGTCGCCTCCAACATCAACGATGTTATCGATATATTTGTGCATAAAAAGTGGCATCTCATCAATGTAGACAATCGGTGATTTTTTGATCGGCGGTGTGCGAGGTGGCTTCGAAATACATGCTCCTTTGTTACCACTACACGTGGACTTCGGTGTCTCATGAATTTCCGAAAACGATGCATCAACATGTTCAAAGTAGGAAGTAGATCGTTTTGTTGACGTGTCATCTTGTGTAATTTTGGACTTTTTCGGTGCACCTTTCGTTTTAACCGGTTGAGATGGCGGTTTCAAATCGGTGGTCTCCGGAAACGCGATCTTTCGCAATTGTTCTTTTATGTGCATTTTTGTTGTGTCGTCCGCTTTAGCAAACTTCTCCATTATCACTTCCAACTCGTCGGAGATGGTGATTTTGGAGTCATTTTCTTTCGGCGGGTCAAAATCATCAAAACGAAGTTTCTTCCAATGGTCGGCTACCTCATCCATGCGTATGGGTGAACTTAACTTTTTCTTTTTTGCAAGTATACAAGCACACGGAAGGCCGTATGTAGTTCTAATGGTGCACCCACATAATGAACTATCCGTCCCCGTGGTCTCCGACCGCTTAGCTTCATGAAACAAAAAATTCAAACCCGTTCGAGATATGTTGTAAATCAATTTTGAGAATAGAATTTGGCCCTTATACCGGTGTTCCATAACCGTCTTGCTCCGACCGAACGATGTTTGAATTTCATTGTGTTGATTTTCAAGCATTTGGTTCACGGTGTCCCATCCCCGACACAAATCTCCCTTGCTATCACCCAACCACCTCTTGAAAACCGCATGTGCGGATTCAACTCAGTTAGTCGTGGTGCAACCAAGATGTCTAACCCGATTTGTCCAAGCGCACACGACTTTTTCTCTAACCTTGTCAAGAATGGTGGATTCGACGTAATGACAAAAAGTCTTAATGGAACCACACAAAGACCTAAAGTGTACCAATTTCTCGGTATAATCCTCTTCGGAGTATGCATCCAAAATTCCCCTCCATGCCGCCATTATCCTATCAACCACAACACTGGCTTTGACAACTTTACCATTTTCATCCGGCCTATCTTTTGTCCCAACCGCGGGTTTCAACTTGCTTCTCACGTTGCAAGTTATGTGATACCGGCAAAGTAAAGCGGTAGATGTCGGGAAGACGGTATCGACCGCATTCATCAAAGCATTGTCTCGATCGGTGACAATGACGTTTGGCATAACCTCTTGATCAACTAACAAAGACTTGCAAATTCCCAAGGCCCACGTAAAGTTGTCTTCTTTTTCACACTCCAAAAAAGCAAACCCCACCGAATAAGTCTTGTCCGTCGAGGTCACACCGACGATCTCTAGAAGAGGAAGCCTATACTTGTTTGTCTTGTACGTCGAATCCATGACTAGAACAGTTGGAAATGTGTTGAACAATTTGATACTTTCGGGATGAGTCCAAAAAATATCATGCACCGTAACTTTGTCCTCGGAGGTTCGGAAGCTTGAAACATAATTGTTATCGCCTAGTAGTTTCAAAAGTTGTTGCATTTCCGACCGAGGGCCCATATTTAAAACCTTGAGATTGTGCCGTTCATTGTAAACTTGCTTGATATTTGAAACGCTATCCGGTTTCTTACGCTTCAAATCGGCAAGTATGTTGCGAGGCGCCACTTTGACTATCGTTAGGTCCGATATCACATTCCTCTCTCCGCGAGACAAAGGACACGCCATTGGATGCCCGTGTAACTTGACATCCAAGGCATGATTATGCATTCCACAAATTACGGTTAACCGCCACATATCATCAACCCTCCGAGTGGCACGCAACTTAAACGGACAACCGCACTTTCTCGATCCCGTGTCCTCGTGTTTTAGCACACGGTTTGATTGTACATAACTACCACCCCGTTTGCAATTCAAAACAACGAAAGCTTTCCGCCTACTATTTCCGTTGTCCGACCTTAAAATAACAATTCCAAATCCAAGTTTACTAGCTTCCTTCCGAACCCAATCAATCAATTGTTCGCGACTACCGAAGCTCCGATCATTTGTAAATTCTTGCCGAACATCAACCGCATTGATCATAGGAGTAACGTCAATAACCGGATCGTTATTAACGTTGACAATTTCCGGATTTAATACTCCATCGTCTTGCACAATGTTGTCCGGATGCACCATACCTAACAAATGAAAAAATTAGCAGAATTGGCGAAAACTGTTTTTTTTTTAACTGCCAAGGCATATTTCGGAAGTTCATTTCCGAAATATATTAGGTAACATATATTTCGGAAATGAACTTCCGAACCATATCAGTTTTCAGCATAAATTTGTTGAATCAATGTAGTGAAATAGGGGATGAAATGAGAGATGTTTACCTGAAATTGTAGCTTTCTATGCTCCCTTTAACGTGATCAACGGTTTGAAACTTGATTTTAGGGCGAAAAATTGATGGAGGAGATTGATTGGGTTTTAGAGAGGGTTTTGAGAAGTTTTGGAGAAAAATGATGAAATAGTGAAGGAGAGAAATTTGTATATGCAGCAACAGTTTCGGAAATGAACTTCCGAAAATATTCACGGATTTTGAATTTTTTTGACTTCGGAAATGCATCTCCGAAAACATCAAAAATTTGGTGTTTTCGGAGATGTATTTCCGAAGTAAAAAAAAAATCAAAAAAAAAAAATAACTTCGGAGATTCATCTCCGAAGCAGGGGCAGTTTTGGGTTTTCGCTGGGGGTGACCCCCATAGGGAGGTGGGTAAAGAAATTTTCTTTTGTTTAAAAAGAATGATTGATAACTATATTTGGTTTATAAAGAATGATTGAAGTTGGATAATTCTCTTGATGTTGGATAATTCTATAAGGCTGGTGTTGTAACACTTATAAGCCAACAGAGACACAAGACAATGGACACAGTGACACACACAACATGAAGGTTGCTATCGAATGATACACACTTTGCTCAAAGTCTCTCTCACTCATTTCATGTTCCATGCATTTCCTTGCCTGTATTGGTCAATAATACACACTTCGAGTTCTCACACTCTCGAATCTCCATGGACTCATTTCATTAGGGACAGCTTTATCACATGCATATGTTTTTCTTGGAAATGAAGTGACTTTCTCATTTTTAAATTCAACTTTTAAATGCATATGTTTTTCTTGGAAATGAAGTGACTTTCCCATTTTTAAATTCAACTTTTAAATTTGTTAGAGCAACTTCAATCATGGTGAACTCCACTACAACTTATTTTATGGGACCCATTTGAACCATGTCATCTTTTAAATTTCATATTAGCTCTCATAATTTTATATCACATAGTATTATTAATATACTAATTTAAGTACTTTTAGTTAATTAATAATAATTTTTTTTAATAAATTAAACATGTACTTTTAATAATAATAATAATAATAATAATAATAATAACAATAATAATAATAAATAATTCAAATTAATGTTAAGTAGATGACATATATGCAGTTAAAAAAACAAAATTTGAAGTTAAAATTATAAGAACAAATTAAGAATAATCATAATTTATAAATAAATATTCTTTAATAAATGAAATTATAAAATCATAATCATGATTAATAAAGGAGCTGATTTGTTCGGATCTATGACAATTAAGGGTAAAAATAGGCCAGGCCGAGTTAGACTTTGCCAAACCTAAGTCTGGCCTGTCAAAAAAACTGAAGTCTAAACCTGGCATGTAGCCTGTCGTAGACTTATTTTTTAGGTCTGAGTCTGACATTTTCAAATGTCTGTTTAGCCTGTTAGCCAACCTAAAAACCTATTTATCAACTATCTAGCCATTAATAGAAGATACCACCATACTTCCTAAAATGTCCTTTTCTGTTTTTAAATTTACAAGGTTAAAATGGTCTATTCATAATCAACCTATTTTTCCAATTTCACATCATTTCTCATGTTGCCACATGTAATAAATCAATGGACAAACCACTCTCTCATTTCAACTCACTTCCACTTCACTTCTAAATAACACCATTGTGGTTTGAAATTCACAATAAATTTGTTTTTCAAACATTAAAATTTCCCTTTTTTTTTCTTTCTTTATCATACAAATTTTTTTTTTATATGACATTATTCAATACAGTTGAATTTAAATTATTATTATTATTCATTTTAAATTTATATTTGTATTTAAATAGATTTTACACTATATAAAATTATTTCTATTTATTTACTATTATTAAAAATATTAATTAATGTATTTTTAAAATTTATACGAAATTTTTATTTTAAAATATCAAAAATTCTCTTTTTCTCATGAACATTGTCAGTTAAATTTTTCTTTTTCTCACACCTATTTTATTATAATTAAGATATGTCTTTATTTGAGATATAAAATTTATATTTTTAAATGTCAAAAAAAAAAAATTCTCACAGACCACTATCAACAAAATACATATTTTATTTTAATAAACATTTGCCTTTATTTAAAACACAAAATTCTTATTTTCAAATGTCAAATTTTTTATTTGTCTCTCGGGACATGATCAGCAAAATACTTTTTTTAATTAACAATTGTCTTTATTTGAGACACGAAATTCTTATTTTCAATTTGCAGCTAAATATATATAAATATAATTTTCAATTTACAG
This sequence comes from Vicia villosa, assembly GCF_029867415.1. Lineage (NCBI taxonomy): Eukaryota > Viridiplantae > Streptophyta > Magnoliopsida > Fabales > Fabaceae > Vicia > Vicia villosa. The sequence continues at coordinate 430,457 of NW_026704963.1, read as the reverse complement.
TATAATTTTACACTACTAAATAATTTTTAGGCTAAATTACAGTTTTAGTCCCCCTATTTTGGCCAACTCATGAAATCAGTCCCCCTATTTATTTTTTAAACAGTTTTGGTCCCCCATGTCCATTTTTCATTCAAAAAACACTGTTGTGTATTATTTTTTAGATACATAGCATACTTTTATTGACTTGGAATAAGAAATATTAATTATTGACGATGTTTTCCTCCTTTAATCGTCTTCTCTAATCGTCGTCTTTTTCTCTCAGCTTGCTCGTTCATCTCTTTCATTCTCCAAAAAACTCTCTCTACGTTCTCTCTCGTTCAGAAAGTATCCCAGGAATACAAAAAACTGAAAAAATCAACATTTTTGGGACGAAAAATGGACATGAGGGACCAAAACTGTTTAAAAAATAAATAGGGGGACTGATTTCGTGAATTGGCCAAAATAGAGGGACCAAAACTGTAATTTAGCCTAATTTTTACCCGTGCAGAGGCACGAGTATATTACTAGTTTTAGACATATGTAAATAAGCAATTAAAATAATATTTAAATAGACTAACTAACTAAAAGAACTTATGATAAGAATGTTCATCTTGTGTTTTCATCTTATTTTCACAAGTTCTTCAAGATAACCAAGTTTTATTAATGTATTTTAATTCAAAGTACAAAACATAACATAATTGATAATAAAAAAAGTATTTATAATTATTTAAATAGGTCGGCCTGATAGACTTAAAAGACTTTTTTTAGGGCTTGAGGCCTAGCCTTTTTAACTAAATAGTCTTATAAAAAAGCCTAGATCTTTTCTATTTAAAAATAATGTGTGGCCTGACCTGAGCTTATATCGGCTAGCTTGTAGGTCCCTGTTATTGGCTTGACCTATTTTCACCCCTAATGGTAATGCTACATTTAAGTTTTGTTTGAGAGTTTGAAGGAGAAATAACGGGAGAGCAGTGAAAAATATAAAAGATTTGATGAAAAAAATAATTACAAGAGGGTCTTGAAGAGTTTAAACTAATTATTTAAATAAAATTTGTGTTGTTATAATATTTTAAAAATTAAAAATATATTAATGATAAATATTATTTTAAATATTATTTTTCCAAAAAAAATAAAAATTTCTCTTTATTTTAAAAAAAAATTATTTTTCAAAGTTTACCAAACTTCTAAATAAAACCTTATATGTTTGTCATGGGTGAAATAAACAAGACAGAAGTTGAGAGGAGAGAACATGAGAAGAACTACTAAAAGGTGTTTGTTTAGTTTGAGAGAGAAAATGAATATAGGAATGTAGGATCCATACCTAAATTTAATTTTCTCAATGTAGCTGGAAGGAGGAGGAGAACCTCTTCTCTAAAGTCTAAAGTCTAAAATGATATCTGTCCATTTATCTATTTATTTCTTGAGATGAGATTATTCATTTCTTAAACAACTACTTCAAATTTACAAAATTCTTTTAAGGTTATGTGCAAAATTTATTCTATTCACTAATAAATATTTTTTAATAAAAAATTAACAAAATTTTTAATTTAAAAGTTTTTAATAATATAAAAATATTATAAATCAAATCAACTAGTTTATTGAATACAAATTTATCATTTAGAGATTGAATGATAAAATTAGAGCAATAAAACTAATAAATCAAGGACATGTCTTTGTAATAAAATAAAATACTTCTTTTAAAAAAAAAAATCTTCTGAACTATATCAAATCTCTATTTTATCATTTTTTTTCTCTTTTCACACTCTTTCTTACATATTTTTCTCTTTTCGACTTTTTCTTTTTCAACCAAGGGCACCCTTGAAGATAGAGTGAGACATGAAATATTAAAATAAAAGATGAGGAGAAAGAGAAAGGGGGGATTGGAGGGAGGAGGTATCAAGTTGCACCTATGACCAACAAAAACAAATATAAAAGCAACTAACATTCAACTCTAATTATATTTTTGGGGGAAGCGTGTTAGAGGGGAAGAATTAGATTGTGTTATATAGGAAGACACTAGAAATAGCAAGACAAGCGCGAGATTTGAAAAAGGAGTTTGAGTTGATTCATAAAGGAGATGAAGATGAAAATTTACAAGAATTGTTAGGAGGAGAGGGAGCCCTTGAGGTTGAAGGGGCCAAATTAGGAGTATAAGTAAAATAAATATTTTTCTATGAGGTTAATCAATTACAGTGTTAGAGGGTTATGAGGTGCAAACAAGAAGAAAAAAAACATATTCATAAAATAATACAAAACTTGAAGCCATCTATCATTCGCATTCAAGAAACAAAGATGAAGATAATAAAGAGAAAGGTTTGTTGAAAAATGTGGGTTCCCAATAAATTCAATTATGTGTTAAAGTCATCAGAGGGAAATTTAGAGCAGTATTAACAATTTTGGGCAATAATTTATTATCAGTTTAGAGTCATCATATCTTGAATCATGCAGTATGGTTTAAAGGGGTGGGGTGAAGACAAGAAAAAGTCAATATACCATGCGGGTTCATTCCATCAGTAGACAATGACAACCGAAGGTTTCTTGCTTCTTTTCCAAATTCAGGATATTCAGTATCAACTTTCATCCATTGTGGTGAGTCTGCCGGATGTCGCAACTTTCCATCAATAATTCTTTCATCTGCATGCCAAGTCAAGTGTCTTGAATCGGTCTCACTACGATACATGCGTCTAAATCTCGGAATTATAGGAAAATACCATAAGACTTTAGCAGGAGACAACTTTTTCTTATATCGAGGGGCACCACATTTAGGACACTCATTCAACGCTGCATACTCGTTTCGAAACAAAACACAATCGTTTGGACATGCATGTATCTTATCATAGCTCATGCCAATAGAGGACAACATCTTTTTGGCCTCATACGTTCGATTGGGAAGAACATTATCCTCTGGTAGCATATCTTTCATAAGGGCTAATAACTCTGTGAAACTTTTATCCGACCATCCGTTGTCCGCCTTTAAGTTGTACAACTTTAACACCGCAGACAATCTTGTGAATTTTGTACAACCATCATACAACGGTTTCTCTGCATTGCTTACCAACCTCTCGAACTTTTTGGGACAATCCTCAAGATCTTCTTCAAGCGCTTCTGCAATCTCTTCGACTCGATCGCAATCGTATGTGTCTGTGCAATCGTCGTTTGAAGCATACTTCCTATTACAACTCGACTCAGCATTCCCGTTACTTTTCTCACCATGCATTGTCCAACATGTATAACTTCTATCAATTCCAAACAGTAGTAAATGGGATGCCAACTTATTCCCGTCAACCTTACCCCCATAACAGCAACCCAAGCAAGGACACGGCATTCGAAGCGGGTCTTCGGAGTGCGCAACCGCAAACTCAACGAATTCCCATACCCCTTTCTTGTACTGTTTCGACAATCGGTTTGAATTCATCCATGTCTTATCCATGTCTTAATTAAGCTAAACAAATGCTTTTTGGTTTCTCTATCAGGTACTAAGGAATTATGTCAAGATAATAAATAGCTATCATCATAATAGAATACCTAATCAGAATACTCGATTTCTTAAAGAAGACATTACCTTATTTCAAGGTAATATAAGTCCACAAACCAAAAAACTGGTTGACATTAAATTGATATTAAATAGAACCATAAACAATAAACTATAAGTAGAAAATAACAAACTATAAGCAAGAAGAAAGTGATAGTAACCTGAGTTAGACTTGATGTGGGAGATGGGTAGGTTTGAATCGGCGTTGTACGAGTAGAAACCAGAGACTTCAAAGTAACTGTAAAATTAAACACACACACACGATGCAGTTAAATACAAATATCATAAAAAGTGAAGGAAGTATATGCAAACTGTAGCATATTCAACTATTTGTTCAATAAACTTGATTCCTGTACAATTATTTTAAAATGGTAAATAAAATGAAAACAAAATAGTAATTTTATATTTTAAATTGAAAGCAAAATATGAAAATAGAATATATTCTCAAACAAAATAGACCATTAATTTCTATATGTGCAGCATAACACTTCTTTCTTTTCCGTTTGGTTTCCCACAGAGAAAGTTTTGGTAGTCAATGGTGCTGCAAAAGTGTGCAGCATAACACTAACACAATATCAAAAAAAACCCAATATAGAACTCAATTATTTAAAATAATATGAAATCAATTATGAATTAGCTAGTAACTACAAACACCCGAATTTACAAAACCGAAATGCTCAAATATGTTTTGCCTAGATGCGTTATCTTTATCTTTTGTTATAGAAATAGCTTATAGATAGGCACTTATATGATATGCACTAATGTAATATAGTACTTAATTAAACTGTTTATCTAAATAGTGCCTAAGTTATGTTTAAGAGTCACTTCTAACATCAATGATATTAATTTCTTTTTACTTGAATATTGAATATTTCTCATTAACAATGAAAAGATGTGAACAATATTTATATACATGTTAGTTGGAAAAATCTAAATAAGAATGTTATTCTATCGTTAATTTCAAAGGATACTATTAAATCTTAATATTCAATAATATAGCACTCAAAATATCTTCACTAATTTGTCGGTGTCGTGTTGTATTTACACACCACATAACCTACAATCACTCAAATTATCTTCACTCTTTTATGAATATATTTCAACAAGAATCCAATTTCCAAACCAAATATAATCCGGGAATTTTCAAAAACCTAATCAAATTCAAAAAAACTACCGACACTACTCAAAGCATCAATCGAGCAATCAAATTAGTTACCAACACATACACTCACAAACACATACACTCAATTGAACATTAGAATTCATTAATTCATACAATGATATCAGAACATTAGAGACAATATATGAATAAGAAGCAGAAGAGACCAATGCAGTAATTAAGCTTCGTTGTATGAATAAGAAGCAGAAGAGAACACTAGAATACAGAATGATATGAACCAGATGATTCAATATGAATAAGAAGCAGAAGAGACAACATAGAAGCAGAAGAGAACACAAACATGACATAAAAATTACCTAAAGGGACATGCAGCAAACCAGAGGCGGAGGGAGAACGGCAAACGAGCGGCGGAGACGGCAACTGAAGCGGCGGAGACGGCAACTAAAGCGGCGGAGACGGCTGAAGGTCGTGGCGGAGGGTTGAAGAGAGACTGAGAAATTGATTTAGGGATTCTGTCGCGAGGAGAAGAAGAGAGACTGAGAAATTAATTGGAGCAAGTTTTATTAATTTAATTTTAAAACACCTACGAGGGCGCTTTTGAAAAGCGCTTTAGAAGAACCCCCTATACCAGCGCTTTTTAGGAGAAAAGCGCTTTCGTAGCCTACCCCTATAGCAGTGCTTTAGAAAGCGCTTTCGTAGCCCATTCTATACCAGCGCTTCTAAAAAGCGCTGTCATACCCCCCTATAAGAGCGCTTTTAGAAAGCACTTTCATACCCACCCCCTATAAGAGCGCTTTTGAAAAGCGCTTTCATTACCCCCCCTTTAAGAGCGCTTTTTTAGCGTGTTTTTTTATTTTGTTTTTAGTGCAACCTATACCAGCGCTTTTTACTAGAAGCGCTTTAGTAGGGGTGCTGTTAAAACTTAAATTTGGCGTAGTGGAAACTACACATTTTATTACAATATTTACGATAAAAAATGATTTTTTATTTACCCACCTCCCTATGGGGGTCAACCCCAGCGAAAAACCCATTTTACCCCGCTTCGGAAATGCATTTCCGAATTTTTTTTTTTTTCAAAATTTTTCCAGACTTCGGAAGTGCATTTCCGAAAAAAATCCCAAAAATTAGGATTTTGACTAATTCGGAGATGCATCTCCGAAACAACAAAAAAAATCTAAAAAAATCCCAAAAATTAATTTTAGGATATTAATTAATTCACATATCATAAATTTGATATAATTTATGAATAATGAATAATAATAATTATATATTTTGATATAATTTATGAGTTATGAATAATAGTTATTATATATTTCTATCCTAATTCATATTTTAAAATTTAAAATAATTTTAATTAAAAAAATTAAAATAATTTCACTTACAAAATAAGTTATAATTTTTTATTTATATATTTATAATAATTGTTATATATTTATAAAAAAAATTAAAAAAATGAGTGTTTTAATTTATATATCTATATAATAATTATAATAATTATTATATATTTATAAAATTTATTATATATTATATATTTATATAATAATTATAAAAATTAAAGAAATGAGTGTTTTAATTTATAATAATTATTATATATTTATATATTTATATATTTATATAGAGGAGGGCTCAAATTACACCAATATATTACACTTATAATTACACTCATTTATAACCTTTGATATTATTTTAATTCACTGGTTAGAAACAACAAGTTAGTGATTCATGATTCTTACTTAAAATAGTTTTTTCTACTTTTGGTAATATATAATTTTTATCTTATCAAATCATAATTAATTCTTATAAAATTAAATAAATCTTTCCAACTTTTTCTAACACATAAATAAATTTTATTTTTATAAAAAATACGTGCATAAATAATGAACAATTAATTAAAGTAAATAATAAAATTGTTTCAATTTTAAATAGAATAAAAACTAATGCTCAAATGTGCATAAATAATGAATAATAAGCACATAAATGTTACAATTATATATTTTTTTCACAATAAAATACAATTATATATTATATATTTATATATTTCACTTACAAAATTAATAATTATGATTATATATTTATATATTTCTATTCTGATTCATAATTAAAATAATTTTAATAAAATAATTTTTAACTTTAAAATAATTTAGGAAATTTTGATTCACCTTAATTTTATTGATTTACCTTCATTTTATTGATTCACTTTCATTTTATACCTATTAATTGTATTGATTCACCTTGATATTAATTTTTTAATAATTATTAAATTATTTCGGAAGTGTATATCCGAAACATTCCAAGACCAATTTGGTCTTGGAATATTTCGGATATGCATCTCCGAAAACACCTCCCTCTCCTAAAAAGGGGTGTTTTCGGAAATGCATCTTCGAAAACTCAAAAAAGGGGGTGTTTTCGGAAATGCATCTCCGAAAACACCTTTTTTTTTCGTGTTTTCGGAAGTGCATTTCCGAAAACACTTTTTTTTTCCAATAAAAGTACGTTTTCGGAAATGTATTTCCGAAATAAGGAGTATTTTGGTAATTTCGCCAGAGGTGGGTAAGAAGGTTAGGAGGTGGGTAAAGAAATTTTCTAAAAAATTTCGAAAAAAATTATTATTTTAAGAGGTTTAGAAAAAGAAAAAAAAAAACTGGAATAAAACCTTTTTATTAAGGCGGGTCATATCATAGGGCATCTTATTCAATTTAATACTCGTACGTTCATTCTCTTGTCGAACATGTGGCAAAGTCAAAAGTTATAAAGAAAGAACAAACCAGGCACTATCTTACACGGAGAAACCTAACAAAAAAGAATTTCTCCAAATTAATTCCACTGTATGAACATTGCACTAGCATGAATTTTTGTTTTTATCCATGTCTTAAATAAAGTTATCAAAAACTGATTAATTAAATATTTAAAAATGAATTTTTAACTAAACCCTCGAGAAATTTTAAGTATACTTAGCTATAAATTATGCCAGCAGTTTTAGCAAAAAGGTGCTTGAGAAAATTCTTACTGCAAGCAACATTTTTATGTCACACGTACGAACATCAGGCATTTATTATTGTTCAACAACTGCAGCCTGCAGGTATGTAAAGAGGGTCATAAATATAATAGCTTGATGTTGAAACAACAACACAATTTATTTTTCTACACAAGAGAAAGAGCTTTAAATCTCAATTTTCGCTTGCTCATAAATAAACTTAACAACCTATTTTTATATATCAAACGTCATTGACTAGTATATTGACTTATTAGACTTATTAGATTTTAGGTGAATTTTTATCTACCCAACTCAAAAAGTTAGGTAAAGTTATATTCAAAGTAAAATGTCTTGTAAACAACCAAAAAGTATACTATTTAATAATTAATTAAATAAGATAAAACTAAATGATGCAATGTGATTGATGGAAGGTACACTACCAAACATTTTGTGATGGGTAGAGAAGTTGTACCCTAGATTTTATATTGACTATAAATATTTGTAAGGCATTACCGTTGCGCGCTCTCTCTCTCTCATTTCACTTTCCTTTCTTTCTGTTTATCGTTTGTTAGTCTTCTCTTTTAATGTCAGTGGAAATTTCACAATAAAAAATTATAAAATTTAGGGTTAAATAAGTTTTTGATTCCTATAAAATTGCAGTTTTCATTTTTAGTCCCTCTCTGCCTTTAGGCAATGGTTTTTAAAAAAAATCGTTGTTAAAACTCTGGAGGGACTAAAAATGAAACTGCAATATTTATAGGGACTAAAAATGAAACTGCAATATTTATAGGGACCAAAAACTCTAAAATTTATCTAGCTAAAATGATTTTGATTGATCTTGTCTATGATTTCATACTTCTAATATTGAAAATGAAAGAATTAGTAAGGGATTGAAAAGGATTGTTGGCTTTAAATTGTCAACAAATAAGCACAAATAAAAAACTAGTGTAGAAGTGAATTTGAAAAAATTTATTAAAGTTCTATATTTGAAGAGAATAATATATATATATATATATATATATATATATATATATATATATATATATATATATATATATATATATATATATATATATATATATATATATATATATATATATATATATATATATATATATAATCGTGTACAGTCAGAACAGGTGGGTTAGCAGCGACGGCGTGATCTTCGGTGATGGTTGAGAAAAATGGGGGTTGCACCTGCAAGGCACTCCAATGTCAAAGTAAGAAAAAGAGCAAAGGTACAACAGAAAATATGAGATTTTGGGTGAGAGTTTCAATACCTTGCCCTATAGGTGGAAAGGACTATTTATATTCTCCTTAGCGTGTGACTAGGTCAAGCTATCTTTTGGACTGAGCACGATTCCAAGGCCCAAAATATAGATTATAGGCGACGGTTGAATAAGTCTTCGTTCATCCGGGCAGACTGAACTAGTCGTTGACGGGGAGGGGAAAGCTAACGTGCTCGGATGGTCCACTGTTATGGAAAGACCATCGTTCAGGCATGCTCGGTAGATGGGCAAAAGGGGAAATGTGGCATCTATTTGCTCGAGCGGATGGGTCGATGCTTATTGGGTCGTTTTTCTACTCATGAGCGTATTGGGCCAATTCTGACAATTGGGCTAGTCTAAAACTATATATATATATATATATATATATATATATATATATATACATATATATATATATATATATATATATATATACATATATATATATATATATATATATATATATATATATATATATATATATATATATATATATATATATATATGAAAGATTTGACTTTTGTGGTGTGTTCCAAGGAGTACGCAGTTTTGTGAAAGTCTGAGGAAGCACACCATTCACACGCGTGTCCCTGTTGTTGTCATCTGTTCGGCTGGCCAACTAATTCGATTTGGGCTTAGGTTTGCGCTTGGGTGATTCATTGTTTTCGAGATGAATTACCTACCAATTTGAAGATGGATCCATATCCTAATGAACAAGATCCGTTCTATCTTCATCGGTGTATTAGGACGAAGTCCTTAGGATTTTAGCGTCTACCTACGGATATTGAGCAACGTCCTCAAAAAGTTCAAGAGCTGGTGGTATCTTTTTGTGTTTGTTTCATTGTCAACAAATGAAAAATACCTATCGTGAGTATTGCATTCTTATCATTGGCCTATTGGTGAATTCTTGGGTTCTGATAGAGTGCTCATCTCAAGGTCTCTGGTTCAAATCTCACTAGGTGCTAGCAATTCTTGTGTTGGGTCAATTCATACAAAAATTTGCTTTGCCTTTAAATGTCCCCCGCCCCCCACTAGTGAAGGGTGGGGTTTTTTCCCTTGGATTAGTCTGTCTCAAGGCAGAATACCAAGTTTCAAAAAAAAAAAGAGAAAGAAATTATTCTAACCACCATCTAATTTCATCCTTAATAGCTTTATAGTTGGATGAACACTTTATAAACCTAGCGGCATTTTGAGTAGTTCGTTCCTCCATGAGATTTGTAACACCCGGTATTTAATTAATTATTTAATTAAATACTTTCAAATTATTTCAAATTTAATTATTGAATTTGTGGAGTGTTGAGAATTGTTGACATGGGTTTTTATGATTAATTAGTTGATTAATTAATTGATTAAGTTGTAGAAATAGTATTAAAGAAATACTAGATTTACTATATGGACTTAATTAAGTGATGGTGGTAGTAAAAGGTGGGGTGTGAATGTTAGGCCCAATAGGTTTAATGAAATTAAGTTAAAATAAGGATTAGGTTAATTAGAAGAGAAAAAGTCTTGGGGAATTAGTCATGGGAAGGTGTAGAGAAGAGAGAAAATAGGAGAGAATTTCATTCCCGTTTTTCTAGCAGCAGTCTCACTAAATCGAAGATCCCCGATTCGTTAACCGTTGGATCGTCGCCAAATTTTGTGGGTACGTTCACAACACCTATATCTAACGTTTGACCGTTGGGATCTTCAAAATAAGGTCTGAGGTGAGAGATATCATCATCGCACTGTAGCTGCATATTTGGGAAAATTTTCAGCTTTTGATTCTGATTAAAAGAGGCAATGGTTGGGAGCTAAGGCTAGATGGCTTCGATCGGTAGAATTGTAGAACGGACTCCGAATACAAGGTAAGGGGTGGGGTTCTAACTCTATAACCGGACTCATGATGAATGATATGTGGGGGTTAAATTTGTAGGAAATTATTCCTGATTATTTGTTGTGATTCTATCGTGTTGATTCGATGAAATTAGTTGTTGTTGTTGTGGTGATAATTGTTGTTGTTTTATGCGAAGTTGAAGGATGTTTCAGTGACGATGTATACCTCTATTTATTAGTATAGCGACGATATAGGCTTATGCCTTGTGACGATGATGTTGTTTGTTGTATGTGTTTGTTGCATTCATATACATAAGCATTTTGGCGACGGCCTAGATTGGCAAATTAGTGACGAAGGCTTATGCCTTGATGCCTCTGTTAACTGGCAATTGGCGATGGGGGCTGAAGCCCTGGGTACCACATGCATGTGCATCTGTTAGAGTCTCATTATATGTGGCATGAGTGTGATTTAATTGTGACGTGATGTGACTTGAGTTGTTGAATTGTGATAATGTGAAGTTGTAATTATAAGTTGTTATACTAATGACGTGTTGTGGCAGGTATTGTCTGGAAGATGAGAAATAGTTGTTATAACTATTAATACGTTGTTGTTGTTGATTTTTGTTATTATAACTGTTCAAGTTAATTGTTATTATAACTGTTGTCTGAAATCCGTAACGTGATAATTTTGTATGATTTAATTCTAATATATTGTTTATCATGCGTTTGTTTATATTGGTAGATATCTCACCCTTTCTGAATGATGTTTCCCTACCATGGGAAATTGACAGGTACTCAAGATAGCGGTGGAAGTTTGAAGTGATTTTATGAAGTCTTTAGTTGCTGTTATTCGAGTTGGTGTCTTGCTCTGATACGTAGCACTCGGGGGGATAAATTATTGTTTTAGTAATTATTATGTTTGATGAATTTTTAGTGATGTTTTATTTTGGTTGTGACTCAAACTTGTTTTGTGAAGATGCTATGATTAAAATAAATCATTGTGAAGTTTTGTGAATTCCGCTGCGAGATAAAATAATTATTTTGATACAGTGATTTTGAGAATTAATTTTAATTGTCCGTTTATGTTTATGTGCTATGTATCTATATGAAGGCGTGAATTACGTAAATGTTTTTGAGATGGCGAATATGTGATACCTCAAATGAACTTGTTTGAAATTTATACTCTGATTTTCTGTATAATTTATCGGGTAGATTTGGGGTGTTACAAGATTCATCACAAGTATCAAAGCATACATTATAATTTTTCCAAAGGTAAACCCAACATCAAATTGTCTCAGCTCTATCCTAGTATATTAGGCTATATACTTTAAACGATAATCACTTCTAGTTTTGCTATCTCTAGTATTGTCACTTCTAGGTTAATCACCTCCACCTTAGTTCGAGACAACGCATCAATAATCTCTATGTTGCTATTAAGGTCAGTAATGTGAATACCTAGTTTTGGGTTTCCCGAATAGACCATTAGTGAATAACTAAAAAAAAATTAGAGAACAAGAAGAGGTAAAAAAATAATTATTTTATACTTTAATGCGCGATTGTGAAGGTTAAAAAAAAAGGTAGCTCGATTCAAAGCAAATAATTAATTCTAAGCCCAATAAAACTTTAGCAACAATGGTAGAAATCGTAAAAAAAAATAATATGATAATTGGTATCACTTAAGAACGAAGGAAGTTGGGAAAATGAAAATGAACCTAAAATCCCCAATTTATACACACCAAAGGCGCCAAGATCAACAATAATGGTTTAACAAAAAATTAAAAAACCACGTCTATCGATAAAGATGATGCATTGGCTCTGTAACGACACCGAGGCGTACTCGAATGAACCTAGACGTGTCACCCTGCTACCCTAGACACATGAGCATACATGGAGGCCCTCCCCAAGACAACATTTTGGCTACACAATATTTTGGCTACACAATGAGTATCAAATGTACATGTTTCCAATGCTAACTACTTCAACTTAAAACCATAATGGAGCTCCCCTTTTTCTTGGGAGCACATTTTCAACGCACTTACTTCCTCAATGGAACATACAATTGAAGTGTTCTTAAAGACTTATGCATTAGAATTCCTCATGTCATTACTGATAGCGAGAACTTGGAAGGAAACTGTTTCGGGTTGGTCAAAGGCTTAATAAGATTGACCCAATCCAACCAAAGTGGTCCACTAAACTGACATACGAGTGAACCTCCACTTTAGAGCATCACATAGGATCACGATTCTTGTTCTCATCTCAACCATTGATATGTACGAAAAATCCTCCACAATTCAAATGAGATCATCTCGAGCAGTTCTAACTATGACAATTTTATAAGTGTGACTCTGAGTCACACACAAATATTCATTCACTCATTCACACTTGCAATAGTCTCACCTCTCTCAAATATTAACTTAAGCGTTAGAGTGGTAACGTTGCATGAACCCCTATCTAATCATGGGAGACTGCACAAGAAATCTTCTACAACAATCATTTTCAATTTCTCATCTATTTTTTATTCCCGTATGAAATAATTTTAAATTTTAATAATTTGATTTGATCAAAATTTAAAGAAATTACAATAAAAAGAAGAAAAGAAAACGTGAAATTAGAAAATGTAGAGACAAAGTCTCTCTTAAGTATGGGTGGGAATAGACTGGGTTGAGTTAGGCTTTGCCAAGTCTGAGTCCGACCGTCTAAAAAATTTCAAGCCTAAGTCTGCCCTGTAGCCTATCAAAGACTTTTTTTTGCTTGAGTCTTGCCTTTTCGAAGGCCTGATTGGCCTATTAGTCTACTTTAAAAGCCTATACCACATGAACATATGTAAATAAGCAATTCAACTAATGTTTAAATAGACTAGAGAATCAAAAGTATGATGAGATTAAATATTTGTTTCCATTAATTTATCTGGGCTCACCTAATAACATAAATTTTGTGAGATAATTTGTTTCAGAGAACTTATGAAAACACCTTATAAAATTATTCTTAGGATTTCTTTCAACTTATTTTCATAATTTTTTCAAGATAACTAAGTTTCACTTTTATATTTTAATATAAAATATAATATAAAAAAATTCAGTTATATTTATTAAGATAGGTCAGCTTGATAAGCTTATAAGATTTTTTATATGGTCTCTGACCTAGTTTATTTATTTAAATAGGTTTATGAAGAAACCTAAGTCTTTTTCTACTTAAGAAAAAGTCTGACTCGATCTTGGCCTGCGTAGGATAAACTGTAGAACTTTGTTAGTTGACCTGACTATTTCCAACATAATGTTGATTTTAGATCTTCTTAAAAAGTGAAGATTTGAAACATAATTTTAGAAATATTAAATTTAAATATATATTTTTATTAAATATAATACTAAATACTAGAAATATGAAAATGTTTCTCTATAAAATATTTCTTCTCTTTCATCGAATTAAACACAACGCGTATGTAAAACCTCTCAATTCCAAACACACTCTTAATTTTCATAAAAGGGTATAGGGACAATATTGGTTCTAATCAATAAGGCCAACAAAAAAAAAAAGGAAGAAATAAATAGAAGGAATGAGATCATGTATCCATTATTTCACGTGCCTGTGTGGAATCGGAAAGAATGGTCCTTAGCCCTAACCAAATACCAAACCAAGTGACATGTTTTTGCAAAAGAAAAAAAATGAGTATGTTGTATTTTTAAAAGTAAATTATGGTGTTTATGATTTTGCTTGAGATATACTTTTAGCAAACAAATTAAGATCTTTGTTTTTTAGAGCCCTTGAGAGAGTAGAAGAAAGTGTGAGTTATCATCAGATCTATCAGCAAGAATTGCAGATAAGAGCAACAAAAGGTTATGCTTGTTGAAAAAATTTAACGCAATTGAGGAGGGAGAAGAAACACACATTTTGATTGAAAAAAAATCATAATGGACAAGATATAAGTGCTTGGCAACTTCATTACATGATCAAAATTGATATACTTACCATTACATGGTATGAGATTCACCTTGGCTAGAAGCATGTTTAAGAACACGACCAACAAGCAAACAGTGAGACATGGATAAGGAACTGTTTGATCACTGCAATATTATGTTATAAAAATAAATTCACAATTGGGATAAAAGATTCTTTTGCAAGTTAACTGTCTTATCCTAAAATTTGTCTTCCCATTTTCATCTTTTCATCTGGTTTATGTTAAAATCATCTGCATATATTAATTCATTCAAATAGGTCATACATTTAACGTAACATTCATCGCATTTGCATTGCACAATCAATGGTCAAAGGTTCGGTAATAGTGGATTTAATTGGTTTAGGTGAATTTTCGAGGCGGAATACTACTTAGTGATTATTCGAGTTTATTTTTTTCCATATTTACTTGTGGTGCGGATTATCTCTTTATTTTCCATGTTATCAGAAGGATTGGAATGACTATTGCTGGATTCGGACGATTATTTGAATTCAAATAAAAAGATAAAGATGGAAATTCTAAGAAATACTTCATTCATGCATATTCATGATACAACATTTATTTCTTGAGATACAGGTTAAAAGAATGGATTACAAGGAAAGAAGATAAAAAATCACAACTTTTTGGTCAAATTGTAGACTTTTCAATGACTTTTGTTCAACTTTTGACTGTCGACTCAATTTTTTCTCCTAAAATTTTTCTAGACTTATTCTACAATTTTTAGATCAAGAGACCTATCATTCATCATCAAAAACCAAGAAATTACATGTTTATGCTACATAAAGAAATTCCAACAAAACTCTCTTCCATTAAGCCTCTTTCTCATGCCTCTATCTTCACTTTCTGATATCGGTTCGAGCTCATTATTCCACCATATTGTTTACCTTGCTACAAGGAAAAAGACACATCAAATAATCGTCAAATATCATGAATCAAAGTCAATCAAAAGTTGCTCGAAAATCAAGAAAAAATAATTCTGCATAATACTTGGAAAAAATTCTGCAATATGTTCCGATTCCACAATAATGTTTCCATGATGCAATTTAAGATATTCCATGCATAAAAAATCAGAATTGAATCCATAGGTTTACACCATCCGAAAGTGCTTATTTTCAACATAAAAGCATTTCACAAAAAGTCAAGCCAAAAACTACCAAAATCAAAGTAAAACCAATGCAAAAATCAACAAAATCCAAGTTTCAAGCTAGTGATCATTCATCTTAACCTCTAACTCGGTACTTTTGCTAAATTCAAACACTTCTATCTCTAACTACCTCATTCCCCACAAACCATTCATTTACTCAAATACCCTTAACTTCCATAACTACCTCTAACATCCTTAAAATTTTCAAACTATCACAAAATCTAACTTCTATTTTCATTCAATCCTAATTCTTTTTAATAATTGATCCAACGGTTGAGACTTGAGATTAGTGATCCGCAACTTAAGCTCAAATTAATTTTCAACCGTTGATAAACTTCTTGCTTGGATCATAATCCAAAGATCAACAATCAATCACAAAAACTATAAACATGTCATTTTCCACAATTTAGGGGTTAACCACTTTGAACCATTTCAACATTTTCTCACCATTTTTCATTTTTCTCACCATCTCTCATAATTTGTCATCATTCCCTAACCTTCACCAAAGCTCATCTTAATCACCATTTTAGAACTTCACATTGAAGTTCTAAGTTGGTGCAACTAAGCCACAATCATTCAACAATCAATCATCAATTTCTATCTACAATCTTCATCAAGTTTCAGGCGATCATCAAGTTTCAACAACTTTCAACAATCCAAGCAATTTCATCATCAAGAATTCATCAATTTATACCACAGCAAGATCATGGTAACTCAATCAAACTTCTACATTCATCGTCTACGTTCACTCATCATCATCAACAAACTTGGAAATTAATAGAAGTATAGGAGCTTAGCTCTTGAAGTTGTCCGAGTTTCACTTCGACACTTTGCGCGCAACTTCTAGCCAGAGCAAATCTCCGCTTCGTTGGCAATTCTTCATCAATTTTCCTCCAATACCATTGCCATGAATTGCTGAATGTTTTTGTTGTTTAATTTAAGCTACTGTTAAAGAATAACGTATTCAAATAAGCAATTATATTATATGCATCCACCAAAAAATAAATTCAAGTAGCTAAAAAATTGCATTAGAATCACCATAAACATTTCCAAGCATGTTTTAGCATAATTGCATTCTTAGCATAGCATTAGTATTGATTTAGGCGTAGAACATAAAATGACTTTTCCAAATAAGCACTTATTTGCATCAAAAATCCATATTCAAGCTTCATGAAAAAAGTGCACCATAAGCTAACATAGTTTAAGCACTGCGTAGCATTAACACGATTTAGATGCATAGTAGTATGAATTAGCTTCTAAAAAAATCACTTTTTTACATCAAAACCCATTTTTGTAATATTCACAAAAATCACCATTCTTGAGTTTTCAAAAATCACGCAAATCACAAAATCAATGAAAACTAATCATATATTCATAATTTCCATGAAAAATCAAGCAAAATAGACCTTTATTTCATCCCATTTGAGCTAGATTTGAGGTTTTTCAAGTTACCTCAAAGTATGTCAGTGGAGGAGGAGAGTTGGTGAGGAAGAAGAAGAGGAACTTGAATCAAAGCATCGCCACCACCCTTGAAGGGAGCCGCCGCCGTCGGCCGGCCAACCGCCCCCAAGCCACCTTGTCCGCCCCCACAAAGGGGCTGCACCATTTTTTACAACTTTCCATGCTTCTACCAGTTCTACGTCAAAGAAGCGTGAGGAAAGGGGTGATGACCAGACCAGTCCGGTCCGATTCAACCTCCGGTCCGGTCCGGTTCGGTTTTATTTTATTTTATTATATTCCTTTTTTAATTAATTTAATTTTCAGGTTCTTTTCTTTTCAGTACGCTTTCTTTTGTGTTTTTCTCTAAGGGTCCGTTTGGTTGGAAGTAGATGGGGGAGGGGAGGGGATGGAAGGGAATATTTATAAATATGTATGTTTGATTCATTTTTTATGAGGGGAGAGGAGGGGAGGGGAGGGGAGCAAATTTCCTCCTAGACTTACTTTTTGCTCCCCTCCAAATTGGGGGGATTTGAAGGGGAGGAAAGATCATTAATCAAAATTTTATTATTTTTCCTATTTTATCCTCAATTATTTTTTTAATTCCAAAATTGTCCTTATTGAATTATTAAAGACTTGATTTTTCTGTGTTATTTTATGTTTCATTTTTCTTATAGCTATTTGTGTGTTGTTGCTCTCAATTGAATTTTTTCCTTTTTATTTTGTTGAATTTCCCTTTTTAATATTATGTTATTTTTTTATTATAATAACATCCTTATATCAGTTCTTGTTTATAATATATAATAGTAATATAATTTTTTTATTATACTATTAATAATAATAACATAATGCAAAATATATTAAGTTTATGTTATAAATAAAGATTTAAATTTAATATTATTTGTTCAATTTTTTTAACATTCTAACATTATTTTATTTATTTTTAATTATAGAAATTCTTTTATTGGGTTAGATGAATTATCAAGATCAGATAATGGTTTGATTTGCGTTGAAGATCTATAATTCAACTAATGTGTGTTGTTGTTTACTGTTATAGTATGATTTATGAACGAACAAGTTTTTTTTGGAGAAATTTACTCAATACTATTGTTATTTAAAATTATTTTTACTAAGTACAAATAACAAAATTTATAAGGATAAAAAAGTAATTTGATTTTAAAATCCCTCCCCTCCCCTTGTGAACCAAACATACATGTTATTAAAAACCCCTCCCCTCCCCTTCTTGAACCAAACATATATTTAGTTAAATTCCCTCCCCTCCCTTTCCCTCCCCTCCCCTCTATTAAATTCCCTCCCCTCCATTCCCCTCCGTTGAACCAAACAGACGCTAACCCAGTTGCATTTTTCAGCACAACCCCATATGTCTTTTTTTTGCTGGTTTACTAGACAATACAAAAATCAACTTGTGCTTAGTTAAATAGACCATACAAACACTGTTTTCGGCACCTATTTTCCACTCTAGAATTTTTGCACTTCTCTTCTTTAATTTCTAGTTCACTGAAATTTTTAGAAATGTTGTTAGATTTTTTAGAATATTTTCTTGATTAAATTTCTACTTGAAATTCTTTTTTTCAAAAAAAAAAAATACTAAAAATATTCGAATGAGATTAATTCATTTTAATTAGATCTAATTAGAAAATTAGGCATTTTCTTGATTCTTTTTAGGTACCTATTTGCAAAGATTTATGGCAAACAATATCTAGCCTTTTTTTGTGTTAAAGTTGACTTGTAGAATCGGCTACAAAATCTTAGAATAAAGTACTAAGTTTTCAAATGGTTTTAGTGTTTGAATTGGATATTGAACTGGGTAGAATTTGAGAAATGAAAATAAAGTAGACAAAAGTACAAACAATTTGAAAAGTAGAAATACGAGATTGAAAATTGAAAGGTAAATTGCTTTGAAATTAAACTGGAACACATTCATATATTTTCATAAATCATTTTTTTTTCTATGACGCGAATACTTTGAGTTTTTCTTGCAATGTTACAAAATGTGATCCCTAACACTAAATGCAAATTCTACTTATATAGATGTAAAAAATAATTGCTACTAAACGTTAGACTAATCATAGCTTGCCAAGCATCCATTCCATGCAAAAATGCTTTTGACAACTACTTGCAAAAAGCTGCCCTTTTCATCTGCCTACACCTCCAACTCTAGCTTACACAATCTGAAGTAAAATTTGGTTAAGTCCCCACATAATTTTCCTGCAGATTTTGACTACCCCAGTTGTGATCTTTCTAAACCAATGTTTTTCGACCCCACATATCACATATACATATTTCAAACAAATAATACATCTAGGCAAAGAAATAATTACAAACATGTATACTAAAAAAAATGAATAGAGGAGGGTTGAAACAATCATTCCAATTTAGACAATCCAAGCTTAACTTGCTGCACACGAAAACTATTAGTAATCAACAACAAGAATAATATAAGCTAAAATACGATCAAGCATAAACGAATTGGATATAACTCCTCTTGCACGTCTGAAAATCACTCAGTAAGACTTCATATGAACTTGTATGACAAATGTTTTAATCATCTGTGATTTACATATCTTATCACTCCCAGATAAATGACTCAACTCTTTGAAGATTATTAGCACTTTAAGGGACACCTCGTAACCCTTGAGTCTTTTGTAATTGTTGAGAACTCGAAGAATAATGCCAAATATCTCAAACTGTCTTCACCATCTTTTTATGATAACCTTGGAAGAGTAGGTCACTAGAGTATGTTTTTTGCTTATTTCTTTAATCTCTTAAAAACTTTAAGCATGTTAACATATGAATGCATGTCCATCTTTAAGTAGGATTAATCAAGAATAAACTTTAAGACACAATGTCGGGTTTTCGGTTACATTCCACAAACCTCAAAAGTTTTGCCAGTTGAATCCTGGACGAATCAAAACTTCGAGAATATCTTAAATACAACTAATGATTGAAGAATATACTAGTAAGGTTTTACTTTAAGTTAATCTATGCAATGCATGCTATGAATGATCAGACATTAGGAAATCAATGTAATATTATTGGAATTCATTAAATTGCATAAGCTTCCAAAAGAATATAAAAAAAACCATCTAAGAACGAAAAAGGAACCATATCCTCAACTTTTGGAGTCGCAAGACTTTGATCAAAAGCCTTGTTATAATACCAATTTCTAGGTGAAAATATGAACATAAAAAGGTCTAGAATGGGGGTTGAATAAACATATCCCTAAAAAGACAATTTCAAGAAGGTTTTAGTCCCATAAAATGAAATTAGATATTTTAAAATACGCATAAGCAAAACACAACACAAAGAGAGCTTCAAAGCATCTCAATAAATTAATCCAATAAGAGTATTACAAGATATCATTAAAGACGTGCTTCTTTCTAATGCAAATCAATTACAAGATAACCAAAGTCGTTTTAAACAAAGAGATTTAGAAATTTTACTTAGAAATTCATTCAAGACAAGATTGATACATAGAAAATTTTGCATATGTGAAAGACTATTATGAGGATTTGCCACGTGCTTGCTCCATCACCCCATTCATAGGAAATCAAGTGATTTGTCGTTTTGAGTTTATCTTGACTGCATCGCGGCATATGATATATGCTTCATGGCATAAGTTGATCATCGTCATACACACCCCTTAGATGTGATATCCTTTTACTCTGGTTGACTGCCTTGTGAGTCACGACTAATGTATCCACATTAACATTAGCGAGACATGCCTTAGTTCGAGTATATGCGAGATATTCCTATAGCCTATATCATGTTTTCTCCTTCCACTGTCACTCGCAGAGATGTTGATGTTATATTTAAGGCGTTATATAATCATCTAGTCCCAACCGATGTATATCTTGTGCGAGATCCTCAACCATGGAGTATTTTATATAGCTATATTTAATGGTTTTATAGAATGCTACATACTTACATGACAGTTGACACTTGATGTAGTGGGAGAGCCAAATAGGCCAACTCATCAAGATATCTTAGGAGATAAACATGCTATGGAAGATCATGTCGTTAATGTGTTCCTGATCTGTCAAAGTATTCTGGCTATTGGGAGAGTGGTCATAGAAAGAGGAGATTTTCAGGAAGGTACTAATGAAATGGCCCTTGTACAAGCCATGATAGTCGAGACACAACATGCCTTACAATACAAAAGATAAAAGAGGAACAAAGGGGAGGGGTCTAATATTACTCAATAGTTGACATTTTCTTTGTATTTTGATAATATCATTTTGATAATTTCTATTATGGTATGTAATTTGTGAACAAAGATGTTTGTTTTTTTGATAACATATGATTTATGGCAGTAACATCCTTATCATTATTTTGACTTAATAAATTATATTTTAATTGTATGACAAGTATGTATAATTTAATTCAAATAGCATTTATGTAAACTTTGTATATTTTATTTATTAAAAAATATTAAATTTGTAAGATACTTACCAAATAACTTTGTGCCTTCAGACTAATTCTAAAGATTATTATCCATACTCACTTCTTAGTTTATCTAAAGATTAATATCCAGATTAATTTTAGGGAGAATGAATGAATCTCTCTGATGAAATAATTTCAATGTTAAATAAGTGCATTCGGATTCCAATCTCCAAACATTAAAGAGTATTTTTAGATTGAGAATTTCTTAATACACTCTTACAGGGTGAACCACACCTCTATAAACCCTAAATTTCCCTTCGGAGATGCATCTCCGAATGCACCATAATAAATTTTAAAAAAATGGTTTGGATATGCATCTCCAAAACACCCAAAAATGTTTTGAATATGCATCTCTGAAAATATGATTGGACAAAATGGTTGGTAGAAACAAAATTATCTTTGACCTTTTTTTTTTAAAAGAATCAATGTCGGTTTGATCCGTAATTTGGTTAAAACCGTTAATAAACACGCAAACGGGACAAGTAAAAAAATCACAATGAAGATAGGTAATATTGTTCTGACAAAGCAAAAAATAATGCAAATGTTGTTCAAAAAGTATAGAATGTAAAATTAATACATTGGCAAATAAAAAAAGAAGCGTATAACCTACTGCGTATGCCTAATCTTAACCTCTGGCCCTTCCTATACCTTATGTATCCCGCAACACTCCTTTCCTCTTTAACCATCTTTTCTACGATGGCCACCGCTTCAGGACCACTTTTCTCAATCACCCCTAAGTCCAAAGCGTCTTCCCCAATCAACTATATACGCTGACAAATTAGCAAGACATTAGTGACATGGTCATCTTGGGCCTGCTGGTTCTCCAAGATCTCATTATGAGATGGCCTAGGTGGACGTCTAGGAGCGCCCAGTGTCATAATAGGGTGTGACATTGTGTAGAGCCATGTCATGTACTCCACACAAGGCCAATTGCTCGATGATGCCATTATATGATACTCCCTCCGTCCCAAATTATAAGAGAAATTCACTTTTTAGATTCATTGAATAATTAATGTATCTGGTCTATATATAAACCAAATACATTAATTGTTCAATGAATCAAAAAAAAGAATTTCTCTTATAATTTGGGACAGAGGGATTACTCCTCTAGCACCATATGATGCTCCTAATTCTGAAATATGCCATCGAGATTCGGGCGGACAATGGTGTTAGGAGCAACCAGAAAGGGAGATCTAAGGATGGTATGCACATAGCCAAACTGTCGCATGCATCGCTCAGGAAGATACTTGACCATAATGTTAATTCCACATGCTAACCATCCTGAGTATAATGAGATGGGGTCGAAGTGGACCATCTCCACGTGATCTTCGTAAGGCATCCAGTTGATGTTATCATGAACACTCCAGTCAAGATACACCCAGAACACAACATATCATTATTCTCTCTTTGCAAGATATACATGACAGCCTGTGGTAACTCTTCACGATACTCCTCGTCAATGTGGAAACCATGAATGCGCTGGAATTGGGAAATGATCCATCCCTGAAAAACTAATAAGAACTATGTAAGAACAAAATATTGATACCAAATTAAAATTAATAATTGGAAAGAAAAGTACCATCAGCAGTGTGCAATAGCCTGTCATTTGCCTTGTCCTTCAGTTAGAAGCTTCATTAAGCTTTTGGTATAGGTATACCAGACAACCGCCCCCCAGTTCCACTCGCTAACTGTATCAAAATCAAAGAAGTATTGGAGGTATACAGCATCCACGTAGGTTGCACTTTTGTCCATAAAAATGGACGTGCCAACCAAAAACATTAAGTAACACCGCAAAGCACAAGCACGGTGGTACTGAACAAAAAAATCACTGCCCTCGCTCGCAGATGCTTCAGCCACATTCATGTGCTCTACACATAGTGCCTTCAGGAACGAGAACCTAGCATAAGCTCTATTAGTTGAGGAACACTGGTCAAAAGCGTGTTCTAGTTGAGCTCCCAGATATTCGACCATCCATTCAGTCGCTTCATCACGATTGATCCAGGAGTGGTTAAATAACCTCTCTATAACAAGAAGGTGTAGCAGGAAAGCCACTTTATCAAGTGTGATAGCCATCTCCCCAACATGAAAGTGGAAAGATGAGGTTTCCTTGTGCCATCTCTCAGAAAATGTCCCCTGCATGCCGTGGCTGATAGTCCCATAACTGGACCAACAAAACCCGACAAGTCCGTACCCGAGGATGACCTCCCTGAACCAATCCTCCTAGGGCCGAACAAGATCAAATATTTACCACCATTTGGTTCACGAACTTTAGGGTTAGTCATTCTTGTAAAAATAATAATTAATATCAATGTTAGTCGTTAACATATTTGTCTATGAAACATTTGGATGAAAAATTGTAAATAAAAATACATCTCCTGCCCAAACACTCGGATCGACATGAGTGTCGTAATATATAAAAAATGAGGGGTTAAAGGGCGCTCCTGGATACTCCTGGGAAAACTTCTGGGCAGCCTGGCTCATTGTTGCACGTAGTTGTGTAGCCTGCATATCAGGAGCAGCTTGTGTATTAGGAGCAGCCTGTGCTTGAACATGTTCCTCCTCGGGGTCCTTCTCATTACCCCTGTGATCCCGAGGCTAGAACGCATAACCAAACGACTTCTCGGAACAGGAATGAATGCTCATTGTGCCCTTCTAGACTGCTTCGCTCTCTCACTCCAAGTAGATGTTGTCTGGCTTGGCTTGCCAACTCTCAATCTAGTGTTCTCAGTCATTTTCTTGAAAAAAACATTAATTAAAGGGAAGCAATGAAACAAATATAAAAAAAAAACACTTAGGCAACATTTCAGATTGGCAGATCCGAAAATTACTCAGAGGGGATTTTAGATATGCACATCTAAACTCTCCTGGGAATATCAATGGATGAACATGTGTGTGTTCTTGCCCTAAATGCCCCAATAAAATTAGAATAATGACCCAAACGACCATATTTTCCAGAATAAACTTCTATCTAATGATTTTAAATGATAATAAACTACCTATTACATACATGCAATGTACAACAAATCATTCGGAGAAACTTACTCAACTTTGGAGCTTTTGAAAACTTGTTGAAATGAGGAGAAACACTTGCTTCAATAACACTTACTTCTTCAAATTCTCTAAAACACTTGCTTCGGTAACTTGCTTAAAGTGGGGATATGAAGGATTTGGTTGTTTGTGTGAATAAAAAGAGAGCATGGAAGAATGAGGGGTTCTGTCTGTGCCAAATATATACTTAATATCGAATCAAATATGCATTTCTGAAAACCCTGTGAACTTAAATTATGGGGTTGATTTGGAGATGCACATGCGAAACTCTCCTTATATCGACAAAAAGGTTGTTTTAGAGATCCATATCCAAAAACTCCTCTAAATATATGTGATGTAGTGAGTTCGGATATGCATATCTGAATGAATGCTTAATATATTTTAGAATTTTGGTCAAATTTTTTTAAAAAAACAATAAAAGTGTGTTAAGAAATTCCCTTTAGATTAGATTTCACAAGAGTGACTAATAAGCTTACAGAAAGCCCATGTTTGGGCCACCACCAACTCTTCAACCCAAAATTTATTATTTATTATTGCTATTATTAATTAATTATTAATATTACCCATTACATTACATAAAAATAAAAAGACAAAAGTTTGATTTGGGTTTGCAGTTCCCTCCTGGTTTCCCATTTTCTCCCTTCGCGACTCTTCTTAACCTTGGTCGTTTCTCTATCTGCGAAACAATCTTTCATACACATTCTCTTCTAATTCACGCATTCAGACATAACCGTAACATCACTCACACACACACTCACAATCCGTGTTATTCTTTTCATTTCACCAAAAAATACCAACACACTCGAACAAAAATGGGCGACAACAAACGCAAGAGAGGCCGCAAACCTAAAACCCCTTCCTCCGAAACCCTAGACACCCCCGCCACCGCCCCAACCACCATCGTCGCCACCAACCCTTCCCCATCCCTCATAGACGACGACTTCTCCGCCGGAAACGTCGAACTCATCGACAACAGCGCCTCTTCCCATCTCGGTCGCCGCCGCGGCCGCCCCAAGAAACTCCCTACAAATCCCGACAAACCACCCGCTGGTCGCCGCCCTGCTCGCACTGTAGACAGCAACGGTGCTGTCCCGACGGTTCCTGTTGAAGTAGGCGCTACTGCCATGGATGCGGACCCTATATGGGAGAGCATCTCGGCTAGGGTGTTACCGTCTATGGATTCGGTGGTGAAGGTGTTTTGTGTGCACACAGAGCCGAACTTTTCGTTACCGTGGCAGAGGAAGAGACAGTATAGTTCCAGTAGCAGTGGGTTTGTGATAAGTGGGAAGAGGGTTCTCACCAATGCGCATTCTGTTGAGCATTACACTCAGGTTAAGCTCAAGAAGCGTGGCTCTGATACTAAGTACTTGGCTACTGTTCTCGCCATTGGAACTGAGTGTGATATTGGTAACTAACTTTTATCAATCTATTTTTTTACAATTTTGCATGTTTTTTCCTCCTTTATATGTGTATCGAATTGGAAAGTGTATTAAGTTTGGTAAACAAACTTAGTTCCGTATTTGTGATTCATGGCATTGGGATACCCTATCTTCTAAGAATAGTGCATGGTAGGTTTGGGGAAGGCAACACTGAATTGAGTACCTTTTGTAGTAATCATTGCATGATTATTACTCGCAAACATTTTCAATTTTATCCGCCTTGTTTTGTTTGTTAAGACCAAATCATTATGTTTACGATTTGTACAAGATGACCAGAAGTCAAACATAATTTACTACTAACTTGAATTGAAGGTTGTAGAAATGAAGAATATGAGAAACTTTGTAAGACAATAATAAGTGAAGGGTACCTGCATATACTATTTCTTGTATAATTGGGATTAGAATATCTGTATATATATTTTATCCACATTTCTATTCATTACAGACTAATAACTTATATTTGCCAAATGGATGGAATATAGTTAAAAAGTGGCTTATTGATGATATTGGAAGATATATTGCATGAAACTAGTAAACAGTTATAAAATCATTAATCATAAAACAATAACGGTGATATGAATAATTTGTGTGGATCCTTCTCACTATATGCTATGGCTTTTAGCTCTATAAGTTACTATTATGTTATAAATCTTTGCAAGGGATGAGTCATAGGTCTAGATGCTGTAGAATATTTTTTTAAACCTGAGGTCACAGCAAGTAAACTTTTCCTTGACATAGCCCCTCCTAGACTAAAACATATTTTATTAAAAATTGATATCTTGTTTATTCTAATACCAGTCTTCCTTTTTAAAGACTATAAGTTATGAAGAAATCCTATTCAAACTACTGTTGATAAGGTTTCTCTTATGTAGAATCTTATCAGGTTAAAGTAATAAAAACCAAAACTATAACTGATAAGAATCCTGTTATGTACAATCTTACCAAGATATAGAAACTTTAATTTCAAAATTTAAAAGAAATAAAGTATTCCCACTCAGCAACCTAATTAACAAGAGTTTTAAAGCTGGAATATTCTAAATCAGCAGTTCAAGATATAAGATACTGCATTCTTTCATGGTGATATGTCATGTATCATATCTTGTTAATTTTGTGATATACTGGTGTTGCAGTACACTCTGACTGGTGACAGATTACGTTGTGTTTTTATGTCTCTCATGTTGTTTTGTGGTTTGAGACTAAAATTATAATCACAAATTTTCAAATCACTATTGCATCTTGGGGAGGTCAAAGCCCTATTTTCTCCTTATTTTTTACCTTAATTTTTTAATTTTTTTTCAATCCCGGGACATTTGGCATAAGTGTTATGGAAACCATTCATGTATGAAGCACGTCTTTGATCTTTTTGGTCATCCTCACTGGCTTGTGCCCTCTACCAATCTACTTTCCTTACTACAAATCCACATGTCTTCTCTCTACATCTACATGCCCATACCACCTTAGCCTATTGCCACCATCTTTTATACTAAAGGTATCTTTCTACTATAGGTGTTATCCCAACTCTCTTTCTAATGTTGTCATTTCTAGCCTTATCTTGTCTTGTCTTACCTCACATCCAACACAACATCCTCATCTCTGCTACACTTAATTATTTTCATGTTGGTTCTTATGTTGTCGATAGCGCGCTATAGAGGTGCTATTGTAGAACAGCGTAGCGGTGGTAGGGTTCGGCACAATGTTTTGATTGTGTAGCCGCCATTATTGCGACCCCAATCTGCCATCTCAGCCACTATTAGGGTTTCAGGGAAAAATCTCTCAAAGCCTTTTTTCTAACCCATTTCTTTTTAAGGGTATAAATACCAACATTCTGGATCATCTACATAGCTTGGTTATTTACATCCCAAGATTCTATCCTAGACTAACACATATTTTACTAAAAATTGATTTCTTGTTTATTCTAATGCCAGTATTCCTTTTTAAAGGCTATAAGTCTTATTCAAACTACTGTTGATAAGATTACTTTGCCTCTTTTAAATTTTTCTTAGCTTTGTCAATCCCTGGACATTTGGCATAAAATTTTAGGGAACTCTCCTCTGTCATTTCTGATCATCATTCATGTATGAAACAAGCCTTTGTTCATTTTGGTCATCCTTAGAGGCTCGTGCCTCTGTCGATTGCTGGCCTTTTTTGGAAGATTTTGGTCCCCCACTTGTTGGTGTTCATTACTTTAATTTTGAGCACTCATATGCAACATATTATGTTCATATGCTGGATCTATCATCTTTGTTATAGCAGCCATCTTGTTAGCAACTATTACGATAGCGTTTTGTGGTCTACCACCCAATGGACCCATGATGCTATCCCAAATTGGTGACTGATATTTTTAATAGATTTACGTGGGGAGTTTGAGGGAATTTTGTTGAACTTTAATATGAATTCTTATTAATGCATGCGTTTCTTTACATTTGCAGCCATGCTTACCGTTGATGATGATGAGTTCTGGCAAGGTATGTCACCTGTGGAGTTTGGGGATTTGCCCACCCTTCAAGATGCAGTAACTGTTGTGGGCTACCCAATTGGAGGAGACACTATCTCTGTGACCAGTGGTGTTGTATCACGTATTGAGATTTTATCTTACGTCCATGGTTCCACAGAACTTCTAGGTTTACAGGTTGGAATAATTGATCGTCCACTTTCATCATTTAGTGGTGGTTTATTGTAGCCTGGTTTTCCTTCATCAATTTTGTTATTTTTTGCAGATAGACGCTGCTATAAATTCTGGAAATTCTGGTGGACCTGCATTTAATGGTAAAGGAAACTGTGTGGGGATAGCATTTCAATCTCTCAAACATGAAGATGTGGAGAATATAGGTTATGTTATTCCTACGCCAGTTATCACGCATTTCATCCAGGATTACGAGAAGAATAAAGGATATACTGGTAATGTGGTTGCCGTGAACTAAGATGAAGATTTTACTATTAAATCTTTAGCTGAGCATCGTAAAATCTAAATATTGAAGTTTTATTTGCTTAGACCAAAATTTCTCAATCTTCTTTTATAGGGTTCCCTATTCTTGGGGTTGAGTGGCAGAAAATGGAAAATCCCGATCTACGAATGTCAATGGGCATGAAATCTAACCAGAAAGGTGTGCGTATTAGAAGAATCGATCCTACTTCCCCTGAATCCAAGGTTTTGAAACCATCAGATGTTATCCTTAGCTTTGACGGGGTTGATATTGCCAATGATGGAACAGGTGATGTTTATTCTCCAATTTCGTTATAAATTTATGCACTCTGCTGTTTATTTTTGTTTAGCTGGCTACTAAAAGCCTTCTGGGAGGACTTACCGGTTTATATATGACATCAACTATAGTAGGAGAAAACAGTGTTAAACTTATATATACCTCTTCTATACACAATGATTAAATTCATTCAGCATGCCATGCCAGAGCTCATCAATAGGTTGTATGAATTTGGATCTTTTGCATAAGCTATAAAATTTGTGAATCAGTGTTATCAAATAGCGGCGCCATGGCCGCTATGGCGGATAGCTATGGCAGGATTTTGGCTATCCGCCATGGACCGCCATCCGCCATCGACAAGTTGTGAATAAGTGCATTTTGAAAGATCTTTAATACCTAGACACCAACACTCCATATCTGTCTATATTTAGCAGTTGCTGTTTAGGTTTGTTTTACTATTTCAGTTTAGATATGAACAAGAGGAGACGCAACTCTGACATTGCTCATCAGTCAAAATACATTACTCAACCACTCCTAGATCTCATTATGCCAGCTTAACTATGAAGTCTTGCCTATATTGTTCTCTGTTTTTTCTTAGGCTTGGTGAATTAACCAACTTTGCTGTGGCCAACATGGAATATATACATGGTTTGAGTTTAGTAGTGTTTAATAAAGCTTTGTGCTCCTGCTGTTATTTTTCAGTTCCATTTCGCCATGGAGAGCGCATTGGTTTCAGTTATCTCATATCACAAAAATATACCGGTGATGATGCAGCAATCAAAGTATTGCGAAATTCAAATGTTCTCAAATTCAATATAAAACTTGATGGTCACAGAAGGCTTATTCCAGCACACAGCAAGGGCAAGCCTCCCTCATATTATATCATTGCAGGATTTGTTTTTTCAACGGTTTCGGTTCCTTATCTTCGTTCTGAGGTTTGTGGTACTATTTGTTTTTCTTAGAACTTGGGTTATGTCTTACTCCACCTCTCTCAATATGCTTGTTAGAAGTTGGGGTCGTTCTAAGGTGTTGGGATAATAGCTGTATATAGAATATAGTCCTTGTAATTTGTAGCTTTATATTTAACTCAGAAGTCAATAGTGGCCAATAGTGGACGTAGGCCAGCTGCAATGGGAAGAGCCTTAGCGGTGCAGAATACTATAGCTCTTTTCCCCTCTGAAAAAACAAAATTACCTCTTAAATTTAAAACGATTTAAGGGTAGTTTTGGGTTAACTAATGAATTTACTATACTTTTAGCAAAATTTAAAACCAAATTACCCCTACTTTGATTTTACTATACTTATATCGTTAATTTGTAAATTCATTAAAACAAATTTGCTAAGCTTTCTTGTGGATCCATTCTTTTCCAACTCAAATTTTCATTATGATCAGTACGGAAAAGATTATGAGTATGAAGCTCCAGTCAAGATTTTGGATAAACTGCTGTATGCAATGCCACAATCACCAGATGAACAACTTGTTGTGATTTCTCAGGTACACTTCTTCTGTTAGTCTCTTTGACCTTATCAAGTCTAATTATATTGAGTACCTTCTCAAGTCTGATCATCTCTTTGACACATTTAGGTGCTGGTGGCTGATATCAACATTGGATATGAAGAAATAGTTAATACCCAGGTTGATAATGATCTTATTTCGTGTTTCTGCTTTCCTTGTTGAACCTGATAACTCTATTCGCTTAACCACTTTATTATTCACTGCTTTTTACTCTGTATTTTCTGAAGGTCGTTGCTTTTAATGGTAAACCTGTGAAAAATCTCAAGAGCTTGGCTGCTATGGTTGAGAGCTGTGATGACGAGTATCTAAAATTTGATTTAGATTATGAACAGGTCCGTCTTTAATTTTTTAATCTGTCTTGTGGTGCATATGGAAAATGGCTTTAAGTAACTCTTTTTAACTAACCATCTTCATTTCTATGCAGATAGTAGTCCTTCGCACGGAAACTGCAAAAGCTGCTACGCTGGATATTCTTGCAACACATTGCATTCCATCAGCAATGTCTGACGATCTCAAGTCATAGTCTTGTACATTATGCATCTAGGTTGATGTTTCATGCATGATACTGGTTAAAAGATGCAGACGTGTAGGCTTGACTTAATTTTGTTAGATTAATTCTCTCCATGTGATTGGGAGCTGCAGAATTTTATTTTTTTATGTACTAATGTCCTCTTGGAAATGATGAGTCCACTTTTTGAAAGGGATGGTAGATAGCAAAGCCGGATCTATGATTGTCTTTCGTTGAAATTGGTGGTTTTTACTTTTATAATTTGGAGGGCACCGAGCAATGTGAAGAGCTTTCATTACTCACATATGAGTTGCAAAAACAAGCTATACTCTTGAAAATTGAAATGCTTTCATTACTCACATATGAGTTGCAAAAACAAGCTATACTCTTGAAAATTGAAATGCTTTCATTGCCAATGCATGTTGTTTCAAATAAATTGACAAAAATGAATTTTAGCATGCATGTTTCCATACAAATTGACAAAAATGAACTACAGCATGTCTGTTTCCACACATTGACAAAAATGAATAGTAGCATGTTTGTTTCCAAGGTGTGGAGGTGAATGCACTGTTATTGAATTCTACAAGTTATAACTTTTGTCCCACTGGTTTCCTAACTGATTTTATATTTTACCAAACACACTTAATAGACTGTGTAGTCATTGGTTGTGTGCTTGCTTTCACCGAGACTCTAGTAGAGGACTTTCTTCGGCAGATGAGGATGATAATGATCCATTAACTTCTGGGCCATTCACATTTCCCTCTTTTGATTGTGCCCACATAACTGTGTAAAATCCAATGGCGATTACCACTGCTCCAATGACACTACAACAACAAAACCATTGAAAACAGATTTTAGTAAAATTTACAGATGTTTGTTTGAAATGGTGATTATGTTGAAATTTCAAACACTACCACAACAAAGGATATTTTTCAAATGAGAGTTACCTGCCAACGTGAAGTGTTTCACCAAGGAAGGCAGCACTCATAAAGGCAGCAATGGCAATTCCAACAGGTTTAAACATGGAAACAAATACAGGTCCTTTCCTCTCTATGCACCAAGTCATCACAGAAAATGTCACCACACTTCCAAAAACAGCCTGTAATATTGTTTTCACATAGAGGAATGAGCATTGCTATAAAGCCATGTATGGTTTACAATTTTTGTATTGGTTGCTACATACTACTTGCTTACTGAATATATTATAGAGATAAGCTCAATGCCAGCACTGAGATTCCAAGCATTTCGATCTTTGACTACAATTAGAGAAAGTACTGCACATTGGATTGTTCCAAACAGGCAATAGAATGCTACTATGGTCAGTTGAGATGGATATCCTCTAAGAATTGCTGCCTGCAAATATACTCGACTAAATCAGATTCATATTCTCATACATCATCACTAGAATCTAAGTCCTTTGCACCTATTGATTTGTCTAAATATCTCACCTGAGCAATATTCCATATGGAAAGAGATAAAGAGGCAGTGAATAGAAAGAGACCTCCAATGACCCAGTTACTGGTTTCTTCAAAAAGAGTCGGGAACTGTTGCGGTGTCGAGGGTTGAGTTCGAAAGCTGCGAATGGGAGCACCTTTGTAAAGGGTCACTAGCAATGCTCCTGAGATAGACAGTACTGTCCCCACCATTTTGATCTGGCTTATTGAGCTTCCAACATTCAACTTCTCCATCCTACAATGGTTTTGAAAATAGCAAAATAATCCAATTATTTTGCACAAGAAGCTCTAAACAAGAAGCACATTACCTGAAGATGACTGCTAGGACAAAAGTCATTGCTGGAGTCAAGTTGCTCATAGCAGATCCAAGAGTGGGAGAGCTATAGCTTATGCCAGTGAACACACAGTTCTGCATTATAGTTATGCTGCAAAAAATCTCCAATCATCAACATCCTTCATTTATATTCAATATTTTTTAATCTCATAAAGGAATATAATTTATAAGACAATCGACCACCGCAATTGCAGCCGGCCGCTATAACAAAAATGTTCTAGCATCATCAGTCATATCTGATCGCAATTTCAATAACTACGACGAATCTCACTTCGATCGCGATGTAAAACCTTAAACAATACAACTAATGGAGTACAACAAACGGACATACCCGACAAGGCCGAGGAGGAAGAATTTGACAAGAAGTGAGAAAGACAGTGGTGGTCTTGTTGTCCTGTTGATGAGGAAAGAGGAAGGGAGCAGAATGGAAGTGGCAAGAGCATTGGAGTAAAGAACAAAGACAAAGTGATTCATTCCTCTAGTGGACATAGCTGCTTTACTCAATGTGGTCAACCCAACGTCAAGAATCTCTACGATCACCATTGCTGCAAATGGAATACATTCCAACAAACAGCGTTTCAGTTCCATTTCCGAATGAGTCTCGGTCTTGTCTTCACTATTGTTCTCAGATGGAAGTTCATTGCCACCTAACTTTATAGGTATGAAATTATTTAAAGTGTGTAAGGCTCGTTGCATTATTGAATAAAAATTCAACCAATTAAATAAAGGCTAGGAAGTTCTCACGTGTTCAATTCTGAAGATTATTTTGAAATTTTGAAGCGTCAAATCAGTATGTACTAGTATTTGTAATTAAGTTTGAAGTGTCTAAATTGTACTATTGTTTCAAACATCAGAATAATTGTCCTTAAGATTTAGTATAGTTAATAATGTTAGAGATTATTATGCCACACATTTACGTGATTATTCGTGTTTGATGATATGATATTTTATTTTTGTTTATTGTTGTTGTTGGGAAAAATAAATCTGAGTGGAAAGTGTTGATAAATAAGTGTGGGAAAACTCTACACTAATTAGAAAAATGGAGGTTTGCGCATTTATAAGTGAGAGAACTCACACACATATTTATCTTAAGATTTCAGGTGAATATGTCTCTTATACACAAATACCCTAATAAAATAAATGGAGAGGATCTACTTGTTAAGTACTTTGTTGTTTCACTATTTGGCCTTTGTTTTTTGGGCCTTGTGAACGACCTAGAAAAAATGCCCCACTAAGACCTTATTTATGCTCTGCAGCGGGGGTTTATGACACATATTTTTACCCGACAACGAAACATGTGGGCGCATAGGCTTTTAACGAGACAATGCAATTCTTGGGAGATCTCATGTGTTTTTTGAACCGTTTTCGAGGAGATCTCAAACCTTGGTGACACTGTGATTGTACGACCCGTAATGCTCGAGTGAGATGTAAAGGGTTTTTGAAGCATCATTTATCTTTTCTGTTGTTAACGAACTGCAAAAAGAGTATCAATGTTTCCTTTATTGTTATTCTCTAAGAGCGTTTTTGTTTCAACGTTGGATCAAGTTCAAACAACTTTGTTCATTAATATTGGTCTGACATGTTTGATTGTTCCTTTGAGTCCCAAAGTTCAACGTTTTCCTTTAGTCATTTTTCTCCTTTTCTAGAATTTCTAAGATAATGGACATTCTAGTTTGCTTCCTTGATATATTGTACCTACATTAGTTTTCTTTCACAAAACATTTTAATCATTGTGATCGTCAACTTCAATTAAGAAGACTAGTAATGATATTTCATGTAACTGTGTGGATTCAGACATATTGACAAATGTTTCTGCTTTTGTCATGCATATGTTTTTGAGAAAGCTTTGACTGACGTCGAACCTGTAAGTATCTGGGGAGTGTTTTGCCCAGATGAAGATAAGAGGATATGAAGCCAATATAATTGGTGTGCTATCCCTTTTCATGAATGCTTATTCACCCTCATAGGCCATCATCTTCCTTTTAATGAATTTGAAGTTAACATATTAACCCATTTGCTTATTGCCCCTACACAGTTACATCAAGTGAGCTAGACATTTTTCAAAGTTTTCCAGCACTGGTTTGAGTTTAAGAGTGGTAAGTTGACCATGAAATTTTTCTTTAATCGTTTTTTAACTCAAAATAATCTATACTACATGCACTTTTAAAGTTTACTCTCCGTGAGGCAACACACCAAGTACTTCGAGACTTCGATAACGTGAAGGATTTCAAGGATAAATTTTACTTGGTTACTCCTCTTAACAAAAAAGCGCATGCGTAGATCTGCAACTTAGAACCAGGTCCTCTCTCGTGTGCACATACGTATTCCGTAAGTATTGGTCCCAAAGCCAAAAATTGAAGAGGGCATGATTATATTCTTACACGGACACTTAGAGGAGTTATACTTGAAGAATAAGTTGGTGGCTTTCTATAGGGAGCTTGACCATGTTGGTGGAGTTGTCCTATCTAACAGGGCATAAAGAAACGACCAATAAGGTGTATTTAGATTCGCTAGTGTCGCACGCTCGCAAAAAATAACACAACAAAGGAGTCACCACCGAAATTTATTTATCTTAGAAGGGAAGGGAAAATATCGAGAAAACCCGGAAGAAAGAAAGGATAAGAAAAGGTCTTACGTCCAAAGACCGGGTAAGGAAATCGGTTACACAAGGGGAAGGTATCAGTACCCCTCACGTCTGTGGTACTCCACAGGATCCACTCAAGTTTGTTCTAATCTAAGGGTGTAATCTATGAGTCTAAAGCTTAATGTTAAAAGGGAATGCATGCAAAAGAAATAAAATAAAATACGGGGATAACAAAAGGAAGTTTTTACAAAATTGTGCTTGCTTAGGCCCCACGACCTAATGCCTACGTATTCCTTTTGAGGAATCAAAGCATCATAGTCCGACTCAAAAGTTTATGTTTGTTTGTGTATTTTAGTGGACGAAATCACATTAGCATTCTAGCATTAGGATAGTTACTGGCTGAGTGGAGTCTTATGCGTTACCTGTCTGCGGTCAAAAGGAAATAGCATGTCTGATTAAGGGGAAAAAACTCCTGATGGCAAGAGAGAAGAGAATTGTTTGTTGAGCGTTTTTGATGTATATAATGGTGAATTAATCCCAATGTAAGGACATTCACCCTTCTCTAATTTTTGAAAATTTGAGACTAGAACCACACAAAAGACTATGAATATAAGAAGAATAAGTTAGGGAGTGCACCCGCTCACCCTTTTCCATTGCTTAAGGCTCATGAAAGTGTGATTCTCATCAATATTTATTAAGTGACTTGAGGAGAATTTTGTTGTGTGTTTTTTATGGAAAGAGTTTGTGATTTGAAACACACAAAAGACTACGAATGAAAGAAGAATAAGTTAAGAAATGCACCTGCTCACTCTTTTCCATTACTTACGACTCGTGGACGTGTGATTCGCATCGTTATATGTTAGGTGTCTTGAAGGTTGAAAAAGAAAAAGAAGAGAAAGTTTAGTTATTTGCATAAAGAAAGATGGGATCCGCTGGGGAAAATTTGCCTAAAGAAAGATGGGATCCTCTGGGTTGAGTAGATTAACTCTAGGTTAAAGATGAAATAAACACCAACTCTGGGTTGGATATAGGAACACAAACTGCAATAGAAAAGAGAGACATCTAACAACGTTGGGTTGGAAGTCAAAGAAAAAATATCAACTCTGAGTTGGAGGGATGGGATATGGTAGAAGGACATCAACTTTGGATTGAATGTCAACAAATTTAAACTCTGGGGTAACAAACAGAAATCCACAACTCTGGGTTGTCAAAAGAAAACACTAACTCTGGATTGACGTATATATCAACTATGGGTTGAAAAGAACTTAAACATCAACTTTGGGTTAAACAAGGAAAAAATTAACTATGGATTGAAAAGAAATTGACCATCAACTTCGAGTCTAGAAAGAAAAGGAAAATCAACTCTGGATTTAACAAGATATAAAAATCATCTTTGGGTTGAGAAAGAAAAAGAAAATCAACTTTGGTTGGAAAGAAACTAGATAACAACTCTGGGTTGAAATAGAAAAGGAAAATCAACTTTGGGTTGAGCAAGAAATAAACATCAACTATGGGTAGGAAAGAAACTGATTATCAACTCTGGGTTGGAGAGAAAATGAATACTAACTCTGGATTGGAAAGAAATGAGATAACAACTCTGGGTTGGAGAAAGATACCTATCTAAGCTAGGTAGGAAAATAGGAGATGTCATCCTGATTTGGACTTGGAGAAAGAAATACCAATCTAACTTGGACTAAGAGGGAGATATCAGTCTGACATGGATTTGGAAGAAATTGATAGGAGAATATCAGTCTGGCCTAGACTTGGAGACAGATAAACATAGTTTATTTTGGAAAATGACACCACAATGGTAACTCTGAGTAAACTTGATGGAATATCAACTGAATGCTTTGTATGGGGACTTGTGGCTTATGCTTCACATGCATGTTTTGATTTATTTTATGCAATACAATGATTATATGCAGTGCTCTGATTGATTGGTCAAGGTTTCTGTTTTTTGGGGGAATATGTTAGATAGAGTTCTGCTACTCTTAGTGGGGATCAAAGCAGGGTGGATGCCCCTGCATCATTGATGATTGGATTACTATGGGATACATGCCAATGAATTAGGCTCTGGTGCGCTGGGAATTACCAATGATGGATTGGATTTTGGCTTTATGAGAATGTGATGATATGCATGATATATTTATGATCATCATAAATGGAGTTCTCGTTTCTAAGATATGGGGAATGGATGAAGGGTTCCCTTGCGGAAAGGTTATTGCTTGTGGAAAGTATTTATGAAGGTGTTTGGCCTGACTCCTCGACAACTGTATTGATATATGATACTTGATGAGTATGAAGAAATGAACTGTTACTGACCTGCCCCAGCCTGCAAGGTCTGTTGAGAAATAACTCTAATGCGCATGAATCACAGAGATTTGCAATGGTCTGCCCCAGTGTTAATCATGGGATCGTCAAGAATACCCCCAAATTGAGAGGAACTGCTCAACTCAATGGATTCTTCAGGTATCTCTTATGTGAATGACCAACCTTTTCCCTTGTACGACTACTCAATGGAATTACATTGTATGAACCTTCCTTGTTATCAAGTACTTACTTTCAGATTAGAGACGATTTTGTTTTGAAAAAGATAACAAGGACGCACTGCACATGTTAATCTCAAAGTCAAAGTTTTTATATATCAAGAATGACATTGATTATTTTTTTCTTGTGAATACTAATCATAATGTGGTACTGATACTAACACAAATAACAAGCAGTATATTAGGAGTCAGTTTTAACATGATTTTACTATTTGTATGCTTTCAGAACGAACCCTACTTCAGTTAGGACTTTTGATGGTTGTAATGTGTTCTGGTTCACGGTTTGAGAAATAAAGGATAAAGGCTCGAGTTCTACTCAACCCACCCTTTCTTCCTTATGTTCTCCAGTCTTACGTTCTGCTAGTTTGACACGAGTACTCACCTTTCAAGAAAGAGGACCCCTATGGTTTTGGTGGAGGTGGCAGCCACCCTTTGGTTCTTCTGTTGATGGTTACAACAACTTGTCCTTTGGAGGATCTTATTCTTTTGTTCTTGTCTTTTTCTTTCCCTAATTTTTTCCTGGACAAAGGTTCCTTTTGATTTTGGTTTTCGTTGTCCAGCGAGATATGCCCTAATTTTTGCCTAAGTCGTTTGCTTTCAAGTTTTTCCTTTTTTGACTTAGCGGACAACTGTTTCTTGTTTTCTGATTCATGATTTTCTTTTGCTTTTTGTTTTCTCTGTTTTTCTCATTTGGGAATAAGTTGTGTGACATTTGTGATTGAATTGTTGAAAAATGTTGTGACCGCCTTATTCTCAGTAAGTGAGAGACATCCATTGTGGATTGTGCTCTTCTACTTCTTGTTGTGAGAGATGGGATATGGTTGATCCTCTGATAAAATATCTGAAGATTGAACGCTTAGTCAAACTAAAGAGGATCGAAAGTTAAAATTGAAAGAGGTGTATATTACCAACATAAGAAAGAGTTCCTCATACTCTAATAAACTATTATGCTTAGATGATGTTTGACGCACACAATATGCAGATAGATGTTAAATTAATATCTGATTGAATTTAGTGCTAGTGGGAGATTGTTGGAGTAAGCGCTAATAGCCAATCAATATTGACTCAATATGCTTTTGTATCATGACCTTGATATATATTATTTCTTAATATATATACTTATTAGGCATTGTATTTATTATGTTATTTGTATATGACACGATAAAGTCCTTAGAATAATTAGTCTATTAATGATCTATTAAGTGTGACTTAATCGTGAGACCTCATTAAACATAAGGACAAGGACGTTATTCTTAAAGTATCTATAGTCAAGCTTTACTGTCAAATAGGACAACAGTCATGCACATAGACTATTATGTGAGTAGACTGATGACCGTATCTCACGGGTCATGGATATGAGATATCAGGTCTTCGCATATGTATAAATATTAGGAGTAATATTTATATTGGATAGACCCACCATGAGAATACTACATAGTTTGTTATGTAAGTGTCATAAGTTATTCTCATAGTGATAGTGGTGTATACCACTCTTCGACCTGAAACCACTATGAACCCTAGATGTGGAATCAAGCACTTTATTGTCAATCAAATGTTGTCCGCAATAGGAGGACCATAAAGATGGTTTATGGGTTCCTTACAAATCATGATGAGGGACATAAGTGAACTAGATGAGATTTACCCATCTTACATATATGGGAGTAATATCTGTGGGCCCATTGATAGCGTATGACTGAAAAATGTATGGCCGTGCTCAAATAAGTCAATATCAGATATTGGACTTATTTATGGTTATCAAGTATACTCTGAGATCAAGGAAAAAATATTGAACTATACAAGGGTGACGCATTCTACGTCTTATGTCCAATATAGATATATGGGCAAAAGGGTAATTGTACACAGGACCATTATCACAGAAAGGCTATATCAGATCGTACGACATTCTCGTCAATAAAGTAGCAATGATGTGTTGCTAGATACCGCTTACTGTTTATAATATCAAATAGATGATTTAAAATTATTGCCAACATTACGAGAATCTACAGGGTCACACACATAAAATACTTATAGTAGAATAGATGATTAAATTAAATATGATTTACTTTAATTATGTGTTAATAGTATTTAACTTGTTTAATACATTAGCACATATATAATTTATTTTATTAAATATGATTTAATTAAATAAATGAGAATAGACAGTTAATTAAATATGATTTAATTTAAATAAAAATTTATTTATTTTAATTAAAAGAGTTTGATAAAATATAAATAATATTTATTTAATTAAAATAATTTAATTAAATAAGATTGAGCTTAATTTGGGAAAGCCCAAAATAAGAGCATTAGAATTTTAGAAGCTCTCTATAAATAGAGGAGCTCTTTCCCCTAATAAATGCTAATTGTCAATTTTCTCAGAGCAAGAACGGCTAGCACCGTCTTTTACTTTGCGCTCGCGTAGAATACGTAGAGAGCCGATATCTTCCGTCGTTCATGATCAAAAGATAAATCACACTTCAAGAGGTAATTCTTGAATATTTATTCGTGTTTGGTTTGTGATTAATGATTTTATCAAGATCCGTTCATAGGGATTATTCCGCTAAGAGGATCAAAATTTTGAGATACTCCTATTAAAATCCTAACATAAAAGAATATGGTTACTTGATTGAAAAGGTTCAAAATAAGCCCACAACTTGGAAAAGAAATAAGTTGTCCTTCGCATGTAGAGTTACGGTTGCAAAAAGTGTTATCGAAGCCTCCCTACTTATACTATGAAGTCTACGACTGTTCCTAAACCTTGCATCAAGGATACTCAGAAATGCCTACAAGCTTTCATCTAGGGCGACAATGATAACAAGAGGAACCTTCATTTGGTAATGTAAAGTGACATTGCAAAATCCAAAACTCAAGGTGAATTGGGTATAAGGAGTCCTAACATCATGAATCAAGCAGGCCTTGCCAAATTAGGTTAGCAAATCAAGTTTGGAAATTAAATTCTTTGGTGTAAAGTGATGAGAAGTGAATATATTACTGCGAAGCAAAGAAATGGTAATAGTAAGGCATATCCTACTTATTCTAGTATGTGGAAACATCTGATTAATCTGTGGACAACCATTAGGGTCTGGGAGGATGCGTGGGTGGAGCCAGGATTAAAGCTTAAAGATAAGTTGTTGTTGCAACAGTCCACAATGGATAACACCAAGACAGTTGCAGATTTGGTGGATGGGCAGGGAGACTGGAATAGGATTTTTTTGAACACAAGTTTGGGTCATGACACCTTGGCCAAAATTCAATATATTCCTCCTCCTAGCGGGTCTGAGATGTCTGAAGATAAGTGCATATGGGGTTGCAATGATTCTGAGATATTATACATATCTTTTATGTTTGACCAATTGAGTAAATATGGAAGCCGTTGTTAAAAGGGACGATGATCGCAATTAGACAGGCATTTGGAAAATTCAGGTTCTAGAGAAAATTCGTTGTTTCATCTAGAAAGTTTTTCATTACGGTCTTATTTTGAATGCTTATCTTTGGTAGCTTAATCTGTGTAGCAAGTTCTGTGACGAGTGCATGAACT
The DNA here is from genome assembly GCF_029867415.1 of Vicia villosa. Classification (NCBI taxonomy): domain Eukaryota; kingdom Viridiplantae; phylum Streptophyta; class Magnoliopsida; order Fabales; family Fabaceae; genus Vicia; species Vicia villosa. The sequence goes on along the minus strand of NW_026704963.1, from coordinate 388,608 downwards.
AAGAGGAGTCTATTCTTCATGCGCGTAGGGACTGTAAAATTGCTAAATAAGTTTGGGTCCAACTTTTTATTAACCCAAATAAACTGAATTTCGTTCCAATTGACTTGGAGGATTGGTTAAAACTTAATATGTAGAAAAACCATAATTACTATTTCGATAATTGGGAAGCCATATGGGCAAATGTGTCACAACATATGGTATTGGACAAAAGAGCAGCATCATGAACCCCATTTTATCATGCCTCTCAACTTAGCGCAAGACATTCAGGAAAATGTCCAGCTGCATAGAAGAAGCAGGATCTTACTTCATAAAATGAGCATGCGTCAATATGATAAGATTCAAGTTAATTGGAGACCGCATAAAAGGGAGTGGACATGCCTTAATTCTGATGGGGTTGTGGGAAAGGAGAATGAGGCAAGTGCAGGGGAGTTTTGCGGGATAATCAAGGATAATGGATGAGTGGTTTCATCAAACATCTAGGTAAGAGTAACAACCATATAACGGTGCTTTGGGGTGTTTGGACTAGTCTCTCTATGGCACATTAGAGAGGGTGCATGCAGATTGTGGTTCAAGTGGATAGCAAGAGGGCTGTTATTGAGCTTCAAGAGCATCACAAGGAACATGGCCAAGGTACAAAATTATTAAGGAAAATTTGTGAAGTTGGCAACAGTTTTGAAAAGATAAGAATCGAGCATATCTTTAGAGAAGTTAATCGGTGCACGGATATGTTGGCTAAGCGAGAAAGCTTTGGGATAAATGAGCATATTGAAGAGAGATTTAATTGGTTGAATCAGTTGCTATTAGAAGATCTCAATATTTCTTTTGTAAGACACATTAAATAGTTGTTTTCTAAGTTTGGATTTCGGCCCTCCCATTCTAAAAAAAATAATAATAATCTTGTAAATTGTGTATAAAACTTATTACAAATATAAATTAATTTTTTAAAGATAAATTTTCTAAATTTATATCTTAAGAGCACGTGTTATTATCATTAGGGATGTTCAAATCTAAATTGATCCAAATAAAAGTCGCAAACTGAAAAAAAAAATCAAAAACCATAAAAAAACCGAATATTATTAAATGTATTTGGATGTCATTTTGTAAAAATTACTTGGTTCGGATCATATTGATTTTTCAAAATTGATCTAAATCGAATTGAAGTGCGTGTATATATTTTAATACATATTTAATTTTTTTATTAATATATAATATAATATTAATTTATTATTCAATAATACTTATTTTTTAAAAACTACTTAATAATTTAATTTAATCTATTTTTTATTATTTTATTTGTTTCAACTATAATCAATCATTTTTATTATGTAATATTAAATTTTTCATATACTATATATTATATATTATATCAAATCTATTATATATTAATATAATATTTTTATAACTTTAATAAAAAATATAATTGATAATTTAAATGTTTAAAAATTTATTTAAATTAAATCACATAAAATTATATCGGATTGAATCAAATTGTTATAATTACTTATTCAAAATCAAATCAAATCGTAAATAATTTTGTTTTTAAATTAAATGAATTTTTATCTCAAAATCGATCCAAATCAATCCACAAACACCCTTTATTGTTACCCACGTTATAAAACTTTGTAAGTTAATGGATGCGAAACAACCACGTAGAGACAAAACAATTATTTCACGGTATTTAATAGAATCTGGAAAGAAAAATGACATTTCCTAAAATCAAATGTTCATTTTGAATAGCGCGAGACCGACTTGAAATATATTGATCGATTCGGCGAATACTCTCTCGTTTGGTCCAATTCGGACTGAACCTTGATTCATCATCATCAACATGGGTAGTTCTGAACCCGGTTTCGAAGATTTTCTTCAAGACAAGAAGCGCAGGAACCCATTTGTCCCCGTCGGTAAGTCAATCGTCTCTTTATTTTCATCCTGTCATTTAACGCTTTCAACTTCAATTCATTACATATCTGATTAGTTCTATTGATTTATATTTTGGAATTAGGGTTATAATCGTTTCCCCCTAAATTCGCTTACTGTGAAATTAATGGACGAGGATATGGGTATAAAAGAGTTTAGAAGGTTTTTAGTTAGGGAAATGCTATGAGAAAGATGATTATGATATGCTATTGAAATTGTGCAATGATAGAGAAATTGGGAAAAAGTTGTGATTTGGAAATTCTAGTTGAGTTGAAAATTTGTAGATTTATGATGCTGCAATACCATTATTGATGCATGTAAGCCCTAAGTTGGTATCTTGATGTGAATGATTTTCATTGTTTGTTTGGTACTGAATCTGCTTGTTATGCCAATAGGATTATTTGCCAGATCATTATTTTGTGAACAGTGAGATATTATTCCTAGAAGTTTTTTTGTGGTTGTTTGATTCCTACTTTGGATGTGGTCCTTCAGTTTGCAAGATTGCAGCTGTTGTTGCCTACTATGTAGACCCACACTGTAGGCTTTTTCGGAGTGTCTGACCATATGAGCCGTCTGTAAGGGCATGCGAGTTACCACATACAGCCCAAAATTTGATACAGTTAATCTGTAACTAAATAGCGTTTCATACAATATTTATCACAGTTAAACTTTGGCAAAATAGAGCCCCTATTTGTTTTGTAACATTTAAACCGTGATCTACCTACATGGCCTTTGAAAACTTAAGACGACCAGTTGACACTTATGATTAATCACTTTTATTTTATCAAATTATTATCGGTGTTCATATCGTGTTTGTGTCAGAGCTTCATAAGTTGCTTACCATTGAATGCTGATGGATTTAGGAAATGAGTTTCATAACTTAGATATTGAAAATTTCACTCCTTTTTCTATGATTGGGGGACAAGGAGTTTGTTCAGTTTGTCATGACTGAAAATAATGTGAAGGCCATAAGATGCAGTGATAAAATACTTGTATGGGTTTGTCTCTCTTAAGAATGCTACCTTTCAGTGGTAGACATCAAAATTTTACATTGCTCAATGGTTGGAGATTGTTGAACATAACATTTTTCTTTACTTGTGGTGATTCAATCGCATGTTTGTCTCGTCTTTTCTTTTAACTTTGTTTCATAGTATTGTTCTTTGATTAACATGCTGTTTTAATTTCAGGCGCGTTTATTACTGCCGGTGTACTAACGGCTGGCTTAATCAGCTTTAGACAAGGTAATTCTCAGTTAGGCCAGAAACTAATGAGGGCTCGTGTGGTTGTTCAAGGTGCTACTGTGGCACTCATGGTTGGCACTGCCTATTATTATGGAGACAATCCTTGGCAGAAGAAATAGACTTTAAATAGCTACCTAACACTCAAAGATAAACTTTGTAATTGCTTTGTTTCTTGTTGGTCTTAGCTTTGTTTACATGAAGAGGAATTTGTTCATTTGAGGACAAAATCTTTGTCAATTATTTTATTTCAACGCATGAGAATTGAGTTGTTATGGATGTACTTTGGGATATGTACTATAGTATTTTTTTTCAATAAAGTAAACTACTCTCAGTTTACTGTTCCTGTCTTGAGGAGGCAGAATGGAATTGGATGCCATGTTTGAACCACACGAAAATTGTTTAGGATCACATATGGACTGAAGCTTTATAGAAGTCATGTTGCACATCCCTCGTTTAAAAAATGTATTAGGAATATTTAGTTATCAAGATTTATCATCTTTGTCTCCTAACACGTTTCTAGAGATAATGTAGTGTAATATGAAGGAACCTAATTCATAAATACCTTACTAGAAATTGAACAGTGATTGAGTGTTGCCCGAGTTGTAAAGTAGTGGTGCCGAAACGGTCATCCAGCCAGCTTCATTACATGTTGTCAGGTTGGCCCATCTAGAATTTTTAATCTAATACTACTTTTAATAGATTGTTTAACTAAAACTACTGAAATTAGATAATTGTACTAATTATTTCAATGACTTCATCCTATTAAATAAGAGTCAACTAAAATTGATGTTAATTTGTCATGTTCCGTACTAAAATCAGGATTGTGATTGATTGGTGGTAATTGACTCATAATGCGGTGTCACGGATCTTCAATATTACAACGCGAGAGTGAACTTGCAAAGTTAGCATCTTCAATATTACAACGCTAGAGTGAACCTGCAAAGTTAGCATTTTGACGCTCAAGTAAGTTAGAGTCCAAAATGAGTAGTGAAAGTATGAGATTAGAAAAGTGTACTTTAAGTCTTGTGTGTGTGAATCATATATGATGAATAGTTTTATTTGGGTTTTGCATTATTGTGATTGATATTTGGATCTTATCTATATTGGGTCTTTGACCGGTCAAAAAGAGTTGTCCACAAGGCCTGCCGGTGAAAACCATGAGGCAGTTGCAAAAGTAGTGGGCAACTAACACATTAAATGCATTTCCTATCATAAAGACGTTTTGCCGATTTTCAGGCACGTGATCTTAGTTTCGCTGGTTAGGGTTTGTCACTCTTCTCTAGGACATTCGAGTGCACTTGAGTTCTCTTGTATTCACAAGGTGAAATTTGACCGTTGATTTTTAACTTTACTCCTTCTTTTTATCTGACCCGCCACTTACTTTTTCAATATACGGGTTTCATGGTTCTTTCGGTGAATTTCTGGCCATTCTTGAAAACCAGTTTCCCCTTTTGTGAGAATAATTTTCATTTCTTTTTCAGAAATCTTTGCCTAAGCGCTTGCCTTTTTTTTTTGAACGAAGCTTTTCCACTTTGAATTCAATCTCTATTATCTTCGCCTTCTCCTAGTCTCTATGTTACCATCCTTGTCTTAAGCCCATTTTCTCATTTCTAGTTTTAATTTTGCTAAGACTCATATAAATGATCACCCCATAAACTTGTCTAGTCATTATGAAAATAGCAGTTTCTGTTAGAAGATAAGTTGCCATCACAGTTCCTTTCCCTTTGTAAGAATGGAGACTTCTGCTAGTTTAGATTTCAACTTTTCAATTACTAGTCATTCTGCTCCAATTATTATAAATGTCTTTGATAGTTATGAGTTAGAGGGGCCCTCTAACGATTTTATTGATATGAAACTTCTCTTGATGGATCTTCCTTTGACACTCTTCTTTCTGATGATGGTGCTAGAAGAGATTGTGCACTCAATTATGCATTCGCTCCTTCTTTGGCCGTTAGAAGTTTAATTTTTCCTACTTTGGCTTCATTGAATGTGAAAGTTATTGCCTTGAACGTGGAAGATGCTCGTCACATTCATTAGAACTTAATGGTTCACCTTTGATCAGGATTCAAGTGATATTGAGATTAGGGATTATCTCAAGTCTGTGACTCAGTTTGCTAGTGTTAATTAGCTCAAGCCATCAAATATATTTCAGGCTGATGAGATGCGGAGACGACTGATGCGAGCATATATAACTAGGTGGATTTTGAAATATTGGGAACCTTATTCTCTTTAGATAATCATGTGGTTGTGAGGGAGGGTAACATAGAAGTGAGTCGTTCTTCAGATTGGTTGGTTCTTCCCGTAAAGTCAAGCGAAAGGGTTTGTAGCAACTTCGCGGAAAGCTCTATCCTTTTCAATGAGTGCCTATTTACTTAGATAAATTTGTGGCTGCCCTTGCCCGGATTTGAAGAGGAGGCCTTAAGGTTCTTAAAGATTGCTCCATTACAGCTTGATCCCAACACTTGGGCTTTGATAAGGGTGTTTTAAATTTGGACTAATTACCGGCTTTGGTAGCCTTCATATCAACTATTTTTCACCTTTTATCGTGATGCATGCTTCACTAAGTAATATCTAGGATCAGGGATTCATTTCATTGTATTACAATGATTTCTGGGATCGTTTTGTGTTGGTAAGGCCTCGTACTTTAGAAGCTCATTCACCCTTCTGTCAGGTTCCCACTGAGTTACCTCTTCCTGTTGGTTTCTAAGACTTGCCTATGTTCACATGTACATATAGGTTTTGAATTGGGCCTGAGTTTATTTTAAATATGAGCCTCATAAGTATGTTGCCTTTTTGGATTCTCCTACCCCTAAACAGATTAAGATGATGGAAGATCTTGATGCCTTCTTCGAGGGTATCGATCATTAAAAGAGGTTTGGTCCTTCTGAGGTAAATCCCTCTATGTAGTGGAAGCGCTTACTCGGTACCCATGCTATTGTGGGAGCCACTAGTAGTTTGGAAAGAAAATATATTTTTGGCGAGGATGAAGAGTCATCCCCTCATTTCCTTCTTTTTACATAACTTATTTTTGTTCTTACAAATAAGATGGTTTCCATGAAGAAAATCTTCGAGATGTTTTTGGCGACTTTCTTTACATGGCTTCTTCTTGGTGACTTTTTATGCCTATTAGGTGACTTCTCTATTTTCCCTGGCTATTGCTGGCCGAGGTGATGTTCTAGCTATGGGAAACCTTTCCAAGGAGAGGGATGCTTGGAAGGGTAAATGTGAGGCAGGTGAGAGCGAGAGATCCCAACTTCAAAAGAAAGTGTTGGCTCTTTAGAAAAAAGTGGACAAGATGAAGTCTGTTCAAGAGGAAGCAAGGTGGTGATGCATGCTTTTATATTTTTATATAACTTGAATTGGGCATTATGCCCTGATGTTTCCCTGTAATATGTAGAAACAACATTATTTAACGTACATTTACTTGTCTGATAGCTTTTTACCGTATTTTGTTCACCATTCTCCATAGACTTCATGTTATACTAGCCCGATTATTCTTGGCTCTGGCTTTTATCTTTGAGTAAGCTTGCAGATATGAGGTATTGTATGTTTTGGGTGTGATAACTCTCACGGATTTGTCCTTTAGAAAAGGTGCCTCATTATGCTTTAATTTATTAGCTCCCTTTAATATGGACTTGTGTCATTTGTACTGTCTTTCTTGGGTCTTTTCCCTGGGAATGAACCAACATGAGCTTTGGAACTCGTTGTTACCCGTCCCTTTTGGAGGGAATTGGGGTACCTATAAAGCTTTGTCTCTACCTGTCCCCATCGATAAGAGCTGGTGTAACCACTAAGTTTTGTAGTTAATTATCCATGTCAAATGGAGTTGGTGAAACCACTAAGCTTCTCTTTACCCGTCCCCGTTGAGGGGAGTCAAGGTAAGTCTTCACCGTCATTAGGAACCGTCTCCAGCCAAAGGAGGGGTTCCCGTCCCTTTCTATAAGTTTTTATCTCGGTTCGAGGTGGAAGTCTCTTAGGTTCCATCGCATACACTCTCAAAGTGGCTAGTTCTTAATACGGGGATGCACTAGTTGCGCCTTAGCGCGTTTTGTCTAGTAGGATCCTGTTTTACAAAGAGAACATATGCCTCGTCGACGAGGATTATAATGTTATTTGTGCAAAATGTATCAGGTTACGTAAAAGATTCATTCATTTAATTTTTTGAAAAGCCTTATGAAATAGTTATCTTGCACGTTGTGAAGCTCCGTGGGCATTCCTTGATAGGGGACACGAGGGAGTCCACATGTAACCATTTGGTAGTCGGCTTAGATGTTAGCTTTACCTTTAACAGGGCTCACATCAACAAAATTTATTTCCTGATATGTCTCTTCCTTTTACGCTGAGTTATGGGTTCTTCTCCTATATGTTTTCGTATATAGTATTTGCCTAAAACCATGATCCAATTTTTTTTCAAACTTTTGCTTATTTCAGATATTTAGGTGGATCCAGTAGTTTTTTTTCTTGATTTGGTGACTGACATATCTCGGTATCATTATCGAGTTGATGTATATTTTGATAGTTCGTCTTGACTGGTAGCTATTGATAGCTACCTTATTATTCTCTTTCGGGTGTTCTTCCCACGGGAGATCTGGGGACGATTTCCTTCCCATCTATAGTGAAAAAGAATTCGTTAGATATGCCCTATTTCATAGAAGGTTGACGAACTTGCTGGATGCATGGAGTTTCTCTCTTCTCATCCGACCTTGGTATACACGCTAGAAATCTACTTTCATGTTCATCTCGAGTTACATTTGGATCGGTCAAGATCCTATTTCAACTTAAGCATTCTAGAGTGGTATGACCTATCATGATGATAAAGACGAATATCGAATCTACGTCGGAGGTTCATTTACTCTATCAGCACCGACTCATGATTTCAATTTATCTTTCTAATAGGGTAAGATCTGGCATTAAGAGGTTGTTATTTTTGAAGCATTTTCCTCACGATCCCCTCAATTACAGCAATTGAAACCGATTTGTTGGATCAGGAGGTTCAAATAAGTTCCCTAACGCGAGGGTGGACCTAAAATGTTAGTACTCTGACGTCCAAATCAGTTAGAGAGTCTAAAATGAGTGAAGTGAAAGTATAAGATCAGAAAAATGAACTTTAAGTCTTACGAGTGCCCATTATATATGATGAATAATTTTATTTGAGCTTTACATTATTTAGCTTGATATTTGAATCTTATTTGTATTGGGCCTTTGGCCGAAACAGAACATGTCATATCATTTTAATTATAAACTAATTTATAGTTTATAAATATATTTTAATAAATTTAAAAGCTAATTTATCATTATAATTTTTCTTTAAAAAAAAATACTTAGACATTAGGTAATGGTAGATATGTTATGAGTTAAGCTAATAAAAATGTTTAATTTTCTCATGGTTGTTTAATCTTTTAATTTACAACTATTGTTTGGATTTTTGTTGTTGGGTCGTATGCATGTTCTTTGGCATGACACATGTTGTTCCCATGCATAGGGTTTCCATAAGACGATACATGCGACATACCAATATATTATATGGTTTTAGATTGTGTCGTTGTCACATGTACGTGTCTAAATTGAAGATTAGTCTAATTGTACATATCATTCACCATTAAGTCTCCTATAGGGTTCGACGTAGCATAAGTATTAAGGCAAAAATTACAAAGAGTTAAAGGTACTTATTGTATCAGAACCAACTCGGCCTGAAAATATCCTATCACCGTATTTATCAACTAACTTTGAGTAGAAATGTATGTTTGACCTTGTCTCCCTTGAATTTCTTGAGTAGTAAACATGGTTGAACTGTCATTTAAATTGGTTTGCTTAGTTTTAAATTATCTTGCTTGTTTGACCTTGTTATAAACCATATGTCTTACGATTTCAACAAATTCTTGAGACACCTAACATATGATGTCATGTATTTGTAGATTTAAGAGTTGTCTAATGAAAGACATCGGCATTATCATTGGTTCCACAAGTGGAGAAACTTATGCAACTCCAATTGAGAGTTCTAAATTTGTTAGTGATATTGGTCGCAATGTCTAACTGAGCGTTCTAAATTCGTTTCCAGACTATGAAAGCTATTCGAGAATCGATTGATAGCTGTTAATAGTGTTTTCCTTGTCTTCAAGCAATTGCTTTTAGGAAAGTATTAAGTACGGGCATGTGGATGTTGACCTACTAACCAAAGAAATGCATAAAAGTAAGGTAAAGAAAATACGTAATTTATATAATTAATAAGTTGTGGTATTTATAGAGGAAAATTTCTAATGACCATAAATTGTGACCTACTCAAAATATTGTCTCATTAAACTATTTACACGGATAACGTGGAAGTTCCCTCTACTTTAGGATATGTTGTGCCCCACGTATGACCATATTCGGAAAAATAAAATTTCTTTTATAATAGAGACTAGAAGAAGGAAGTTTCGATCTTATTTAAAATATTCTTTTTAAATACATTAATTAATATATATTTATACTATATGTAGATTAAATATATTGTGTCTTTAATAAATTTTAAAAAATAATTTTTTTCTTATAAATATAACTAAAGAGAGTATTTTCACAATTACATGGATATTAAAAAATAAATAAGGGAGAATATGATTTGGTTAAAAGTTAGTCAACCGCTTATTACATATTTAAATATTCAAAATGTTATTTATGATGATAAAATATAATGAATAGTTTTTATCATAATACTAATATTTAAATATTAAATTAAGTATTTGGGCTCTAGTGAAAAATGAGCTTCTATTAAGGATGAATCATTCGAGTATTATTCGAGTTCGATTTTTGATAGAAACAAAATTTGATCAGTGAGTCGTCTCTCTGAACTATGAAATCAGATTAATCGGTTCACAATTTAGTCAGTAAATCGTCTCTCTCAACCATAAAATCAGATTAGTCGGTTCACTGTGTGGATTGACTAAGAAAAAAAATTTAAATATAAAAAAATATGATAGTATTTGCTTGTCTTCAACGCTAAGTGAATATGTAAAAAACTATTTTTTTTCTAACAACATGCATTTAACTACTATTACTAACATTTATAATATTCCAGGTTGGAAATTTATAAACAAACATGGCAATATCTATATTGACGTAAGAACTAAAATTCAATACAAAAATAATTTAAGTATACATCACGTTGCCAAAGTTTGTGTGTGTAAACAATGTAGCCATTACCAAAGTTCATGTGACAGAATGCCACCATTGCAAAAATTCCAAATTATTAAAAAAAAACTCCTATAAATTAAATTAATTTTAACTTAAATAAAAATTATACATAACATAATTCAAAAATTTAAAATGACTAGAAATTATGAATTTAAGCTCTTAAATAAAACGTAAGAATGGTAAAGACATAATTGCCACGCGAACGTAAGGTTTTGGCAACACGTGGTTTTCCATGTTCATCCTTTTATCTCATTCTCACACAACCTTCTCCCCCCTTTTATATATATCTTTTCCTAACTCTCTCTACCACCTCTCTTTCTTTCTTTCTTTCTTTCTTTCTTCTTTTCTTCCCAATCACTCTTATCCCAAACGCCATCGCCCAACGCCGTTTAGGGTTTCAGGCAAGCCTTCATTTCTCACTCTCACTTCCCCATTCCCAGATAACCTTTTCAATTTCTATATAAATCCTCTCCTGGGTTTTGATTTTCTAGTATTTGAATTTTGAACCATAGTTAAAATTACCGATTCTTTTTCTTCGTTTTTGGTTCAATAAGCCTCCGTAGATCTTTGAATCGGAACATGGCTTAATCGGTGGATTGTTTTTTGTTTTTTCTTGATTAATTATTTTTTTATTAACTTTTTATCGCCGCATTGATTTTTGCGAAGTTGAATATAGTCAAATAACAATTTCTGGGAATTTAGAACTTTGAAATGGACATACTCGTTTGCAAAAGATTGTTTGTACTTTGTGCCGTACTTGTGCCACATTGGTTCTATCATTGCAATTATTTTTTTGTTACTATTTGATTCATCTTTTCTTACCAAGTTTATGTTTTATTGGAGTTTAGTGTAAATTTGCGATTAAAGTTCTGATTGCAAGTTTGGATTGGCATGATTTTGGTAAAAGATTTATACACTTTGTAGCTTTGACAAAATCACCGATTTTGCTTTTGCTGAACTCATAATCCAATCATTCAACCATACTAATTGATGTGATGAGTATATAAGTTTATGCATCAAAAACATCAAATCTAACTTTGGGGTAAATTTGATTTTGTACTCATGAATATAACTAAGTAGTAATTGTCTCATCTGTTAGTATGTATTGTGATCTGTTAGTTGGTATGCATAGTGATCTGTTAGTTAATATGCATAGTGATCTGTTAAATGCGTAGTGATATGCTATAAATAAAGAGACTGAAATTTGACCATGTTATGCTGTTTTTTGTTTACTTATAGTTGATGTGATTGCCTAGTGGGCGATGCCTACTTTATAAGAAATGGTTGTTTCTTTTCTAAGATGGATCTTAACCTCCTCTTTGTTCTATCTGTTCTGGTTTGATGATTAAATGTCAGAGTGATCATTGATGGTTCCGAGACAATTTTGTATATGCTTTCCTTGGATACTATGTCCTTTTGTTAGTGGATCCATATCCATCTTCAATAAGTGAAAGTTATTGGTTTATCTGAGATTTAAGTTGCTGTCCTATATGTATATGTCTAGTTTGGATCCACATTGCTGATTGGAAATGTTTAGTTTGTTTTATTTGAGGCTATTTCCTTCATTTGTAATCTCATTTTAAGCTTTTGCATCTGTAAGTCTTTGCTTTTGTCTAGTGATTTTTGATCATTCATAGCATGTATGGGTCTTAGTTGGGCTAGGTTTTCTCACGTTCCAAAGCTATATGACTATGATGTTATGTTAGCTATGATTCTAGACTCAAGTGCATACGTTTCCACCGGGGTTTATTAATTTTTCAAACATACACTCACTGCAAAAGTTTTCTTTTCTGTTTTAGTCTTATTTTTCTATGATTATGCAATGCCTTTGTTTCTTGATGCATCGGTTTGTTTATCCTAGGTTTTAATATGAAATCAATTTCAAAATTTTTTCTCTGCCTTTCTACTTCTCTATCACATTTACCATAATCTTGTGCATCTTTGTGAGCAAAAGTTTTTCTCATTTACCCTGGCTTTCTTCTTAATTCCTATCACATTATATTCTAAATTTAATGGAAATTTATTGAGCTTAAAGGGTGCTTATTGGGATAGAGACCTTTCATTGTAGTGAAGGCATAAGAAACATGCATACTTGGCCAAAAAAGTAACTTTCCTTAATTGTTTGTGGCAGGTTGAAATAAGTGGTTTATTGTTGTCAAAATGTCATCTCCAAGCAAGAGACGGGAAATGGATGTAATGAAATTGTGAGTAAACTATTTTACTGATGTTGATTTTTTTTTAAGTCAGTGAAATCTGTATTTTATCAAATTAAATATGTTCTAGATGGAATTTTATTTTGACTATTAATGTGGTGAAGAAGAAAATTTGGCACATTGATATGGTATATCTATGGAGGTGGTATTGTTTGATCCCTAAATTAAGTTCAAAATGTGGGTGAATTTTTCTAAAAACTAAATTTCCATTTGACAGGAAATAGACTACCCGTTTGTAGTAATACAGTCATTATAAGAAAGTATATGATGTATAAAAGGCAAGAGGCATTTTAATCCCTTGAAGTATAGCTCGCCCAGCTTGCTTTACTAAAGATATTTTTGTTGTTAGTTAACCCTGTGTAGTTTAGGTTCAAGTAAAAGTACGTTCTCACTACAAAATGATTCTTCTCCCTGCTTTCTTTACCGTCCTCCCAAAAAATAAACCAATCTTCTTAATTACATCTTTCCGTTGCAGTTGTCCCTTTTTAGTTATGATATAGTTTTAACTTTGCAGTGTCATTATTGATACCGTAAGTTAGTGCAGCTTTGTCACTCTTTCGACGGGAAACTATAGTATCATAGTAGACTGGTGGGTGGTGTTGTAGATACTTTGATCAGAGTGGGCGGCCAAAGTTTGAAAGCATGTGAATGTACTTAATTTAGTAATATAGAATAAAAGTATAAAGTTACATACTTCAAAGGCATTCTATTAGGACTGATGACCAAGCTGGCAGTGGATTTGTCAGGAGGAACCCAAGAATTGAATGGAATAGAAAGTACAATTGCATTAAGAAAATTAGAATAGGAGAGAACCTCTCCTCCAAGGGTTTCCCCCTTGACATTAGAGTCACTAACTCACAATCTTTATAGTTTCAATGATTCCTCTCTCTAACTCCAAAATCTCTTATTTATATAAGATAATTCTAACTAGCTTCCTGAATTAGCTCCTCAATATCCTATGTTGGTACCAATTCATCTTATCACATGTCCTAACAAACTTCACTCTTATCCCATATCCTAACAAACTCCTCATTATCTTAAGTCCCAACAGGATTGGACTATTGAGGCATTGCTTAAACAATCCTAATTATACTAGAATTGACATTGCTCAGACAAGCCCAATTATGATCAGTCTAGAGCTAGCAAGTGAATGAGTGTGATTGTTCACTTTTATATCTATTAGGTGAATTGAGACTATCACTTAATATAATACTTACATCTGACCTATTATTGTTTATAACATGATTCATTCCTAGCAAAAGTTTTCAGTCATATTTCTCTAATATTCCTTTCCTTTATACAGGATGATGAGTGATTATACAGTGGAGACGATAAATGATGGACTTACAGAATTCAATGTGGAGTTTAACGGTCCAAAAGAAAGTACTGTCAATATTCTAGAGCTGACCTAGTCTTTTGCTTGATGAAACTGCACATACAGTTGAGAAAGAGAAGTGTTGGCAACACGCCTCTTAGCACCCTTCCTATTAGGTGAAATTTACGTGGGTCCCACCCACCACTTTGAAAATGTATCCTTTAAATTGGTGGGACTTGTGTATAGTTTACTTAAGCATACAGGAAGTGTCTGAGGGAGAGTGTTAGGAGAGTGTGTTGCTCTTCAAAGTAAAAATAATTAAAAATAAAGTGCTTCTCAGATGAAGATTTTCTTTAAAAAAATCCTTTTTTACTCCCTCAAGGACAAAAAAGGAAGGGGCAAACCTTAATTAGAAGTTCCTTTATCTCTGCTATCCCTGAAGATATACATTTGTTATATTTCTCTTTAAGTTATCCGGTTATTCATTGATCTGTTACATTTGTAATTGTTGCAGGCCTTTATGAAGGTGGAGTTTGGAAGATTCGTGTTGAACTTCCTGATGCATATCCTTACAAATCCCCTTCTATCGGCTTCGTGAACAAAATATACCACCCGAATGTTGATGAGTTGTGAGCACTTCATTTGCTTATCAATCTTTCTATTTAATGTAATTTTGCACTGTTCTGGGTTGGCACTGGATTTAATACTTGAACCCTTTACCTCTAACTCCTTTTAACCCTTAGTTCAATTAGTTCATGCCAGTTGAGCTATCCTTCCTATCCATGGGCCCATGATATATGAACTGCTTTCTTTTTTTTATCTGGTGTACACACCAGTATTTTGTTGTTTTTAGCTTTTATTTTGGGGTTTTTACAAGTGGGGTATACAATTTCTTCACAGAAACCTGTGGATTATGACTGATTCTAAACTTACCTTTTCTCCACTGCAGATCTGGCTCTGTATGCTTGGACGTAATTAACCAATCATGGAGTCCAATGTTTGGTAATTTTGTTACAGGCTTTTCATTGTAAAAAGTTTCAAGTATCTGAAGTTTCAAATTCTATTGAACTGTCATATTATTTTGTTCATATGTTGGTAAATAATTATGTCAAAAATTCAACAGGATTATATGGAATCTCCATCTTCTTAATGTGTATAGATGACCAAGGTTTCCGTTGTTTCAGATCTTCTAAATGTCTTTGAAGTTTTTCTTCCACAACTATTGCTTTATCCAAACGCTTCAGATCCTTTGAATGGCGACGCAGCATCCTTAATGATGAAGGATAGAAAGTTGTATGACCAAAAAGTTAAAGGTGAGTATGTTTTTATTTATGGTGATTAATAATGTTTTTTTTAAGAGAGGAACTATACATAATGAAATTGTTTTTTGGGTCAATGATCCCACTGCATTGGTTGCCTCAAATCTATTACAGTAATCCATAAAATCAATCTCCTAAATTTAAAGAGTTCAAGTTGCAGATAGAATGGTTAAGTCATCTATATTTTGTTCTATGATATTATTAAGGGTCCGTTTGTATTGATTTACTTTAGCTTATTAAAAATGTTAATGTGGTGTTTATGGGGACAGAGTATTGTGAGCGGTATGCTAAGAAGGAAAACATTTCCAACAATGGTACAGCTGATGGTGAAGACACCGACGAGGAAGACATCAGTGAAGCAGACACCCAATCTAGTGATGATGAAATTCCTGGTCATGCTGACCTTTAAATAGTGCTCTTCAAGTTTAAGGGTC
The DNA here is from genome assembly GCF_029867415.1 of Vicia villosa. Lineage (NCBI taxonomy): Eukaryota > Viridiplantae > Streptophyta > Magnoliopsida > Fabales > Fabaceae > Vicia > Vicia villosa. Next base: position 372,999 of record NW_026704963.1, on the reverse strand, counting down.
CATGTATTATTACACACATTTACTTGTTTAGTTATAATCATAAGATGTAGGGTTATTTCTATGTACTATTTTTCTGCCCTTGTAATAACAGTTATCCTGTATAATAATTTCTTATAAAATATGTTATCAGGGCTTTAAGCTTTAAATTGTAATTTGTATATTAATATTTGACATATTTTTCTTTCCAAATTTAAGGAAACCAGAAATGTATCGGTAAAAGATACATGTTGAAGGTCTTAGTTTCGTCTCATAATTAGCCAACTTTATTTTATAATTGTTGAGATGTATTTCTTCCTTGCTATTGTATTGATGTATGATTCATGAGCATTTGCAATTTCTTCACAGATTGCATATTTTTCTTTCATTCATTCATAACTTTGTAATAAATATTTGGACTCATTCATACTTTGTATAAGTCTTTTGACTCTGTTGTCAGAACCAGAGGAAGGTGAATTTTCACTGTATTCAGGAGTAATATTTATGGAAGAAGCACTATTTACAGAAGGCAAACTGGCAAAGCTAATTTCCTGAACCTTTCAAGGGGCGTTTCATGTCCAAGAATTTGTGGATTTACTTTGAGGTAATTCATCAAGTATGACATTTAAATGTTCACAAGGTGAAACTGACTCACCTATAGCATGGTTTGAGTTTATGGTTGAATCAATTTTGAGTAGGAATTTGGAGATTGAACAATTTTCAATTGTTGTGTTTCTGAGTTTTGAGCTAAGTTGGCATAGTTTTAGCAGGTTAGCTGTTGGAAATACATGTGAATTTTATCCCAGAGCTGCCACCAATTCTCACATCAAATGATATGGAATGGAAGCCATGTGGGAAGGAGTTGGCCTTGTTGCTCACAAACGTCAAATGCTTTGGATTTACAAGATAGTGGCGAAGCTTATGATCTTTGATGATGACTGACTCGACCTGCTGACACCAATGTAGTTCTCAGCTAAGTTTCTCAGAGATGGCGAAAGAAGAGGTATGTGAGACGTGACAGGCAACATCAACATTTAGAATTAAATTTCTGTTATAATGATTGAATGAAAGATTGGTCTAAATATATAGAACTTTTTAATGACCCGTGATAGCAGGTGCTAGGCGCAAGGATTGTTACAACAGTTCTAACTGTCCTGGACAGTTACTGCAGAGTAAGTTTCTAGTAAGTTTTCATGTGCTTGAGTTAGACTAAACTTTTCCTTTAATATATATACCAGACACATACTTCATCTTGTACAATACTTTCTTATTTTTGGAAAGGAGGGTGGAATTGCACTCACCTCTTAAGGGGCTGGAAGGGGAATGGGGCTAAAGAAATATCATGAGCTTAGCAATCCCATGAATTTGTATCTTCTTTATGGGTGAGAGGTCTTGAAACTGAAGTGAGATTTGTTAAAATTTAAAACCCGAAATTTTGTCTGGTTTTATGGAAAATGGTTGAAAAGAATTAAGAAAGAAAAGAAGAAATAAACGGCTCCCCGTTTGCATCACAAAAGTAGAGATGGAAAACTTTTGATTTTTTTTTTTTTTTTGGCATAGATCCGAATAAAACTGAAAACATTAGTTCATGACATTAGAATCACTTGTTCTTTTAAAAAAAAATTAGAATTGCTTTAACTTTCGTATTATAACAGATTTTTCGATAGGCACTGAGCCACTAACTTCACTAAAGTTAATAGTACATAATGATTGTTCCAATATTATTTGAATTTCAATGTCTTTTTAAGTTATTGGATCGTCATTAAGCATACACACTGTCACTGGGATTTGGCTTATCCTACAAAATCACGTTCTCATGCAGAGAGCAGGACGTTCCTACTGTTTTGTTACAACTATATTATATATATCAGCTGAATGAATCTGTGAAGAAAGTCTATTTTTCTGACTTCTTGCATTGCCAATCTAATCTTCACTAACCATTTTTAGACGCATTTGCACACTTCATTACTTTAGACAGACAAAAGCATAAATTTAATTAGTTGCCACGCGTGCAAGAAAAGTGGACCCTTTCCTTTTGCTTTTCTCATGTTTTGATTTGAACATCACCAAACATGACAAAGATTTACTACAAGGAGACCCTATTGCTATTAAGTATGATTCATTTGCAACGCTAATCATTTTAATTATGGTGCAAATGAATAAAAAGAATAAAGAAAACACTCATCTCACTCTATAGGGTGCATCCCTCACCTCTGAAAATTAAAAAATGCCTTTGTTGTGTTTTGAGATGTATCACTGGACACAACAAAAGCACTTTCGAATTTTCAGAGATGACATATTTACATCAGTTCAGAGGGGACATATTTACATTAGTTCTAGTATTTCATGCAGCCATCCCATTTTTTTAAAAAATTATTTCGGAGACGCGTTTTTGTATATTATTTGGGATGTATATCCGTAAAATCTTATATACATTATGGTGTTTTTATTCACTGAACTGATTTCTTTAACAACCCAGTGACCATTTTGAAGATGCATATTTGGAAATGTTAAGCATGAAATTGAATAAAACACCCCCTTGCATGTTATTCTTCCTCATGATCAAAGGGAGCTTCACTCTCAAAATCCTTAGAAAAATTCTTTCATTCTCAAACAAATTTTCAACACAAATCTTTGTCTCGCAAAACACCAATTTCTATCTAAAATATATTAGATAATGAACTCTTGAAGCCATGATGACATCAAAAGTTATCAGACTTGCCATTAAATGTCACACTACTTTTGCGGCTGTTGAAGCTAACAAAGCTCCAACTCTATATTCGGTAAAGAACGATCCATTTTTAGTGATTTTTCTGTCCGCTCATGCGTAAGAAGATCTTGCTCCTCCAAAAATTAACAGGGAACATTTCAAGCCTTTATGTTCTTCTAACCTATGTAACGGGCTTTGCCAAGGCCAACCTTTGTAAGAACCTCCTTCACAATTGCTAATGCTTTGATAGGAGATACTTTTGAACATTCAACAACTACAAGCCAACTTAGGGCTAACTTAGGCATGAAAGGAAAAGCTGATATACTTAATAATGTCTACAATTTGGTACAAAAGCAAAACTTGCAAGCTTTAGGAGACAAGATACTCAGAACTGAAGAGAATATGCAATGATTTTCTCCAAGAAACAAAATTAAGCGCGAGGCGACTTCTCGCGACGACCACAAAGTCATGTCACAATCGACTTTGGTAGATGCAGCCTCACTGCGCGAAGCATTTTAAAACCAAAAGACATTAGACTCCTCCACTAACTCTAGAGGGTGGAGTGACAACCACACTCCATCTAAAACTCACCATCCTCACAGTTTGCCAACACAGCGTTCCCAGAATATGGGAAAGGTCATCACATATGTCGCGACCTTTGAGAAGAAGAGGAATTTATTCTCCTCACGCATTTTGGAGAGTAGAATTTCAAGGCCCCTTGATAAAATGTCAAAGCTGGAAAGATATGACTGTTGGGGATCCAAACGAGAATGTTGAACATGTGAAGAATAAGCTAGACTATTACTACACCCTGGGAATTGTGAAGCAAGAACTCTTTGTGTTAACTCTCAAGGGAGCTGCTATGAATTAGTTCAAAATCTCCCAAAAAGGATCATAGACTCGCGGAAAGAATTGTACGGTTTCTTCACGACTCAATTCACAACTCAAAAGAGGAAACTCACCACAATGGTCGTACTTAGCATGATCATGGAAAATATGAAAAAATCCCAATGAGAGTACATTAACTGATTCACCAAGGTAGTAATAGAAGTGGGAGGTACAAGTGACAAATTAAAATGCTAAATATTTAAGAAAGCACTCAGATCACACTGTATGTTCTTAGAGAAAATAGGGTTGGAGGGAACTTGCAATTTAAGCGAGTTCATGAATAGGGCTCGAACATATATCAATTATGAAGAAGAAATCCTAGATGAAAAGAAAATCCAATAAGTGAGAAACCCCAAATATGATTGGGCTCCAAAAAAGGATAATAAATGTCACACAGATGACACGGAAGTGAGGACCCCGATCTAGATTTTCTGCACACACTCCTTTAAACACATAAAGGCAAAAAATATGTCGAGAATGCACAAACATTGAGTTTCAAGAGGTCTCTTCCATCACTAGAGGTCTCTTCATTGAAAAACCCCCTTTAAGGAGACTATGAATAGGAGGATTTCTGAGTTACATGGAGATCACCAAAGAAGAAAGAACAACCCTCTAATGGGAAGTCGAAAAGGACATCCCTCGGGTTCTGAGATAGTGAAAAGGTAGGTGGAATCTTGAATGAGATTTTCCCATTGGTGATAAATACACCAATGGCAATTTTTTTATCTATCCATGATCCTCATTGATTTGAGGGGTGGGTGGGTGGAGATGTGGGGAGGTCTTGCGAAATTATGTATACAAAACTTTTCAAGAAGCTTGGACTGAGAAGATAAAAGTTGTGTCCATACGAGGGATATTATCTATATGCATTTAATGACATGGTAACTCATATATAGGACTATATGAGGTTGATGGTCACCTTAGGAAAGGGAGGGACACCAAGACGATCGACCTGTAATTCTTGGTAATTCCCTAAAATAATGTCGGCAACTCCATCCTAGATAGATCCTTTGCAGAAATTTTGGATACGATGGATTCCCCGGTCCATCCCAAATTAAAGTATCATAATGTTCACGACGAACCTATAACAATTTGCATCGACGTGTTGAAGAACAGAGGATACCCAAAGCCTTGCAACGCGACCAAAGAGGAAAAGACAAAGAGAAGGCAATGAAGATCAATGTGGCCTCCCTCATCAAGTAATTTGAAGAAATGGTAATCAAACCCCTAAAATAAAGGACAGGGGATTCTGACAAGCATGAAGAATTAACTAGCCCTTGACAGATTCGGGAGAAAAATCTAACTAAAAACCATGGCAGATTGGGCAATGATGTATTAAAACATCTGAAGGATAATAAACAGAGATCATGTTGCTTGGTTAAACATATCAAATATGTATATAATACTCTCCTTTTCAAAATGAATGAGTAAAGTTTCATCAAATTACCTTCTTTATGGTCATAAAGGATATCCACAAATCAGGGATGTTTTATCGCAAATGCCACAAGTATACAACTAAAGCAATTAAAACCCCACAATTAAAATCAGGGATGTTATGTCACAAATGCCACTGGAGTACGACCAATTAAAATCTTGCAGTGAAAGTCACATTGATAAAAATAATTAATCACAAAGTCGTAATCCATTCTTACCTCATATTGTTAGCTAGCCACCTCAGGGGCAAAAGTGAGCTCTCACTACATCTACCTCAAAATAAGTTTAAACTTGGGGGAAGGAAGTGGTACCGACCTTTGGTCGAGCACAGTCCCCATAGATGTCCAGTAAAAAATTTAGACGCAACCTCATAGATAAAAAATTTCTCAAAGAAACATACTGGGGGAATTAAAACGACACCATACCAGGTAAAAACAACGGTAAGCAAACAAATTGAGAGAATGCCGCAAAATAATAATTATGTAATTCACTTACAACAAATATTACACTAGTTAGATTTTTTCCAAACAAAAAAAAAACACAAGGCCGACCCGCACCCAAAAAGTCCAATTTCCCGTCCACCATCTCTTGATCATGACAGACTTGATTTCAAGATATGTGTATAGTGGGATGGAAAAAATCTCATTTGTTGCAGGGAAATATCAAAAGAAACCCGTAAAACGAAAAAAAAAGTCTTTCACAGACTTCACATACTCGTTGTATATCTCAAGGTTTTCATGACGCATTCCTGAAGACCATCCCTAGCTGTCTTCCAACCTTCCCGAGCCTCGTTCAGATATAACTCCAAATCCTCCACCCTCTTACGGAAAAACTAGAATTCCTGACCCGCCTTTGCAAGAGCGACCTTAGTCGTGGACAACACCGACCGCACATACGATATAACTTCATCTTTCTTCTTCATCTCTTGCATAAGAGATTGCACATTTCATCTAATAAGTAGGGCTATCCAAAATTCTACACATCAGTCCCTATCTCTTACAACAAAGCAGTTGTTTTGGTAAGCTGTTCTACATATTAGTCTCACTCGATAGTACGAGCAGTACATGTTCCTGAAGCACTTTCTTCTCCTTCTGAAGATGGTCTTGAAAGAAAACAACTCCTCTCCCGACAAAATTAAAGGCCAAGATAACTGACACCTAGTAAGTCTGGTACGCTAGTTCAACCAAATTCTATTTTCGAACAGCCTCATCCTTGCCCAAAAAATATGTGTAATCCTCCTAAAAAATAGAGGACCGAAACTCCTAACCGTTTGCGAACCAGTACAGGTCAGAAGAAAAGGAGACAATGCATCCATGTACGATGTTGTATAAACACGAAGGCCAGTCCACCCTACATTTTGACCGAGCATACAATGATGAGTAGACAAAACATTCCCATGAATCACGCTAACAACGAGCTTAGTAACAAGGCTCCCTCTAGTTATTACCAATGACGAACATAGATTAATTTATACCATGACTCGATCTAAAGAAGCTGGAACTTTCACTTGAAACAAGACATGAAGGGTAATCATGATCTGATTGGCAAGGGACTTTGTACATAGGATTCTCCCAGAAGTCAGCCTAGCATCAACAACTGTAGGCAAAGGGCAACCCCAGGCGTCCTCTTCATTTGGATCATCGTGTTATAACACTTCATCTTATATGCAAAATCAAAGATTAATTAGAAAAAGAGAAATAATGGTCACGCAAATAGTGCCATAGAAAAGATGAAGCGTTCCATATTACTCAACGAATATGACCTTCATGTTCTCCCTCGAAGTGACTTCCACTAACAATTGTGTCTCTATGGACCGCTTATTTTATTTCATTGGTATCTCTCCTGAAGGAACAACACTATCAATATAACACAAATCTTCAAAGAAGATTACCAATATACTCTTCATATAAATTTCTTCCTAGGACAAGTAACTACATACATAAGACCGAGCATCCACCAAGAAATGGCTATGGCACCATAACTTGGAGAAGATGTCTAAACATTGATAAGGTGACTCAAAATATATATATATTGTAATGGTTAGCATGAGCCACCCTGCTAAGAGGGATAACTAGGTGGTACTAGTCCTTAAGTCCTTCATAATCTCTGAATAAACCTCATACATCTGGTACTCTTCCTAAGGGAGACCATACCATGAACTTAGGCTAAATAACCAAAACTCCATTGGACCTTGAAATATAGGTGGAAAAATATTTCCTAAGATGGAAAACCTTTCTTTTGTTTGCACTAGTATTAAAAGACTTTTATACGAGCCAAACTCAAAGGGTGCAGCCGTGAAAGAGCAATTACCATATGGTTTATAATGCCTACTTCAAAATTGTTGAAGGGGAGGCTAAAACCTATCAAAGAAAACACATATTTATGGAGAGGGGTGACACACGCATTGTAATTGATACAAATCTCTTGTCCCTTTTGAGCGAAAGCACTTCCCAATTTGAGGAAGGATCTGGTTTGGTTAAATCATGCTACATGCGCCTTCACCTATGAAAGCATAAGTAGTCTATCGTCGCCCTTTAGACTCAAAATTTAAAGTTGTCCATCTCAAAAGAAGTTGTCAAACATAGTGATGAAATAATCGTAAGAAAAGCCTAGGGTCAACACAAAGACAAACATTGCGCCTTACCAAAGCCATCTATAGCAAAAGAATTCACTAGCGCACAAAGCAGAAAGGAAAAAAACCCATGACTCCCCCAAGACCCTAATGCAGTAATTAAGTGGAAAAAAAGTGAATGTTCACACTTGAACATTAACTCAAACATATATACTAAAAATGGCACAAACACATATCGTTGGCCAATGATAAGATTGGCAACGATATAAGAGGTTGCAGAAGTGGGAGAAGAGCTTTCAAAGGTTCACAAATGGCGAAAAGGGAAACATGGTATCCACAAAAATCTTTTTATATATCCATCAAGGGAGATGAACCATGCAATCCTTGATATTGAGAAGTGCAAACCGCACCATCAATAATTAAGATTACATGGCATATTATTCAAGAGCACTCAAATGCCGCAGTACTAGAAGAAATTATTAGCGTCAAATGTAGGAACACATGTTGCGACATACCTGCAAAACGCTGCTAATCGTGAGAGAGACATTTAATACACTTTTTTCCAAAGACACCAATTTCCCATCAAAACTCTTTTGTTTTCTTCCACCATAGGTCAGATTGAAGACGATCCCTAAAAAACCCTCACTCTACAACGAAGGAATAAGGGCTTGGGAGAGATGTACTGGGTCATTTGCAAGGCCCACAAAAAGGTCCGATAACAAACATTAAAGAGAAGACATGCGAAATAGGTGGACCATCGCCCCTGCCAATGATACATGATCACACTCTCCGTCATATCTCTCATTATTGGATCTAATCGAAGGGTAACCCACACAAGATGCAGAATCACACACAAACGATTTTAACCACCATAATATATAATGATCACTTTGTGCCATATTAGGTAATCAATTCATTCCCACTCTCATACTACTTTTTACTCAGTAACTCATTTGGACATTGGAGTGCTAACCTTGTAAGTCCACTCTTCTCCGTCGTGCTGGAAACTTGCTCCACCGTACCAAGACTTCATTTCACCACTTGAAAACTATTTCGGGTTGACCAAAATAGTCCCACAATATTTGACAATCAAAGTTAAAGGTAATTTATATACAACACTCACACTCCTCAACCTAACGAGACACCTTTTCTAAAAAACAAAGTCGTGAGGGTTCTCACACTAAAAACAGATAATACCTCATAGCCACAATGACAAACTTTAAATCAACGAGAACATTGGCGCTAGAAGGGGGGGGGTCGAGCTCACATGCTTGCACCCTGCTCCTTAGCCTAAATTAAAGGGGACAATTGTTCCTTACTGACCAAAATAGTCTTACATTACATGAGAATTGAGACTAAGAGTTGTTTATATACAACCTCCACACTCTTCAATCCATCGAGATGTCTTTTTAAAAAAATAAAACTATAACAGTTCTCATCCTTAAAGAGGAAAATATCTTGTCGCTGCAGTGGTGCAAACTTGAAATTGACCAGAGCATTTACAAACTATTTCTATATTATTATTTAAATATCAACTCTAACTATAATAAGTGAGATATCCAACCCTAAACTAAACGCATTGGCTTTCATGTTATAATTTTGGAGCATTTACAAACTATTTTTATATTATTATTTAAATCAACTCTAACTATAATAAATGAGATATCCAAGCCTAAGCTTCCTACATGTATAAAACGCATTGACTTTCATGTTATAATTTTGGAGGAACATTGTAGCAAACTAACAGTGTATGAACAAACTTGTTATGTTTTGTTTTGTTTTGTCTTTTTGTTGTCATAAGCCATGGATAGTAATTTTGGTGCAATCATGTAGGAATAGCTTGAATTCCTGAGCATGTTACATGCCACTAATATTTGCAATGATTTTACTCTATTAAAAAGCAGCCACCCAACAAATATAAACAGCTTTAGAGTTTAAGACTCAGCATGCTGTCTTATATAAGTCAACATTTTAATCATTTGGTTTTTTAACTTTTATTTTGTTTTTGCTCTTGTAGCTTTCTTGTTCCACATACAAGTCAAAATGTAACAGTTGCATGAAATTGTCAATGCACTAGATGTGGTGTACACAATCTCTGTCCCCTATTCATTCCTCTTCCATTCATCATTTTAACTATATGAAAAGAGAGAAATGTTCTTTACAAAATCTGCATAAAGAACATACATTTTGGTTATTCACCATATTGTGTCACATGGCAGCATCTCCATCTCCTCGATCGCCTCTTGCATCGCAAACTATTAACGACGGAAATATTAGTACTGCGAAAGAAACGACAACTTCTTCATCCATAAGCAAAATCAGTCCACTGATTTTGTTAGTTATAATAGTATTAGCAATTATCTTCTTTCTCTATGGACTTGTCCAGTTAATTTTATGGTTACTGATGAAAAGGCCATCCTCTTCATCTCATTATAATTCCAATAGATTCCAAGAATCGGCCCGAACCCGATCTCTTCAGAGGCAACTACAACACTTATTCCACTTGCATGATTCAGGTCTTGACCAAGCTTTCATAAACACTCTTCCTGTTTTCAACTACCAAGATTTATTGGGTTTGAAGGAGCCTTTTGATTGTGCTGTGTGTCTCTGTGAGTTTTCTGAACAAGATAAGCTGAGATTGGTTCCTATATGCAGCCATGCATTTCATATGAATTGTCTTGACACATGGCTTCTCTCAAATTCTACTTGTCCTCTTTGTAGAGCAAATATCTCCAACAATAGTTTCCCTTTGGAGAACGTTAATGTTGTCGAGGATTCTTTGGTTCTGTCACATAGGTTCAATGTGAATGGTGATAAAGAGAATATTATTGAGGAACAAGTAGGTGACAAAAGGGTGTTTTCTGTGAAGCTTGGAAAATTCAGAAGCAATGGATTGGAGGATGGTAGTAGTTGTAGTTTGGATGAAAGGAGATGTTATTCAATGGGTTCATATCAGTATGTGTTTTGTGATTCATATTTGCAAGTGGTTTTGTCTCAATCTTGTTGTGAAGAAGATGAAAATGGAAATGTGGAGGGGAAGAGGATAGGGAATAGAATCAAAGGTGAGAGTTTTTCTGTTTCTAAGATATGGCTTTGGTCTAAGAAGAGCAACATTCCTAGTTCTAATACTGTTTTTCCTTGATTTTCTTGTTGTGCAAGAAACTTAGAAAGGTAAATGTTTCATGTGAAATCTCCATTTTCTATTTAGAGATGTATGTCTTAATTAATAATTATAATTACTAAGGTTTATGTTTGGTTCTTTTACTTTCTCTTTCAACATGTGAGTTGCATTGCATCATGCATGTCTCTAAGGTATTAGCAGGATGATACTATTATAAATCATTGTAAATTTTGAGATGAGAAAGAGTTATGTGTTTCGAATTCCAGATGTGAAACTGTCTAATAGTAACATTGTCCAATAACAATGTTCTAAAATTTGCTCAATAGTAACATTGTCCAGTAACATTGTCTAATAGTTTTTACGGTATTTTGTCTAAGATAATTCGAATCATCTTTGTTTCTTTTATAAAAATTGAGTTGCTAGCATATATAGAATATAAAAGAGAGAACTAGGTTGTGCGAGGATTCTCGTGTTAAGAGATTTTTGGTGAGACTCTCGATTTAGAAACACATTGCAAACTAGGAATTATTATAGAAATTATTTAGGGTTAATGAACTTTTTCGTCCCTTTAAATATTTCAAATTTCATTTTTAGTCCCTCCAAAATTTTCCTTCAAGAAATCGTCCCTTCAAAATTTTTCTTCCGAACTATTGGTCCCTAACGTCAAATTTCGTAGCTAATCGGTGGCTAAAATCGTAGCTAATCTCTAGTAAATTTGACATTAGGGACCAATAGTTTAGACGAAAAATTTTGAAGGGATGATTTCTTAAAGGAAAATTTTGGAGGGACTAAAAACGAAATCTGCAATATTTAGAGGGACCAAAAAGTTCATTAACCCAATTATTTATGTTTTTTCCTTTGTACTCTTGAGTGAAAATCATTGAGAATTGAAAGAAAGAGAAATGATAATGAACTCGAATAACTTTGAATGAGCCTCAAAGAGGCCGGTCTATTAAGTACTTAGTCCGGAAATAACATGAGAAGAAATTGGACGCTAAAGGGCGGTATCACACGACGAGCACGAGATGTCACCCAGTTTGGCCCAATATGCTTTGGACGGGGATCACCCGATCCAATTCAGTGTGTTTCAACAACGGTTCACATAAGGACGTGTGAAGACACATATAGAAAAAATAACTATAATACCCACCAATCTAGGAAGGTAACGACATCCTCTATTAAGGGGGGACTGATTCCTCCTATCCCGAAGACCTGGCCGAATGGACAGGTCTTAGATTTGGTTCCTTAGCAATAACTTGGCCAAAGGGCTAAGTCTAAAAATAATTAAGTTTTTCAAATATCAAAACCAAAAAATAACCCTGTTGCACATCTCCTTGAAGGTAAGATATTCTCTATTGTACTTATAACAAGTACATTTGGCGCCTACCGTGGGACCTGATAAAATTCTAAATTTAAAAATATTATAATTTCACAAGTTCAATCTTTAAATTAAAATTAAAAAAAGTAGTCATCACACACAACAAAATAGTATAAAATATAAATTCAAATAAACTTTGAACAAAAGTCTAATTGTTACATAAATTTGAATAACAAAATAACTTGTCTAATAAATTTAATTTTATGAAAGAAAAGTTGATCCAAATAAGTTTTGAACAAAATCTACTTAATTTTTTTTATCAAAACGACGTCATTTTGTAAAAACAAGTATTTAAACCGTCAGTTTTCTAAAATAGTTGGTTTTATGGTTTTTATCGGTTTTGACCGATTCTGACTGGTTTACATCGGTTCAATAGTTTATCCGATCCAACAATCAGACTTAATCGGTGCCCCCTCCGATTTTCGGTTTAACTGATTCGATCGACCAGTTCGGTTTTTAAAACAATAATTTCACTAGTGAGATATTTAATTGAACCTTCATCTTAGACGTCACTTAGTTGATATATTGAAGGGAAATTTATAGAGAAAAATGTCATCTAATTTTTTTAGGGTTAAATATGTTACTGGTCCCTATAATTAACCTAAAATCTAGTTTTAGTCCCTAAGAAATTTTCGTTCAAAGCCTCATAACATTTTCTGTCTCTGTCGTCTGTTCCAATTAACGGAAGCCTACGTGGACGCTTACTTGACAATTTTTTAAAAATAATTGGACAAATTCTAATTTTCACGTTTGAAAATAGTTTACAACTCATTATTAAGTACAATTTTCTTGTAACCAGACGTTGTTTGTATTCGTGACCTAATTCCTCGTCTCTTTCTACTAGATCTAATTCGTCATCATATAAGGAAGGTTGATGTCATATTCTAGAACAAGTGATACGAAACCCATGAGCATGTCTCTGTCCTCTATGAGATGTCGTCGAGGAAGGAATTGTGGTTGTGAAGCTCGTATGATTTCATACGCCTGCAAGAATGGTCGCAATAAAGGAAGGCTCTTTTGAAGATGTCCATTTTAGCATAGTGAAGAAACTTGTGATTTATTCATATGGGATGAATATTTGGTTGAAGAAGATGATAACGGTGTTGAATAGGTAGATATTAACAAGTTCGAGGAATTGGAGATGGTTGAACTGTTGAGGGAGTTGTATGAAGGTTCCAAGAAGAAGAACATGAAGCTACAAGCAAAATTGAGATAAGAGGCATGGGCTGGAGAAATCAAGTTTTTCTGTTTTGTATTTTCTTATATGATTAATCTGTACCTAATAATGAAATGTAATTGTTGAAGTAAGGTTGCTTGAGCAATGTAATCATCGTGTTTCTAATGGAATTGTGTTGAATTTTACTTGATGATTGTGTAATTTTGATAGTTTGTTGCTTTAATTGAAAGAGTTTAGCTTAAATACTGACATAAAAGTGCCTTAGTTCTACTAAACTTTTGACACAGTTTGACTAAATTTTGGCATAGTCAGTCCATGAATATTGCCTTAGTTATGCTACAAGTTTGACGCAATTTGCCTAAAATTTGGCATAGTCACTTCTAAAATTTGGCATAGTCACTTGTACAATATTGACATAGTTTTCCTCAATTATGGCATACTATGGCCTAAAACATTGACACAATGTTCCTAAAAATTGACGAACAACAATTTGAGGTCAATAAAAGATGTTGCACCATACAATTTGACAAGCAATATGACAACAAATTGATTCATTAAAGTAGCATACCCAAAATGATCCAATACATGGTCTTAGATTGTAGCCTAACCAAAATACAAGTCACTGCTCATAGATTGCAACATATCCAAACTACATAGTAATTCAATTTCTTCAAAATACACTGATGGATACAACTTAAAAATTTGCAAAATACAAGTCACTGCTCATAGATACTACATAAAATTCAAATCCTTCTAATTCTATCCTCATTTAGTCAAGCCTTTTTGAATTTCGTCCCTACTTTTTTTACCCCTCTTGATTGGTTGTTTTGAGGTATCCTCTTCTGTGAGTACAACTGGATCTTTATGGTGTTTTCCAGGCCCCTTGATGTCTTTTGTTTTGAGTCACTATTTCTAGTAGGAACCACAACAACTCTGACTTGTTTCTTCTTTGGAGCCATACACTTGACCTAAATTGTCAATTAATAGTCATGATCAAACTTAAATGACAAAAAAAAGTAAATCATTTTAGCATGTATAATCAAACTTACAGGATCACTGCAAGTTGCCTTGACATTTTTCTTGGAGGTTTGAAGACCTTGGAAGGTTTGACTTTTTATGCGCTCCCAAAGAACGTTCTGATACCACATATCTTTGAAGGGCCTTGGCTTACAACAGACTTTTGTTTGATAGGTCTTAATTCAACTTTAAGAGGTGGAAAATCCGGACCTTTCAAACCTTGATAGTAAACCTAGACATGGAGTTTGCCCATATGACCATAATAAACTGTATTGTTTGCTAGAGTCACCCTCCACTATCCTTTTGGCAATCTGTCTTGCCTTAAATGCTCTACAACCAGGGATTTCAGTAGCATACCTCACCCTAACATCTGCAATTATATCATTCAACTTCGTTTTATTATTGTTCTTCATCCTATCAACAATGACTTTTGCAACCCAATCAACTTTGGCACTCTTGTTAAAAAATTGTCTTCCACACTTATGTTTAGCATACAATGTCTTAATTTTAAATGTTGTTGATGTTAAGACTTTATTGTACAATGCAGTGTAATTACATTGTGATTTTTCCTTGCAAACCACCCTACATCTCACTGCATCAATTTTCTCAAATTTCACATCCCTCTCATTCAATACATTATGTTCCAAAATATAACTCTTGAACTACTTTAATGATGAAAATTTCATTCCCACCTTGAACTTAAAATCCTTTGTAATTCTATTTTTCTCATTGAACCTAACAATATTTAGCATATCATCACCATTGTCATCTTTAACACCACTATCAAGCTCACCAGTCTTGTACTCATCTTCAATTACATGTTCCTTACCCATCTCTGGTGTAATAAAACTATGTTTACTCCCTCATTGGAGCCTGCACCATGTGCAACTGGTATGTTTGTGGGCTGACCAACAAAAGCCTCATCAAAACGCCCATCGAATCCATTCATCCTTTCTTTTTCACTATCTTCAAATTTGATATCCTTCACAGACTTATAACTATAATCATCATGAGTACATGAATCAACATCATCTTCACCTTTTATCCCATTGTTCCTCTTTCTTGCATTTTCCATAAATGTTGCATCCCTTATAGTTGGTTTTGGCTCAATGTATATTTCAACCTCACATTTGTAGTTTTGAACAAAGACAACTAACTCAAATGCATCACCATCATCCCTAAATGGTTTTAGATCAGTTTCTATACTACCTTCACCATGTTTCCACCACATTCTAACATTATTGTATTCAAACCTAAGATCCATTCCCTTAATTAAATCACACGCCTAAAAAAAGACCATCAATCAAGATCTTGACCATTAATTGTGTAAACTTCCCCACCTCCATGCTTTAACATAAGGTCTTTTACAAAACATCCTTTGTGTAAAATACTACCTTAAAGACACCTATGCTTACACAATGGAGGGAAATTGGCAGTCAACAATGGACCCGCATATTTGACTTATTGTGTAGAAAGCCATATTAACTAAATACACTACAAGTAAAATACGAACCCTAGACCAAACTTCAATAAAATAGAATCTAAAGTTAAACATGTGGTCCTACCTCAGATTCAATGTCGATTGACCACAAGCATGCACCTTTCAGGATGATTCCGGGACCATAAAGCAAATGTGATAAACTTGGAAACAAATATCTGCAACCGAAACGAAAATATACAATGTGTTACAATAACCATGTTGAACCAACTGGAAACATTTGTTTGAAGAAGAAAGGAAAGGAGTATAGAACGAACCTTCTGCTCAGACCTTGCACTTGAACAAGAAAGTGATGGACTCGATTAGGATTTCCAGCAAGAACGAAAACCCCCTTTCTGTGCTAATTGAAATCCTAATTTTACTCTAAGTGAATATATGAGTGTTTTAATTTGTCTAATTAATAATAAATACATGACATCTAATTATTCAACATGACATCTAATTATTCAACATGACTTATTTTCAAAATTTTAAAAAATTGCCAAGTCAGCACCCATGTAGACTTATGTTAAGTGGAATGGAAGATGTGAATGAAAAATAGAAACAAAAAGCTTTATAAAAAAGAATGAAAATATTCTAAATAAAACAAAATTGTTATAAACATTTATACTAGTGGATGTCCATCCCTCTTCTTATTGTTCATCTTCCTATTCCACTTCAATGTACATGATTTTCTACCTCCCTTGGGTCCTATAAATAAGACCCATATTACAATGTAAAGTTCACCCTTGAGAAGAATATAATACAATGTTACTTGTTCTCTTCTCTTCCTATCTTTTGATCTCTATATAGTTTCATTTAGTTCATAATACGTTATCAGCACGACGCTCTCAGGTATGATTTGGAGGAGATCATTGTTTTTTTTTTATATTTATGATATTCAGCAAATATAATCATATTAGGACATTTAAAATTTTGTAATTTTATTGTTCAATGATTTTATTGTAATTTTATGGTTAAGATTATGTAATTTTATTTGTCATAGAATTGATGTATGTTTAAGAATAGGGTTAATAGTAGTTTACCCCCCTGTAATATGAGCGTGTTTTGGTTTACCCCCTACCGTTGCCAAAGGCAGGTTTTGGCAACGGTTTTTTTGAAAAAACCGTTGCCAAAAGGTAAGGAGGGAGAAAAGCAAAATTCGCTAACATTACAGGGGGTTGAATTACTATTAACCCTTAAGAATATTATATAAAAAAAAATCTCAGGTAGCAACTCAACTCTAAGTAAGATGGGTTGATGTTGTTGAGGTTGTGGATAACACATGTGGCTTTACAATGATTCCAATTTTGATGGATAATGCACAAAAAAATTTAACTGTGTCAAAGGATTAAAAGGTGGATTTGGCTTAAAGCATGAAAGAATTATTTTTGTTTATTCGGTGGAGTTGAATTAGAGAAAGAAGAAATAACTTTTTGCATCCCATAAGGATGGTTATAATTCCAACGCATCCTAGAAGGATGGTTATAATTTTTAGATTATTGTTTGTAACAAAAGCAAAGCATCCCTAAAGGATAGCGAAATAACATTGTATGGTTCATGAAGAACTCATAATGCTTTATTTATTTTATTTTTTTTGTATATGTAAGATGTATTTTGTCACTAAATTGATATTTTTTTTATAAAAAAAAAAACAGATTTTAAGACTAATGTGACAATCTAGTTTACTATTGTGTTATTTCTAAATATTAGAATTTACAAAAGTATTATTTTAAATATTAATATTTAATATTGCCCTTATGATAATTATCTCATTATAATATTTTTATTTCTTTTATTTTTTATGATAGAACTACTAAGTATGTCAAATCTCACAAAATTGGATTTGGGGCTCTTGATATTTCGGGAAAGAACTATTTGACATGGGCCCTAAACGCCCAAATTTATTTAAGCGCAGAAGGTCACGGTGACACTATTAAAGAAGGAAATAAATCATCTGATCAACAAAAGGCAAAAGTCATGATATTCCTTCGTCGTCACCTTCACCAGGATCTTAAAAATGAGTATCTTACCGTAACTGACCCACATGTCTTGTGGAAAAATTTGAAAGATAGATATGATCATCAAAAAACGGTTATCCTACCAAAAGCTCGATATGAATGGATGCATTTACGTTTGCAGGATTTTAAAAGTGTAAGTGATTATAATTCTACAATGTTTAGAATAACTTCTAAGTTATTATTATGTGGAGAAAAAGTAACTGATGAAGATATGCTAGAAAAAACATTTTCCACTTTTCATGCATCCAATGTGCTCCTGCAGCAGCAATATCGAGAAAAGGGGTTTATTAAATATTCTGACCTAATATCTTGTCTTCTTGTGGCTGGGCAAAATAATGAACTATTGATGAAAAATCACGAGGCCCGTCCCACTGGTACAACTCCATTCCCATAAGTGAATGTGGTAAGGCACGACCACTATAGGAAAAATCGTGGTCGCGATCGTGCATACGCACGTGGTCGTGGTCGTAATTATGCTCATGGTCTTGGTTTTGATCGTGGTCGCAATGGGAATCATAAAAACACATATTTCCACCCGAAGTGGAAAAATGTTGAAAAGAATGAAAAAGAGGGTCAGAGTAGCAAAACAAATGAAAATATTTGCTATCGTTGTGGAGGAAAAGGTCATTGGAGTCGCACTTGTCGTACTCTAAAACACCTTGTTGATCTTTATCAAAAATCACTGAAAAATAAAAAGGAAAGGATCGAGACTCACTTTGCTAATGAAGATGATGATCAAGATTACGGTAATATGGATGTTACCCATTTAGATATTGGTGACTTCTTTGCTGATCCAAATGGAAAAATTGATCACCTTATTGGAGATGGAAGTGTCAAGAAATAAAATTTATGGAAATTTTCTTTTTAAGTTTTATGGATGTTTTTAATTTTATTTTCTAATAATAATAAAATGTGTTTTCTACTTGTTTGTTTACATAATTTACTATTTAAATAATTTGTGTTTTTAGTGTGCGCTTATAACTTATTGTTAAAAAAATTATTATTGTTCTTAGAATGAATATGGACACTAGCTCCAGTAATGAAGATATGTGCCTTGCTGACAGTGCAACAACCCACACAATTCTCAAGCATAAAAGATATTTCTCTAATTTAGTGAATCGAAAAACTGATGTTAGTACAATTTCTGGCACCTAAAAAATAATTGAAGGCTCCAGAAGAGCCCATATGTTGTTACGTGGTGGAACAATATTGCACATTGATAATGCATTATATTCCCCCAAGTCCCATAGAAATTTATTAAGTTTCAAAGATATCCGCCTAAATGGATACCATATTGAAACAGGAGATGATGGAGGGATTGAACATCTGTGTATTACAAAACACAATTCAGACACAAAATGTGTAATGGAAAAGCTATCGACTTTATCCTCTGGCCTGTACTACACTTATATTAGTACAACTAAAGCACATGCAACTGTAAACCAGAAGTTTACAAATAATGATAAATTTCTAATTTGGCATGACCGGTTGGGCCATCCCGGTTATATAATGATGCGAAAAATAATTGAAAATTCATGCGGTCATCAATTAATGAGTAGGGAAATTATTCAATCAAATAAGTTCTCATGCAGCTCTTGCTCACAGGGGAAGTTGATAATTCGGCCATCACCAACAAAAATTGGAAATGAATCTATCAGTTTTTTAGAGCGTATACATGGTAATATTTGTGGGCCAATACACCCATCATGTGAACCATTTAGATATTTTATGGTTTTAATTGATACATCAACTAGATGGTCACATGTTTGTTTGTTGTCAACTCATAACCAGGCGTTTCCGAGATTGCTAGCTCAACTGAATCGAATAAGAGCTCATTTCCTCGATTATTCTGTCAAGAAAATTCGTCTTGATAATGCTGCAGAATTTTCATCTCAAGCATTTAATGAGTATTATATGTCTATTGGGATTGGCATTGAACACCTAGTAGCACATGTTCATACATAAAATGGACTTGCAGAATCATTTATTAAACGAATAAAATTAATTGCAAGACCACTGATTATGAGATGCAAGCTCCCAGTTTCTGCTTGGGGACATGTAATTTTGCATGCTGCAACATTAATTTGCATCAGGCCAACGAGTTACCACACCTCTTCCCCTTTACAATTAGTTTTTGGTAAAGAACATAATATTTCCCATCTAAGAATTTTTGGATGTCTAGTGTATGTTCCAATTTCTCTACCACATCGCAATAAGATGGGTCCTCAAAGGAGGATGGAAATATATGTTGGATATGAATCTCCGTCTATTATAAAGTACCTTGAACCAACAACAGGAGATTTATTCACTGCTCGTTTTGCTGATTGTCATTTTGATGAATCAAATTTTCCAGCATTAGGGGGAGAGAATAAGAAGCTGGAAAAAGATATCAGTTGGAATGAATTATCATTATCTCACCTTGATCCTCGAACAAAACAATGTGAACTAGAAGTTCAAAAGATAATCCACCTGCAAAACTTAGCAAATCAATTGCCAAATGCGTTCACTGATCCAAAAGGTGTGACTAAATCATATATACCAGCTGCAAATGCTCCAATAAAAATTGATATCCATGTTGGACACTCTAATGAGTCTCAACCACGCCTGAAGCGTGGTAGACCAATCGGTTCCAAAGATAAAAATCCTCGAACAAGAAAGGGAGCTAAGAATTAAGAAGGCCCAAGTGAGGATTGTCATACCCCAAAATTTGCTCACCACAATTTTATACTCAAGCTCATTTGAATATCAGACGCTCAAGACTTGACTGACTGTACTCTCTCCTAAACAACAACCTCTAAACTAGGGTTTTGATCTTTGCAAAGTAAAATCAAGTTATAATGCCTCAAATGGACCCCATGGCCTCTCATATGACTCATAGTATCCTCATGACAAAATTCAAGCTTCAATTCATAAGATTGTTCAGTCAAAAGTTCAAATGATCAACAGTCGACTAGTTTGACCTAAAAGTCAAATGTGGTCAAAGTATAGTCAAGACTTCTGATTTTTTGTCAACGATCTCATTTTGAAGTATCATTCATCATTTGATCAAGGATTGATCATGATTCATCAATAAAAGCTCCAAAATCATCAAAAACCTAAGTTTCTAAATTAGGGTTTTCATAGGAGAAAGTCAACTGAACTTTGACCAACCATAACTCCCACATGGAACATCAGAAATTTCCCATCCAAAGCTAATTTTGAAGGAAATTGAATTCTCTACAATTTTGTCTCTCACATGCCAAGTCTAAAAATGCTTTATTTGAGAGATATGGATCAAAACATTACAGGTCCTTATTGAAAGTCAACCAAAAGCAGTTTTTTGTCAAAGCCAATATCATCGAGATAAAATCCTCAAGTGAAAAAAAGCTTCCAAAGTGGCTTGTAGAGGACATCTTGAGGTTTCCAAAAAGTCGTAGAACACCTTTATATGATAAAAATTGAAGGAGTTACGACTTGTCGAAGTTGGTGAAATTTTGAAGAAAGACATGAAACAAATAAGGGTTAAAATTGAATTTTTTCCAAGTGGGCCTAACTTTTTATGTTGGAAATTGGTTTCTAATATGGTCCACGACCTCCAAGCCCATCCTTGCATTTTCCCATGATTTATTTTATTTATTTTGGATTTTTATTTATTTAAATTCAAATTAAATCAAAAGATAAATCAAGAAGAAACCAAATATTTGGTTGGAGATGTGATATTAATCAATTTCAATCATCAATAATACCTCATGACCAATATAATTTTGTGCATAACAATATTGGTGAGATTGGATTGAGATTGAGTATGTTTAGAAATATTTGCAAATCAATTTCAATCAAGCTACCAATCATGGATTCAAGAAGATTCAACAAATTTTCATTAACCTAATCTCATCCAATATATATGTGCAAATTTCCCAGACACAGGAGAGGAGGATTTTGCAGACAGAAAACTTGAACCGATGATAAAGAGGGTTGAACAACTATACTACCAAATATAGGAATTCACCATTGAATAGCACACAAAATACGTAAACAAGAAAGAAATAAAATTCTGAATTTTTCCTTAAAGCTGCTGCCATGAGGCAAGCTGTCTTAAATACAAACATAACCCTAATGGGTCAAAACGGGTCAGGCCCAACAATGAAATAAAAACTATAAAATAAAAGTGATTATTTGGGCACAAATCCTGTCATCCATGTGGGCTGTTTCTTAATACGATTTGGCCTTCTATCACTACTATCCGGCCCAATAACAACCTTGTCCTCAAGGTTGTGTGTAATGTTGGTGGGGAAAGCCCAATTTGAAGGTCCACTTGCGGATGCAGCTCCCATAGTGGAGAATTTGAAATTTGGGCGGTGGGAAACAGCTGTAGGCAGACTTGGATTTTGTGTAACAGTAGGGTAGGTGGCGCCAGGCTGTAAAGGAGTATGGGGAGACTGAAAATTAATTGCAGTATCTTTTACCAAGATATTTGGGGCCATGGAGTAAGTTGGGTCACGTGAAGAGTTTACAGCAATCAACGGTCCAGATTGTGGCATAGAGGTAGGTGGGGTAATGGATGGAGCAGATTTGTTTGTGATAGATACGTTGGCCAGAGGTGTACTTGAAGTGGGACTTAAATGACTTTGGATGCTTTTCTGTTTGCTCATAAACATAATATCTTTCTCTTTTCTTGTTTGAGAGGTACACGCCAAACTCTCTTGCCTTTGTCCTTCTTTTTGAAACTCCCCTTTTCTCTTGTTGTCTTCTCCATCTAAAATATTCGGTTTGTTTCTCGTGAGGTCTGAGACTGAAGGTTGTTCTGTATCTTTTGCATGCATCTCAGTTGGAAACGGAGCGAAGTGCGAAGCCGGATCCTTGCCATGGTACGCGCGCAGTTGGGAGACATGGAAAACGTCGTGAATCTTGGCCGATGACGGTAGATCCAGTTGGTACGCGACCTTGCCGATTCGTCGTAGTATCTGGAAGGGACCAAAGTAACGCTTCGAAAGCTTCTGTGAGGTCCGGCGGTTGACGGAGACTTGGCGATAAGGTTGAAGTTTAAGCCAAACAAAATCTCCTTCGGTAAAGGTACAATCGGATCTTTTCTGATTTGCATGTGATTCCATTCTCTGTCTACTGCGCTTGAGGTTTAGTTTAAGTGTTTCTAAAAGTTCTTTTCGGTGTTGCAGGTTGTCTTCCAAGGTTGGAATGTTCGAGCGACCACGAGTGTAGCGGAGAAGAGATGGTGGTGGACGTCCGTAGAGAGCCTCGAAGGGTGTCATGTTAATGGCAGAGTGATGAGCCGTGTTATGCCAAAACTCGGCGAGATGTAAGTACTGAAACCATTTTTTTGGATTGTCGCTCGTGAAGCATCTTAGATAAGTTTCGAGACAACGATTAGTAACTTCTGTCTGTCCGTCTGTTTCAGGATGGTAAGCTGAACTATACTTCAGCATTGTACCCTGTGCTTTGAACAATTCTTTCCAGAAGTGGCTGAGGAATAAAGGATCGCGGTCTGAAACAATGGAAGATGGTATACCGTGCAAACGACAAATCTCAACCGAAAACCGAAGTGCCAGATCCTTAGCTGAGAAGTTAGTTGGAAGCGCAATGAAATGAGAAAATTTCGTCAATCTGTCACAGATCACCCAGATAGTGGTGTGTCCAAACGAATTTGGTAAGTGGGTGATAAAATCCATGCTTAGCTCATCCCAAACCATTTCTGGTACATTTAGTGGTTGTAATAGTCCCTGTTTCTTCTGTGGCATATATTTGTTTTGTTGGCAAACTAAACATCTTCTCACAAAATCTTTTGTATCTCTGTAAATACCAGGCCATAAGAAAGCAGCAGAGATGCGAGCCAGAGTGGGCTGGAGACCGGAATGACCAGCGGAAGGTGTGGCATGATATTCGGCAAGCAATACTTCACGCAAATCTGCAGAAGAAGGTATGAATATACGACCTTTATAAAACACGAGTCCTTCTGTGATTTGGAATTTGGTTTGCAGTGTTGGGTCATTTTGTATTTTTGTGATAAAAGCTTGTCCTTCTTGAGATGTGTTGTAATGTGTTTTTAATTGCTCTATGAGGTGTGGAACTGGTGAAGAAATGGAGAGCAGCACAGCATTGTCCTCAGTTGGTCGGCGGCTCAAAGCATCCGCAACCAGATTTACACGACCAGGTTTGTAAAATATATCAAAATGAAACCCCTGTAGTTTTGCTGCCCATTTTTGTTGTTCCGGTGTTTGTATTGTCTGTACCAGTAAGTTTTTAAGACTCCGTTGATCTGTATATATATGAAAATGCCTGCCGATTAAATACTGCCTCCATTTTTTTACAGCTTCCGTAATCGCATACATCTCACGGACATAAACAGATGAAGCCTGAAGCCTGTTACAAAGCTTTTTGCTGAAAAATGCGAGAGGGTGACCTTGCTGTGAAAGAACTGCGCCAACAGCTACACCTGAAGCATCAGTTTCGATGACAAAGAGTTGGGAGAAATCTGGAAGCCTCAAGACGGGAGTTTCTGTCATTTTCTGTTTTAAACTTGTAAATGCGGTCTCCGCTGCTGTATGCCAATGTAATTTAGTGGAATGTAATAAATCGGTGAGTGGAGCGGCGAGAGAGGCGTAGTTACGAACAAAACGTCTGTAGAATCCGGTGAGGCCTAAAAAACCCCTGAGTGTCGTGAGCGAGCGAGGCCTTGGCCACTCTAGAATAGCTTGAATTTTATCAGGATCTGGGGTTACACCATCACTTGAAATAATATGACCTAGGTAATCAACCTTAGGGACAGCAAAAACACATTTGGATAACTTGGCATAAAATTGATTAGTTAAAAGCAATTCAAGAATCAACTTTAAATGAATAATGTGATCAGAAAGAGAAGAGCTGTAAATTAATATATCGTCAAAGAAAACTAAAACGAACCGTCTTAAGTAGGGGCGAAGTAAATCATTCATTGTCGATTGAAAGGAGCTAGGAGCGTTAGTTAAGCCAAAAGGCATAACCAAGAACTCATAGTGCCCGTCAAACGTTCTGAAAGCCGTTTTGTGTGTATCCTCCGGTGCTACCCTTATTTGGTGATATCCAGATCGCAAATCGATCTTAGAAAATATAGTTGCAGAACCCAATTCATCAAATAGCTCATCTATTGTTGGGATGGGAAAACGATCTCGAACAGTAACTGCGTTCAAAGCACGATAGTCAACGCAGAATCTCCAACTACCATCTTTTTTTCGAACCAATAGGACAGGTGAGGAATAGGGACTGTTGCTGGGTTTGATAATGCCTTCTTGAAGCATTTCATGAATGATACTAGACATAGCATCTTTTTGGGAATGGGGATACCTATATGGTTTAACATTAACCGGTGCAGAATTTGGTAAAATGGGTATGTGGTGGTCGTGTAGCCTAGGCGGTGGTAAACCTTGGGGTTTTTGGAAAATACTGGAAAAAGAGTGAAGGAGAGTGGAGATGTTTTTGGGAATTGAGGTAGGTAAGGAGTCAAGAGATAATAATGTGGGGGCAGTAGTGTTCTGATCAAGGTTTGAAGAGGGTTGGAATAAGAGTAGATGGATGGAAGCTACTGAATCTGTGTTTATAAGATGACATAAATGGTTATAGGAAGATGGTGTGGGTAGCGATTTAGGATCCCCTTTGATTGTGATGTCATTATTGTTATGGGTGAATGAAATTTTTGGGATAGAGAAATCAGCCACAAGTGGTCCTAATGTACGAAGCCATTCCATGCCTAGCACCACATCGGCGCCTTCAATGGGCAGTAAGTGAAAAGGGATTGTGAACAAATTATTTTGTAGTGTAATAGGTACTTGGGGACATAGGCCAGAGCAACGCAATTTAGAACCATTACCCACCATGACCGAGAAGTTTGGGATAGGTGTAGTTGGTAATTTTAAGTGCTGGGCTATGCGGGGTTGAAGGATGTTGTGGGTACTGCCTGTATCAATTAAAACTGTAACTGTTAGCCCATTGATGTAACCACTAAACTTTAGGGTTTTAGGGAAAAATTGTCCCATAGCTGCTTGAGGGGATAGTTGAAAATAGGTCTCAGCTGAATCTGTATTAGTAACAGATTGGTCAGCTTCTACTTGATCATCCATGATAGAGTCATCATCATCAACCAAAAGTAAAAGGAATTTTCCTGCTGCACATTTATGACCTGGGATGAATTTTTCATCGCAATTAAAACATAGGCCCTGTGCGCGACGCTCTTGGAGTTGACTGTTTGAAAGGCGGCGTATGGGTAAACGGGTTGGATTAGGGTGTGAAACTGGTTTCGGGTGAGTTGCATTTGTTGTTGTGAGGTGGGGCTGGGTGTTTTGGCGGGCTGGTGGGCTGGGTGAAAAGGGTTTTGTATATTTAGGTTTACATTCTCTTAGCTTAGACTCAATCAATTTGGCAAGACCAATTGCTTGAGAGATGGAAGTGGGTTTATGAATAGCAATTTCATGTTGAATCTCAGGTGTCAATCCTGAAATAAAACAATTTAAGATAGCCTCATGCGATAGACCAACCACTTGGTTGCCCAATTTTTCAAAAGCAGCTTGGTACTCCACAACAGAATTTGTCTGCTTCAATTTGAATAATTCCGCTTGATGGTTTTCAAAAGTAGAAGGGCCAAACCTTAGTTCTAAGGCTTTTGTGAAAGAAAACCAATCCAACAATAAATTATTTTGGTGCATCCACTTAAACCAACCTAAAGCTTCCCCTTTCATATAAAAAGACATCATAGAAAGTCGATTTTCGGGTGGTAATTGATAAAAAGTGAAAAATTGGTCAGCTTGAAATAGCCATTCGAGGGGGTTAGACCCATCAAAAACAGCAAGTTCTAACTTTGGGGTGCGAAAAGTGGGTAATTGCGGAATCGGGAACGGTTGGGTGTATGGAATTTGCTGGGGAAAAAATGTAGGGATGGAATGATTGGGGGAAAAAGCGGCTGTCCCAAGTGAAGGGATGAAGGTCTGGTCTGTTGAAAAGGCTGCTATTCCCAATGAAGGAACAAAGTGCTGAGCTGTTGAAAAGGGAGGAATATAATGGCTGTAAGGTATGAAGGCAGGTGTTTGGGAGGTGGGTATTTTAGAACTACTAGGGACGGCGGGTTGAGTGGGTGGTTGGGAATAAATAGTGGAGTTTCTATTAGGGGTGCGTGTGGGGGTAATTATAGTGGACATTGTAGATGTGGTCATAGATGAGGAAGAGGTAGTTTGAGGAATACTGAATGCTGACGCTGCTGTGTGAATAGTGGGGGTAGATTGGGTGGTTTTTTGAGCTACTAGCTTTGTAAGAATGGACATCATAGAATCATACCTTTTATCTGCAAGTTCTCTATCATTTTCCATCCTTGTGTTCAGCTGTTGCATGTCCGTCGATGCAAGGGCAAACCTTTCATCAAGCTGCTGTTGTGTCTCTTGTAGAGCGTTATTAAGATGAAGGGTGGAAGTTTGTAAAGCTGTTTGGACAGCTTCATCAATGATTTCTTTGGAAGATG
Source organism: Vicia villosa (assembly GCF_029867415.1). NCBI lineage: Eukaryota > Viridiplantae > Streptophyta > Magnoliopsida > Fabales > Fabaceae > Vicia > Vicia villosa. The sequence continues at coordinate 345,753 of NW_026704963.1, read as the reverse complement.
GGTTTGGGGGTTTTGGAGGAGCCATGAGAACAATTAAATGAAAGCACCAATGATAAAGAGGGTTGAACAACTATACTACCAAATATAGGAATTCACCATTGAATAGCACACAAAATACGTAAACAAGAAAGAAATAAAATTCTGAATTTTTCCTTAAAGCTGCTGCCATGAGGCAAGCTGTCTTAAATACAAACATAACCTTAATGGGTCAAAACGGGTCAGGCCCAACAATGAAATAAAATAAAAACTATAAAATAAAAGTGATTATTTGGGCACAAATCCTGTCATCCATGTGGGCTGTTTCTTAATACGATTTGGCCTTCTATCAGAGCTTCACTTTTTTCAAAGAAACACAAAATCGTTTTGCAATTGTGGGAGGTTTGAATGACTTTCTATCATCTAAACGCGACCTTTGGAAAGTGGGGAAACGATTCACGTCAATTTCCAGACGAACAACACGCTGAACCGCACACATAAGGTCACGGTTTGTCTCCACCAAACTCAATCTCGTTTTCGTATATTTGTGCATTATTAATATGTTTTGATTGCTTGGTATGCCTAAGACGCTTGTTTCTAATGTTTCTGGATACGTTGATTTGCGATTCGTGGCAAGGATGAGGATCCACCATTGTTAGGTCACAAAAGCTTTGATTTGGGGCTTTAAGGTGCAGGCGAAATTGGACAAAACTAACGGTACCATTGAGTTTGGGAGATGATTTGTAGTCGAACCGTATCATGAAACATAATTTATTTGATGTTTTCGTTGAGATAGAGTTTAACAGGTTTTAACTATGAAGGAGTTCGCAGCAAACTCAAAGCCAAATCGTAGCAAAGAAAAATCAGAATCATTGGAAGGGAGGAACAGTAGATGGCGCGCTATGTTTCGTTTTAAATTTAAAAGGCTTGTGTTTTGATATATATTATTTGGCTCTTGTTCTGTTGACAGCAAGCGAAGCATGGTTCAGTGGCAAAAGGGCTCGTTTAAAGGTCTTCGTGTGCAAGGGCAGGGGTTCGATCCCTGCCTCTTGCAGATTGTTTTTTTATAATTTTCTTTGAGTGATTTCTATTGCAGATCCAATGCTGTGCACATACGCAAGTCCACAGTACGCCTCCCAATATTCAACCATCCGATCTTCACCCAGTCAAATCCAACGCCAGGAAGCTGCAGGATCATTCCATGGACTCTCAACCAACCACATGGAATCAAAAGCTAAGTTTTCTATTTTTTTTTATTTCTTTTACATAGTTTCTTTTTATTTTTCTTTTGGTTTATTAAATATTTATTGTCTAAAATCTTTTTATATATTCATAAAAGTTTATTTTTTTATATTGTTTATTTTAATTTATTTCTTTTATCGAAAGTTCAATTTTTGTTTTATTAATGATTATTTCTATTCTAAAATTCGATTCTATTTACGAAAATATTTTTAATCAATTAAATAATTAGGATTTAATCCAATAATTATTTAATTGATATATTAAATCAAACTTTCGATTTTTTTCTGTAATTTTTGCCATTATTTAAAATTGTTTATATTATTTAATGGTTTCTAACCCTGATTTATCCCGGTAAACCAGGGTTGTAGATCAGTTAATGCACTAACATTTCTCTTCTTTATACCCAGATTTTCAGGGTTAATCAAAGATCCGTCAGCTACGCGCCATGCCAATCAAAAAGCTAAGTTCTAATCCTTTTCTTATTTAAATGTTATTTTATCTTTTAATTTTTGCCTTGTAGGTTAAATTAGGGTTTATTTTCAATGCCAAGGAATTCCTCCTACACTCACCCCTATTATTGTCCGTTTAATTCTCAGATGTTCAGAGTCAATCGAAGGTTCGAGGAAGATCAAGGCTGAAGATGTGTAAATTAATTGTTGTTCTTTCTTATTTTCTGCCTTTATTTTTCTGTTACCCTATAAGGGTTTTATTGTAATAGGTTAGGTTTTATTTTCGCCTTTTAATTTCCCCCATCCCCGCAGGTGTTTATTGTAATAGCGTAGGATTTTAACTGTTTTATTTTCTGCCATGGTTAGTAATCCTAGGGAGTGCAAGCCTGCTAAATAACTTAGATCACTAATTACAAGATAGATGTAATTGAAGTTAACCACTTGATTGTGCCACACACACAACTTTAGGGGAACCCCTCTCGTTGCCTGTTGCCTCTAATTGTACTAAATAGTCATGTCCCTCGATTCCGAGGATACCTAAAGCAAGGTTTCCTAAAGAAATTAAAAATCATCTAGTCCCTCGATGTTGCCTCGGAAACATGATGATTGTCCCAATTGCTAAGGTATCCTCGCACGATGCCTAAGAAAATCAAATGACTATTATATCCTTCCCTTAGACTACCTGCCCTTTTTATGGCAAGGGACAGTCTTGTGGCGAACGATAATTTCTCGATGACCCTTCACATCCAATTGAAAGACTTCCTGCCCTCTCATGGTATGGATAGACCCTTTCGCTTGAAAAGCTAAAAGAACGATTTTTCAAACTTAGGGTAGGTAACTTTTAATTGCTTGCTCAATTCAAATTCAAAAATCTTTTCCCACTTCTTTTCAACGAATCTTTTCAAAAATACTACGCTTTTTTACAAGCTAAAGTTCTTATTTAAGTTTCTATTCGCACCCCACTTTTCAAACAATTCAAACATTTTGAAAACAAAGTGAGCTAAGCAATTAAGAGCCCAAGGAAAACCATGGATGCAAAGGGTGCCTTACACCTTCCCTTTGTATAAATTACCCCCCGAACTCAGTTTTTATTTAAAAGGTTTTTCTGTTCTTTTAGCCTTTCTATAAATTGGATAAAATAAAAGTCGGTGGTGACTCATGCTATCCGCAACATTTCAAAAAAGTCAGTTCACCATATTACAAGGATATAGAAAATCTAAAAGAATCGTCAGACATAATAGACATTTCATCTCTAGAAGAGATTGATCGGGTACCTGAAACTCATGAAAATAAAGAGATCTCGATAAATTATGTCCAAAATGGAATACAATGGAATCGAAACGAAGTCGACATTGATGATGTTTTTGCATACAATATAGCGCTAAATGAGATAAATGGCAAAGAGGATGAGGAACCAACGTCTATCAAAATTTGTAGACAAAGTGAGGACTGGCCAAAATGGAAGGATGCAATTGAAGCAGAATTAAACTCACTCTACAAAAGACAAGTTTTTGGATCTGTAGTCCGAATACTTGAAGGTGTGAAGCCAGTTGGATACAGATGGGTTTTCGTACGAAAACGAAATGAAAAAGGTGAAATTGTGAGATACAAAGCTCGACTTGTCGCTCAAGGATTTTCCCAAAGACCTGGAATTGATTTTGATGAGACATACTCACCTGTAATGAATGCAAGCACTTTTCGATATCTAATAAGCCTAGTAGCACATGAAGGGCTTAATTTGCACATGATGGATGTTGTAACAACTTATTTGTATGGTTCACTTGATAGTGAAATTTACATGAAACTCCCTGAAGGGTTCAATGTACCAGATGCGCACAACTCCGAGTCTCGAGAACGCTACTCCATAAGATTGAACAAGTCTCTCTATGGGCTGAAACAGTCTGGACGAATGTGGTATAATCGCCTCAGTGAATATTTGCTTAGAGAAGGATATACAAATAACTCCATTTGTCCTTGTATTTTTATAAAAAGATCAGGAAAGGAATTCGCAATAATAGTTGTCTATGTGGATGACATAAATATTATTGGAACTCCTGAAGAGCTCCCAAAAGCTATGAGTTGTTTAAAGAAAGAGTTTGAGATGAAGGACCTAGGAAAGACAAAATTATGTCTAGGTTTGCAAATTGAACATTTGGACAAAGGAATATTTGTACATCCAGAAGGCTATATAGAAAAAGTGTTAAAACGCTTCTATATGGACAAAAGTCATTTGTTGTCTACTCCAATGGTTGTTAGATCATTAGATATGGAGAAAGATCCTTTCAGACCTCGAGAAAAGGATGAAGAATTGCTTGGTCCTGAAGTACCATATCTCAGTGCAATTGGAGCACTAATGTACCTTGCTAATTATACACGTCCTGATATATCATTTGCTATAAATCTATTAGCAAGATACAGTTCTTCACCTACACGAAGACATTGGAACGAAGATAAACATATACTTCGTTATCTCAGAGGTACAATAGACATGTGTTTGTTTTATACAAAAGTATCCCAATTCGAATTAACAGGTTATGCAGATGCAGGTTACTTGTCAGATCCTCATAATGGTAGATCACAAAATGGTTATTTGTTTACATGTGGGGGTACAACTATTTTGTGGGATCCTTAATTCAGCACATCCAAAATACAAAAGTATCCATAGCAGCAACATCATCTAATCATGCAGAACTTTTAGCATTACATGAGGCAAGTCGAGAATGTGTTTGGTTGGGATCCTTAATTCAGCACATCCAAAATACTTGTGGTTTATCATTTAAAAAATAAAATACAACGATCATATATGAAGATAATACCGCATGCATCGCTCAATTGAAAGATGGTTACATTAAAGGAGACCGGACAAAACACATTTCCCCAAAGTTCTTCTTTACTCATGATCTCCAAAAGACTGGTGATATAAGCATCCAACAAATTTGTTCATGTGATAACCTTGCAGACCTTTTCACAAAGTCACTCCCAAGCAGAATTTTTAATCAACTAGTACACAAGATTGGTCTTCATCGAAGAAATGACTGTTCAAATGAGGGGGAGAAATGAAAGGATATTGTACTTGTCATACCCCAATTTTTGACCCTAAGATCACACATCATTTGCATACCAATCATCAATCAAGAAGTTTCAACTTAGAACTCTACTTGTGATGTTATGCTCAATTCATCTGCAAGGGAATCATCAAGCACCCATGTTTAGTCTTGTATATATTGTTTTACTAACCAAAATACCAAAAATATTGCCTTGTGCTTTGGTGTGTTTGTGTTTGGTAGGTACCAAGTCAAAATATTCATCAAAGGAGCATTTTTAACATTTTCACTGTGCAAATCGATTTGCATAAGGTGTAAATCGATTTACACAACTGTTTCTGCACCAGATTTGCTTCTGCCATCAGTGCAAATCGATTTGCATAAGACAGCAATCGATTTGCATAACTTTTTTTGCCCCAGATTTTGCCTTTTTCAGCTATGTAAATAGATTTGCATAAGGTGCAAATCGATTGCACCAGTGCGAATTTGGAAAAATGAAGGCAAATTTCAGCTTTTTGAAGTGTTGACATCATTTGCAAGCATGGGAAGCATGACTTAGCTCTTACATTTGATTATCTACATCATTTAATCATAGACCCTCATGTGATTGCATCAAGACCATTGGATTTCATTTTTGGCTCCAAAACCATTTCCCAAGCCTAATTCTATTTTCCAATCCTAACTCCAAGCCACAAAATTTCCCAAGCCTAAGTGCTATAAATTGAGGCACTCCCCTCTTCATTTTTCAAGCTTTGATAGCCAAGAAAACTCTTGCTCTTTCTCTCCTCACCTCTTCCAAACCCCTCACTCAAAGCTCTTTTTCTTCCACACAAATTAGTGAGTCACATCTTGAACCTCACTAATTTAGAGCTAAACCTCAACATAAACACTACTTTTTCTTCATCAATTGTGAGAGATCAAGGCTTGTGGTTGTGTGTTCTTGAAGAAGATTCAAAGTTTGTGAAAGATTTGGTAAAATTCTAGATCCATTCCATAATTCAAGATGTGATCCATTGTTGTTTATGCTTGATGCACCTTTGGTGCTACATTGATGAGTTTTGCTTGCTTACTTGATACATTTTCGTGCACAAATTGATCCAAGATCACAAGGTGTTTGGTTTTATGTTTAAACAAGTTTTCTTCTCTTGATTTGCTGTTTTTTTTGAAAACTGTGTTGTGCAAATCGATTTACATCTGGTGCAAATCGATTTACACAACTGAAAAACTGCGCAGATTTGAAAACAGAGTTATGCAAATCGATTTACACTCTGTGCAAATCGATTTACAACTGGGTAGAATGCTTGTTTTTGTGGTTTTTGACTTGTTTTTGGTTCTAACTCATCTTCTACTCCTTTCTTTTGATATTTTATTTGAATCACAAGTTAGAGGCCTAATTTCTCTCTAATTTCAATGGACTTAGGGCGTCGATAGGATGAGAATCCAAATCCGCAATATTAAGTGATTGAAATTATGGATGAAAGGAGCTTTTAATGTGGTTCCATCTTTTGTTTCTCTTTATTTTGATCGATGAAAGTCTTAATACCTTGAGAATTCTTATGGATTCTTGGTAAAGACTAGATCACTCACCATTTTTCTTTTCGTGCGGTATTGCTTTCGGAGAGTGATCTACATATCGCTTCTCTCGCATGCATTAGCACATAAAGTTTTGACCGGCCTCGTTGTAGGGTGATTTCTACATAAATCACTTGGCGATCAGCTTAACATAGCACAATATTTCGTGTCCCGAATCAAAAAGATCAAATATGGAAGGGAATTGTATGCGGTTGATTTAAGACTTATGGAGGTTTATCGCGTAGTCGCTATGATTTTATCAAGCTTGTGATAAATTTCTATTGAATTTAAATCCGAGTACATCCTTCACTCACCATCGATCTTCATTACTAACCTTGATAACATACTTGACAAGTTTCAAGATGGTTATCTTTAACATCTAACAATTGACTTTAATTTCCGCACTTTATTATATTGCTCTTTATATTTCTCGCTTTATCGCTTTATTTTATCATTTCATCATATTTACATTCCGCTATTTTTCCTTTGTCCATTTGGACGTTTATATTCCGCTATTTTCTCTTTGTCCATTTGGACGCTATGTTTATGCTTCCGCTATTTTTCTTTTGTCCACTTGGACCATACTTTACTTTTATGCTAAAACACTAATAAATAACAAAAATCTAAAAAACACCTAAGACTCTCTTTTGGACTATTGGTTACTATCCCTAGCATTTTGGAGATTCGGACTTATGGACTTAGTACCTCTGGACCCTCTTGATATTGTTACTCTGCTGTTATTCTGTCTGTCTGGCATTGGATTGTTGTTTGTTTGTATGTGCAGGTATTTCCTTGAAAGCCCTTGATGGTTAATTCCAAGGTATTGATATAAGGATTTTACCCGAAAACAGCCGTTACTCTGCCCGATTTTCGTCAGAATTTTAATGTGCTTAATGCAAAGTGGTGCTAAGATAATAAGTTCATCTGGATCCCCAAGTGGTAATGTTTTGGTTTGGTATTGATAAGTCCAAAGGATGGGAAATCTACCTTGACTCATAATGTCAAGTGTTGGCTTCTTATTTCGGTTAGACCGTTTCTTTCCTTAGCTTTTATTTTACGCAATAGGATAGCCTCTTCATCTCCTCCCATTCTTAAATTTTCAAAATCTTCTCCCTTTTTCAAAAACCTTCTTATGTTTGCAAACCTTTTCAAAACCTTTTCTTTTAAAAACATCTTTTGCCCTTAGTGGCCTTTTTCTTCAAAAAGTTTAGACACCGTTAATTGTCGAAACGAGTGGTTATACCCCATGATTTTGAAATTGATTGATATAATGAGATCTTTTCCGCGTGAGAGAGCTAGTGGCATACTCGTTGATTTTATCCGAGTTGGAGCCCTTCTTTCATTTGCGATGCAAAGAACTCATTTGTTCTCATGCTCAAGATCAATGGCTGAGTATTTCTCTCCAACGACGATAAAGTGTTTATTCGTTTTTAAAACGTTTTCCCTTTTAAGCGGAACTACATTAGCTCTGACTTCTCCATTGCACCGAGGAGGTATGTAGGCCCAAAGCTTAACGCTTTGCCGAGCTTATTTTAAAAATAAAACAAACCGTTTTTAGCACACACGACACAGATTTTCAAAAAGGTTCCTGTGGAGTACCACAGATATGAGGGGTGCTTAAAACCTTCCCCTTGTATAAACAACACCCGTACCTAAGATCTCTTCTTTTTGTTTTAAAAACAAACTCTGGGTTTTATTCGTTCTTTTCCCTTTTCCTTTGAAAAAATAAAGCGCGGTGGCGACTTTCACTGAAATATTGAGTCGAGTCAATCCTATGGCTTCGATCTCAGATTTTCCCCGCTACAGTACTCTTTTTCCTTCACTAGATTTTTTTCCCACTGGATTTTTTCTAGTAAGGTTTTAACGAGGCATATCCTCAATGGACATCCAAGGGAGAGTGTTATAAATATTTATACTAGTGGATGTCCATCCCTCTTCTTATTGTTCATCTTCCTATTCCACTTTAATGTACATGATTTTCTACCTCCCTTGGGTCCTATAAATAAGACCCATATTACAATGTAAAGTTCACCCTTGAAAAGAATATAATACAATGTTGCTTGTTCTCTTCTCTTCCTATCTTTTGATCTCTATATAGTTTCATTTAGTTCATAATAAAAATAAAATTTCAAGATATTTATAAGAACTAAAAATATATTTAACATTATTTTTAGGAAAAAAGGAATATACACTGACAGTGTAAAATAGTTTTACACTGTCAACCAATGACGATCATGAATCAGAACAAGTCATACTGAAAATTTAAGAAAACTTGTATGACATGGCAAAACGTTATATTCTAATTGGATGACAGTGTAAAACTTTTTTACACTGTCAGTGCATAACCATTAAACTCTTATTTTTAATATATTTAGTTGATTACAAATAGAGCTGTAATATTTATAAACATTGAATGGCAATTTAGGAAGAACGTTGTCTTCTAATTATCTGTTGATAAGTTGATAACATGTCAGTCTTTCTCAACTCAAAGTACTAAAGCGACCCTTTCCTCGTGTGTTGTGTTTAGTTGAAAAAGAAACAGAACGACTCACACTCACACTCACACGGGACCCTAACAATCCACCATCATCACCATGGAAACTTCTTCATCGGAAACCCCCACAGTTCGCGTCTTCAACATCCCACAATGCGCCACCGCCAAAGACCTCCTCAACTTCCTCGAATCCACCCTCGGCCCCTCCTCCGTCTTCGCCCTAGAAATCTTCACCGACCACTCCAACTGGAAATCCCGCGGTTCCGGCCGTATCCAGTTCGAAACCTTCCGAGCCAAATCACAAGCCCTATCTCTCTCCCTCAACAACAAACTCCTCTTCAACTCCCACTTCCTCCGCCTCTCTGCTTCCGACCACGACATCGTTCCTAGACCTTCTCTTCCTAGTAACCGTCTCCATAACGGTGTTCTCCACGCCGGTTTCCCTAGCGGTCCTGATTGCATGAGTGTTCTTCAGTCATGGGAAGGCGTTCAGGGTTGGATAATGCCTGAAAGGAATAGGCTTGACTTCTGGGTTACTCATGATGATCAGTGTTTTAAGCTTGAGATTCCTTTTGAGAATATGTTGGAGTGTGATGGATATTGTTCTGATGATTCTAAACCTAATGCACTTCTCTTGAAGGTAATCTATCTATTTGGATTAGTGCATGTTTGGATTCATTCATTTCAGTTTTTTATTTGGTGTATCTACTTTTAAGATCCTTTGGGAAAGCTTATGATTTTTGTCAGTAAGTTGTTTTCAGCTTATTTTCAAGATAGCTTATGAAAATAGTTTAACATTAGTTTATCTTTTGTTATAGAAATAACTTGAGGCCTGTGTGGATAAACAACTTATTTGCAGCTTATAGCATCCGTGCTTACGAAAATAAGCGCTTATTAATAAGGTTATATAAGTCATTTTTATAGCAAAAGATAAAGTAAATTTTAATAGTTTTTAAATGTGCTATGAGTTGTTCTCATAAGCTATATAAGTCATTTTTTTGTTTTGTTCTGTTATTGATTTATTGTATTTGTCAACAAAGTTACAGCTGGTTTCTCCTTTTTATTGTTTTTTCTCAGCTGAAATATGCACCAAGGATATATCAGAAAAAGGAGGGGCCAAATGTAGCTTCCAAGTTTAAGGCTAATAGGTATCGATTTTGTAAGGATAATTTTGAGTTTACATGGGTGCGTACCACTGACTTCACATCTTTAAAATCAATTGGGCACTCTACCTCGTTTTTCTGGGAAATTGTGGAAGAATCGTTTGATTCTGAAGTTTTTCAAAGTTTCCCGCTTTACAGAGAGAATTTGAAGGATCTAAGTCTGGAAGATGGGGAAGAATTATGTTCTCCAACTGAAACGGTTCCACTTGTTAAGTGTCGTTCGGATTCTAAGTTGCCTTATGAGGCCCTTTTTCAATTGAATTCTCTTGTTCATACGCAGAAAATTAGTCTTGCTTCAGTGGATGATGAGTTGATTGACTTATTGGCAAGTTTGGATGAAGAAACTAAGGCTGTGATTTTTCAGAAATTGCACAAGTTGAATTCCACTTGTTATGAGCCTCTAAAATATGTGAAGACTCAATTACATGTGCTTAGTATAAAGAAAAAAAGTGTTCTCCCATTACAACAGAAAAGGTTGGCGGATAATAACATAATGAGATGTCATCGAGCCTTGATTACCCCGTCAAAGATATATTGCCTTGGTCCTGAGCTTGAAACCTCAAACCATGTGGTAAAACATTTTGCAACATATGCTTCAGACTTCATGAGGATTACATTTGTTGATGAGGATTGGAGTAAGCTTCCAACTAATGCAATATCAACTAGTTTGCAAAGGGGAATCTTCGCAAAGCCTTTTAAAACTGAAATATATAAGCGGGTATTGAATATTCTTCGAGATGGCGTTTTAATTGGATCAAAAAGATTTGAGTTTCTCGCGTTCTCTGCTAGTCAACTGCGGTCAAACTCTGTTTGGTTATTTGCTTCTAATGACAAAGTGAAAGCAGCAGATATCAGAGAATGGATGGGAAGCTTCAACAATATCCGTAGTGTTTCTAAATGTGCTGCACGAATGGGTCAGTTGTTCAGTTCTTCCAGGCAAACTTTTGAAATGGCCCCTCAAGATGTGGATTTAATTCCAGATATTGAAATCACCTCTGATGGTATAAACTACTGTTTCTCAGATGGTATTGGAAAGATTTCCCAAACTTTTGCACGGCAACTTGCTCAAAAGCTAAAATTGGACCAAAACCGGATTCCTTCAGCATTTCAAATTCGGTATGGTGGATATAAAGGTGTCATTGCTGTTGATCCCCATTCTCTTAGGAAGTTATCATTGCGTAATAGTATGCTGAAGTTCGAATCCAAAAACAGTATGCTTTGCATAACCAAATGCAGTGAGTCAATGCCGTGCTTTCTTAATCGAGAGATTATATCCCTGCTGTCCACATTAGGAGTAAAAGATGAGGCGCTTTTGGCATTGCAAGAGGATCAATTGCAGTTGCTAGGGAAGATGTTGACTGACAGGGAGGCGGCTTTGGATGTTCTAGAAAGTTTAAGTGGAGCTGATTCAAAAAGCATTCTAGTGAAGATGTTGCATGGATTTTATGAGCCAAACAGCGAGCCTTACCTATCAATGATGCTCAAGGCTCATTATGCATACCAGTTATCTGATTTGAAAAGCAGATGCCGGATATTTGTCCCCAAGGGCCGAGTCTTGATAGGCTGCTTGGATGAAACTGGTATTTTGAATTATGGCCAAGTATTTGTTCGCATAAGTGTGACAAAAAGTAAGGAAAAGTCTGGAGATGAAAATTTAAGGGACGTCGATGGTGATGATAGCACATGTATTATAGTTGGTAAGGTGGTGGTCACCAAAAATCCTTGTCTTCACCCAGGAGATATCAGAGTCCTTGATGCTGTCTACAATGAAGAATTAGAAGAAAATGGATTGAAGGATTGCCTTGTATTTCCACAAAAAGGACCTAGGTATGTATATAATGGACTAGATTTGCAAGCATTTGATTGCAATAATTTGTTTTATTCAAGATAGAATACTTGCTTCTTTTACATTAATCTTTGGTCAGTGTGTTTTCCTTAACTCTTACATACCCTTCTTTGCGCACTTATAAAAGGGGCATGTCCTGTGGGGGTGAGGGGATTTAAAGGGTCATTAGCTAGGCCATTGTATGGCATGGCATTTCAAATTTGGAACATTCAACAGCCTCTTCTTGCTCAGTGCTATTATTTGCTTTTGCAAAAACAAAAGCCCCCTGGTTAAATGAATTTGGTGCCAATTTGTTATAGTTCGTCCACTGTATTCACATCCCCTAAGTTTTTCTGTCTGCATAAGCAGTTCCTTAGATTTATTGTTTGGTAGACAAGTTGATTGTGATATGATCTTTATTATTGTTCTTTTATCATGTTAGATATAAAACCACTCATAAGCTATTAGGCTTCCACTTGACAATTTAAACTTTTAGGAGAGTTGATTCTTGGCATGGTTTCAAAGTCTTTATGACTAAAATGATCAGAAGTTTTAGCATGAACTAGAGTAGGAAAAGACAAAGGGCTATTGCATGAGCGGTGTATGTAAGACTTAAAAAACCATTCACAAGCTTTCAATTAACCATTTCTGTAACTGCTCTTGAATACTTGTTGGGCCTACAGGCCTCATCCAAATGAATGCTCTGGAGGCGATCTTGATGGGGATTTGTTTTTCGTAAGCTGGGACAAAGATCTGATCCCTGCTGAAACTGTTAGCCCAATGGACTACACAGGAAGAAGACCTCGTATAATGGACCACAAGGTGACACTAGAGGTAATTTCTCAACAAAGTTGCTTGATTTTTACTTGTTTTCTGTTTATTATTGGTACTTCAAGTTGAAGTATTGTCTGGCCCTGAGACACGGGGTTCTATCCAACCATTTCCATTTGACATTTTGTCATATTACTACCAGTGTCTGTCAGTGTTATTTCCGGTGTTCGTGTTTGTGCACTGTTAATTTTCTTTTGATGAATTTAAAATTGCTCCTTATTTGTTTGTTACCTGTGTAGGAAATACACCAATTTTTTGTTGATTACATGATCAACGATACTTTGGGTGCTATCTCCACCGCACATCTGGTTCATGCTGACCGTGAACCAGAAAAGGCCAGGAGTAGAAAATGTCTGGAGTTGGCTGAGCTTCATTCCATGGCTGTTGACTTTGCAAAGACCGGAGCTCCTGCAGAAATGCCTAGAGCTTTGAAACCAAGGGAATTTCCAGATTTCATGGAGAGGTTTGAAAAGCCTATGTATGTATCGAAAGGGGTACTAGGAAAACTATACCGCGCCTTAGTTGAATCAACATTGCAAGTAAGGTCTAACATTGTCTTGTCGGAGAAGCTTACTGAAGAAGCATATGATTGTCAACTTGAGGTTAATGGTTTTGAGTTCTTTCTCGAGACTGCCTCAAGCCACAGAGAAATGTATGCACAGAAGATGATCTCTTTAATGAGCTTCTATGGTGCAGAGACCGAGGATGAAATGCTAACGGGTAACTTGCTAAAACGTGCTTCATATTTGCAGCGCGATAACAGGAGATACGGAGATATGAAGGATCGAATTCTGATATCGGTAAAGGATCTTCAACGTGAAGCTAAAGGATGGTTTGAAAGTGATTGTCAGCCGGAAGAATATCAACTTATGGCTTCTGCATGGTATCATGTGACCTATCATCCCAAATATTACCATGAAAGCTCCACCTTTTTAAGCTTCCCATGGATTGTTGGTGACATTTTATTGCATATCAAGTCTGCAAATAGCTCACTATAGCTATTGCGTTGCAGAAAAAAAATTGACTTGTAAGATTTGTCACTAGTTTCCAATGTAATTTTAATCGTATCATCTAACTAGAACATTATTGGCAGAATTAATGTAATTTTAACTGTTGTATCATCTAACTAGAACATTATGGGAAGAATTTAATCAATGTAGCCGATCCCACTTGGTGGAATAGGACTTGGTTGTTGTTGTTGTATCTATCTAATATTATACTTACTCTAATCTACTTCATATAAATCCAAAGTTACTATTATAAACAAAGATTGTCTTTTCATATTAATTGAGTTACTGATATATTTGATCTCTATATGGATTACATATGTCAATTATTCAATACACTTGAAAATAGAATAATGGTTTATAATACTGACTGGAGGAAGTATTCTCCACTTGTATTTATATTAATGGAAAATCGCTAATGATTAATACATTTAGCTTGGTAATATTTTTGTTAATGTCTTTCTCTAGTGCTATGTGCAATAGAGGATATATAAAAAGTGTTGGAAAGAGTTTTGTAAATAAACTACTTCTACAGAATAAAATAGGTGCACAGAAAATAGAAAACATGATATCAGATGAAATTTAAAATTTAGGATAAATAAGAGATGACATTAAAAAAAGACAAACATTTAAAACATAATTTAGGTGTATTAATTACTAAGTGAGGTCACATGGTATGGACACTAGAGGTAAATGAGGTCACAGGGGTAACAACAATGTAGTCAAATAGACATCATCATTGCTTCTAATTTAGACCGGCATCTAGGCTTACAGGAGCATTTGTTAACAGAAGAATAGTGGGTGGTGGTGTTTGTATAAAGCTGATATCAATGGCTGTATCTGCTGCAAGATACAAGTTTGAGGTGTAGAATTCATTTGGTGATGCAGGCTGTCACATACAGGTTATCTTGATTTTGAAGGTATATAGGATTGGGTGGTTCAGCATAAAAGATCAAATTATGGGGATCAGAGGACGTACCTGGGCGCGACAAGGATATGCAGTAGAGGGATGAAGCTCGGCCGATTGCTTCAATTTTGCCGCAGTGTGGATGCGCACACAAGGATATTCAGTAGAGGGATAAAGCACACTGCTTCATCAGGACTAAATTATGGCTTGAAGGGGCTATTGGAAAATTGATTCGCATTGGCTGGTAGGGCTGTTCTTGTTCTTGCGAGATGTGAAAGACTGTTAATTTGGAAAAAGTTTCCTGGTATAAAGAAGATATTGAGGTAGGGATTATTGATCTAATCAAAGTGTGCTTTTAAAAGCATACTCTTACTATGAAAATAATATATGGGAGAAGGATCAGATGTTGGGTCTGCTCATATGCCTTTGGCTATACTCATGTAGTTTATAATTATTAGAAGCGTAGTATAAGATAGGCTTTTATGTTGTAGCATGTGATATATTGCACCATGCATTTGTATGTTTAAGAAGAGTTTGTAAGTATAGATCACCATGCATATGTGTAGAGGAGTGTTGCATGGTGACATGAGCTTCTATAAATATGAGAGTGTCGTGGCTTGTAAGGATTTACTCATTAATGTAAAATGAAATTCACACATTTTATATGGTATAATTTACCTAGTTCGATTCCTTCCGTCTTCTAACTAACTCTCATTCGGTCGTAACTATCTGTTACAATCTTCTTAAGTTTCAAGAAGTGAAATTTCATCTTCTTCCATCCATTTGTCGCCATGACCGAATCGTCTCAAGTTGTAACAGTTAGAAGCTTAGTTCAGAATTCTTAAGTAATCGCAACCAATGTCTCTGATTCTTCTTCATCGCATCAGTTTGGTCCAAAAATTTCGATTACACTGGGAGACGATATTTACCTTATGTATAATCAACATGTTGAAAGATTCATCTTGTGGAACCTTGTTTTGTAGGTGATATGTTTTTAACAATGACAACAACTTTTGATGATGACAACTAATGACGAGTCAAGTATAAGCGGTTAAGCGGATACAAATGCAAACTTAAGTATAAGGGTTTGATAAACTTGACTATCTGATGGTGACAATCAAATAGAATATTACTCAAGCCTCATCTCAATGGAACTCAAGCAAGTGCATACAAAACAAAGTATCTGACAAAGTCTTGAAGTACAAGAAAATCCTACCTTAATTAGTATGGGTAAATACTTTGTAAAGCATAAGAGCGTTCTCGTAAAAGTACATGGATAAAGCGCGCACACACACACACACTAAAACATCTTTTCAAACTGATTTTTATCAAGAAAATATCTTCAAACATGACTTGAAGTTGTGCTAGATGAATTTGAAGCTGTCAGAATAGCTCTGGGCAAAACAAATTCTTTGTTAATCGATTGAGACATTAACCTAATCGATTAGCTCAATTCAAAATTGAGCTTCAAGCGATTAGGACAACACCTTAATGATGTGCAACGACTAAATATCTTTTCTTTTCTATTTTGAACTTACAATCGATTATATTTTGAATATCTAATCAACTAGCATTAGATGTTAACCGATTAGTATGTCTTAAAAAAACAATAAATTCAAATTCCTTTTTGAGTCAACCTCTAGTCTATAAATAGAGGTTCATTCCCGCATTTCAAATAATCTCGAGCCGTGTTTTGACACTTCTCATTTTCACTCTCTCTAAATTTTTATTTTACTTTCTCTCACTAATATTTTAACCGAAGTGCTTCTGCGTGGAACTTCTTTTATGAGTTAGGATAATTTGTAATTCTAGAAGGGTAGAATTGTAAAATTCACCAAGAAAATATTTTGTATACACTTTAGTTGAATATTATCCATTTAGTGATTATTTGTGGGTTAGAAGCTAAACCCGTAAAAGGTTTTGGTTTCGGGATTGTGTAATCAAGCCCTAGTTTAAGTTCGAGATCAGCCCATGATAAAATCTCTCTCAGGTTTTTGGTTAGTCCAATATAAAATCAAGATTAGTTTAAAGCTCAGCCCAATATTAAAAGCTTTATAGGTTCGAGATTAACTCGGTATTAAAATCTTCCAGATTGTTGGTTAGTTAGTGATAAAATCAAGGTTTAAAGTTTGTGAGCTCAGCCCGTGATAAAAGCTTGCAAAATTTGTTTAGAGACTTTAATGTGCACTCAAGTTTGATTTCGAAAAAGAATGCAAGGAGACATATTTTAAGAAAAAGAATGTATATGAATTTTGCTTGAGATAATGTGGTACTCTAATTCTATGCAATTTCCATTTCAAGAAATATATAAAGAGTATGCACAAAATCAGCGCAAGAAGCACTGACTCAGAAGGTTCAAGTATGCAACATCAGAACATGCTCTCGCAAGACATCAGAAGATGGTCAAGCACTGTTAGTTATGTCAGCTAGTTTGTTAACTTATGTTTAAACAAATTGACCATTTGCAGTGTAATGTCAAAGGTAATTAATTTTCATTTTCATTTTCAATTCTTCATTGAATCTCAATACTGAAAGCAGTATGTATGTACATCAAATTACTCATTCTAAACATGAATTGATTTAATAGATCTTTTACATATGTGCCCAAAAAGAGAATCATTAATAACAAGATAAAAACACTTTACGCTACCCTACCCACCAAAAATTTCTCTCTCGAAGACGACGTAGTCATAATACACATAGTGACCTCCTCCAACATGTTCCTTGAAGCATATCAACTTGTCCCCAACTCCCTTGATTTATATCCCTTCACAATCACTCATCCATATCATCCAATACATGAAAATGAAATATCCATTTTGAAGGTGAACAAGATATTCCAAATAAAAAACAAGATGAAAATATCCTAATTTCTCAGCCAATTAATTTCATGAAAGTCTCGTTTTATTGCAATTATATGAAAGCAACACTCCACCGCCCCATATATTAGTCCATCCATCCATAATAATCATTAGCCATTATGAAATTTAAAAACAAAATTAAGAATTACAAGCTAAGCCTCATCATTTCTCATACTTTATTAAAAAATTATTAACAGCCATCACAAAAAAAAAAATTAAAATCGATAGTAATAGTAATATAACGATTTAAGTTTTGTTACCGACATATGTACAATATATGAAGAAATAAAAAAAAAAAAGTAATTTTTCATATTATAGAATGGTTAATAACCAAAAAAAAGTAAAATAAACAGAAAGCGACACGGTGGAGTGGTATACACCGTGTAATGCTCTTTTCAGTTTCACCAACCAAACCCTACTACTCATTCTCCAGCTCACACAATGTGTACACTCCAGCGCATCATAGCTCACGCGGCGCAATCAATCAAACCAAACCGCCAATTTCACAATCCGGCTCCGGCGCGACTGATTTACCATTAGCGGCGGCGTACCGCGTGGAGAAATTGCGAAATCCGTCGTCGCGGCTATCCTCGTTCTGTCCCTCATCGAAGTTCAAGGCGTAACTCAACGGATCGTATTGGTACTTATTAGCCATGCGTCTGGAGGATCGGTGTTGGTTGAATTTCCGGAGGAACGTTTTCCATCTTGGACCGGCGACGATCTCCGACCAGGCTCGGAGTTTCTTTAAGGCTTTGAGACCGCGCGACCACCAGCGGTCAGCGGTGGTTGTGGTGGTGGTGGGATTGGATTGAGAAAAGGAAGCGGAGCGGACGCGCTCCCACCAGATGGAACGGCGGCGTGAGGCGAAGCAGGTGGGGAAGCATAAGGCGTTTGATCGCTGTTGAGGATGAGCGATGGGTGTGGAGTCGGATTCAAGCTCTTGTTCAACGGACATGTCAGAAACTGAAATGAATGGTGATTTTGTTCGAAAAATGATTGAGTGATGAATGATGATGAAGTAATATTACAGTGTTTTGTGCAGAGAATGTGAGGAAAGGTTTTTTCTTTCTTTTGAATAATGAAGAAATGGTTTGAGTTATGAATAAATAATAGAATTGGGTGGCCACATGTATATTTAATATCTTATTGTAATTTAGTGCACACTATACTTCAGCCACTTACGCTGCTCACCCTACTTTTATTAATGAGTAATATTATTTTTATCCTTTAATTCCGAACACTATCTCAACACGTATCTCCCTCCCTATTTATGTTTAAAGGATAAAATAGATTTATAGATATGTCCAAACACTATATTGTAAAAAAAGTGTCTAAACCATTATTTTCATTTATTAATATCGAGTTATTTCATCCGTTTAAACACTTATCAAATTATTGATTATTTTTAATTTCCAACATAAATTTTAGAGAATCTAATGATATAGTTTATTATACTAATTTCAGTTTATTATAGAGGGGAAATGAGCGCACCCAGAAAAACAAAAGCCGAGTCACACGCCTTTGGCACGGATATCTCGTAATCTAACACCCGCGACAGTAACTACTACCGAGTCGACACAGCTGAGTGTTAGCTCTTATCCATAATTTTGTCGTCTCAGTCAAAACAAAGCATATTTCCTTTCTAATTGCCTCGTGTCTTTTGTCCCATCTCATTTTGTCTTTTATTTTCTTCAATTTTAAATAATTAAATATATTTTATAAATAAAAAAAAGTTAACTGGGTGACTATTTTCAGTTTTTTACAATTATTAAAAACTATATATACAATTACACTTTTTAATTATATAATTTATGAAAAAAATAATCTGGATTTTTTTTACTTTTTAATTTCTTTTAATTATTTTTGCTGAATTTTTTATTTTAACTTTCAAAAGTAAATAAATTAAACTAATAAAATATGCAAAATAATAATATAGACAAAAAATCAATCTCATAAGTGATAATACTTTATATTACATTTGGACAATATCTTTTGTTTTGTCTTATGGTTCGACATCTTTTTATTCCATCATTCTCTCTTAAGTTTATTTCAATACAAATATGGTTAAATTTTGAATGACCATTAAAATTTCTCTCTATTTACTCATACATTATAGCACATAATCTCCGGAGGCCAAAATATTCAAGTTGGTATTTGCATGGTTGTTTTGTGGATATTGAACCGGAATAAGGGATAAGGTGAATGAATTAGACTTTGTTAATGTTTTAATGGTGAAAGTGTTCATACAGAAAGAAACGTGAAATGAAATAAGTCAGATACTATTTATCTATCTTTGTGGGGAAAAAAAGTAAATTAGATATGAAAATGTCCACAAGTCATTACAAAACAGAGTAAAATATATATGAAACCGTTCATCCAGCATTATAAAAAAAGTTGGCGTAAAATAATTTGGGTTAAATATGTTTTAGGTCCCTGTAAATAACCCAAAAAATGCTTTTAGTCCCTCTAATATTTTTGTTCAAACAATGGTCCCTCTAATATTTTCCGTCCCTATTATGCATCCCTGCCGTCAATTCCACTTAACAGAAGCTGACGTGGAGCTTGACCTGGCATTTTTTTAATTTTTTTTTTAAATAATATATGCTGATGTGGAGATTAAATTAGTAACTAAGCAATAAACCCAGCTGCCTGTAACGTTTCATCTTCATTCCTCTTTCTTCTCAAACACTCTCTGCTAGGGTTTTTTTCACGAAGAGAAGGTTTGTTCTCCACCACTTCCATTCATTTATGACAACAATCTTCAATTACTATATATGATAACGACATCTCTCCACCACTAACTTGATTTGTATGTAATGGTTGCAGTAACGGTATTTTTTTCTGCGCACGACATCTCTGTGGTCCCAAACACGGGTTGAAAGGTGAAAGTGCTGTGGTCCCTCAACATTGAATCCCAGGTAGGACCAGTTGTATATTACTTTATTCCCCTTTTATAAAGCTCTGTTTGGTATAAAAAATGTTTTTCGTGGGTCCTTAGTTTATTGTCGTTTTCACTGTTTTTTTAGGGATGGGTACATTTAAGGTAATATTTTACACTAAGGGTGCTTTTGCAAAAGAACCAAATCTGACATACAAGGGTGGGGAAGTTTATGCCTTTACTGGTCAAGACACAGGGTCGTGGTCGTTTTTTGACTCATGTGACTTGGTTATGTCCATGGATCCTGGTTTTGACTACAAAAAAGTTAGGATGTGGTGGAAGCATGCTGATGGTAGTCTAGAAAATGACCTCAGTCCATTTAGGGATGATAGTGATGCTTTTGAGATGGCTGCTTCAGTCTATAATGGAGTAGGTGACATTGAAATATATGTTGAGCAGATACCAAGCACAGGGGATGCAACATTTATGGAGAATGTAAGGAAGAGGAAGAAGGGCATAATGGATGAAGGTGATGATGAACCAAAGGGTGATGAGGGTGATGAGAGTTCCAGTGATGAGTCAATGAAGGATATTAAGTTTGAAGACAGTGAGGAAGAAAGGATGAATCCCTTTGATGAAGGTTTTGATGAGGGTTTTGAAAAGGATGAACCCAATAAGCAACCTAGAGCAAATGGTCCAGATGTTGCAGGCTCTAGTCAGTGTATGAATCCTAGCTTGATTACACCTGAAATGGGTAAGGAAGATGTAAGAGTGAGATTTGCAACTGAAATCCCTGGATGTAGGGCATTTAAGGCTAGGCAGATTGCTAAGAGGGTAGTTGAAGGGGACTCTAGCAAACAGTTTAGTCTATTGTGGTCTTATGGGGCTGAATTGAGAAGGGCTTCCCCAGGAAACACCTTCAAGATGAATATACAAACTCCAGGAACAGGTTTACTACCAAGATTTGAAAGGTGTTATGTGTGCTTTGATGGAACAAAGAAAGCCCTGAAGTTGGCTTGTAGGCCTTTTATTGGACTAGATGGATGTCATCTAAAGCACAAGTATGGTGGGATACTGTTAATAGCTGTTGGGAGAGATCCAAATGACCAGTATCTACCCTTAGCTTTTGCAGTGGTGGAAACTGAGTCAAAAGACACTTGGAGTTGGTTTATGGAGCTGCTACTTCAAGATATTGGTGAACAAAGATGGTGCTTCATTTCTGACCAACAAAAGGCATGTCTATTTTTTGGCTATACCTCATTTGATTGTCTTTCCTTAATAATTATATGTGGTAATGGTTTCATTGTTGTTTCAGGGTCTTGTACAAGTTTTTGAGGAGCAATATCCAGCTTTTGAACACAGGTTTTGTGTAAGGCACTTGTATGCAAACTTTAAGAAAAAGTTTGGAGGGGGAACCTTATTTAGGGATCTCATGCTGGCTGCAGCAAAGGCTACTTATGTGGAGGCTCATCAACAATTCATGCTCAAGATCAAAGAAGCTAACAATGATGCTTTTGAATGGTTGGAAGCAATCCCAAAAGCTAAGTGGTGTAAGCATGCTTTTCCTCTGTATAGTAAGTGTGATGTCTTGATGAATAATTTAAGTGAGTCCTTTAATGCAACAATTTTGCTTCAAAGGGATAAGCCAATCATAACTATGTTTGAATGGATTAGATCATATCTAATGGGTAGGTTTGCAACCTTAAGGGAAAAAATAGTTGGGTATAAGGGTAGAATCATGTCTAAGCCACTTAGGAGGTTAGATAGAGAGATTGAAAAGAGTGCAAGTTGGACTGCAACTTATGCAGGACAATTGACCTTTCAAGTTACACATGTAATGTTTACTGATAGTTTTGTAGTAGACTTGGCTAAGCACACTTGCTCATGCAATTATTGGGATCTGATTGGCATACCATGTAGACATGCCATTTCTGCCATCCATAGGAAAGTAGATGATCCCATTGATTATGTACATCAGTGCTATCACAAATCAACTTATGTTAAGTGTTATGAGGTGGGCATCACCCCTTTGAATGGTCAAAACAAGTGGCCTAAAACAAATGATCCTGTTATTTTCCCTTCAATGTTCAAAAGAGGCCCAGGCAGACCCAAAAAACTAAGAAGAAGGGATCCTGATGAATCAAATGCAACCAAGTGGAGAAGATCTAATACCACTCATAGGTGCAAGATATGCATGGAGTATGGTCACAATAAAAAGACATGTAAGAAGAACAAACAGATTGTTCTACATAGCAACCCAAATGTCAATGAAAATGTGGTCCCCACACAAGCAAGTCAAACTGGAACTGAGCAACCTAAACCAAAACCAAAAAAGGTTAGTGTTATTTATTGAAAATATGATTGATCTATTTTATATGATTTGTCTTGATTTGTTCTCTTGTAATTGTTTTCAGGGAAGACCAAAAGGATCTCTAAATAAGAAGGGTAAGGGATCTAAGGTGAATGCCCCAAGTCAAGCATCTGTACAGGTTCCATCTGCTGAACCTCCAATTGCTGAGGCTAATAATGAAGTTCATGCTGAGGTTCCCACTGCTGAGGCTCCCACTGCTGAGGTTCCACCAACTGAGGTTCACGCTGCTGAGGTTCCACCAACTGAGGTTCCAACTGCAGAAGTTCCTACTGAGTCTGCACCAAATAGAAGACAATATCTAGATGAAATAGATCCAGATGTGTTGGATGCAATTCTCAATGATATCAACAATGAGGAAGGAAATGTCCTTGACATTCCACCACTGAATGTTGATCTAAGTCCCATAAAAGAGCAGGTTGCACAAAAAGCTGGCCCAAAGACTTTTTTTGGGTCTGTACCAAAAGTAAAAAAACATCATGTGAAGCCAGCTTTTAAAGATCCTGTAAGTGTCCTAGATTTGTATGTCTGCAAGCAATTTAATAATGTTGTTACATTCTTCTTCTGCTGGAAATTTATGTCTATGTAATTTTAGGTGGAAGCTCTCAAAGAGGCAAGAAGGAATTATGTGGAGCCTACTGATGGTAAGGTGCAGACTAGCAAAAGAGATGGACAGGTGCAGTCTATCAGAAGTGATGGAAAGATGAAGTCCAACAAAAGTGAGGGCAAGGTGCAGACTAAAAAGACTGAGGGGCAATGTGCTAAGGTGGAGTCTAGCAAAAGTGAGGGCCAGGTGCAGTCTAGAAAGAGTGAAAGACTTAAGAGTGTGAAGACTAAAAACATCAAGGGACCAGGACAAAAGTTTGATGATCCAGTTGTGATCCATGATGATTCTGAACCACCAGTCGTGAAGGGTATGAAAACCTGGGAAGACATTCAAAGAAATTTGACTCAATGAGGAAACTATTTAGATCTCTTTTTGTAGAAGTTTGGTGTTGACAATTATGTAACAGTTACAATCTATGTTTGCTGCAATATTTTGGCATATGCTTGTAATTCCTATAGGTCTTAAGTTGCAAAGTTGTTTTTTGTTGCAAACTTCCTTTAGGCCAATGTACAATATCAGTCCATTTAATGGATTTGTTATGGATTTAATGATAAACATATGATGACATTTTGATAACTTTTGTTGAATTTCAAACAATAATTCATTAAACAGAACCTTACATCAACAATAATTCATTAAACAGAACCTTACATCAACTTTAGAATTCATCCTTCATAAACAACAATACAATAAACATAAATAAATCTTACAAAATGACATAGGAACTACATTGCCAAAGACACAATTATCTATTCAAATCACTAATGATATAATTCAACAATTACATTTGGACAACACCAACACATTAATCATAATAGAACCCAACAAAAGCATCATCTTGATTTTTCCACACAATGCCTCTGATTTCAACTTTCCTTGCAGCTTCATGTTCTTCTTCTTCGAGGCTTGATACTTCTCTCTCATCAATTCAATGGTCTCCAATTCCTTTTGCTTGTTGACATCTACAGATTCGACACCAACATCGTAGTCTTCAACCATATCTTCGTCCCATATAAATAAATCACATGTATCTTCACTCTGCCAAAAGGGACACCTCCAGAAGAGCCTACCCCTGTTTCGACCATTCTTGCAAATGTATGAAACCATTCGTGCTTCACATCCACACTTCCTTACTCGCCTGGAGCGAACAGAAGCCGACCCACTATTAGGATGTGAAGCCGAGTTTCTGGAAAACGACATGAGAGAAGCAGACGATGGAGCTCGATTTCTAGAGAAGATGGAGTTTCAACTTTGTTGGGAACCCTAGAACGTCAATTTGGGGAAGAAGAAGAACAGGGCAATAACGTGATACTGCAAGGGGATGTAAATTTATGCTGCTACATTGATTGCAAACGTGGAAATTACAGCTGACGTGTTTATTAAAAAAAATGCCAGGTCAAGCTCCACGTCAGCTTCTGTTAAGTGGAATTGACGGCAGGGATGCATAATAGGGACGGAAAATATTAGAGGGACCATTGTTTGAACAAAAATATTAGAGGGACTAAAAGCATTTTTTGGGTTATTTACAGGGACCTAAAACATATTTAACCCAAATAATTTTAAGAAAATAAATCTAGCACTAAGCTTCTGTCCTTGTGCAAGAAAATAAAAAAAAAAGAAATGACTCTAACACCGTTCAATTTCCTTGTACATAACAATAAATTGAGTAAAATAGATATAACTCTTATTACTTTTATTATGTTAAAAAATTAGTCAAATAAAATGTTACTAATTTCCCTATTCACTTATTTTAAAAAGTACACGTCAACCTAAAATAGAGTGCAAAATTATTGTTCAATATTTTCTTTGAAACTACTCAACCATTGCACTTTAGACAAAGCACAAATATTTCTGAAAAAGTGTCAAAAAGATGTAATATCCATGACCAAACCAAACGAATCAAGTCCCATGAATGCAGTGTCAAAGAGATGTAATCTAATGATCAATTTTTGGAACAACCCTTCAATTTTATTAAAGGTTGCAGCCAGCATCATTTGGCTCAATGAAGCATCGTATGTTTGGAAAGAATTCAAAGTGACCAGGTGAGAATCTTCTTGCAATCACTACTGATTTCACAAAGTTAAAAATATTATAAGATGAACTTTATCGCCTACAACATACTGTCTCAAGCCTCTAAAACAATTTAGCAGAAAAGTGACAGTTTTTTCTTTGATCTGCTTCCTTTAAGGCTTGAATAGGCTTGAATGAGAATTCTGCACCTGTCGACTCTCAAATAATATTAATCAAGACATTACCATACCTCAACCATGCGTTTTCATTTAAATGGTAATTCAACAAGAACATAAATTACAAGTTAGCATCTTGTCTAATCCTACAAGTCCTACTTCCCAAACAAAGACTCAACACCCTCATGTCAGAGGCTAAGTTCTTTTCTACTAAATCTGCCTCCTTGAAGGAGCACATTGCCGCATCCTTTGAGTGAGGCAGGAAATGGATCATTTTGTCCTAGCCCTATCAGCTATACCGAATTCAAAAGCTATGCCCAGTCAGTTACATTGACATGATGCACAAATTAAGGCCTTGAAACAAAACAAAACAAAACAAAACATGGATCCTTATTGAACATCCACAAAGGAACAAACACGCCCAACTCAAGTGGTTAAACTATAAAAGATTACTAGTAAAGATCATGTGCATTTGTGGGGGGAAATTGCAGAAAGCAGAGGTGTAAAATTCCGCTACATGTCAATAGCAGAAGACTTTTCTTAGAATGCACAGATAAATAGATTCCTTCAAACTTCAAAGATACACGTAACATCACGTTAGTCATATTCAAAGTAAGATGAGCATTACAAGACTTAGTAGATGAAAGAAAATGAGTATAATGGCCCAAGAAATGACCCAAATCAACTCTGAACATGAGGAGGAGGTGGAAAACATGACAATAAGCCCCAGGGCTAGAATTAGGGCCAAACGCAAAAGGGATAAGCCCAAATGGCTAAGGGTCTGCTATTGAGCAAGCCTACACATCATCATATTATTTAGATCCTTCTATCAAAGCAAGTCATCCTTATGTAATGGAAAGATTCTAGGCAATGAGTTGCCACCACATCATCATAATATTTATATCCATTTTGAAGTGAGAAAACAATCTGATGCCAGATATTTTTCAGAAGACCAACTTATTGTTCCGTATTAGTGTTTTTTAGAAGACAGATTTGAGCATTTAGTCTTAAAGAACTAGCACACCAAAGCAATCGACATATCTATATATAGATAATCAACCTAATAATATCCTCCACATCATTATAGAATCTAACCAAATATTAAGTCTCACAATAACTAGAAAGAAAAAAAACATTACAGTAGTTAAATGACTTCGTAATGTTTATACTTCATATTCATAGCATTATACATATACTACAAATTTACAAACAACAATGATAGTAGTAGTATAAAAACAAACAGCAATAGATATTGATTCAACAACACACAATCAGTTATAATAACATACATTGCAGACTTGCAGTTCACAACCTTGACTTCATATCATAAGTGCTTATATATTATCTATTTCTAAAACAAAGTCAAATCGTTTTCATGTAAGCAATCCTAAAGCGGTTATAGACATGTCATAAACTGTTTTCATAAACTCTCACAAAAAGTCTCACAAGTGCAATCCGAACACACTCTAAACTAAGATTAAGCAAAAGTTAAGTTCTACAAACAACTAATACATAAGTCATTAAGTATCTTCAGAATGAAACACTAACACTGAAAGTTAGACCTACATTTCACATATCCATAGAAAACCCCAGATCACGACCATGAACAGTCAAGAAAACATTACCGGCAGTATCCGAATTGCCAGCATCAAGAGCAATAGCAGCGAATATCGATCGGAAAGCACCGCAAACCACAGCAGTGGAAGAAGAATTAGTCTTGGGCGAAACACGAACCACCTTATGCAAACCCAAACGAACTCCATCAACTGCACAAGAAGAGTCCACATTGGAGATCAACGACAGTCGACGGTTCATCTCTTTGGCAGAAACATCAACGTCTTTGGAAAGCAGATTGAAAGAAACCGACGTTTCAATGATGGTAGCACCAAAAATGCTGAAAGCTTTGTTGTTTTCTTCGGAGAAGGAAGCGTGAGTCATAGCACGACGAAGAAGACTTATGGTCTTGAACGAGTACCTGATCAGTGTGTAAGACGTTAGATTAAGAAATTTGAAATGAAAAGAGAAAGGGAAGAACAGAGGCAAACCCTAGTTGTTTTTGGAGGGTTTCGAGAGACGATGCAAATGGTGAGAATGAGTGTCCCTGGATAGTAAAGTGGGGAAGGATCACGATGATGAAGAGAACGAAGACCGTGAAGGTGGGAGTGGTACGAGTGGATCGCATTTTGAACTCAATAGAACTTTGCAATTCGTCGTGATCTTCGCTATCACACTCTACTCAAGTTCAAAGCCCGGTTACTTCCTTGCGAATTGGTTACCCGCAAGGGAAAAAAAACTACCTTTATTATTATTTTTTTTTTGGAAAATGCTGAAGTTTAGGAAGAAAATGAGGTGGCATGTTACAATTAGATTAACCATTTTAATAACCAGTTTTGTTTATGTTGGGAATTAAAATTATGGATTTCTTTGAAATGTTTGACTTTTATTTTACTTTTTGAAAATGAAATATTTGAAGGATTAACATGTATTAATGATGTAAAAGTTTTTATATCGATAATGTATATGAATTAAATTTTTGATTTTAATTTTTGATTGATCTTCTTTTAGTTAACAATAAATTTACTTGGTTCAACCTAAATGGAAGGCGATGAGTAGGTTAAATAGATTCTTGTTACTAAGTGAGTCGATTGAAGAATGGAATATGGCTAGTTAAATGATGGGGAATAAGGATTTTTTTTTTTATCATTGTCCTATTTAGATTAAGGGGAATGCTACATATTGGAGTTTTAAACCTTTGAAGTTCTTTAATTGTTGGATTCAACATCCAGAGTTCTTGCCTTTTATGGAGAAAATTTGGGATTCTTCTATTTTTTCGATTAGTACGATGTTTATTTTCAAAGATAAATTAAAGTTTCTTAAAGCAGAGTTGAGAAGTTAGAATAAAAAGGTTTTTGGTATTCTTGACCTTGGGGTGGATATGGCGATCAAATAGTTTAATGCTTTGGATTTTGAAGTTGCTAGTGTTGACTTGTTGGATGAGAATGTTTTCGCTCAAAAGAGATCATTAGTAACTACTAAAGTGTGGCAATAAAGTTTGGTAAAAGAGAGCATGCTTAGACCAAAATGGTTACTTGAAGGGGATTCAAATTCAATTTTTTTCATAAGGCGGTGAGATAAGATTTCAAAGAAATAGCTTATTGGGGCTTAATTCAGCTAATGGATGGATTGATAAGGTGGAAGACGTGAAAAGTGAGGTCAAGAATCATTTCAAAGCGAGGTTTTGTGAACCGGATTATGCTACACCTTCTTTATTTGGTATTTCTTTTCAAATATTAGAAGATGTTGATAGATAAACTATGTTGGAGAGTCCCTTTGGGAAGGAGTTGAAGGATGTTATTTGGGATTGCATTGGGGATAAAAGTTATGGGCCTGATGGTTTTAATGTGGGTTTCTATAAAGCTTGTTGGAATATTGTGAAGATGGAGCTGTTTGAAGTAGTGAAAGGGTTCTTTTGGTTCTCTCGTGTGCCCAAAGCAATAACGACATCATTTCTTGCTTTAATTCCCAAAATTGATAATCCTTAAGGTCTTGATGAGTTTAGGCCTATTTGTTAGGTGGAAAGTTTGTATAGAATTTTATCCAAGATTTTTTCTTTTAGATTGAAATTAGTGATTCCTAAGTTAATTTCAAGATGCCAAATGACGTGTATTGCTAATAGGCAATTGATGGATGGAGTTTTGATTTTGAATGAGGTTGTAGATTTTGCCAAAAGGAATAAAAGGATTTGTATGTTGGTTAAAGTCAATTTTGAAAAGACTTATGATTGTGTTTCTTGGGATTTTCTTAGTAACACGGTGAGATGGTATCTATACTGCTCGGGATGGTTATAAATGGCTCAATAGAGTTGAATTTGTTCAGAATACAACAGACAGTGGCTCTTGGAAATGGGCGTGGCATATTTGATCTCTTGAGAAGGTGAAATTCTTTCTTTGGACGAATTTACATAAGTCTCTTCCTACAAGATTGATGATGTATCATCATGGTATGCTTCAGATGAATCTTTGTCCTAGTGTTGACAAGCAATTTTTGACTAAGGAAATGGGCCCAAGTGGAGAGAGAGTGTCTTTTATCATAAGGCCCATTAATTACCCTATATGAGATAAGTAGGAGGCTGTCGACAGAATTGATGAAACCATTCCCAAGGAGCTAGTTGACTACGACACCAACTTGGGAATTTTGCTCGACTATCGACAGGCATTGATAAAACAACAACAGGGGAAGTTTTTAACCTATGAGTCACGAAGAAGAGCGTGGGGGAGTTTGGGAAAAACTTCACACGAAATCCCAACGTGGGATGCTAGTTACCCTTATGTATTATCTATTTAAGCAAGTTGTTGTATTCATTTTAAGGGGTCACAATTTACTACATTCAAAACATTACGCTCAAAGTATCCACATCTAAGAGAGAAACGAGTTCATTGTTTCAAATGTATGTTTGCTTCCAACATTTTAATTCAAAGCAATTTCTAGTCTTTATAATTTAAAGCTTTTTCGCTTATTTACTTTTCTTTGCAATTGTCTTGTTCTTTTTCACTTCTTTATATCATTAGATATTGGTTACCAAATTCACAGTAAACTCAACACTAAGTCTAGGATTATTGTAGTCGATCCTGCAAGTAACCTTTAATAAGAGGCTGGAGATTATTCGCGAGAAACACCTAGATGTAATTAAGACGTTGAGACGACTCTACATTGTCTAAGAGATTGTGAATTCACTACTCGCTTTTGGAAATCTATTGGCTTTTTGAATCCACTATTATTTCAAGGAGATAGTTTATATGATTGAATTAGACATGACAACGATGGTGGCATTATCTTTTTGCCTACTTTCTGGTGCTACAAACAAACTGTGTTTTGTGAATGAAGTGACATCTTTCTATACTTTGGAACTCATCACAGTGAAGTATGTTAATCTATTAGCTAAATATTTTTTAAAGCATAATTTGTCTCACACAACGAGAACTATCACATGGAATGCACACAAAGGTAGTGTTCTTGTAGAACAATATTGATAACCTCTCTCGTGCTGGCCGAGAGAGTTCGCAGTCTTTATGTGTTTTCCTATTAAATTGTGGATCCCTTTTTCTTCGACGAGGTCTCCCTTTTATAGTTCTCTTTGTGAGACAAGAGTAGCCAATGTCATAAATTAGTATTCATGGCTATTGATGCGGTAATTATCACATAGGATACTTGTTCGATCATCCTCCTAAATGTCCATGAATGCATGTCTGATTGGTCGGATGAGTTGTTGCTACGTGGTCTAACTCTATTGGCCGGATGGGTTGTTGCTACATGGTCTAGCTCTCTTGGACGGACAAGATGTTACTCCGTGGTCGGACTATCTTGGTTGGACATGATGTTGATCTATGGTCGGGCTTTGCTGGCCGATTATTGGTTGTTACTTTATGGCTAGGCTCTGTTGACCTACTTGGTTGTTACTCCATGACCTGACTCTGTTAGCCGACTTGGTTGTTACTTCGTTCGTGGCTTGGCTCCGTTGACCGACTTAGTAGTTTATCCGGGCTAAAACCCCAGATGTACAGGTAGTAATTTGATTTTGAATGTTGACGGCAGTAGTCTCGATAATCACGACGTCTCAGATTTTGGTGGAATGATTCAAAATATTGATGGTGTTTGGATTCACGACTTTGTGGGTAATATTTGTTTCTAATATCCTTCATGCCGAGCTGATGGTTATATCATGATTTGTGGATGACCCGTGAACTTGACATTAAAGACTGAAGTGTTATTATAACTTCAACACTACTATCAAGCTTATCTTAGAATCTGTTAATGATTTGCATTACTACGCTGCGACTCTTCTCAACGTTAAAGAGCTAGGGAATATCAAGTTCAAATATTTTAGTCTTAGTGAGAAGAATGTTTGTGTTGATTATCTAATAAAACATGAGACTGATAATAATGTGGCACATTGATCTTTTATAAAACTTCGTATAAGAACCGCCACTCTCCTAATAGCAAATGCTAACGAAACTTTATTTTTGAGATTTCTTTTTCTTTTCATACTTATGCTTAAAATAAAATGTAAATAAAATAAAGGTTGTTAAGAAAATGACTGGCACGCACATGCTATAATAATACACATCATCTCAAAATTATTTTCAACAAACATGAAAAATCAATAAATAAACACAAATTAAAACGTGGCACCTTTCTCTTACTAATGATAAATACATATAAAGTTTAAACAAACAAAGGGAGAAAAAACTTTGAGTTAAATAAAATAAACTTAGACAAATAACTTTAAAAAGTGACTAAATTAACTTAGTTTTGACATAAAAATTTCTTTCGATTATTTAACAAAGCTTATATATTTTAGGCTTAATTGTAACTCCGGTCCTCCTATTTATTTAACACATTTCATGATTCTGGTCCCTCCACTTTAAAAACCACTATTTTAATATTTTTTTAAGTTTTCATGTGAATTTCGGTCTCCCATCAAATCTGGTGCCTATTTTCAGTGACATGACACATTTTTTGTTGAGCTGGCATGAAATATTTATTCCACGTCATTTTAATCCATTAAACATTAAAACATTTATTTATATGACTATATTTACCAATTAATTTAAACATAATTAAATTCAAATTACCAAAATAATTTACCAAATATTTTGAAATCAAAGAGTGCTTGTCAAATGCCAAGATTCACCAAAATCCAAATTCATCGAAACCCTTCCCCCATTGGACAACTCCAAAATCTATTCACACATCTCTAAAATTCATTCGCAAAGCTCATTCGATCATTTCACCTAAACTCTTCTCTCACCGCACAATGAATTCGAACTCCGAAATACTTTTGACTTTCGATTTTCCCCAATACTTTAAACTCACTTTTCGATTTTCCATGTTCTGATTTCATAGTTTTTACAATTTCTTTCACTTTGTGATTCCTATCGATTCAAGCGAAGAAAGATAAGAAGCTTCATGCAAAGAAAAACAAGATGAAAGTGAGTGATTCCTATCGATTCCTCAAATTCATTTTGTGCTTAGTACATAATAAAAAGCAAGAATTAATGAAGGGATACTATCAAGCTGACAAGAGTTGTTTCAGACGGATATACTATTAGGAATTCCCTTTCTAGTGAGTCCACCCTTCCTAGAATAATTACAGGTATAGGGAAATAGCAGGGTATAAGGAAATTTCATAGGCACATTTATGTTATTCAAACTAGGGTCTTTGTTCCTTTTTAAGATACTCCTCTGAATCTCCAACAGCTTCTGCGAAAATCGCTTGAATGCCGCCAATGATTTAACATCTAAAGTCCAGTCAGGGTCTACTGTCTGTCCAAGATAAACCTCCTCAGTTGAATATCTAAACAAAACTTCTATCAATGACACACCAAGGAGAGTTTGAAATTGAGCTATGATATGTTGAAGCAAATGAGAAAACGACAGAGTAATAATTTATGAGTTGGTGAGAGACGTTGAATGGCTTGACAGAAGAAGACGATGGGAGTGGTATTGAATGTAGGATGAGGTGATACAATGAAGATAAATAGGGGAACAATTAGAATTAGCCTAAATATCAATATTAATAAAAGGGATAATAGCTATTTTGCCCTCTGCCATATGGGCGGGGTTTGAAAAACGCCCCTGTAAAAAAAAAGTTTGGATTCGCCCCCTAACATATGAAGATTCCCCTGTTTTGCCCCTTCAAGAAATTAAATCATCAAAATTAATGACGTGGCAACCATTTTTTTTTATTTTTTTAAATTATTTTTAATGATGTGGCAGGCTTATTTGGAATTTTTTTTTATAATTTTTAATGACGTGGCAGACTTACTTGGAATTTTTTATTTTTTAAATTATTTTTAATGACGTGGCAAGCTTAGTTGGAACTTTTATTTATTTTTATTTATTTTAATTCCATGTGGCATGTTTTATTATTATTTTATTGTGTAATTGTTAAAATGTCAAATATTAAACCTAAAATTTTGTCTCCCATGGGTACTAAACCCATGTCCTAGTTTAAATTATTTTTAATGACGTGGCAAGCTTAGTTGGAACTTTTATTTATTTTTTATTTATTTTAATTCCATGTGGCATGTTTTATTATTATTTTATTGTGTAATTGTTAAAATGTCAAATATTAAACCTAAAATTTTGTCTCCCATGGGTACTAAACCCATGTCCTAGTAATTGAAAGGGGGCACCACCAACCACTAGGCCATTTAACTTTTATTGTCATATTCTTGCATTAAGTTGTATTTATCTACTTTACTTTTGTCAAATATTAGTTACTTTTGCTATTCTATTTTACTTTTGTCAAATATTAACGTTAATATATTTATCTACTAAAATATTTTTTAATAAATGAGTTAATATATTAGTTAATTAAATTATAAAATATATCAGTTAAAATATAATAATTATATTATAGTTATTAGTTAACATTATTATTAATTAATACTGTTACAATTAATATTTATTTTATTGTTAAAATTAATTAAATTATAAAATATGAATTAATTTAGTTTTAATTTAAATTATTTTAATTTGATTTATTTTTAATTACATAAACAAATTTAATTTAGTCATGTTTTATAGGCTATGTTTTATAAACTAATTTAAAAAATACTGAACCAAATTAATTTAGTTATATTTTATAAGCTATGTTTTAAAATATACTGTTAGTCATGTTTCATAGGCTATGTTTTAAAAAAATAATGTAGCTTTTAAACTAATTTATTAACGTTATTTATAATTAATAATTTAAATATTTAAAGTTATTTAAATATTAATGTTTTTAAATATTAATGATATTTAATATTTATGTAAAATATTTTAAATATTAACGGTAAATATGAAATTCATGTAATATATTAATGTTAATATATTAGTTAATAAAACATTATTAGTTAATAATAATAATAATAAAACATATATTAAAAATTCATAGCCTAAATAAATATATTAACGTTAATATATTGGTTAATAAAACATTACCATTGATTAACAATAATATTAAAACATAAGGACCTAAATAAATATTTAATAAACATGTTTTTGGAAATTATTATAATATATATACTTAATGCAAGAATGGAACAACAAATGTAAAATAGCCTAGTGGTAAACAGGGGAATCTTCATATGTTAGGGGATGAATCCAAACTTTTTTTTTTACAGGGGCGTTTTTCAAACCTCGCTCATATGACAGGGGGCAAAATAGCTATTATCCCTTAATAAAATATTATTTGCATAAAATAAATATTAAAATGATTATAAAATTAAAGAAAACAAATTATATTAATATTTGAATGATAAGGTACTGACATATCATCAAAAATAATGCCATGTCATACAAAAACACACCTAAATTTGATGGGGAACAAAATTCACATGAAAACTTAAAAAAAGAGTGGTTTTTAAAATGGAGAGACCAAAATTAAGAAATGTACTAAATAGGAAGATTAAAGTTACACTTAAGCATATATTTTATTGTTAAAAACTTTTATATAACTTTTTAATATCAATAATCTAATTTTTTTTTGAAAATATATTCTAAATTTATTTTCATATTAATTGATCTATTTCTCATATTTTACAACTCTTAAAATAAAAAATAAAGATGAATTAATAAAAAAAGTTGTATTGTTAATTTATAACTTAAATGCCCTTAGACAACAACAATCTTAAAATATTTGTTTTTTCCGTTGTTTATATTCAAAATAGGAGGGAGTATTTAGTATTTACAACAACCGAAAACAAAAAATAGTGTCAGTTCTTATTAGTTAATTAGTGCATGTTAACAATCTAACTCAAACCAGTGGCGGTAACCACAATTAATTAGACATAATAACTAAACATAGTTAGACTGGCTTTACTCTCTCACACACTACCTACCTTTACCCTTTCAAGACTGTAACAGTACATCACAGCACAGTTAGTTATCTATCTTCTTCTAGAGTGGTTGAGAATTGGAACCAACTTCATTTCTGTTGCAGCTGAAACTGAGAACAAAAAGTGTGTTACTATGCCAGGCCCTGGTCCTCACCTGATCTATGCCATGGGCTCGGGCTTGGGTCTAACCGCCATCTCTAACGGCAGATTTAGCCCACACCACACACTCACCTACACCATCAACGCCTTCTTTGGACCTGATATTGGTTCCTTCTCCGAGTGGCTTGGCTCTCTTCTTGGCGGTCCCGCTGATACCGTAGCCTCCGCAGTGGCCGATCTCATCCACCATCCCTTCTATTACATCCTTATCTTGGGAATTCCTCTCTGCTTTCTTTACTCTAAGATTTCCTATTTTCTTCTTCATTCACACCTTCTTGAATCTTCACTCCCCAAGGTGATTTCCTCAAATTTTCTTCATTCTTTCATTCATTTTTATTAGTTAATAACTTGATGTTATATTGCAGGTGCCTCTTACAAAGATGCAGTGTTTTTTCTTGATTTCTGCTGGATCTTTTACTCATTTCTTTCTAGATCATCTCTTCGAGGTATTTTTTTTATTATTTGTTTTTAACAGTTTTGTGTTTGTTTCTATTGATTATCTGATTTATCATACTAATTAGGGAAATCGGCCTAAAATAGTAGCTAAGGTGGATTCAAGTATTGATGGAGATAATATGCATGGATATATTGTTTTATTATGTCCAATTTTGTGGTATGTCAAATTGTTTCCACATTTGTTACTCTCTTAAATTCCATCTCTTGATGAGAATCAGCTTCAAATTCTAACATTGGTAAATTACCTTCTAAAATGTGTATAATATGTAAGTAAGAATGGTAACTTAGTTTGAGGAATTGTGATTGGACTATATTGAACCAATAATGCCAAATTAATATAACTGAAATAGTAGAATTTTGAAGAATATATGTTGAAATCTTGTTTAAATATATGAATGAAGATATATTACAGAATATTAGTTTGGTTAGAGTGGCACTGTTCAAAATCGACACCAACACTTTATGATTACTTTTAATTAATTTATTTTTTCATATTATTATCGGTGTCGACATGTCAGTGTTAGTGTCGTGTTTCATAGTGCTTAATTGCTATTCTGCTAGATAATGTAGCTTTCAACTTTAGTTTGCCTTTAATTCTTGTCGCATAAGGTTGATATATGTTTTAGTCTAAATTTTGAAGTAAAAAACAGTAGATTTTGAAGTTCTGCATACCTAGATTTTACAGGTACTGTCATTGGCTTTTATTTTAATGGAAGCTAAGGCAGGAAACTGCAAATGAAACTAAATTTTACTAGTTCGCAAGTCATCTAAGGTTGTTAAAGCCAACTGCTGTAGTCATGTTGTTATAACCCTTATACTAAAAACCGAAAAACTTACACTCGTAAGTTATTGAAACTTATTCTCTCAAAATCTTATAGGAGAATGGGAAAACAACCATGTACACTTGGATTTTGAGCACCGGCTGGTGGGAAAGTAGAGCACCAGTTAACCCGGATGCTGTTGTTGTAGTAAGCTTCTTATGTGTTTGCTTAATTGGTGGATTCTTCTACCTAAACAGGTGTTTGTTATTGCAGCTTTCCATGTTAATTATCATGTTTTATTGTAAAGATATCATCGTTTTGACATGTTTTTCTTTCTTCTTCATTGCCCTGCAGAGCAAGTTCTTCAAATTCAGTAAAGAAAAAATCATATCAGTCAATGCTACTTGTGATATTCATAGCTTCTTTATACTGTATATGGTTTATAACTCAGATATATTGGATCAGTCCGCGTCGTCCAGCGGTTGGAGAAGAAGCTGATCTTGGTGTTCTTGTGTTCTTAGCTATATATTTCTTTCTACCTTATGGTTTGTGTATATTGTCCATGTACCCAAAAAATCTTGATTCTAATCAGATTCCACTTTAATAGTAAGTTTACCTCCTGACATAGATTTTTATGTTTTTGTCAATGCAATCTAGTTATAAATTTACACGATTATATAGAATTTTGCCGCAAGTAGCTTATATATAACTAACTCTGGAGTATCATATAATACTTTTAAATTGTGATTTAATTTTTCTTCATGTTTTAGAGTTTATAGTCCTTCTAATGATATCTTATAATCATAATCATTGTATTGAAGATGTTTATATTTAAAAAACAATATTAAATTGTAGTGTGGTTAATGTCTTGAGTTTTAGAAGTTCAATTTTTTAATTTGAAAATGTTTAAACTTTAATGGACGTGTTTAATTTTTTTTAACATTATATTGTATTTGTTAATATTTCAGGTTCAAAAATTCGATTTGTTTATTTGAAGATGTTTAGGGTTTTGAAAATTTGGCTGTATTTGTTATACTACCTCATTTTTTTAAAAAAAATTAAATATTAAATCCCTTGTATTCAAAAAAACTTTTTTTGAGTAGATCATCAAAATAAATAAATAAATTGTTGTAATATTAACTAGATAAACAATTTATATAACTATACAAGTTTATCATTAAGAGATAAAAATACAAAAAATCATCGCAAGAATTTTTTTCCAGAAATTGTACTCTTAAAATATGAAATTTGATAGATAACGGACACCAAACTCTAATTACCCTTTTTTAAATGGGTAGTCACAATTTTCCTCAAGTTTGTCGTCCTATGAGGAGAGAAATATATAAAATAAAATGATCTCGCTCAATTATAGAAGAAGAACTTCTTGTCCGTTTGTATCATGTACAAACGGATCTCAAAGTTAGTGGAGAAGCCTACGAAACTCTAGAGTTATAATAGAACTGGTGATCCGAACGAACATGTCGAGCATGTGGACGATCAAATTGACTACTATCATCATGACATATATGTAAATTGTAAACTCATTACACTAACCCTGACTGACTTGTCCCTAGCTTCGTACTAGTCCTTCACAGACCAGAGCATAAATTCCTTATTGGATAAATTCCACCTTTAAACAACCATAAACCTCATAATAAAACAATTCAATGTTGTGATAGAAAATCTAAATAACCTAACTTTGATTTATGTAAGTTATTCCACTTGTAGTTATGGTTGGAAAAACGGGCCCGGCCCGTTGGGCATGCCTGTTTTGCCCGCTCTTTTGTGCGGGTCAAGTTAAGGTTTTTGACCCTCACCCTCTAGTGTGACCACCCGCCTGCCCGTTTTTATGCGGGCTTTTGTCGGCACGTTCATTAACATAAATTTTGCATTTTTAAGCTTTAAAAGTGCAACGCCCGCGGGCTTAGCCCGCCCCGCCCTCACTTTTTTACGGGGGAGGCCAAGGTTTTAGGCCCGCACCCTCAACTATGACCGCCCACTCCGTTTTTTACAAGGTGGGCTAAACGGGGAGGGCATGCCCGTTTTCCACCCCTACTTGTAGTGATATATCTGTGAAAGCCCCAAATAAGGACGACATAAGGGTCCCCGCCTCAAGAGGGGTCGCCTTGGCGCTACCTTTGCATAGCGTGAAAGAGCTTACCCATAGGGTAGACGTGTATAGTAATGTTATCCCTTCACTAATCACGTAAACTGAGTCATACCATGATTCCCTAGAAAATAGATAGTCAACATTCTCCCTCAATCAAAAGGGAGCGGTTACCACTCTATAAGGTTTCTTTAACCCTAGGCTCAAGTGACTCTATAAATATTTGACCCATGGAAGGTATCAAAATGATAGACCCCTAAGAGTATTCCTTTTTGACCTTAGAGGCGATCAAAATGATGGACCCCTAAGAAGGATCCTCGTCGCCCTTTAAGGACCATAAAAACACTAGATCTTTGTGAACCCTCGCCAGTGTGGAGGAACTATAAATCACCTAGTCTATTAGTAATCATGATAAGGAACCAGGGAAAACCCTTTTTTGACCGGTGCCCTGGCTCCCCATGCAATAAATTATTTCGCCTTAACATCAGGCAAGAATAAAGTACAAACATAAAAAGGAGGGCTACACTGATAACTTTAACAAGCACAAGACAAAGAGCCACAATATATTACAAAAAGAGGATACTACAAAAGAATCAAATACGAGGAATTACTCATCTTCCACTAGCTGACCATCTTGGACCACCTGAAAAGGACCCATCTGACTCAAATCCATGTTGGGATAAAAGAAGGTGGCGTATCTTTTTGCCCTTTCAAAATGTTAGGCAGAGGTAACCATAAACTCATATTTGAGCGACAAGGCCTTCTCCTCCAAACTTTACATAGAACTATGATCCTCCTTGAGTGATTTCTCTAGACGCCTCACCTTTTCGGCCTCGGTTGTAGAATTAGAAAATGTATCCTGCTTTGAACTTTTCTTGCTCACAGTGCCACCATTTAAACAAAACACATAACCGGATTGTGATATAAAGTCACCCTTATTTGTTTGGAAGCTTGCATCAGCGTATCTAATTACAACGATCTCTTCTTGACCTCCATATATCAAGAATGATTCCTTAGTCATTCTCAAGTACTTAAGGATGACAACAACCCAATGAGCATCATCGGGATCAGATGCATAGGAGAGATCTGGTCGAGTACATAACTATTATAAAGAAAAAATTTGTACACTAATAGTTTTATTAAGTGTGCAAAATCTCAAGAAAACGAAAGAAGACTCTAGACTCCAAACAAAGCTGGGAAAAGCAAACTCTAGACTCTAGACAAAGGAGACTTTGGACTTTGGACAAAGAGTCTCTAGACTTTGGACAAACAAAGTTGAGATACAAAGAAGTGTTTATCTGTCAATCAATAATCTAGATAACCAAGACAACGCTCTGCATCAAACAATCCAGATCTACCATGATAACTCAAGCCTCATTTTCACTAGACTCTGATGTTTAATCATCAAGGCTCTGAACTGTAATCAAGATTGAAATTATCTCAAATACGAAGTTAATGATTGAGAGAATTAATTAAAAGAATATTCTTAGAGATAGAATATTCAAGCGTCAAAATCAATTGTTCCCATAGAAGGACAAATATGTTGGAATTCTTAAAGGACTGTACTACCAACGGATCTCCATAATGCTTTGCTCAACCTCGTACCACTATTACAATTGTGAAATTGATAAAGTTTCCAATTCCATCCTCCAACGGTCCTATTCACCATATTCCAATTCCATCCTCCAACGATACTTTTCATCATCTATTTAAAAAGGACGGGGAATTTTGAAGAAAAAGAAGAAGAAGAAGAGAATGTGATGCAACACAACGAGAAAAAGAAGAGAAACAACAACTACAAAACTCAATACACTCAGAGATATTTCTTATATTTTTTTCTTAAGAGTAAATTCTGAAAATCACTTTGTGTATCTACTTGTTTATAAGCATTCTTGTAAACACACACTCTTTGTATCTTAATCTTTGGTTAAACTCCTTGAGGGACTAAGTTTAGTCTGTAGCCTCGTGAAGTCATTGATAGTTTTTCTTTGAGTTTGTAATATGATATTCCTTGAGGGACTAGGTTTAGTCTGTAGCATCGAGAAGTCATTGAAATTTAGTCTTTGAGTTGTAATCTTATTGATTAGTGGATTAAGTCCTTGTGAGAAGGCGAAATCACTCTAACGAGTGGACTGAATTAGCTTAGTTAACAGTGAACCACGATAAAAATCTTTGTATATTTTTATCATTGTTGTTCTTATTTTTGGGTTGTGCAAAAAAATTGTCATATCAAAAACCTAATTCAAACCCCCATTTCTTATTTTTCTTGAACCTTCAAAAACATGGCATGCATGATAGATACTATTGCATATGCATATGTAATCTTATTCATGTGATCTCATTCTTCTTTAATTAAAGGGGATTGCGTTTTTTATAAACACAAGTCATGTTGCATAGGTATTCGAGCGAAAAACACTTTGCTCTCAGAAGGATTGTAGAAGTAATACCCTTTTCCCTTAGGATACGTCATAAATAAAAAATATTCAAATTTAGGCTCAAGCTTAGTTGAAATTCATGGTTTCACTTAAACTTCACAACCCCAAATCTTCATTTAAGATATATGTGGTCTCTTATCACTCTATATATCATATGGTGCATTCTCAATATTTTTGGATGGAACACAGTTAAGTGTGTAATATGTTGGTAATATAGCATATCCCCAAAAGGATTTTAGAAGATCAACGTGACTCATCATGTATCGAACCGTGTGTTATAAGGTTCAATTTCTAAATTTATGTGCCTACAGATATAATCAAGAAGTTATCCAAGTTGGTGAAGCTCGTGGTTAACAAGATACAAGTAAGTCAATAATTCTAATTTGGGAAGATGATGGTGGATCTTCGAGAGTTCGATTGTTGAAAATTTTGAATTTCTATGTTTGTTAGTCTTTTTTACACATTGTGGACGGTTCGATGATGAAAATTCAAATCGGTGTTCATCAAGGGCTTGAAAGAATCAGTTGAGAAAGACCTTTTCCAGTGTGACACTAGTGAATTGTGATCTATAAAGATGGATAGTGGACATACAAAAGTTCGATTATTGAAAATTTTGAATTTTTATGTCTGTTAGTGCTTTTACACTTTGTGGATTGTCCGATTTTGAAAATTCAAGTCGATGTTCGTCTAGGGTTGGAAATAGTCAATTGAGAAAGACCTTTTCTAGTGTGACACTTGTGAAATGTGATTTGGGAAGGTGATGGATAACCTTCGGGAGTTAGATTGTTGAAAAATTTAAATTTGTATGTTTTTTTGTCCATTTTACACGTTGTGGACTATCCAACGGGGATATTCGAGTTAGTCTTTGTCTAAGGTTGGAAAGAGTCGATTCAAATGGACCATTTCAAGT
The DNA here is from genome assembly GCF_029867415.1 of Vicia villosa. NCBI lineage: Eukaryota > Viridiplantae > Streptophyta > Magnoliopsida > Fabales > Fabaceae > Vicia > Vicia villosa. The sequence continues at coordinate 303,631 of NW_026704963.1, read as the reverse complement.
GAGCCACTTGTGATTTTTTTATCTTGAAAGGTGATAGTGGACCTCTGGGAGTCCAACCGTTGAGATTTTGGATTTTCCATGATTTTAGTCTGTTTTACACGATATGGATGATTAGATGTTGAAAATTCGAGTAAGTGTTCGTCCAAGGTTGGAAAGAGTCAGCTGAGAAGGACTCTATCTAGTGTGACACTTGTGAATTGTGACCCGGGGATGTGATGGTGGAGCTCCGGGAGTCTGATGGTTGAAAATATTTAAAATCTATGTTTGTTAGTCCGTTTTACACGTGGTGGGCGGTCCGATGTCGAAAGTTCAAGTTGATATTCATCTAGAGTTGAAAAGAGTCAGTTGAGAAGGACCATTTATAATGTGACTCTTATGAATTTTGATTTGGGACGGCGATGGTCGACCTCCGTGGTAGGCGGACTGTTTAAAAATTTGAATTTCTATGTTTTTTAAGTGTGTTTTAAATCTTGTTGATAGTCCAATGTTGAAATTTTGACTCAGTTTTTGTCCATGATTGATAAGAGTAAGTTGAGAATGACCATTTCTAGTGTGACACTTGTGAATCGTGATCAACGAATGTGATGGCGGACCTTCGGGGGTCTGATTATTGAAAATTTTGAATTTTAATATTTGTTTGCCTATTTTACACATTGTAGACGGTGTGATGTTGACAATTGGAGTCAGTGTTCGTCCAGGGTTGGAAAAAATCAATTGAGAATGACTCTTTCTAATGTGACACTTATGAATTGTGATTTGGGATAGTGATGGTGAACATTCAGAAGTTCGATCGTTGAAAATTTTTAATTTTTATATTTGTTAATTTGTTTTACACGTTGTGGACAATTCAATGTTGAAAATTAGAGTTGGTGTTCGTCCAGGGTTAAAAAGATTAAGTGTAGAAGGACCCTTTCTAGTGTGACACTTGTGAATTGTTATCTAGAAGGTGAGGGTGGATCTCCGGGAGTCTAACTGTTGAAAATTTTGAATTATGTTGTTTGTTAATTCGTTTTAGACGGTCCAATGTTTAAAATTCAAGTTAGTGTTTTTCCAGGATTAGAATAATTTAAATAAAATTTATTCCAATAAATAAATTAAATATATATGGAAAAACCAATAGAGTTTGTGATTCATGGGCAAGAAAAGAAGGTCTGTAAGTTAGAAAAGCCTCTGTGTGATCCAAAGCAAGCTCCAAAGCAATGACATGAAAATTTCAATAACTTAATGATATTGAATGGGTACAAAGTGAATGAAAGTGAGATATATATTTATTAAAAATTTGAAAATGACGTTTGCACTATCATATGTTTCTATATATATGACTTACTCATATTTGGATCAAACATTCATGTCATTAACGATGTGAAATCATTGTTGTGTAACAACTTTGATATGAAATGCCTCTGAGAAGCCAATGTGATTCTCAAAATCAAGATCACTAGATTCAAGAAGAAAATTTCTTTGGATCAATCACACTATATGGAGAAGATCTTAAAGAAATATAATTATTTTGAATGTAAACCTACTTGTACACCATTAAATCATAATGAAAAATTATTTAAGAACACTGGTGATAGACTTAGAAAAAATGAGTATGCGAGCATCATTGATAGTTTTACGTATGCCATTAATTGTACTAAACCCGACATTGCATATTTAATGGGATCGTTGCGCAAGTTTATAAGTATGCAGAGTAATGAGCATAGGAATGCCATTGAAAGAGTGAGATTTAATTGAGTTTTTACACAGGTTGAACTCAGAAACCTAGTGAAATTTTATACTAGGCTAATCTCAAACTTGAGAGAGCTTTTGACCGGGCTGAGCTCAAGAACCACTATGAAGATTATTCTCTAGTTATTCTTCATGAACCAAAAAGAGAGCATTTCTTCAAAGGCAGAGCTCACGAACCAAACAGAAACTTATACTAATCAAAACCATGACCACATTAGGGCTAAACAGATCTTGCTTATCTATGAGATTTTATATCTTCTTAATTATACATGCAAGCACGTAGTTGCATATTATCCCTTTTTTTTATTAAAATATGAAGTTAGTAAATTTCAAGGAGTTTATATAGAAATAGAAGGTAAACAGACAACAAGTTGCGCCGCTACTCCTTTTTGGATGATAAAGTCAATCCTCTTAAAAAATACCCTCATAGACATAGAAGATACAACATTGTTATTAATAAGCCTTTGGACTCTCTATAAAAGATAAACTACTTCTGGTGCTAGAAAACTAAAAGTGTCAAAAGCAAATGGTATGAATGCCTGTTAATTGTCTGAACACGCTTTTTCATGTTTGATGACTTTACTCGGAGCAAATTTGTTAGATGCCTGTCCCATAGTAAAACCTCCAGTCCTCAGTCCCACTAGTGGAGAAACTCTAGTCAAGTCCACACAAACATGTTTCCCTCCTACATAACCATACACCAGAATATTTGTTGGCCTAAATATTGATCTCCCCTCATGTGGATTAGTCAAGAAATTCACAGATGCCTCTTTTCTTCACAGATACTCTGACCCGCCGAAATATATCAAACAAGACACCCTAACAAGGTCATGTTAGTATTTGAATCCTGAAAGCTCCCTACAATGAATGACGTGTTTCTCAAATATATCCAAATACACCTTATGATAAATAGGGCAAACCTCATGAACAGGAAATAAAATAATCATAAAGCGATATCTTAGGATAATAAGATACTCCACCAGAGACATATGTTGGGCTAGCCCATCAATAGGAATAGAAAGGAGAAAGTCATGAGCATGTGTGGCTTGCAAACAACCAAAATCTGCTCTCTGTCTAGTGGTCATGACAAACTTTACATCTGTGTCCTTAACAGTTCTACTAAAAAGTATATTTGCCAAAACATGTTGTGCTTTGGGAGTGACGGTATCCTTGCTAGTAAAATTGTTAAGGTTAAAATCTGAAATCACAACCCTAAAACCATCAAAAGCTTTGTCGAAATCTTAGTCCATACCATATACCACATTGTCTCTCAATATATGATCCTATAACACCCAAGATTAGGCCTTGAAGCCACAAAAGCATATGAGATAACCTCTAATGCCGAGTACAAACTCAACCTCCCAACTCTAATGGGTAAAGAAGCCACCCTACATTGAAGGCCCTCGAAGAAAGGACCTCTACCAACCACGATGCCTTCAACTACCTTTCATAACTTTATCAAACCAAATAGTTACTTCCTCCATGTGATTAGGTTAGCACATTCTTAGGCCAAAAAATAATTTGACAATACCCATGTACGATTGAAGTAGAAGAAGTTAACTCTGAGCATCCCTTAGTTATGGTAGAAGATGCATTAACTCAATCACCCTGGAATATCTCTTTATGAACAACCCTTTGTTAAAGTTGTCATCTCGACTAACTGCCCCTCCAAGAAAGTTCATCCCCATCATCATCCTCCCAATATTTGACGAGAACAAATCCTCACAAAGTTTACTACCATCACATTAAGGCCAAAAGATATCAATCTTACCAATAATCAATTCGAGGCCTAATCTTATACTTGTCTCCTGAATGATGTCAAAGGCTTTAGCCACCTCCTGTGAATCCCCTATGATAGTCCCATCATCAAGATACCATACACGAATAAGAAGCTTACAATTGTCTCTAACCAAATGAATGAGTGAGTGTAACACAAAAGAAAAAAGGAGAGGCCCTAATGGGTCACCTTGTTGTACTCTAGTGGCTAACATATTATGCACATACCCAAGGTACAACCTTGCTTCTTGGTAAATAAACTCAACCCACAAATAAATAGATGGACATCTCACCCACACCTCACGTAATAGGGCTGATCGATCTACCAAGTTGAAAGCATTCGAGAAATCTACCGCGAACATAACTAAAGAACCATCTTCGTGCCGCTTGCTTAGCACCCTATTGGCATTATGCAAAACGACCTTAGAACCACCCGATACCCCAACCCCGAATTAAAAGTCATTGAGATAACATGCCACTTCTTTACTGACCCCTTTCATAGCAACCTTGGATACGAACCTCTTTAAAATATAACTCACAACAATTGGTCGTATCCCACCATTAGGCTTTAATAACGGTGTAACGGGTGCAAAGGCAACAAACTCTGCCAAACTCATGAGACATCTTCCTCCTAGCCATAAGTTAACAACTAGAATGATTGCATATAAAAGATCCTGTGCCACAACAAAACCTTTTCCACACAGTGTGTCTAATATATGTTGAAGATAATATCAGCAACAACCACTTAGGGAGCTTTTGAGAACAAGATGGTTGGCATTGAGGGAGGTGGTCTATACGGATGTTTATCCTCCAAAGCCTTTGTTGTATGTCCATAATATGGGGCCACTCTGGATGATGCCAACACTTTTACAACCGCTGTGAAATGGCCACCTGCAACCTTGCGGAGGCATTGCTTGACATTAGAACTCATCTTTTTATCTTTCTCTTTAATATGAAATCCCACGCGATCCAAGTTATCTTTCTCAGATCTGCCCAACACCCTGTCAACTAACTTGGCAAGACCATCCGTGTCTCTCTAAGTAGTCAAACACTCCAAAATATGGTGTTATTGATAGGACTTATGATTTCCAGACATGTGATCCCGTCTATTATGAGGCTTAACCACCTGTAAAGTACAACGAGGAAGAAGTAACAACCGAACCCAAGCACCTAGTGATCCCGGATCGGCAACCACCTTATAAATAACATCTTTCAATGTCTAAAAGAAAGCAATAAGACAACTAAGAGTTATCCGAGTCTATTGTGGATGGTTTAGTAATATCCACAATGTGACTTCCGACCCCCCTGTCCCATGAATGACACGAACTAGACCATCAAGATGATGACATGCCCAACTCATGGCATGAATGTTCATACACATTCCACATAACCATTGCTCAACCATCCTTAAAAAATCCTTCAATACCGTAAATAAATCATGATCATTCTCAATCGCATTCCGTATGACACTTTTCCATTTGTCACTACATAGGTGTAACATCTTAAGATGAGAGGACACCATACGAGAAATACTCTTACTCCCATCCTTACCATCTGGACAACAATGGAACTCTCAAAATGGACAATATAAACCTCTTATCTAAGTAGAAACTATTTAACAATACAAAACTGTGCTCCCCCTACTCAATACAAAAGATGTTTAGTTAAGGAATTTTAACAAATACTTGGTGGGCAGCAGCGAAAGATCATTTCGCCATGGGTGTGTTGTTGTCTTGCTCCACATCATTGAACCATGAAGTCCAACATGTACAAGGTTGCTCTTAACAACCAATGTAATGTTTCAAACGAAATAGGAAAGAGGTTTGGTGTGAGAAGATGTTTTTTTGTTCTTTTTTTTAAGAGTGTTGTTGTTGATGGATACCAGCGTGAGAGATAGAGGTTCAAGACACTGATGTAAGAAGATTTTAATGTCCGAAACTACCCGACAGGGGACAAAAAATTGAATTAGGGATAGAGGGTGAAGAGCAATACGGGGAGATTTTTGTTTGAGATATTCGAGGTTATGATTTTTGTTACTTTTTCTTAAAATAGTAACATAAAGTGATTATGGTACTTGTTCAAAGAAAACAGGTAGATAAAATTTAGAGTGATTAAACTTCTCCTCACATGAGTAGAGACTACACTCTACTCTCCCCAAAAGTATATTTTTTCCATTTGTCATAATAAAAAAGGCATGAAAAGATGTTAGTTATAATTTTAAATATATAACTTAGCTATTTTACACTGGAGACGTTGTGATTGATCGTTAATCTTGCATAATTTTAAATAGTGCTGCGAAACTTTTTATAGAGAACGACATAATCCGCGACTCAATATGTTAATTTTTCGATTACAATTTTCAAAAATCATGAAATAACAATTTGAGATGTGGTCCGAACTGAATTATTCATCATTGTCGAAAATCAAATCGAAAACAAAGATTTAAGAATCAAGTTTGAATTTAAAGAAACCTAAAAACGGTCCCCACTCCACCTACTTGCTATGCAAAACAAAATCTTTTGACATCAGTGTGACATACATTATCAATAACCTTATCAACAAAATTACAAAATACCTTACCACCAAAAATGGGCCTACAATTTGGTGTATTTTCTCCCACTTTCGTATTGCTTATGGAATGACAAACTTAGAAATTTCTTTCATTAGTATTTTCTCCCCATATTAGTGTAATACTATTTCAATATCAACCATTCAAATTCCACAATAATGGACAAAGTGGTATCTATCCATTATCATAATAATGACACAACCCTTTCATTAGTGTTTTGTAAGTTGGTATTTCACATCATAATCATAATAGGCGATAAGATTAATGGCCACAACATTTACAAATAACCAGTGCATGTGAACATCCATTTTCCATTCTGAGAACCTTTCTTTCTTTACTATCATCAGAATCAGAACAAGGAGAGCAAACACTGCTCTGATCATGGCAGCTCGCTCACTTTCCCGTTTGCTCTCTCGCTCTCTATCTTCTTCTTCTGGAGCTGCTGGTTCTCTGCTTCGCTCACCACTAGGTGTTCATTTCAACTCACAAATTCTCTTCCTTATTTATGTAACTATTTGTGGATATGCTTTTTTGAATTGATGGAATAAGATTTTCACTTTGTGTTTTGTTTCACTCTAGGAAGAAAATCTGAAGGGTGGAGTAACACAAACAGATTTAGCACTGCTGCAGCTGTTGAGGAATTGATTACTCCTCAAGTTCCAATCAATCATACACAGCTTCTCATAAATGGAAAATTTGTAGATGCTGCATCAGGTTTCTACATAGTTTGTTGCTTATTATAGTTTGGGCTATACAATTTAGTATAATCATGGGTTGTTTGTTTGTTTTAGTCTTAATCCATGTGGAATGAAAACCAGCTTAGGATAGTTTGAATGATAAGATTAAGGGCTAAGCATGGATTTAAATTGCGGTTGCTGGTCATTGCATTACGGCCATTGATGCGTGAATTTTAATTGGGATGTGTTTGAAATATACCGTTAAAAAATTAAGTTTTTTCAATTCATAGGAACAAATAGAGTTTTTGGGTCCTGATAGTTTGAGCTTTGTCTGATGTGATTTCTAATGACGGTCAAACGCATGATTTTAATTCACAACGGAATTGCGGTCCGATGCGGTTGCGGAAACTATGCATCAGCAATATCGCGGCCGCAATTGCGGTTGTGGACTGCAATTTAAATCCATGGGGCTAAAGTTCTCTAAGCAAATGGTCAGGGGCTCAAATACTGTGAATACTGACTCGGGTGGATGAAAATATTGGGTTGGGAGAGACTACCTATTCTGTGCACATTCTGGTATTCCATTATTGATTAGTCATCATTATTCATTAACAACAGTGCATGGTGCATACTTCATATCTAACATAGGGGTACCCAAAAAAGCCATGTATTAAATGGAAGTGAGAACAAGTTAGACTCTTCCCTTATACATGAAGTTTCTTTGATTTCAGGGAAAACATTTCCAACTTATGACCCGCGCACAGGAGAAGTGATTGCTCAGGTAGCTGAAGGCGATGCTGAAGATATCAATCGTGCAGTAGCAGCAGCTCGTGAGGCCTTTGATAATGGACCTTGGCCTAAAATGACTGCTTATGTAGGTGTCCCTTTCTTGCATAACCTTCTATTATATTAAATTTATAATGATGATGATTTATTGATAACTCCTTCAGGAAAGAAGTCGTATATTGTTGCGCTTTGCTGATTTGGTTGAGAAGCATAATGATGAGATTGCAGCCTTGGAGACATGGAACAATGGAAAGCTTTATGATCAGGCTGCCAAGACTGAAGTACCTATGTTTGTGCGTTTATTTCGCTATTATGCTGGTACTGTCAGTAACAACAATTACATGCTCCTCATTTCAATAATCCTTTTTAAATTGTTTTAACGAATTCGTTGTTAATTCCCGATTCTTACAGGGTGGGCAGATAAAATTCATGGGTTGACACTCCCAGCGGATGGAGATTATCATGTCCAGACATTGCATGAACCAATTGGTGTAGTAGGACAAATTATACCTTGGAATTTTCCTCTTCTTATGTTTGCTTGGAAAGTTGGACCAGCACTAGCATGTGGTAATACCATTGTCCTCAAAACTTCTGAGCAAACACCACTAACGGCTCTCATCGTGGTGAAACTGCTTCATGAGGTTAGCTCATAACATATAAGCTAGAAGCTTAAAAAAGAAATACAGAATGCTTTGATGTGTGATGCCAATTGTATTTCCAATGTTAAGTTGTACTGTTTACACTTTTGGGCAGGCTGGTCTTCCCCCAGGTGTTCTCAATATAGTTTCTGGCTATGGTCCAATTGCTGGCGCACCTCTTGCAAGTCATATGGACGTGGATAAGGTATTTTTATATTCAGATCCTTTAGATTATCCCATGCACATGGATATTAGTATAATTCATCCATTTATACCAATATATTGTTACAACAATATTTTTTTTCCTTCTAATTTTGCAGTTAGCATTCACCGGATCAACGGATACTGGAAAAATTGTGCATCAACTGGCTGCAAAAAGCAATCTTAAGCCCGTGACATTGGAACTTGGAGGAAAATCACCTTTCATTATTTGTGAAGATGCTGATGTTGACAAGGCTGTTGAAATTGCACACTTTGCTCTATTTTTTAATCAGGTTTGTGCAATCAATTTCCTCTATTTTCTTAAACACAGATTTGTAAATGCGGAATAGAAGCTTATGCCTTATGCTTGGATGCTTTCCAGGGGCAATGTTGTTGTGCTGGATCCCGTACCTTCGTACATGAGAGTATCTATGATGAGTTCTTGGAGAAAGCGAAGGCGCGGGCTTTGAGGCGTGTTGTTGGTGATCCATTTAAGAAAGGTGTAGAACAAGGTCCTCAGGTATTTTTCTTTTCAATGTTATTAAATCATGTTATCGTAACTTTCCCTTATATTCTTGACTATACTGTGATTTAACAAAATAACACTATTCCACGGTCCTTGCAAAAATCGCAGATTGATTCGAAACAATTTGAGAAAGTACTTAGGTACATAAAGTCTGGAATTGATAGCAATGCTACTCTTGAATGTGGAGGAGGGAGATTGGGTTCAAAAGGCTTCTTTGTCCAACCAACAGTATTCTCAAATGTTCAGGTATTTATTTATTGATTCTTTACCGCAAGTAATTTACCGAAATGCACAGTAAGACTTTTTTTTTTTGTATTGGACCATTTTCTTACACATGCTAGTCGTTGTTACTCAGGATGATATGTTGATAGCAACAGATGAAATCTTTGGACCAGTTCAGTCCATCTTGAAGTTCAAGTGAGTGTAATTGGAATCCCATTTGCTTGTTTTTTCTGCTAAAATTCAATAAGAATGCAATTCTAGTGTGACAATGTGGAATGTTTCTTACCGTTTTTGTTTATATTAAAATAGGGACATTGATGAAGTGATACGACGGGCAAATGCGACGCGTTATGGTTTAGCGGCAGGTGTTTTCACGAAAAATTTGAGCACGGCCAACACCCTGATGCGGGCACTGAGAGCTGGAACAGTGTGGATTAATTGCTTTGATGTTTTTGATGCTGCAATTCCTTTTGGTGGTTACAAGATGAGTGGGAATGGTAGGGAGAAAGGAATCTATAGTCTTAATAACTATCTGCAGGTAAAAGCTGTGGTGTCTCCAGTAAAGAATCCTGCCTGGTTGTAGATTTTGTATTTGTTCAGTTTGTTAATTGTGCAAACCAATAATCGGAACACTGCTTGTATGTGATTCCATCAGTTGTGCTTATAAAGCGATCTTGAGATTGAATCCATGTTTTAGAAGATAATGAACTTACTTCATCATGTTACTAGATTTGAACTTGTTACTTCTTAGTACTAGAGCAACCGCAAGTGACTTTGCTTTTGCATATTCTTTCATGTTAATACTCCTCAACCTCTAGATACCAGCCAGACACAATACTGACAGTGATATGATAGGTAATCATATGTATTGATATCATATTTTTGTCTGACACTGACACGTGTCGGATACCATATACACCTGTGTCAATGCATCAAAATTGATTATTGTTAGACCTAGACAAGTCATAACCCAAGCACGGTCGCCAAGCTTTAAGAGATGCCCCAAATGAGTTCTAATAGAAAAGATGGCGTCCTTTCCAAAATCTGAAACGTTGACAACTTGAGCATCTGATAGAACATTTTTTTCCAGCCATAGTAACCTCAGATGGACCTACTGTGGATAATGAAACAACCTCCAATCCCACGCTATATATTCTACTAAATATCTGCTAGTAATTACAGATGAAAATTCAGTATGTATAAAATATATAATTTTGATTGTTTTGATACACTTAAAATATGTTATTGGTCTTATATATAAAGATGCAAATTTCGTACTCTATGTTTGTATTTAGAAAAAAAAAAGTGTTTCTATTTATCTATAGTTTACCAATCAACTATTTTTTTTCAAAATATTGTCACGACATAAATGATATTACACTTGTATATATTATTAAAATAAAAGGGTAAATAAATTATCTTGGTGTAGGAATTGTTAGGAAATAAAATATGAGGAATGTTATGTATACAATTTATTTCACATTTACTCTGTATGGATATATGGCAATGTATACAATTTATTTGAAATTTGTGTTAAGACAGTCAAATTTAAAAATTATTGTATTGTTGCCATCACTGTTGTGTAATTGAAGGGAAGTGACGGGGTCTCATACCTAGGAGAATCTTAGATAGAAATTATACGGGTAATGATTATGTGCGAAGTTTGTAAAATTGGAGGTTATTTAGAACTTCAAACTAATATTGTTATAGTGAATTTCCTTCCTGGTTTGGATGCCCCTAGATGTGTAGGTGAAGTTGCATCGAATTGGGTTAACAATTGATCAGTGTTATTTATTTTCTATAGATTATTTTTATTATTTTGTCTGTTCTTACGATGTCTTAACATTGCGCTCAACATTGCGTTTGATATCCGGAAAATTTTGACATCATATACGACATTTGTTTTGGTAGTACCAGAATTTCACTTAATATCACACCAAATGGATGTTAAATCAACTTTTTTTAATAAATAATGACTAAAAAGAATAAATCTATTTGAATCAACCGGTAGGATTTGTGATTCATGAGCAAGAAAAAAATGTCTGTAAATTAGAAAACTTTTTGAGTGGTCTAAAGCAAGCTCTAAAGCAATGACATGAAAATTTTGATAATTTAATAATATTGAATGGGTACAAAATGAATGAAAGTGACCAATGCATTGATAATAAATTTGAAAAGGGCATTTGCACTGTCATATGTTTGTCATATGTTTTTTTAAATAGACGACTTACTCATATTTGGATCAAACCTTCATGTTGTTAATGATGTGAAATCATTGTTGTGTAACAACTTTGATATGAAAGACCACAAAAGAGGCAATGTGATTCTCGGAATCAAGATCACTAGATCCTAGAAGAGAACTTCTTTGGATCAATCACACTATTTAGAGAAGATCTTAAAGAAATATAATTACTTTGAATATAATCCTACTTGTACACCATAAAATCATAATATAAAATTATTTAAGAACATGGGTGATAATGTTAGACAAAATAAGTATGCGAACATCATTGACAGTCTTAGGCATGCCACTGAATTTACTATACCCGATATTGCATATGTCGTGGGATTGTTTTTCAAGTTTACAAGTAGACAGAGTAATGAACATAGGGATGCCCTTGAGAGAGTGAGATTTTACCGAGCTTTTATTCAGGATGAACTCATAAACCGAGTGAGATTTCGTACCAGACTAATCTCTAACTAAGAGAGCTTTTGGTCGAGCTGAGCTCAAGAACCATTATGAAGATTTTTCTATAGTTATTTTTCATGAACCTAAAATAGATCTTGCTTATCTATGAGTTTTGATCACTTCTTGATTATACCTGCAAGCATGTAGTTACATATTCTCCCCCCTTTTTAATGACGACAATGCACTCTCAGGATGGTGATAAAAGAAAAATAGGTAGATAAAATTTAGAGTGATTAAACTCCCCATCACATGAGTAGAGAGTATACTCTACTCCCTCTTGAGAGTATACTTCTCTAAAGGCATGTAAAGATGCTAGAAGAAATTTTAAATATAGAACTGAACCATTTTATTTTGGAGGAGTTGTAATTGATCGTTTGTCTTACACAATTTTAGTGAGTATCGTGAAACTTTTTAAAGAGAATGACATAATCCGCGACTCGGGACAATAATTTTTTTATAACAATTTTCAAAAATCGTGAAATAACAGTTTGAGAGAAGGTCTAAACGAGAACTAAGATTTAATAGTCAAGTTTGAATTTGAAAAAACTTAAAAAGGGTCCCCACTCCACCTACTTGCCATGCAAAACAAAATCTTGACATCATTCTGACATGCATTATCAATAATCTTACAATATTGTTACAGACTTCACCAATGCGCAGGAACAAATCCAAGCCTAAGTCATTATCTATGCCGCCCCAATTGACGTACAAAAACACAACCAAGGACACACTTTCTAACAGAAAACAGAATAGTTGTCACCTACCTCACCCCACTAGCAGATGACCACACAAAAACCTCAACCTCTCCCGAGTTCTGAAACTCCAATCCTAGCAAGGCAGCAGAACAAACAGCTACACCAAAAACAATAAGCGAAGTGGCAAATGCTCGACTACCAAGATAAAGCAGTAAACACCGGACCAAGATGTGGCCTGAATAGAGCGGCACTGCTCCACATGCTGAACTGCTATTCAATTCGATACAGAAGATTATGGTAACATCCCACCACCAATAACCTTTCATTATGTTTTGCAAGTTGGTATTTCACATCAAGATCATAATAAGCGATAAGATTAATAACCACAGCACTTACAAATAAACAGTGCATGTGAACATCCATTTTCCACTTTGAGAACCTTTCTTTCTTTTTTATCACCAGAATCAGAACAAGGAGAGCAAACACTGCTCTGATCATGGCAGCTCGCTCAATTTCCCGTTTGCTCTCTCGCTCTCTATCTTCTTCTGGAGTTGCTGCTTCTCTGCTACGCTCACCACTAGGTGTTCATTTCAACTCACAAATTCTCTTCCTTATTTATGTAACTACTAACTATTTGTGGATATGCTTGGAATAAGATTTTCACTTTGTGCTTTTTTTCACACTAGGGAGAAAATCTGAAGGATGGAGAAATATAAACAGATTTAGCACTGCTGCAGCTGTTGAGGAATTGATTACTCCTCAAGTTCCAATCAATTATACACAGCTTCTCATAAATGGAAAATTTGTAGATGCTGCATCAGGTTTCTACATAGCTTCTTGCTTATTATAGTTTGGGCTATACAATTTAGCAAAATCATGGTTTGTTTGTTACTTTGTTTTTTGTCTTAATCCATGTGCTGTGAAAGCCAGCTTAGGATAGTTTGAGTGATAAGATTAAGGGCTAAGCATGGCTTTAAATTGCGGTTGTGAATGCAGTTGCGGGTGTTGTGATTGCGGTCATTGCATTGCGGTTGTTGATGCGTGGATTTTAACTAGAATGTGTTTGAAATATACCGTTAATAAATTAAGATTTTTCAATTCATAGGAATAAATTGATGTGATTTCTAATGACGGCCAAACGCATGATTTTAATTCACACTGGAATTGCGGACCGATGTGTTTGCGGACTGCAATTTAAAATTATGGGGTTAAGGTCCTCTAAACAGATGGTCAGGGGCTCGAATACTGAATACTGACTCGGGTGGATGAAAAAAATTGGGTTAAGACTACCTATTCTGTGCATATTCTGGTTTTCTATTAGTGCTTAGTTATCATTAACAACAGTGCATGGTGATTAATTGAATGGAAGTGAGAACAAGTTAGACTCTTCCCTTATACATGAAGTTTCTTTGATTTCAGGGAAAACATTTCCAACTTATGACCCGCGCACAGGAGAAGTGATTTCTCAGGTAGCTGAAGGCGATGCTGAAGATATCAATCGTGCAGTAGCAGCAGCTCGTGAGGCCTTTGATAATGGACCTTGGCCTAAAATGACTGCTTATGTAAGCATTTCCTGAGTGCCCTTTTCTTGCATGACCTTCTATTAGTTTTAAATTTATAATGATAATGATTTATTGATAACTCCTTCAGGAAAGAAGTCGTATATTGTTGCGCTTTGCTGATTTGGTTGAGAAGCATAATGACGAGATTGCAGCTCTGGAGACATGGAACAGTGGAAAGCTTTATGATCAGGCTGCCAAGACTGAAGTACCTATGTTTGTGCGTTTCTTTCGCTATTATGCGGGTACAATCACTAACAACAATTACATGTTCCTTATGTCAGTAATCCTTTTTAAATTGTTTTAATGAATTTGTTGTTAATACCTCGGTTGTTACAGGGTGGGCAGATAAAATTCATGGGTTGACAGTCCCAGCTGATGGAGATTATCATGTCCAGACATTGCATGAACCAATTGGTGTAGCAGGACAAATTATTCCTTGGAATTTTCCTCTACTTATGTTTGCTTGGAAAGTTGGACCAGCACTAGCATGTGGTAATACCGTTGTTCTCAAGACTTCTGAGCAAACACCGCTAACGGCTCTCATCGTGGCAAAACTACTTCATGAGGTTAGCTCATAACATATAAGCTATAAGCTTAAAAAAGAAATACAGAATGCTTTGATCTGTGATGCCAATTATGTAATATGCTATTTTTCTTATTAAGATTTTTATGACTATTTCGGTTGAATTTGTATATCCAATGTTAAGTTGTACTGTTTACACTTTTGGGCAGGCTGGTCTTCCCCCAGGTGTTCTCAATATAGTTTCTGGCTATGGTCCAATTGCTGGTGCACCTCTTGCAAGTCATATGGGTGTGGATAAGGTATTTTTATGTCCATATCCTTTAGATTATCTCTTATACATTGATATTAGGAAAATTCATCCATTTATATCAATATATTGTTACAAATTCATTTTTTTTCCTTCTAATTTTGCAGTTAGCATTCACGGGATCGACGGATACTGGAAAAACTATACTTCAGCTGGCTGCAAGAAGCAATCTTAAGCCTGTGACATTGGAACTTGGAGGAAAATCACCTTTCATTATTTGTGAAGACGCTGATGTTGACGAGGCTGTTGAAATTGCACACTTTGGTCTATTTTTTAATCAGGTTTGTGCAATCAATTTCCACTGCTTTCTTAAACACAGATTTGTCAATGCGGAATAGAAGCTTATGCCTTATTCTGGATGCTTTCCAGGGGCAATCTTGTTGTGCTGGATCCCGTACCTTTGTACACGAGCGTATCTATGACGAGTTCTTGGAGAAAGCAAAGGCGCGGGCTTTGAGACGTGTAGTTGGTGATCCATTTAAGGAGGGTGTAGAACAAGGTCCTCAGGTGTTTTTCTTTTCAATGTTACTAAATCATGTTCTTGTAACATTCCCTTGAATTCCTTGCGTCATTGTTCTTTTTCATTTCTAGTGTTGATTATCCTTTTCATGGGAGAAGTTAATGTTTGACAGAGCAGCATATTTTTTACCATACAGTGATTTTACAAAATGACACTATTCCATGGTTCTTGCGAAAATCGCAGATTGATTCGAAACAATTTGAGAAAGTACTTAGGTACATAAAGTCTGGAATTGATAGCAATGCTACTCTTGAATGTGGAGGTGGGAGATTTGGTTCAAAAGGTTTCTTTGTCCAACCAACAGTATTCTCAAATGTTCAGGTATTTATTGATTCTTTGCCTCAAGAGATTTACCGGAATGCACCGTAAGACTTTTTTTTTTTTTTTTGCATTGGACCCATTTTGTTATGCATGCTAATCATTGTTACTTTACTTAGGATGATATGCTGATAGCAACAGATGAAATCTTTGGGCCAGTTCAGTCCATCTTGAAGTTCAAGTAAGTGATATTGGAATCCCATTTGCTTGTTTTTTCTGCTAAAATTCAATAAGAATGCAATTCTAGTGTGGCAATGTGGAATGTTTCTTATAGTTCTTGTACATATTAATATAGGGACATTGATGAAGTGATACGACGGGCAAATGCGACGCGTTATGGTTTAGCGGCAGGTGTTTTCACAAAAAATTTGAGCACAGCCAACACGTTGATGCGGGCACTTAGAGCTGGAACAGTGTGGATTAATTGCTATGATGTTTTTGATGCTTCAATTCCTTTTGGTGGTTACAAGATGAGTGGGAATGGTAGGGAGATGGGACTCTATAGTCTTAACAACTATCTGCAGGTAAAAGCTGTGGTGTCTCCAGTGAAGAATCCTGCGTGGTTGTAGATTTTGTATTTTTTCAGTTTGTTAATTGTGCAAACCAATAATCGGAACACTGCTTGTATGTGATTTCATCAGTTGCGCTTATAAAGTGATCTTGAGATTGAATCCATGTTTTAGAAGATAATGAGCTTACTTCATCATTGTTACTAGATTTGAACTTGGTAGTTCTTAGTACTAGAGCAACCGCAAGTCACGTGTATTGATATGGTATCGTTGTCAGACACTGACATGTGTCGGACACCAAATACATCATCTTTAATTAGAGGTGTCAATGCACATCAAAGTTTATTATTGTTAGACCTAGACAAGTCATAACCCTAGCATGTGACCAAGCTTTAAAAGATGCCCCGAATGAGTTCTAATAGAAAAGATCGCGTCCTTTCCAAAATCTGAAACATTGACAACTTGAGCGTCTGGCAAAACATTTTTTTCCAGCCATAGTAACCTCAGATGAACCTAGTTTGGATAATGAAACAACCTCCAATCCAACACTATATATTCCACTAACTCTCTGCTAGTAATTATAGACTTGAAGGATGTCCTTCAATACTGATCAGCGTCTATCAGCAACCTTTTCCAGCAAAATGCCAGCAGCTCCTTTGTTTATAATTGTAGTTTGACCAAAGTTCTCTGGGGAGTTGCAAGTAACTTTCGCACTCGGGACAATGCACAATCGCATGAAACTTTAGTTAGCCTTATGTAATATCAACTTCTGAGCATAAGTACTTCAAACACATATTGACTGTGTTTGGCCTCATTGATATCACTCATTTGCAACACAAACGTTGCCAATTGTTTGATAAACTGAGAACATAGCAGCTTCTTGTGCCATGCCTAATAGACCTGACAGGGGACAAATAAAAAGTACCATCCCATTGAGAGAAAGTACAAAGAGGAAAAAACATATAGTATGCCACAACAAATAAAAGTCTAAGGTTGATATGGGGAAGAGAGAGATCACTTTGTTTAAATATGTTCCGATTAACCTCAAGTCCGCAACACTTCGACTACAAGGATTATCTGCTTTGAGTGTTAGAATTTGAGTGTGAGAATATTCCCGGTTGGCTTCGTCCCTCAGAAAAGGTATCTTTTTCGCCATTTGAGGTCAACGGGTACAATGCAAACCTCAAGTTCTTACATATGACAGTGACACCAATATATCAAATCAATTTTAAGTCTATGCTTTTGCGACTACGAAATATTGTCTGCTTTCAATATGAACACAATTTTATTTTCTCCTTTAGAAAAGAGGCTAGTTGAATTGAGATGCATGAGTAGTGTATATGAGTCATGTATAACATCTATTACCAAGAGGATAAGTTATTTTAGACAGAAATAAACTTCATATTTATTTTGTCTCAAGAGCATAAGTTATTACCAACAGGGAATTTGTTTCCTATATAAGGAATAGTATTCCTTTGATTAAGTTTCTTAGGAAAAAGAAATGGAATCTTAATGTGTAGTAGTATTTTTTATTTATATAAAAATATAAGTCCTATCCCATTAAATAGGATCACTTATATGATTAACTTTTGTCATAATATTCTATCAAGAACTTTGCTTCTATTTAAATCGTTAACTTTTAAATCTTTCTAATAATTTTTCTTATAGACTTTCTTGGTCTTTCTCTTTCTCTATTTGTTTGACTTCTCTCAATTTGATATTGTTCTTTCAAATTAAACTGCAAGGAGTTGACTTTTCTTCTTCTTCTTCAAAAGAGCTCTTTGATGAAGTTGCTGAGGATTCTTCTAGGATTTTTGAACTTATTCCATCCTCTTTTAGTAGTTGAATTAACTCTTTGATTTTTAGATGATTTCCTCTTTCTTGGATTTTTCCTGAAAATTACAAACATTCTTATATTTCAATTTAAGATCAGATTTCTGATTCCAAACCTTAACTCTTAGATATTTGTTAGTTACGAATGGTTTGACATGGCTTTCAAGATTTCTAAAGGTTAAACACTATCTCTAAAAGTAACATTTACATTCCTCTGCTCTTTTAACTTTTTCACCCAGTGTGTTCATCCCACTTGTTTGATGTTTGGAGATACTTCATAGAACATTTCAAAAATGTCCCACATCACCTTTTTAGAATTTCAATTAAGGACATAAGAAAATTAATTTTCATTTAAAGACATAATTAAAAAGTTTTCTGCTTTAAAATCTAATGCAAACTTTCTCTTGTCTTCTTTAGTCCAAAGGGAACCAAGTTTATCTACCACTTCACCATTAACATAGTGAGTAGGGATAAATGAACGATTAGTTATTATTTTCCACAATTCAAGATTATTAGTTTGAATAAAAAAATTAATTCTAACTTTCTACAATTCAAACCTATCACCATTAAACGACAATGGCATGCTTAGGAAAGTCCTCTTGTTAAAATAAGTGTTGGAAGTCATCTTTCACCTGAAACGATTAGTCTTTAAACATGAGTTAGACTTTGATGTCACTTGTTAGATATGTGACTCCATACACAATAGGAGATGAATTATAGAGGTTTAAAAAACGTTAGTTTAAAATAAAATCATTTGTAAAGTCAAAATTTGAAATCATTTTAAAACAAATGATTGAATAAGTAGCGGAAAAGATAGTAAAGCAAAGAGATAAGGGATATTGACATACACCAGAAATTTATACATGTTTGACTTAAATTGACCTATTCTTGTCTCCAAGAATTATTCTTGAGAGTATCTAATAAACTAGAGAGCTTTTAGAAGGATATATCCATGAACCTCCTTATACAAAGAAATGAAGTTTTCAGGCTAACTTCCAACAAACCAATGAACAAGGCTTAGAGTAGTTATCATGAATCAAACTGAGACTTTTTAAGAAAATCTCTAAATCAATTAAGAGCTTTTAATCGGTTTAACTCGCATCCAAGCAATAACTTCCTACCTATGAAAAAAATATTTACTCAAGGGATGATACACTTTTGATAAATTTACAAGTAAACCCTCGTCTAGAACATTGATTCTCACTTAGACTAAAAAATACTCACGAAATACTATGATTAAATATACGTGAGAAAACCAAAAATTTTAACAAAATGATGAAGTTTTATCTTATAAAAAAAAGTCTCTATTTTGCATTGATATAATATCATCATACTTAAGGGCCACATAGTATTTGTCTCGTTAACTACGTATGGAAATGAGCTCTTTTTTAACCTTCTCAATATTTTTCCAGAAACTTTTGCAGAAGCCTAGATTGAAATCGTATATGTTTGGTTCTGAGGTGAAGAAAATTAATTTTAAATAAATTTATTTTGTAGAATTGATTTTGGTTAAAAATGAATTGAATGTAAAGTGATTTATATTTTGATATAGTTATATAAAAGTGAATTCAAGAACAAATTACACTAGAAAAATCATGTTTAAACTAAAAAATTACATATTATAACTTCAAGCAAAATCAATTTTAGAGTCAGAATCAATTCTAATTTAGAAGAATCAAATACTTCAAAATTATTACAAAATTAATCCTACACCCCTAAAATTACTTTTGACTTTTTCAAAAACTAAATTAAACATGCAAGTTTATTGGAATCCATCTTCTTCAATATCGGGGTTAAGATTGTTTTTAATAAACCAATTCTATGTTGATGCAAGGCTTTATCCGAAGGCTGGTTAATCCATGATGGTCAAAAGCTTGAAATAAGTCAATCTCTTCAAAACTCTCGTGTTTGTTACGGAAAATGTTTTATAACAGAAATTCCAACTAACTTGTTAGAAATACAAAATGCTATATAAGTTAGCAGTTTATACTTTAGTCAAATTATTAAATTCAAGAAGTAGATATAATGAAATTTTAAATTGATTAGGATGTCTTGTAATAAAATGCATAGTATTTGTTTCTTTCGAATTACGTGTCATCGTTTCAATCTTAGAAGCTAGTAACAGCCAACACGTAGAGGAATGTGTAACATCACATGACAGTTTAATTTTGAAAAAGAATAAAATAAACAGAAATGTTATTCTTATACCAAATCTTACACTTACACCGTATGTACGAACGTCACTGTTCATGTACAGGTGACACTATTCATGTACGGACGAATACTATTTATGTACGGACGGGTACTATTCGTGTATGGACGCTTATTTTTAATACCTAGACGTGCATTAACCAACTTCATTACTGTATTAACCAAGTTTGATGACTGCTAAAAAATATTTTTAATACCTGCATGTTACATTAACCAACTTTATTACTGAACTAACCAAGTTTTTACGCTGCATTAACCAAGTTTGGTGACTGTTTAAAATTATTTTTAATACCTGGATGTTGCATTAACCAACTTCATTACTGCATTAACCAAGTTTTTACACTGCATTAACCAAATTTAGTGACTACTGTAAAGTACTATTGAGTGTAAGTATTGATGTAACAATTGGGTGTATGAATAGCATTACTCTAAAATAAAATTGTAACCAAATACTACGTGCGGAAAATCACAATATTTTACCAATATCAATAGAAAAAAAATGTGCACCAAATAAAACAACATAAATAAATATCTAAAGGTATTATAGGAGAACTCATTTTGATCGTTCTCTGTTCAATATGTCTAACCATTATTCACTTCGGTTATGTTTGAACTTCGGTTGTATTTGGAAATTTGGAGGGGAAGGTAGGGGAGGGTTTTGAAAAATAGAAAAAATTAGGTGAAAAGGATAAAAAGATTTTGGATATGAAGGTTTTGGAGGGTTTGAGTTTATTTATAGCACCAAAAACCCTATAAAATAGAAAAACTCAAAAAATGTATTGAACGAGAGTTTTGAAAGGTTTTGAATGACTTACATAAATTTTCTAAATATCTTTTAGGTTTTTATACTATTCTAAAAATTAAAAATTTAATAATGATAATGACTCTTTTATCATTATAAATAAAATCATTTTCTCAAAAAATGTTAAATATTTTTCTATATTTTTCTAAAATTTCGTTTTTAGAAGTCTTCTCTTCTCCCCTCCCCACCAAACTTCCAAACATAGCCTTATTGTAATTTTTTTAACAATCAAGTCATTGATGGCATGCCTGTGACATCATAACATCACATTTATTACCATTTTTTGAAATTTTATGATTTGCACAATTCTTACCTCGTGGGGTCGGGTTCTAGAGGATATGTAGGGATATTTAAAATCAAACTAATCTGATAGAAAATTGCAAACCAAATCAGACTAAATCACAGCTGTAAAAAATCGTATTTGGTTCGGATTTTTTTGGATCATTTTTTAACAAAACCGCATTATGTTACAACCTAACATTTACTTAACTCACATTCAACTCAAACTTAAATCTATTATACATTATCCTTATGATTACGAACAATTTTCTCATCTTTACACATATGATTTAGGTTTCGATCTTCTCAAATCTCTAATAGCATTATCGCGCCTTCTTTGCAACATACATCTTTCATCTTCTTCTCTAATCTCTACTCTCTTATATTCTTTCTTTTTCACCTTCTCATTTTTATGCAAATATTCTATATTTCAGTTTCGTTTTATTGCTCATCTTCTTCTCTAATCTCTCAACTCTTTTATTTTTTCTTTTTCATCTTCACTAATCTCTTTTTTTTTATTATAATAATTTTTATATTGTTTTATGCTATTATTTTATGTTTATTATTCCACTTTTGTCTAATTTAATTTTTACATATTAAATGAAAAGTTGTTGTCAAAATATGACGAGTTTTGTTGTTATTTGATAGTGTATGAATTTATAAATACAAAGTTATGTTGTCATCAATATGTGTATGTATGACTTAGTAAAATATTTGTAAAAAATCGAATCAACCGAATCGAACCAAACTGCATTGATTTGATTTGATTTGGTTCAGTTTTTTCTAAAAGCCAACGAACTAAACCAAACTGCACAATTTTTTCTCTTGCGATTCAGATTATTTTTTACGTCTAAATTGTCCAAACCGCACCGCGAACACCCCTAATAATACGAGCTAGCCATGATTCATATCCATGAGTTTGCAAGATGTTGGGCCAGTTTTACTTTTGCACTGATCCTAGTAGAAACAATAATATTAACTTCAATTTTTTATAATAATTTATTAGATAAAATATGTTTTTAGTTTTACTCTCTATAAATATCTCAAATTTAACTTTTACTCCAAATTTTTTTTTTTATATTTTAATTCTTCAACGATAATTAAAATTGCGTGATAAATAATTGTGTAGGACTGAAACATATATAAAGACTAAAAATCAAATTTAATAATTTCGTAGCAATCAAAATCATATTTAACCCTAATTTATTTATCTTGAAAAATCACAATATAAAACAAAATTCGTTTTCAAAAATTGTCATTCACATAACTTGGTTCTAACTTATACAAATTTATTAAATTTAATGAAATCTCTGTTATCTCATTCAAATATTTTTTAATTTTCTAATTAACATTTGCCTATAGTTATTACCTTTCCAAACGTTCCAGCCAGAATCTGTTGAAAGAAATGTACATGACATAATTACATTATTTTAGTTGAACTTGAAGTCATTTTTATACGTCTCAACCAAAGAGACAGTGACTGTCTATTTCTTTGTTTCTTATTTTAATTAGTAATTTGCAAGAGTCGACATTTTTCCTTGTCGTGTAGTAGTTGAATTAGACCTATATTATTTCTTCTGCTATAAGATAATTTTGATCGACAAAGGAAACGCGTTAGATTGGGCACCTTGTGATTGGTCCATGTTAACACTCATGCTTTTTGTCAATATTCATTATTTGATTAACATGTAATTCAAGAAGCATTTGAATGGATTTGTGAGTGTGACCATAAATAAGATTGGAAATGAGAAAAATGGACTTTGTATTGTACATTCATATATGTTTTTTAAGAAAATAATCACTATCCATGAAAAGAGATACATGAAGAAAAGAGATACATGAAGAAAAGAGATAAACAATCAATTTCATTTTTAAACTATTATTCTCTTATTAATTTAGTCTTTAAATTATTAGAATCAATTAAAAGATCTCTACATTATTATTTCCTTCAACTATTTAATAATTGAGTTAAACCTTTGAAGGACTAAATAAGGACTAAATAGCTTAATGAAAGATTAGTTTAAATTTTTTTAGTTGATTTTAATATTTTAAGAACTAAATTGATAAAATAATGATAATTTGAAGAATAAATTGAATATTGAATATTACGAAAACATTTGTAATGGGTTATTATTGACTAACAATGTATGATGATGCGGTCAAATTGGTTTACAAGTACGATGAATACCAATGACATGGAGATATCCATTAGGCAATCTATTTAAATTTCACCATAGAGAAGAAACATAAAGGAAACTCACACCCAATTGAAAAAGTTTTTATTTGGTTGTTGCTATGAGGTTGAGGAAAAAAAAAAGAAAAAAAATATGAAAAAGAAGTGAAAAGAAGAAGAAAAAAAGGTTTTGAAAAAGAAAAACAAAAAGAGTATGGAATAATGTTGTGCAAATAAGTAGTATGATTGGTGTGACAACTTGGGATTAAGGAAGAAGTTTGATCGAGATTGCGTTGCTTGAAACTTTGTAGATTAATCACTCCCTTAGGTTTAGGCAAGTTTTTGTTTCGATTAGCTTTATGAATTATCCCTTATTTGTTAATCAAGTCACATTACAAACTTAACAGACCCTTTTGATTCTTGCTTTTGTATTTTTAATATGATTTTTGAATGAATGCATAATTTAGTCTTTTGTTTGCAAGATTGTTGGATGAGTGTTAAATCCTTGCCTTTGTGTGTTTTTCATCCCTCAATGAATTTTTGCTAGGTGTGATTCATGATGTGAGCTTGTATTGTTTTAGAATGTTTTGTATGATTTTTGTACTTAGGATTCGTTTCGTTTACATGTTGTTGTTGTTGTAGGGTAGTGGTAAGCATTTACTTTGTTTGTGCGTTTTTTGTGTTGAGCCATACATTTATTTTTGTTTTTCAAAACTTGTTGATTCACGATTCTTTGGTTTATTACTTTTGATTATTTGATTTATTTGACATTGTTTGAGGACAAACAACATTTCAAGTTGGGGAGAGTTTGAAAAGTGCCAAAATTTCATTATTTTGAGTGTATATTTGTGACACTTATCGATTCTATTCTTTTTGTTTTTATAATAAAATCCTAACTTTTGTGTAAATATTCATATACTTGAGTTTTGATTCGTTTTATGTACCATTTGATAGTTTTCCTTTGTTTTATAGGTATTGATGCATATCGGAGCCTCAAGTAATAAAGTGTCGAAGGCACGACTTTGATTACCCAGTTTTTGAGCAATAAGAAGAAATTTCTGCAGAAGCGCGCTAAGCCAAGCTGTAGCGCGCTAATAGATTCAATCATAGAGGAAGAGCATTCTTCATGAGCTCAGAGCATTCTTCATGAGCTCGTTTAGCGCGGTTAGCTCACTAAGCGAGATGTCTTTTATTGTAGTAGATATTTAGGAATAAAGTGTAAGTTTTCTTAGCCAGAATAGCTCGCTTAGCAAGCCTGCATAGATTTTGTTTATATGTTCTTCATTTGTAACATTTTTTGTTATGGTTTTCGGGGGATTTTTGACCCAAACTCCGTCAATATCGTTCTTAGGTTAGATTAGGTTAGAAAACAACTATGAAGCTTGCATTTGGATAATTGGAAGTGGATTGATCATCGATCGGAGCTGACAAACCGGGATATTTTAGGTTCATTTCTCTTCCTCTTTGTGTATTCTCTCTTAGTTGGGTTTGTATATATATTTACTTTGAACTCATAAATATTTGCCGTCCATGGTGTTATATTTAATCTACTTTACAAATCTTTGTCGATTGTTATCTTGGATTTTTCCTCTTTGTTGGGGTTTTGGGTTGTTATAGACATATACTGCTAGAATCCATATTTAGGATGATTATTTGTTAGTTTATAGACTTTAGAGATAGATTTAGAGCTAACATTCACTTAGGTATTTGTGCTTAATGTCGCTGTGTTGTGCTGAGAGATCGTCGGCGCGAGCAACACGGTTGTTTTCTATTTTGTCGAGGTGTGTGGAGAGATCGCCGCTGAAATGATACAGTGATTTAGTGGTTGACACGTAATGACATAGACGAGTATCGTAGGTTGAGTATAACTGCTTGATAGGTTTAAGTATGTGACGAGTGAGTATGGTTGCATGCCTGATAAGTTAATTATGTTCGAAGAATGTATTTATTTTTTGTTCATATCTTTTATTTTTCGTTTTTACTTTCAACCCACTAATCATCTTGTCTTGGTACCTGGCCATGAAGTACAAGATGGTTTATATATATATATATATATATATATATATATATATATATATATATATATATATATATATATATATATATATATATATATATATATATATATATATATATATATATATATATATATATATATATATATATATATATATTTACTTTGAACTCATAAATATTTGTCGTCCATGGTGTTATATTTAATCTACTTTACAAATCTTTATCGATTGTTATCTTGGATTTTTCCTCTTTGTTGGGGTTTTGGGTTGTTATAGACATATACTGCTAGAATCCATATTTAGGATGATTATTTGTTAGTTTATAGACTTTAGAGATAGATTTAGAGCTAACATTCACTTAGGTATTTGTGCTTAATGTAGCTGTGTTGGTTGTGTTGTGCTGAGAGATCGTCGGCGCGGGCAACACGGTTGTTTTCTATTTTGTCGAGGTGTGTGGAGAGATCGCCGCTGAAATGATACAGTGATTTAGTGGTTGACACGTAATGACATAGACGAGTATCGTAGGTTGAGTATAACTGCTCGATAGGTTTAAGTATGTGACGAGTGAGTATGGTTGCATGCCTGATAAGTTAATTATGTTCGAAGAATGTATTTATTTTTTGTTCATATCTTTTATTTTTCGTTTTTACTTTCAACCCACTAATCATCTTGTCTTGGTACCTGGCTATGAAGTACAAGATGGTTAGTGGGCGAGTTGGTGTAATAAAGGGAAATCAGGAATTAGTAAGGCAGTGCTACCAAGATAGCTTAGAGCTGAAAAAGAATATCAACAAATAACTCATGTCGGATGCACACAAAATCCACCATGTGGACTTAGACTCACAGGGAGACCCGGCTGAAGATAGTTTGACCCCCATATAAGAGCTAAAGAACATTCAGATTGGACCCGAGAAATATCAAACAACTCATATTGGAATAGCCATTCCAAAAGAAGAAGAGAATAAGATTGTCCTGTTGTTGCGAGACAACGTAAACCTTTTCGCTTGGGCACGTGCAGATACGCCAGCGATAAACCCAGATGTGGTGTTTCATCAACTATCCATATAGTGCACATAGTAAAGTTTTCACCCAAAGAAAGCAAAAGGAGGGCAAAAAAAGGAGGAAGGTCGTAACCGAGGAAGTAAAAAATTGTTAGAAGCCAAGTTAATATAGGAGATCAAATATCCCACTTGGTTGGCTAAAGTAGTGATGGTAAAAAAGAATTCAGGAAAATGGTAGGTGTGCATGGATTTCAAGGACCTAGTCAAGGTGTACCCTTAAGATCCATATCCATTACTCATTATTTATAGGCTTATTAATGGTGCGTCCAATTTCAAAATGTTGAGCTTCATGCACGCCTATTTTGGATACAACAAAATTAGGATGAGTTTTAATGACACCCCAAAGACAACGTCCATGGTAAGCAAGAATAACTACCACTATGACGTCATGCCTTTTGGGCTTAAAAATGCAAGATCAGTGTATCAAAGGCTTATGGACACTATGTTTTCCATGCAGATATGTCAGAATAAGGAGGTGTATATCGACATAATGGTCATCAAAACTCCTGACGAAGGTCGAAATTACAACAACCTAAAGGAGACGTTATCATTGGTAAGAAGGTTCAACATGCGGCTAAATTCGAACAAGTGCTCATTTGGGATACAAGCGGGAAAATTTCTAGGCTTCATGTTAACCATGTGGGGAATAGGACAGAAGACTGACAGGGAGGATAACAACATTCTCCAGGTTCTTAGCTTGTTCAGGAGATAAGTTCGTTCACTTGTTTGCTACACTTAAGAAGGAAAACAATTTTTAGTGGACAAAAGACTGTGAAAAGGCTTTCCAACAGTTGAAAAATTTGTTGTTAGCCCCACGAATACTCTCCAAGGCTGTCCAAAAGAAGGATCACCATCGATGCTATATGTATTTGCCACGGAGAAAGCTCTAAGCTCATTCTTGGTCCGGGAAGGTTAGGATAGATAAATGTTGGTCTATTTCTCCAGCAAAGTCTGAAAGGGGGCCAAACTACGCTATTAAAAAATTAAGCGGTTGGGTTTGGAAGTTGTGACTATGACGAGGAAATTGAGGCCTTATTCCAGGGACATCCAATGGTTTTTAGAACCAATTATCCAGACAAGCAATTACCGAAAATCCATATCTAGCAAGCTGAATGATGGCCTGGTCGGTGGAGCTGTCAGAGTATGACATCATTGTACCCACGAAGGACTCCTTATGCCTTTGATTCTTATCAATGGGTGGGACGTCCAATCTGAAAGGGAGTAGAACATGCATATATTATTGAAGGGGCTGGGAGAAGTGCTTTCAGAATAGGCTCTATTTCAATTTCTAGACCAACAATAATCAGGTAGAGTATGAAGCTCTGATAGCAGGAATGAAGTTGGCTCGTGAAGTAAGAGCAACCCACCTTTGAGCTAGAAATGACTCTCAGTTGGTCACTAACTAGGTATAGAGAGATTACCAAACAAATTAACCATTATTATACCTGTAACAAATCCTCAAGATGTCAATAGAGTTTGAGACGTTTGAAATAGTGTATGTTCCCCTGAAGAAAATGTCTGGGATGACTTGTTGCCAAAGCTCGTCACTACTAAAAAATATGGTCTAAATAGAATAGTGATACATAAGACTCTCGACTACCCAAGTACTGAAGTCGATGATGTTATGATGATTGAGAGTAGGGGTGGAAAACAGGCCGCTCGCCCCGCCCTGCCTAAAGCCCGCCAAAAAGTGAGCGGGGCGGGCAAGTAAAATGGGCATAAAAATCATGCCCGCCCCCGCAAAGATGGCTGGTTGGCGGGCTACGGACTTGCCCGTCTATTTTTTTATTGATTTTGCTTTCATTTTTTTAATAGATTAATACTCTTTTTTTTTTTACATTTCAATTAAATTTTTTACTTATTTTTTAGAACAATTTTTTATAAAGTATCTTTTAAATAAATTTTAACTAAAAAGATATTGCATATATTTACAAATAAATGTATAAAATAAAACCATGAAAAAATTGAATTACTAGAATTAACTAAAAAAGGGCAGGCTTATGGCAAGACGAACTTAACAAATAGGTGAGGCAAACTTTAGCAGGTGGCGGGCTTTGGCGGGGCGAGCTTAGGCGTGCGGCAGGTTTTGGCGGGGCGAGCTTTGGTGGGCGTCGGGTCCATAATCCCAACCAACCCGCCATTTTATAGAGGGTGCGCGGGCCGGTTCGACGGACCATTGCCCGTTTTGCCACCCCTAATTGAGAGTAGAGAAAAGTGGATGACTCGTATCATCGAATACCTGCCCAAAGAGCATCTACCAGAAGAGGAGACAAAAACTATAAAGATATGAAGGCGCGTTGCTCGATATGTCACGGTGGCTGATTAACTTTACAGAATGGGCAGATCAATGCTCGTGTTAAGATGCATCACGAAGGAAGAAATAAATTTAAGTTTGGTCGAGGTACACTGAAGTATTTTTAGTAGTCACATAAGAAGGAGAGCCTTAAAAAACTAACTTCTAAAGATCAGGTACTACTGGCCAGTTGCCAGAGATGCTCATAAACAACATCAAATTTATTAATCAAGCCGAATATATAAGAGATAAAACAATTTTTCTTCAACCAATCAAATTTTCTATACACAAAAGTTAATAATCAAACTCTTAACTATTTACTTAAAAAGATTAAATTGTTTATTAGTGAACCAATCAATTGTTAGTATTTGATATAGTCAATAGGCTTACTTAAAAAATCTATTACATAAAAAACAATCCAAAAATCTAAGTTTGAATTGGTAACATGTTAACTTACTAATGTTGACTTTAAACCAGAATCCTTGATAGTACATTTCATCCTAATCTAACAACATCCAATTTCCTGATACACACGTCAACACATTATATCTCCACCTGTAAGGTCGGTATTAGGGACCACTATCCACCCATCATAATTTCAAAACTCTTTCTCCCTACTCATGGATCTTCCTTCCCCTTCACCATTACCCTTTCCCCTATATAATTAAACAACCCACAAAAACAGATAAATAATTTTAGTTACAGCTTCCTTAATCTTCCACGTGTCCATAACGAATCTTCCTCACTCCCTACTTCTTTCTCCCTTAACCAAATCCTAGTCAACAGATACCATTATCACGTCCATACTCCCGCCACGCGTCCATAATATTCTAAGTCAGCAGCAACACACGCTTATGTCGAATCTCTTCCTATAATAACAACCAAATCCAAATTAGTATTATGTGTAATTTGTTTTACTTCAATTAGAATGAATACTCATCTTCCTAATCATAGGGATCGCCGCATCCTATCATTCCCGGCGGTTCATCCTTGCGAAGGAATATCCACCGCAACACTCGTCGCTTCTCTAATCACTCTCTCGCAAACCATATGCAATTTCCAACCTCAAATATTTCCAACACAAAAACGAAACGCAAGAGAAACCATACGTCAAATTTCCATCATTTCAATATTCCTCCACGAAATTCAAGACAATTATTCCTTAATCCCTAACTCAATTATCATCTCTTTCTCAGAGCTTCACTTCACTTTACAAAAGATTCATTTCTTAATGCAAGATTGTACTCTTGAAGGTGCTAACCTTTTATTGCTCTCGAAATCGAAACAAGTGGCGGAACACTTTTGCTCTCTTATTCGCGCCGTCGCAACATCACTAGACGTTTTGCCTTTACACAGAATCGAAATTTGCGACGAAGTGAAGGAGTTAGTTGAGATGGTAGCAAAGCAAGCGAGGAAAGCTAAATTTGAAGTGAACCCCAGTGACGAGATTGCGACGAAAAAACTCTATTCAGTTCTTCATCAATTCGAGAGAGGAACAGAGCCAAAACTTCATATCATGCAGGAGATTCTCGATTACTTAAAAATCAAAAACTGGAACGATTGCAACAAAGAAATCAAGTTCATAGAAAACGAGATAAGCTTATTAGAGTATCGTGATTGCAACGAACGTGAACTTCCATTGTTGAGTAGCTTGGTTGGATTTTTAAGCTACTGTAGGGTAGTGATATTCGAATTCGAATCACTGGATCAAAATTCAGATCAATCCGAAGCTCGTATCAGCACCGAGATAATATCTATAACATGTCTGAATCCAGACGATTTCCGATGTCCAATTTCACTCGAATTGATGACAGATCCAGTAACAATTTCAACCGGACAAACCTACGACCGTGCCTCAATTTATAAATGGCTTAAAGCAGGAAACAAAACATGTCCCAAAACAGGAGAAAATCTTAACAGCACAGAGTTAGTCCCAAACACAGCGCTAAAGAAGCTTATCCAACAATTTTGCACCGACAACGGAGTTTCATTTTCCAAATCATGTAACCGCAACCGAGATATAACCAAAACAATTTCACCAGGTAGTTCTGCAGCAGCACATGCTATACAGTTTCTGTCATGGTTTCTAACACGAAGGCTCGTGTTCGGAACAGAGAAACAGAAGAACAAAGCAGCTTACGAGATTCGTTTGTTAACTAGGTCGAGTATTTTCAACAGAGCGTGTTTGATTGAAGTTGGAACGGTGCCGCCATTGTTGGAGCTTTTAGCCACGGAAGATAAAACGACACAAGAGAATGCTATCTCTGCTTTGATGAAGCTTTCAAAGCATAGTAACGGGCCTGAAAATATAATGGGCCATAACGGTTTAAAGCCCATTATATCGGTACTTAAAAATGGGCTTAGTCTTGAGGCCCAACAAATCGCAGCAGCTATAATCTTCTATCTTTGTTCAGTGAAAGAATACAGAAAATCAATAGGTGAAAATCAAGACGCGATTCCGTGTTTAGTTGAGTTAGTTAAACAAGGAACAACATGCGGGAAAAAGAACGCTGTTGTTGCGATTTTCGGACTTCTTTTGCTACCAAGAAATCACCAACGCGTGATTGAAGCCGGTGCTGTTCACGCGCTTGTTTCTATTTTACATCCTTCGTATAACTATAAAGAGGAACTTGTTACTGAAGCTTTGGCTGTTATTGCGGCACTAGCTGAGAATTTCGATGGAGCGAACGCTGTGTTGGAAGCTTCGGCGTTAACGTTAATTACCGGGATGTTGCGATCTGCTACTTCGCGTGCTGGGAAGGAACACTGTGCTTCGATTTTGTTGTCGCTTTGTGTTAATGTAGGTGCGGATGTTGTTGGTGTTCTTGCTAAGGATATTACGCTTATGCCCTTGCTTTATTCGCTTCTTACGGATGGTACTGCTCATGCTGCTAAGAAAGCGCGTTTTCTCATTCAGATTCTACAGGATTTTAACGAAACAGCAAGTTCGAGATTGAAAGGTTCTTCAATTTTGCGTCAATTGAATGGGTTGGAACTTAGGAATTAGGGTATTTTTTGTGAATATATACGTATACTTTTTTTGTGTAAATACTGTAACATACATAGGATTGGTTATCATTGGAACAATTGAGATTTTGTGAAACTAGCTCTCTGTGTTTTTTATCCTCGAGAGCTAGTTTTAATAAGTGAGCTTCAACTTAGAAACTGGAAGCTTATGATTATTCTGTATCTGGTATACTTGTGAAATAAAGTGGTGTGAAATTAATGAATAAGTCAGTAAACATTATTTCAAGTTTTCTTTTTGTTTATTTTGATACTTTGGCCAATTAACCATGGTTGGTTACTTTTAAATGTGTCTCTAGATACTATTCCAAATTAGGATTCTTACGTACGGATAACACTTGTGAGAGGAATATAAATTGATTATTTATCAGCAAATCTGCTATTGAAGTTTGAAACATGCATCATGACAGTACTTACATTTAAGGACATACAAGGCCTTTTTCAAATTGTGTATACCTTTGACTCCTGCCCCTTAACTTCAAAACGAGGAGGTTGTCCTGCATATACGTCCTATTTTAATGGTTTATTTAAGAAAGACTTGACATGCATCACTAATATAGCTTTATTCATTATAACTTCTCTCTTTGAACTTAACTTTTTAAGATCCATTGCACATCAATATGCTTCTTTTGTCACGGAAAATGGACTAACTCACTCTTTGGAAAATGGAAATGTCCACCCCTTTACTTCTTTTTTTTTCAGTTATGTTAGAAAATACTAAAATAGTACCTTTTACTTATGGTCAAATTGCTTCTTTATCCTTCATTTCTTAACCAACCAGACCAGCTGAAGCTTTGTAAATTTTGCTTTTTAAACCTCCTTTGTGCATTTTTCTAATT
This sequence comes from Vicia villosa, assembly GCF_029867415.1. Classification (NCBI taxonomy): domain Eukaryota; kingdom Viridiplantae; phylum Streptophyta; class Magnoliopsida; order Fabales; family Fabaceae; genus Vicia; species Vicia villosa. The sequence continues at coordinate 270,852 of NW_026704963.1, read as the reverse complement.
TTAGGGTTTTTATTTTGAAGTAGAAATGGTGTATTTTATGTCTTCAAAGATTGTTACCTTAATTAATTACATTACAATAGAAGACAAAATCTTAAATATTTTGCATTGTTTCTTCAAAATTTAATGAGGACAAAGTGTCCTTGTTTTTCTTCAATAAGGACAAAACCATAACAAAAGGAAACATGATGTGTGTCTTAGTTTTAGCAGATAAGGGTTGAAGTTTTGAAGACAGGATATAGAAATTTTAACCATTTTTACTGTACAGACTCCACAGAACAGAATGAAGTGAAACAAAATAGCTGCTGTTGTTTTAATTCATGTTGTCCATAAGTGTTTTTTTAATTTAAGGTCATGTTTTGTATATACTATGAGCTTTACATAGATGAATTGCGACTCCATGTGATCCCCATAATAGGATGTATGGTTTATACCTCTAGTTAGATAAAGATGAATTTGTTGTAGAAAAATATTAATTAGATGAGATTTACTATTTGAGCCCCGTCAAGAATCAAATTTAAATAATTTATCAATTATTTAAGAATTATACTCGTCTTTGGTTGTAATTGGACAAATTGAAATTTATTTATTGATTGATCACGACTCTTTCAATTTCTACTATATAATTGAAAGATCATTTTCAACAAAGAAAATTGTCAAGACTTAGTTAAAAAATAAAATTGAACCTGATTTTTTACGAGATAACATGAGAGATATTGAAAGGAAAATTAATACAACTGATAACCAAAAAAATTTAATACAAGTGTTAGTGTTGAGTCTATTATTTATGATTTCAAATCATATAAAGCAATTGTTTTGAGGTATTTTTTAGGTTATGTAAATCAATTTTTGATGATCAACTCTATATTTATTTTAAATTAAACATTTTATATAAAATATGATTTTCATATTTATTTACAGAGAGAAAGGAGCAAGATAGAATTGCCACTTGAAAATGGTGAAGTATTCATGGAAGAATGATGAAAAGCACTTCAAAATCAATTGCAAAGAGTCGTGAAAATAGTTGCAGAGAACAATCAAATGGCGACATAATAAAGAAAAGTGAAATGAACAAATGGCTTAAAATATTTATACGTGTATGAAAAAGGAAAGTGAAAAGGAAAAAAACCCATATCTAGAAATTCAATAAGTAAAAAGACCAAGCAAAAACCAATGAATTAAGTACATGTAGTCAAGAGTATCGTCCAAATCATCATATCAAAGGTAGTTCCCAAAAAACCATCATCAGAAACCTATTGATAGGACATCACACTACTAGCCTTAGACAAGCATGTAGGAGACGATTCGAGAGATAAATTTCAAAGACTCACATCATTTGATAACATAAAGGTATAAGAATATCAAGAGACTAGAGGGAAAATACAGGTTGAAGATGAAGAAAACTCCACGAAAGTCACTTTTAAGCCCTAGATACAAGAAGAGTCACAAGTCCAAACCGGGTGTGGAGGGAACTATTACTACCTTGGCTAAGGCAGGACTAAAGAAAGCCCATTAGCATTTTGAGTTATAGGCTAAAATCGTAGTTGGTCCTAATCGGTCTCAACCCTAAACTTAATCTTGGAACAAGGACTTCAATCCAGTCATTAATCCCAATCTGGAGGACAGAAGGAAAAATATTTATTTCGATATTGCATGGTTAGCATAAGGTTCTAGGACCTGTGGAACAGACATGGATATGCCCTATAAACACCTGATCCAAATAAAAAATTAAAGCAGAGTTGTCAGATAACAAAATGAATTATATATTGACATTTGTTGGTCTAGACGACTATGATTGAAGCTGAGGGACGAAAGCCATCATAAACACTAATAAGGCCCTTATATGAAGGATCATAGACGAAAAAATCAAGATACATAAAATCACTATTTTTTGTCTTATTTATTCACTAACTTAGATGTCAAAGTGTTTTGCACGTACCACCCTTCTCCACCCCCTCCATGCCAAGAAGGAACTCCCAAAAACAAAGCACTACATGACATTGTCATCTTATCGGTTGTCAACTTACTATGGAGACATTTTGGTCCGGATAAGATTAGAGGGTATTGTAAATATTAGATTCATGGATAAGTTTGTTTATGAATCTTCGAGAGAAGTGTTGCACATGTTAGGAGAATGGATAACATCTACATTTGAATAGGTAAAAAGGTGTAGAGTAATGGTTGAAATGCCTATTATGTTTGGAATTGAGAGAATTGTATAATATATTAGAAAATTACATTGAATGCTAAAAAAGAAAAAGAAACAGAAAATTACATTAGAATTAAGATTATGGATTATAAAAAAAAAAAGATTATGTGACATGTAAAATGATGATATGTCAACCTCAAAACTTTGGATACTTGTTTAATAAATAATAAAACTAATAGATTGGTACTCTCTTTTTTTCTATTTTCAAGTCTTTTTCTGGTCTAAATCCTAAAGTTTCAACAAAAAGTACATAGTACATAAATGTATCATTGAAAAAACTCAAAACATCATATGAATTCTATTTTTAGCAACCAATGGTGTTAGTTACATGGCTAGACAGTGAGTGAATTCCGAAGAAAGAAAAGTTTCTTGTAGCTACAATACAGGTTCACCAGTCACCACTTCACACTTGTTGCGGTCAACAACTGTAACTTCACCCAAACTTAGATAAGTGTCTCCTATTTATATCAATTTTCATTTACACTATTAATATTGTTTAAACTACAAACATTAGACAAAATTATCTAGTAAACAATTTTCATTTACACTAGTAAATTGTTTTAATCTTCTTCTATCTTCAGTTTCTTCTTTGCATGCTGTAGCCATGGCTAACACTGATGCAATAAGGACTGCCATTGGAATAATCGGTTGGTGCACAAAGGGACCTCTATATTATTTTAATACAAGCTTTAAAATATAAGCATGTAATTTTTCATGTAAAAAATTTATACATTACCATTATTTATTTTTTGATAACATTGTTCATTTATTTGCAGGAAATGTCATCTCATTTTGTTTATTCATGTCTCCCTTGTAAATTTCTCTAACTTTTTCTCTTCAATCTTGTATTTTTTGGTTGGATTTTAGCACTGATAATTAATGGTAAATATGTATTTGTAATATATATGCAGACCTACATTTATTAAAATATGGAAAGCAAAATCAGTGCAAGATTTCAAGCCAGATCCATATGTGGTAACAATACTCAATTGTGCAATGTGGTCATTCTATGGAATGCCCTTCATAAGTGAAAGCAACACTCTTGTCATCACAATTAATGGCTTTGGTTTCTTCCTTGAGATTATCTACACTTCCATTTTCTTCATATACTCAAACGCCAGTAAACGTGTAAGAAACACATCTTTCTTCTTTTCATTATTTTAAAAATCAATTTGAACCTAATTAGACGGTTCAAATGGTTGAAAGTTGAACCCGTGAACTTACATTTGACCAAAAGTTAGATACGATGTCATATTCGTTTTTTTTTTAATATTAGTAGTTCTTTAACTTAATAATTCATATTATCGATTTTATAACGTTGACCTAACTGGTTGATGGATTGGATGAATTTAACGAATTTCAGAAGAAGATCTCGTTGGCCATTCTTGCGGAAACTGTCTTCCTTTTGTTGGTGATATTTATCGTCATGTATTTTATGGACAGCCAAAAGGAAAGAAGGTTGGTGGTTGGATTTATATGCATAATCTTCAACATCCTTATGTACTTTTCACCCTTAACTGTCATGGTACGTTTGATTATTCAGTGTTTTTGGTTTGCATAATAGCAGCTACTGTTGCCCCTTTTTATATACTTAAAATTTGTTTCTTTACATGTTGAAAAAAGTACAGAGACAAGTCATTAGAACAAAGAGTGTGAAGTATATGCCATTCTTACTTTCACTTGCCAACTTCCTCAATGGACTTGTTTGGACAACTTATGCACTTCTTAAATGGGATCCATTCATAGTGGTAATCTATCTATCTTGTTCTAAGGATCTATATTCTGCTTAACTTCATATTTTGTTTGAAATGGTTAGTCCTTTGATTAAGCTTTGGGATTAAGCTGATGATACCTTCTAAGAGAATAAAATGTTTGAATGCATAGGTTCCCAACGGCTTGGGAGCAATTTCTGGATTTGCTCAGCTCGTTCTTTATGGAATTTACTATCGATCAACGAAGTGGGACGAAGACGCGCCGTCTAATATCAACATGGTATGATATTGGCTTGGGTTGAAAGAAAGACAGAACAAGTTCAAAGGAAAAAGTTGTTCATTTCAATACATGCCAGAGGACTCGTGGGATTTTTCCCTTTTCCCTTTTTGTTTTTTAATAACAACTTATTTCATTTTGTTGAAATCATAGCACATTAGCATTGATCTATTGTAGAATAGAATTACTTGAGTTCATTATAGTGATTGTTGTGGGCATAAATGGTGTATATGCTCATTTGAGTTTTGCATAGATTTATTACAGGAGAGTTATAATCAAAGCAAATGACAGGGAAAATCGATATTTACGTATCATAAATGAATCATAGTTCAATGTTTCATTGAAAAACAAAAGGTTCATAGCCTTGACAACATATAATGTATGGATTTTGGAAGATAACAGATAGTCAAATTCGAGAAGTTTGGATTGAGGATCAAACTTCTAATCACATATTTAAAAGACCTAATTATTCGGTTTGGCACTTTGGCTTCGTTATGATAGTCTTTTTTTATAAACAAGAACAACCAAGCATGAATATTGACCTTTTTGAATATAGAGAATAGAATACCAAGCCAATTGATCCAATTTAATCACATAAATATGATTGCAAGTTTGCAACAGTATAATGTAATATATAAGTATAATGTAGATTCAGGTAGGAGGAAACATAGGCTGAAATTAATACCCCTACCCACAAAACTCAAACCAAGGTGGAGAAAAAGGTAAGAGTAAAAGAAAATCAGAGGTACCAGCTCCTTCAACCTATACCTGCTACTGTGTATTTTTCTCATCTCATTACAGTATCCAATTTCTGTATTCTCACCATAGATACAAATTTGATTCTTCAAATAGTGAAAAACCACTAAAACCAAATGGTTTGTTGTCGACTAAAAAGAATAGAACTTCATGGCCCTCTATGCTTACGGAAGCATAAACAACCCTGCTGCTGATCACCGGGGATCATGCCCCCACCTTTGGATGTGTCGATGGCCTCCAGCATGGAGACAACCTCCTCCATCTCTGGCCGCTTATCAGGACTGGCATCCCAGCATTTCCTCATTACATTTGCAAGAGAACTTGGGCAGCATCTTGGCATTTCTGGTCTCAAATTCTAAATTCCAACAGAAAATAATAATGTTATTGTAATGGATTCACAGCCACTGCATATACCATGGTAACAATAATGGATTGCTTTGAATGAGACAATAAATCAAAACAGAGTAGCAAGTATACCTGGCGAACAACAGCTGAAGTAATTTCTGAGAAACTAAGGTCGGGATATGGCATGTCACAACAATATGTCTCCCATAAACAGATTCCAAAACTGTACACATCACATTTCCTGTTGTATGGGTTTCCATTTAAAACCTGTAATCAGCCAACCCCATTGGGAGAAAAATGATTAGTAGTTTCACATCTTATTAGTTGAACAACTTAATATTTTAGTTGAACAACTTAATATTTTAGTTGAACTTAATATTATCTTCCAATGGAGTTGGGAGAAAAATGATCAGCCAACCCCATTGGAACCTATACAACAGCTTTCTAGTTGAACAACTTAATATTGTTTATCTCATCTTTTTCTTCTTATTTGTAGTTCACACACTATTTGCAGCCATATTAAGGTAATCATTTATTCTCATTGAAAACTCTTAGAACGACATTGGAGAATAGAGACACTTGGCCGCATTTGGATGAAATTGAGGCTAGAGATGCCCATTCCCCCATCAGACAGTCCTACCATTAGATTTTGAGACAAAAAAAGTCCGGTGAAAAATTTGTACATATCTCTTTCTTCATACATTCACACATTCATGGTCTGATAAGTATTTAAGCACTTAGGGAACCCTATCAAGGGATAAGAAGCAAATCACTTAAATAGACCACCGAGCATCATAACTTGAGCATTCAATAATGGCCAAGTCTCTTTCATAGCACCGCCCCTGAGAACTGATGTCCTGGCGGCTGGCACTCTATGGTACTTTACTAGACCTTTCCGGTTCTGAGCCACCAGAAATCAGTTCTGATTCCAGTTGGTAAGTATCTAAGCACTTGGAGAACCCTCTCTTAAAAGCTAGCTATCAAAGGGAGAAGAAACAAGCCACTTAAATACACCACAAAGTATCCCATAATGCCCAAGTCTCTATCACATAGCACTACCAAAGCCTCCTAACAGAGTCTTATTTTAATCTATGAAGAGAGATACACAGGGTTTCACATAACAAGGCCATTTCGAATTTTAACGAGAGGATCCTTTCCTATTTAGACATTGTGTGCCTTTGTACTAAGTTTTTCACTCTATTGTACAAGTTAGCACAATCATTTAAAAAGTTATCAGGAATTTACAGGTACTGACTACACACCTCAGGAGCCATATAACCAAGAGTTCCAGTCTCCCCAGTCATATCATTAGGATTTGATGCCTCAACTCGTGCAACACCAAAATCAGCAATTTTCACTGTGCGAGTCTTATCCAGCAGCATGTTCTCTGTCTTCACATCTCTGTGGACAATCTTCTGAGAGTGAAGATAACTAAGCCTGTAAAACCAAGTGAGTTCAAGTTGAGTAGTTATATAGACAAATTATGCGCATTATTTTTTTCCCAATCTACTAAACGTCAATCAAAATAAATAAATACCCTCTTGCTAAATCAAGCGCCAGCTGGATGACAACCTTAAAAGCTAATTTCCTCCTCCTGTTTTTTATCAGGTATGATTTCAGAGTACCTCCAGCAAGATACTCCACAACAACACAGCAGACATTGCTTGGCATGCCAATTAGACCAGTATCGGTTTGTATCTGCAATTCTGCAGATCCCATTGTGGCTCCTATGAACTAAACATGAAAACAAGATACTTTCAGAGAAGTGCATAATACCAATTGAAATGAGAGAAAGTAAAAAAATATCTACCAAATATCACAAGATATCATAGAGCAGGAAATAGAATATGTCGGGAAGAAAAAGAGCAATGGGGGCCTTTAGAGGCGTTACTTATGATTATACTTGTTCTCTACACCTGCATGCATCTTTAGTTGCAGAAAAGGAAACTACAAAGAGAAGAACATGCAGCATACCAAATGGAAGGAATTTGACGCTAAGAATATGCAAAACATGCATTGAACAGGAGAACATGGTAAGAACATAAATTTTTCAAAGAACAGATTCACCATAAATTATAGAAGCTTTCATGATTAGGAAAATTCAAAACATGCCAGCAGGCTGGTTTATTTATTTACAAGCCTTGTTCAACAGTATAAAGGATGCTGAACCAATTAGAAAATGTCTATTCACATCCATTTTTATCCTCTGATGTGAAAGACTAGTTCCAGTTTAAAGCACTCTGGAGTTGCAACTATGTATACATAGAATGATAATCATATCAAAACTGACTCTTTTTTATATGATGAAATTGGTATTCATTCTTAGATCAATAGAGTATCTACATTTATTAACGATACATGATTTAAGCTCTATACTGTTAAGGAAAGGATGTAGTCAAGTTAATTATCCTATAGCCAACTTTATGATGGGTATGCTATTTTCAACACATATCTCCTCAATACCACTTTCAGAATAATACGAAAGAAGTAAAACTCCAAATATGTAAATATACATCCAAGCTACCATTGCAAATTACATATTCCAACAATCTCATTTCCGTATCGCCCCTTATCATCAAAGCTACTTCAGAGTTCCATATCCCAACTTAATTAGATTAACAACAGGTAATCAGTAAAAATAAGAGAGAAAGGCATACCTAGGACAGTTAAGCTCTTGTTGTGAATAAAATTCAACAAAATATGATTAACATTTTTTAATTTCCACAAAATATAAGAATTTCTTATCTTTTGCAAATAAAATATTATGGAATACCATTACATTGTGAAACCTGCATACTTCATGCTCTTTAAATAATTTATATAGAGTTTTTTATAAATTAATAAAATATAAAGGGCCCTCAACAACAATCAAAGAAACACCTTCCAAACTAGCAAGAAAAACCAAGCTGAATGTAAATGAAGGAAGAGCATAGAAGGGAAGTTGCAAGGAAGTGATGCCGCAGTTAACAAGAAAACTCCTAAAAGTTACAAGCATCCTCGAGTATAAAAGAATTATTATCAAATGACCTAATCACTGGGACATGGGTTACAGTGTTGTTGTTGTTGTTTTTTTGAAAACTAGGTTACAGTTTTATTAAATAGAGAGGCCGTGGCGGAATGGCATAATGGGTTTTTTTGACAACCACCATTGGCAATTTGTGGATGTTTTACATGGCGGCTCTATAGGCCACAGCAGTATGTTAATATGGAGGATTTTTGGTCTACCACTATTCACGACTCCGAGTGGTTAATAGTTATCAGTATCTCAAAATAAATGTGAGTCCTCTCTTGATTTGAAACTAAATTGGACCAAATCAATGTAAATCGATATGCGCATCTATTTGGAAATAAATTACAACATAAAATCTAGATTCATTTGAATGAATAGCAACATGCCCCTAAATTATACAATTTAAATTTTGCTTCAGATGCAGCCTTGAAACATGCAGGGTCGTGCAATCCAGTTTCTGAAAGACTTGTTAGGGTTTTTTCTCGCTTTTTGTTCAGAAAAAGACAGAATCAACCAAAAGGCAATACTCCAAATAACCCAAGTCAAATATGCTCTACAGTGTTTTGCTATCACTTTTTTTGTAGTATAAGATAAATGAAATTGTGTTATTTGCTTCTTTTAACAAACTAGTTTATTTTATACTTCAAAATACCGTAATTAGATTGATCATGTATCAAACAATTCATAATAACTAACATTAGATTCACAATTCAAACATTAGATCCTCTGATCCACGACAAGAATCTCAATTTGAAAAACGACCATATGAAAGTATGCTCAACATAAATAAAGAGTCTACAATGGAAAGCAAATATGCTGCATGAACTCAATAGATATAATATGCAAAGGCATACTTATAAAGGAGGACTGAATTGCATTTTTCAGGAAAATGATTCCAATAAAGGAAAAAAAATCGATAGATCGCATTCCAAATAAAAGAAAATACCAAGCAAATAACATCAGCACATGCAACATTGAAACCACAATCGCATCATATACACAAACAATACAAACATAAGAAAAGAGGCTGAAGTCAAATAAAATGATATCAACCTTTGTAACATTGGGATGATCAAGTTTATGCCAAACAGCAACTTCCTGTATAAACGCCGCCCTTAGTGAAGAAACCTCAGCTTCTGTCCTTTGGCCTTCTTCACCCCAGTCAAGCAATTTAACTGTGATCATCAAGTTAGTCATTACAACCCATTATCAGTAAAATGCAGAAAACGAAATCCCTAACTCAACTTCAATCAAAACAACAACCAACAAAACAAAAAACAACAATTTTTACTACATCCACCCCCAAATTTGATAATATCCCCAAAAATTATTCAACCTCACAAAATTATTTATAAAGTCAACTCTTTTCTGGAGAAAATTTGTTTTTTATAAAAAATTGATAGAATTAAGCATCTGAATCTGATGAGTACTAAAATTCATCTAAAACCTAAATCAAAAATTAAAATTAAAATTAAAAAAAGAAGAAGGATAAGAACAAACCAGCAACATCTTGAGTATCATAGACACCACGATGCACCGTCCCAAAAGTCCCCCGAGCAATAACACTTTTGATAATAAGCTTAGAAGGCTCAATTTCCCAATCCTGCTTCTGCTTCTTGAAGTTCGTTTTGAACTTAGCAGCCTTAGGAGAAGTACCAGCGCTGCTGGTATGAACTCGAGCATGATCAAAAACATTAGAAGCAGTAGAATCTTCATCTTCAACGCGCTTTTTCTTGTCAATAGTCAACACTTTGTTGAGATGTCTCTCAAGCTGTTCATCTATGCTTTTCAGATCAATCTGATCCGCTCTAACAAATCCATCACTGCTTTCCTTCATCTTGCAATCTATGGATATTTGATTGATTGATCAAAATTGAAATTGAAATTAAAAAAAAAAATGAATTTTTTAGGGTTTGAGGTTTTTATTGATTCATCATCTTCTTCTTCTCTATTTCTCTCTATCCATGTGGGCACATGGATTTGCCTGCTCAAAACGTGTGCCTCTGACCCACTTCACTCTCTTCTTCTCCACTTTTCTTCTATTTTTTTAATATAAAATATTTTCAACTTCTATTTTTTTTTTACCAAAGTTATATATTATTTTATTTTTAATTTGTATTTTGTAATTTATAGATATATTAATTTTTCTTAATTAAGTGTTTGACTGAATTTTTTGATGGAATAATTTCTTTTGAAAACTTGGTGAAAAATTAAAGTTATGTATTATTTTATTTTGAATTTGTGTTTTGTAATTTGTGGATATTAAGTTTTATTTATTTAAGTGTTTGACTAAATATTTTTGATAAAGTGATTTTATTGATGTATTATTGGTGATTATTTTAGTAGTTGTAAATAGTTTGATTGTGACTAAAGTTGTATTAAATGTTTAACATACTTTTGTATTGTTACGTGTGCCGCTGGAATACTAGTAGGGGAAAATCAAATTTTATATTTTGAGTAATTTGTTTTGAAAAATATTTGTATGACGGTCAACTTAAATAAGATTGGTATTTGGTAGTATCTCGGATTAGTATCTAATGGGAGATTAATGAGAGTTAAGGTAGATTTACTTTACCGGTTCATATTGTTATTGTAGCTTATACATAATTGTTAAGAAATCTAGGGTAATGCATATGGAATCTATAGTAATAAAATTAAGGGTGGAAAACGGGTATGTCCATCATGTTTAGGTCCGTCATGTAAAAGTCAGCAAAAAAATTTGGCGAGGCGGGACAGGCATATTTAAGAGTGCGGGTCTAAAACCTTAATCCGTCCTGAAAAAAATGAGGGCGGGAAAAGTCTGCGGGCGTTGTACCTTTTAGGCCTAAAAATAGTAAAAGTGTATGAAAAAACGCATGCCCGCAAAAGCCCGCAAAAAATGGGGCGGGGCAGGACGAGCACATTAAAGACAGTGGGCCTAAAACCTTGTCTTGCCCCACAAAAAAATGCGGGCAAAACAGGCTTTGCCCGCGGGCCGAGCCCGTTTAGCCACCCCTAAATAAAACTTCATAACCATTATATTAACAATTTTATTATATTTTAAAATTTGAATCCTTCATCCAAATTGTTTATAAAAAAACAATTTTATGTTTTTGTTAATTACTAAAACCAAACAAAAAAATGTAGACATCATATGGACTTGAGTTCTGATGCACCAAGTGAGATAGTGGAACAGAGATGGACTTGTAAGATTAACACTACAACGTCAAAGTCAGTGGATAAATGAGAAAATAGTTTGAGTGTGTGAATGAAAGAATATATAAAATGACGTATGTTGAACTTTATATAGTAGGGCGGTTAGAGTTGTCCTTGTGTGATCTAGCGCCTTACGTGAGGGGTTGTCTAATTATATGTGACGTTGTTAAGCGCTCTGAGCCACTAATCCATGACGGGCATGTTTTTGGACTGGAACCTCATCGTGATTAGATTTTGTTGCCATTGGACTTGCGGTTGGTATGGAACAGTTGCCCAAAAATTTGTCATTATGTAAGAACGGAGAAACTTTTTATGGTATCATGCCATTATCTCATTCGAGTGTAGTCCTCATGAAGGATTCCTATTTTTTGGAAGTGGAAAGGCTTAGAAAGTGTGAGCGAGTAACCTTGTATACGCGCATTAAATGCGAGTTTTGTCATCGAAATATTTCGCAAAGATATTCTGCCATGTGGCCCAAGACTCCTAGGATAAGGGAAACATTGTACTTTATGATGCTCAAGTGCACTTGAGTGACGTTGTGATCCTAATATCAATCTTGTTTGTTGAGCACCGTATATGGAGTGATGTTGTGATCCTAACATTATACCAGTTCAAAACTTTGTAAGTTCTCACAAAAGGTATATTTTATAGGTCTACATAAACTTCATCTCATATTCTCCACTTATTGAAACCACATTTTTAACAGGGGCACTTAATCTTAAGACCCTGAATATATTTACACTCAAATGCAAAATTCAAAAAATTAATTAATCCATTTTCATATTTGATTGCGTGTATCCGCAAGTATATGGAGTGTATCAGAGTTATATAAAAGGTTGTCGAACCCACAGAGACTTAATGGTCAATGTATCGTTTTCTATTGTTACAATGTTTATCTAAGCTTATCAATAGAAGGTTTGGAATAAGTAGAACAAAATAAAATAACAACTTTGAATTAATTCAGGTAAATAATATTGGAATGTGGCTTTTATTCTTATATGTTGTATTTTATTTAAGGTGTGTAGTTGTTGATGATGATTTAGTTTTTGTTGATATATGTTGTTGTTGATAAAAGTTGTATGTTGTTGATAAAAGTTGTATGTTGTTGATAAAAGTTGATGTTGTTGATGATGATTTATATGTTGTATGTTGTTGAATTATAAGGATATACCTTGTATACTGCATCACTTATTGTTAGATGAGTTTATAATGTCATGTGTGGTTTGAGTGTTTTGCCAACCCGTCACTAAATAAATAAACTTTTTAATTGAATTAGAAATTTATAATATAAAAAATTAAGTTATTTTAGAAAATAATTTACATTGATCAAGTTTTTTCGAGCTTTCTTCATTCCATTCTATGTAACTTTCTCCCTCTTCGAGAATTGGAATTTGGTTTAATGCTTGTAGCTCTTGAATCAACATTTCCTTCTTTACTAGTCTAATGAGCTAGTAGAGAATAAAGTGTTGGTTGAAGAGTCACAAACATTGAACCTAATTCTAACTTTTAAAAAAGCGAGCGAGATACGTAGAATGAAAGGAAAAAGCTAGGAAAACATTTATCATTATAACTTGTTTTTCTAACATAACTTAATTTTTCAAATTATTAATTTATACATCACATTCAAAGGTGATATGTTTAGTGAGTAGTTTGTGAAATAAGCATTTCACATATGTTATAATAAACTCAAAGAACATATCACCATGATTGAAAGATAAAACCATAGTGAAAGGTTGTTTAAACAATAAAAATGGTGTTATTTTTCACTACGGTTATTTAAAACAACATTGATTATAGGTAGTTCCCTTTCTAGTTTTCTACCACGGGTATTGGACCATGGTTATAGAAAAGCCACATACAATGACACCCTACCAAACCATAATTATTCAACTGTTATTATAGGTCTTTTGCATCCGTTATTAAAGGTGTTTTTCACAATAGCGGCATTTCAAGCCAACTAAATCCTTCCTGACAGAGGTAAGAAAAATGACACAAATCGACACCTTATTCACTTTGAAACGAAACCTAGTAAAATAGGCAAGAGAACTATTGGGAGATGAATCCTGCTAAATCTGCAAAGAAAACAATAGCACCAAATAGTAACAACAATATAAATTAAGACCACACCAGTTATTTTCAATAAAATCTTAATACAGCAGTACCGTAACATTCAACTAATCCAACCGAAAAATTTAGATTTGTATACCATTGGTAAATGTTGAGCTTTAAATTGCTCGATTTTCTACTTAACCATTTCAAAGCGATTAGTTTTTCATCCTCGATCATTTTTTGTCTTTATCTTCTTTATTGTGATATAAATTATCGTTTATTGCGTGCCACATTATCCAAATACAAGCACTCAAAATAACCCTTATTTTCACACCATTCATATTGCATATACCACTTCCAATTGGTCTAAATGCACATTGCTGCAGTTTTTAAAAGCTGTGATAATACCCAACCACCGACATTTTTCATATCAAATTCTCAAAAACACATGACATTTGAATAATAAATGCGCTACTATTTCATTACCTCCATAGTCAGAAACACAACTAAGATCATTCTGGTTTAGTATGAATCAACTAAAGAGGTTATCTTTTGCCTCAACTTTGTTCTACAAAACCTTCCACAACAACACTGAAACTTTTGTAGGAATCTCTCCATACCAAATTCATGAAAGACTTGAATTTGGATTAGTTGTGTTGTCCATCATGAGTGCATTATACGTCTCTTTTATTTAGTATTGATGATCATTTCGTTCCTCCCAAATCCATTGGTTTTCCTCTGTGTTAATTATCTTCACACCTTCCAAAACATCCATCATAACTTTTAATTCTCCACCCTTATTCTGATTTAGCTCCTTATCTGAGTTGAAACTCCATCTTCTTTCTTCGTTCTCTTGTGCTAAACAATCAACAACTTTCATATTTTTATCGCTGGATAACAAAAATATATTGTTGAACACACTTTTTAAAGCGACTTTATCACGCGACCAATCATTCCAAAATCTAGTTTTGGTACCATTACCAATAACTTTTCTTAATCTTGTATTTATCCAATCACCCAGTGATTCCCCCTTTGTGGCCTTTAATTGGCTCAAATATTTCCACCAAGTAGATCTTAAGCAATTACTTGTATTTACATTCTCATATCCCTGCTTGTATTTATTTAGAATAATTATCTCCCATAGCCCATTAGGGTCAGCTTTTAATCTCCAAATCCATTTTTCCTAATAGGGTTATGTTAAAAGCCCCCCGATTTTTGATGCCTAATCCACCTTCCTAAATAGGTTTGCAAACCTTACTCTAGTTAAATTAATTATTTTTTCTCTCCTCCCCGATACCACCCCATAACAACCATTTAAACATAGACTCTAACATTGAGAATATACCTGATGGGGCCTTAAAAAAAGAATGAAAGTGGACTGATAATGATGTAAGGATTGATTTATAGATTTAACTATCAAGTAGTTTTTATTTACTTCATCCTATGTTAGTTTGGAGGCTTCTTCACAACAAAACGCATACGGACGATAGTTTCTTGCTTAGAGGTATTCATATTATATCAAGGTGTTCTTTATGCATGCATAGTTTGGTAACTTCGCAACATATTTTCTTCAAATGTCCTTTTGCGAGTTGTCTTTGGAATTGGTTGATGGATAAACTTCAAGTTGCTTTGCCTATCCGAGATATGTCGGACTGCTTGAATTGATTGAAAATCAATTGGTCTCCTCAAGCCAAAGTGGTGGTCGTTTCTTGTGTTACGAGTCTTTTTCATCAGATTTGGAGAGCTAGAAATTTGAGTCGATATGAGGATATGAAGATCCATTGAACTTCTAGTTGCTCGAATAACTCTATTCTTAATTTTTCTCCGTTAGAAGGTTTCAACATTTGTATTCATCCTGGGAGGCATTTAAAAGTTGTTGAAGTGTTATGGGCACCCCCTCCTGTCGGTTGGATTAAAGTGAACATTGATGGGTTTGCTCATGGCATCCCTTCCTTGACGTCTTGTGGAGGTATATTCAGGGATGACAAGGCTTGTCTCGTGGGGAGTTGTAGCGTATTTCTTGGTGAGGGAACTCATGTTTCAGCGGAATTACTTGCAGCGATTATCTCTATTCAGAAGGCTATAATGTTTAAATTGAAAAGGATTTGGATTGAAACAGATTGCTTACTTGTTGTGAAAGCTTTCTCAAACTCTAATTTAGTTCCTTGGAAGATCATACCTCGTTAACTTATGTGTCAGACTTATACTTCATCTATTGACTTTATGGTGTCGTATATTTATCGTGAAGCCAATTTATGTGCTGATATTCTGGCTAGTATTGGATATCATAGTAGGATATTTGATTGGTTTAATTATGTTCATATTGATATTTTGAAGGATTACCTTTTAGACAAGGATGATACTCATAGGCTAAGACTTTGTTATTAAGGGGATTTGGTTTGATCCCCCATGTGTTCTATATTCCTTCTGGAAAAAATCCTAATTCTAATTAACATTTTTTTCTTTTCTTTTTCAGGACTATTGGCATGCACGCACTTTAAAAAATGACAATCTCTCATCATACTCTTTGGAGTTTCTCACGTATCATGTGTGTTTTAAAAAATATTCTCTACTTCTGGAAGTGTAGGGAAGCGTTTTTATTTTATTTTATGTGGATTTGTTATGTAGGTGTATTTACAGAACCTTTATTTAATGTTGTTTAAATGGTTATGTAGATGCATCTACGGAGAAATTCAACGTTAAATAAAAAAGTGCTTTCGGAGATACACATTTGAAAGCGGAGGACAAAAATGAAATTTCGCCGGGTGCCTAAGAGTATTATGGGATGGATTGAAATATTATCCTGAAAATAGAGATAAATATTTTATATTAGGCATTGTACTATTGGCAAACTTTAAATTTTTATTTTTACTCTCTATTTTCTTAATTATTATTAGAACATTTAGGGAAAGTCAAGTCTCTAGTCGAGCATTAGAGACACGTCAAGTGGCGCATCGAGTCTCTAGTCTAACATTAGAGATATGTCATCGAACATTAAAGGCAACATTAGAGACACGACGTTTCGTCAACTAGAGGAGGGTTAGTATTTTAATATATGATTCATCTAACCCTCTTTCACACGGTCAACTTCTCTATTGAATATGTAATGAAGATTTTAAAAATATATTCACAATTCATAGTTTAATCCATAGTTTACCCTGTCAACATGCTTATCATGAGCTATGTTTGACCCAACACATATTAACAACGTTAAATAGTGCATGCCCTATCTGTAGGGTAAATATTAAAGCTATGTAATAATCTGTAAAATCAATGAATAAATTTAATATACACTTATTGCTTACTTTTTTGAGTTATATGAGATTTCTTAAGTGCTTTTGGTTTTTTTTATTGTGGCTTAGCTATTTTCTGTTTTGTTTTCTTCTGGTGCCAAAAGAAATGTAGAGAGACTCAAAGTCAAAATATCCCAGAGAGAAATAATTTCATATTAATATTAGAATCATTTATTATTTTAAGATAATTTTGTTTAATTTTTTCACCATTTCCAGATATATTTCATTGTTATTACTTTGAAGAAAGGAGAATTTATTATTTGTATTACTCCATGGATTAAAGAAAATCATATGTAGCATAACTAACAAAAGAGACGTCAAGAGATAAATAATTGCATACTAATATTGAGGCTATTTATTATTTTAAGATAATTTTATTTAATTTTTTCCAACAAACATAATAGTATATTTTTATAATGATCATTATTATAACAATTGATTTATGATGATTATTAATTTTATTTCAGATCTTTTTCCAAAAATATATAATTATTGCTACTTTAAAGAAAAGAGAATTTATCATCTGATTTGTCAACATTTGTATTATTGTATAGATTAAAGAGAATCATATGTGGCATAAGTAACAAAAGAAACACCAAGAAATAAATAATTTCATACTAATATTGGGATTATTTACCATTTTAAGATAATTTGGTTTAATTTTTCCAACAAACATAATACTAGTATTTGACATTTGTTTTATAATCATCATTATTATTACATTTGGTATATGATGATTATTAATTTTATTTCAGATTTTTTGCAAAAATATTTAATTATTATAACTTATTATCTGATTATCGATAGTTGTATTATTAAATAGATTAAAGAGAATCATATGTGGCATAAGTAGCAAAAGAAATTTTAAAACATATTCTCACACAAAACATATATTAAATGATGGGAGATCATCTGAGAAAGCTTCTCGGGCATATGTGTTCATTTTTAGGTTGATGAAGTTTTAGGAAATTATCAATCCATGATTCTCATATCAATATTTCTCATTCGGGTGAAAGGGTTATATATGCTTTTGAAATACTTAGAAGGATGGATTGGCTGAAATTTTAATAAATTAAGTAATTTTACTTTTAGCCAAAGGTTAGTAAAGAGTTCGGGGAGGTTGTAATCAATGATTATTGATTCTTTTATTGTTAGAGACAAAGTTATAAATAAATGTTAAGATACCACAAAAATCGTTGTAACAAAATGGTATTTAAAGGTGACGATACTCACACTGTTATTTAACATTTTTATGATAAAAAAATTATGTTATTTTATAAGGTTCGAAAACCTTTATGCGGCATCAAATTTTAGTTAGAGGTTTGTGTAGCGGTGAAATTGGTGAGACTAGAGTCATGGGAAGACTTAGCTCATTTTAACAGAGTCGCCACCGCGCTTTATTGTTTCCAAAAAGGAATGGGTGAAAGAGCGAATAAAACCCACAGAAGTTTTTAAAATCAAAACTAATAAACTTATCGGAGTTCTGGCTACGGAGAGTTTGTTATACAAGGGGAAGGTTTTAAGCACCCCTCATATCCATGGTACTCCATGGGAACCTCTTTGTTTTGTGTTATTATCTTTTGTTTATAAATACCATTTTTTTGTGTAAAACCTATGTGAAAAACTTGTTTGAAATAGAGGGTGGGAATGGGAAGAGAAGTTTTTGAAAGTGACCTCGATAAGATATCGCATCTTAGACCTACATTCTTAGGTGCAATAGGGAAGTCAGAGCTACTGTAGTTCCTCTTTTTTTAAAAAAAAAAAAAGAAAAGGGGCCAAAGTGGCCAAAATCTTTTTGGGTGTGAGCTTTAAAATACTCACAAGTTTTTAAAAGATGGTTAAGCTTTAAAATACGTAACAAGTTTAAAAGAAGATTAGACTTTAAAATACCTAATAAGTTTAAAAGGTTAAGCTTTAAAATACTTAACAAAAAGGAATTAGACTTTAAAATACCTAATAAGTTTTAAAAGGTTAAGCTTTAAAATACTTAACAAATTTTAAAACAAATCAAAGAAGGACCAAGCCCTAAAATATAAGGCCAATGGGTTAAGAGAAGTTTCACCGGGAATAATTCATCTCTTAACACCAAGATTTAAAAACAAGATCAATGGATCAAGAATAGTTTCACCGGGAATAATTCTATTTTTAATACCAAGGTTTCAAAACAAAAGGGGTTTGGTTAAGCTTTAACAATACTAAACCATAACTAAGTGAAAAACTTTAACAATACTTAACACAAAAGTAAAAGAGATTGGAAAAGAATTTAAGTACCTTGACAATTTAGTCAATATCATTCACATCCATTGGATATGACATCAAGCTTAAACAATTAACACTAAATACCTCATGTATGTACAAGAACAAACAAGTGAGTATTAACAAGAAAGAGATGAATGTATTTAAACCCTTGGATTCAAATCATGTATGAATGATGAATGATTAATGTGATGATTAAACACTGGGGTTAGATAAAATAATAACAAGTACAAATCACATGGATATAAAATCAACAATTATATGTGTAGCGGGGAAATTCTGATATCGAAGCCATAGGATTGACTCGACTCAATATTTCGTTTGAAATCGCCACCGCGCTTTATTTTTTCAAAGGAAAAGGGAAAAGAACGTAAAACCCAAAGTTTTGTTTTTTTTAAAACAAGAAAGAGAACTCAGGTTCGGGTGTTGATTATATGAGGGGAAGGTTTAAAGCACCCCTCATATCCGTGGTACTCCACGGGAACCTTTTTGAAAATCTGTGTTGTGTGCTAAAAAAAACGGTTTGTTTTATTTTCAAAAATAAGCTCGGCAAACCGTTTAGCTTTGGGCCTACATACCTCCTCGGTGCAATGGAGAAGTCAGAGCTAATGTAGTTCCGCTTAAAAGGGAAAAACTTTTTTTTTTTAAACGGATAAACACTTTGTTGTCGTTAGAGAGAAATACTCAGCCATTGATCTTGAGCATGAGAACAAACAAGTTCTTTGCATCGCAAATGAAAGAAGGGCTCCAACTCGGATAAAATCAACGAGTATGCCACTAGCTCTCTCACGCGGAAAAGATCTTGTTATTATCAATCAATTTCAAAATCGTGGGGTATAACCACTCGTTTCGACAATTAACGGTGTCTAAACTTTTTTGAAGAAAAGCCACTAAGAGCGAAAGATATTTTTAAGAAAAAAGGTTTTGAAAAGATTGCAAACATAAGAATATTTTGGAAAAAGGGAGAAGATTTTGAAAATTTAAGAATGGGAGGAGATGAAGAGGCTAACCTAATGCATAAAATAAAAGCTAAGGAAAGAAACGGTCTAACCGAATAAGAAGCCAACACTTGACATTAAGAGCCAAGGTAGTTTTCCCATCCTTTGGATTTATCAATACCAACACATTAACACTTGGGGATCCAGATGAACTTATTGTCTTAGCACCATTTTTCATTAAGCACATTAAGATTCTGACGAAAATTGGGCAGAGTAACGGCTGTTTTCGGGTAAAATCCTTATATCAATGCCTTGGAATTAACCATCAAGGGCTTTCAAGGAAATACCTGCACAAATAAACATACAACAGAACAATGCCAGACAGACAGAACAATCACAGGATAGTAATAGAATGAGTCCAGAGGTACAAGGTCCATAAGTCCGAATCTCCAAAGCGCTAGGGATAGTAACCGATAGTCCAAAGAGAGCCTTATGTATTTTTTAGATTTTGGTTATTTATTAGTGTTTTAGCAAAAAAAGTAAAGTATGGTCCAAGTGGACAAAAGAAAAATAACAGAAGCATAAACATATGTCCAAGTGGACAAAGAGAAAATGACGGAAGGTAAATATGATGAAATGATAAAGTAAAGCGATAAAGCGAGAAATATAAAGAGCGGTAATATAAAGAGCGGTATAGTAAAGGTGCGGAAATTAAAGTTAGTTGTTAAGTGTTAAAGATAACCATCTTGAAACTTGTCAAGTATGTTATCAAAGTTAGTAGGAAGATCTATGGTGAGTGAATGATGTACTCGGATTTAAATTCAATGGGGTTTATCAGAAGCTTGATAAAATCATAGCGACTACACGATAAAAACCTCCACAAGTCTTAAATCAACCGCATACAATTCTCTTCCATATTTGATCTTTTTTATTCGGGACACGAAATATTGCGCTATGTTAAGCAGATCGCCAAGTGATTTATGTAGAAATCACCCTACAACGAGGCCGGTCAAAACTTTATGTGCTAATGCATGCGAGAAGAATGATATGTAGATCGCCTTCCGAAAGCGATACCGCACGAAAAGAAAATAGGTAACGATCTAGTCTTTACTAAGAATCCATAAGAATTCTCAAAGTATTAAGACTTTCATCGATCAAAAGAAAAAAAGGAGAAGGAGAAGATAAAATGCATAAAGATAATCAACTCACACTATCATTAATATCATTCATCTAATATTATGGATTTGGTTCTTTCAAACCTATCAACATCCTAGATCCAATGATATTAATGAAATGGAGGAAGAAGAATAAAATTCACAAAAGATAATCAACTCACACTATCATTAATATCATTCATCTAATATTATGGATTAGGTCATTTCAAACCTATCAACATCCTAGATCCAATGATATTAATGAAGTGGAGGAAGTAGGAAGCCAAAACAAGCATAAAAAAGGCAAAAAACACATTCTGCCTTACTGGAAATCGATTTACCTCTGTAGGAAATCGATTTCCTGAGTGCAGAGTTCAGTTCTGGCGCAAAAAACAGAGTGGAAATCGATTTCCCTCTGTAGGAAATCGATTTCCTGCGCACAGTTTTCAAAAAAACAGCATTATGAACTTGGAAACTTGATTTAGACAAACATACAAACACCTTATGATCACATATCCATAGGAGCACGAATTTTTCATCAAATCACCATCAAATAGCACCAATATAGCATCAAAGATGCATTGAACACAAGCAACAAAGATCTACATCTTAGAATTGAGGAATTTACCAATTCTTGAATTAAAGTGTTGAAGTAGCTTCAAGAACAAGCACAAAGTGTAGATCCTTCAAGTATGGAGATGAACAATCAAAGAAAAGAGTGAAATGTAGGAGGCTTAGTTCAAAATTAGCAAGATTCAATGTGAACCTTACTAATCTTATGAAAATGAACTTTGGGTGAGGGTTTTGGAAAGGGTGAGAAATGAATTTGCAAGCAATTTTTTGGCTCTCCAAGCTTGAGAAATGAGAGAGTAGAGGGCTCTATTTATAGAGTTGGAGCAAGAGTAGTGGCAAATTGGTCTTTTTGTGTTTGGTGATTAACTTGTGTTTAATTGGTGATTAAAGTGGCAATTAAATGGTAAAAAGTGGTAAAATGGGGTTAAAGAGGGTTTAATGAATGAGTTAATTTTGATGAGGTGGAAAATTGATAAAATGATCAAATAAAAAGGTGCCAAAATGATGTCAAGCTTCCCTCTTATATTTTTTTGAATTTTGCGCACAGGAAATCGATTTCCCACAGGGGTAAATCGATTTCCACCTTCCAATTTTCAAAAATTGTTTTCTTGCACTGTTTTGATTTTTGCCCGATCTTTCACCTGTAAAATATAAACAATAGAGACAAAACACATATTTTTGATTTTTGGTTAGTATAAACAAATAAAAAGCTATAAATGTTCGATAATTCCCCTCAGAGATAATCACAGTATCAAAGATAAAGCTTCACAATGGTGCTCTTGATTGATGATTGAATGCAATTGATGTATGATCTTAGGGTCAAAAATTGGGGTATGACAGATGCCCCTATTTAAGTTTCTTCGATTTGGAGATACGATGATTGGAAATCTTCGCTTTGACAAAAATCGAAGAGACTTAAATATATAAAACACAATTTTTGAGCCTAAGATGCAATGCAATGTTAATGCATGCATGTGATGATAATAAAGCATGACAACACTGGGGGAATAACAAGTGATCCACTGGGGAAACCAAATGTCTTGCTATAACTCCGCTAGGGAAAAAACGTCTTAGAAGTTCCACTGGGGAAGGCAAGACTTTGGAGAGACGGAACTTTGGTGGGAAAAGAAACTTCTCTGGGAAAAACACTTCGTGTCAGAGAGGTTATAGTATTCTCTTTCACTGGGGATAAGAAAAAGGAACATCCTTTTTCACTGGGGATGAGAAAGCATGCATCCTGAATTAGAATGTCAATCTTCCGTTAACAGAAATCACACCATCGTACCACTGATGATTGAAGAGATGTACCGCCGTACCACTGACGATAACACATACCAACGTTCCACTGTAGGCATGAAGAGAGATATACTACCGTACCACTGATGATATGAAGAGATGAATCATCGACGTACCACTGACGATGGAAATAACAAAATACACCAACGTTCCACTGAAGGTGAACTACCAACGTTCCACTGGAGGTAGAAAGAGATATACATCGACGTACCACTGACGATGAAGATAACAAAATACACCAACGTTCCACTGAAGGTGAACTACCAACGTTCCACTGGAGGTAGAAAGAGATATACATCGACGTACCACTGACGATGAAGATAACAAAATACACCAACGTTCCACTGAAGGTGAACTACCAACGTTCCACTGGAGGTAGAAAGAGATATACATCGACGTACCACTGACGATGAAGATAACAAAATACACCAACGTTCCACTGAAGGTGAACTACCAACGTTCCACTGGAGGTAGAAAGAGATATACATCGACGTACCACTGACGATGAAGATAACAAAATACACCAACGTTCCACTGAAGGTGAACTACCAACGTTCCACTGGAGGTAGAAAGAGATGTATCGCCGTACCATTAACGATAACACATACCAACGTTCCACTGAAGGTATTGAAGAGAAATACATCGACGTACCACTGACGATGAAGATAACAAAATACACCAACGTTCCACTGAAGGTGAACTACCAACGTTCCACTGGAGGTAGAAAGAGATATACATCGACGTACCACTGACGATGAAGATAACAAAATACACCAACGTTCCACTGAAGGTGAACTACCAACGTTCCACTGGAGGTAGAAAGAGATGTATCGCCGTACCATTAACGATAACACGTACCCACGTTCTACTGAAGGTATTGAAGAGAAATACATCGACGTACCACTGACGATGAAGATAACAAAATACACCAACGTTCCACTGAAGGTGAACTACCAACGTTCCACTGGAGGTAGAAAGAGATGGTGTACGAAGATGACATAGTCAAGCATGTCCCAAGCTGAACACCAAAGCAGAAACTGCTAGCAATCTTTCGATGGCTTCAGAATATATGCTACCCAACACTAGGGAACATTGAAGCTGAGAGAACACCGTAGTTGAGTTCTAAACCAAACTCGAACCAGGCCAAAGGTGTATTGAGTGTAATACGTTCTTCTGCATATGAATACATCAACATATCCATTCCTTGTAATGCACTCATGAATCAAAGTAAAAATTCTTTTATAATTTTCAAAAGGATTTTGTTGAAATCAATTTTCTCTTTGTTTCAAAAATTACTATCAACAATAAATGACATTTTGAGAGATATGAAAGAAATAAGATTGCCAATAAAAAGATAAAGGCTCAAACTTTTTTAATGGAATGGTAGCCTGCAAAAGGCAAGACCCCATGGATTATTACAAAGTTTGGAAAGTGGTAATTTTGTGGAAAAGGTACATTGAAATGTAATGACCCCATCCTCTCTCTCAACTGGGAATTCCTGAGCAAAGGCTTCCGTTGAAAAGTGTTGAACTTCTTCATGATAACAGATGACTGCTGATGATCAAATCTTGTCTGATGTAGTTACTTGCCATGAATCCCTAACTTTTGCCTGGACCGCCCTTTTGGGTTTTCAGTCCACCGGGTATTTTATTCTGTTTATGTCTCTAATTTTTGCCTGGATCGCCCTTTCGGGTTTTCAATCCACCGAGACGCTCTTTTTTGCCTAAGCCGCCCTTTCGGGTTTTCAACTTAGCGAGCTGTTCTTTTATTATTTAGGCGAAGTATTTCTTGACTACATCAGCATTCACGGGACGTGGGAGCTCTTCTCCATCCATAGTTGCAAGAATTAATGCACCGCCAGAGAAGGCTTTCTTAACAACATATGGTCCTTCAAAATTAGGAGTCCACTTGCCCCTTGAATCGAAGGTGAAAGACAAGATCCTTTTGAGCACGAGGTCGCCTTCTCTGAATACACGAGGTCGAACCTTCTTATCAAATGCTTTCTTCATTCTTTTCTGGTATAACTGACCATGGCATAAAGCCGTCATTCTCTTTTCTTCTATCAAATTCAATTGATCAAACCTGCTCTGACACCATTCAGCCTCAGATAACTTGGTTTCCATTAAAATTCTCAATGATGGAATCTCAACCTCAATAGGGAGCACTGCTTCCATGCCATAAACCAAAGAAAAGGGAGTTGCCCCTGTTGAAGTACGAACAGATGTACGGTACCCATGCAAAGCAAATGGGAGCATCTCATGCCAGTCCTTGTACGTGACAACCATCTTTTGCACAATTTTCTTAATGTTCTTATTTGCTGCTTCAACAGCTCCATTCATCTTTGGCCTATAAGGCGAAGAGTTGTGATGTTCAATCTTGAAACTTTCACATAATTCTCTCATCATGCTATTGTTCAGATTCGAGCCATTATCAGTGATGATCTTGCTCGGTACACCATATCTGCAAATGATGTTGTTCTTGATAAATCTGACCACAACTTGCCTTGTCACATTAGCATATGAAGCAGCTTCTACCCACTTGGTGAAGTAATCGATTGCTACCAGGATGAATCGATGTCCATTCGAAGCCTTGGGTTCAATCATGCCAATCATATCAATACCCCACATAGAGAAAGGCCATGGAGAGGAAATAACATTGAGAAGTGTCGGAGGCACATGAATCCTGTCAGCATACACTTGACACTTGTGACACTTCTTTACAAACTTGTAGCAATCAGATTCCATTGTCAACCAATAGTAACCTGCTCTAAGCATCTTTTTAGCCATCGAATGTCCATTGGCATGGGTACCAAAAGAACCTTCATGAATTTCATGCATCAACATGTCTGCTTCGTGTCTATCCACGCATCTGAGCAAGACCATGTCATAATTCCTTTTATACAAAACATCAGCATTGATGAAGAAACTGCCAGCCAATCTCCTCAAAGTTTTCTTGTCTTTATTTGATGCCCCAAGTGGGTACTCTTGAGTCTGGAGGAAGTGCTTAATATCGAAATACCAAGGCTTTTCATCTGTTGCCTCCTCAACTGCAAATACATGGGCAGGTCTATCGAGACGCCTGATTGTAATTTGAGGTTCCTCATTATGGAAATTCACTTTGTACATGGAAGACAACGTGGCTAAAGCATCGGCCATCTGATTCTCATCTCGAGGGATGTGGTGGAATTCAACTTTGTTGAAGAATGTCAATAACCTTCTGGCGTAATCTTTGTAAGGAATTAAACCAGGATGACGAGTTTCCCATTCTCCTTTAATCTGATTAATCACAAGCGCAGAATCTCCATAAACATCAAGAATCTTAATTCTCAAATTAATGGCCTCTTCAAGTCCCATGATGCAAGCTTCATACTCAGTAATATTATTTGTACAGTCAAAACATATCCTTGCAGTGAAAGGAACATGTGATCCATGTGGAGTGATGATAATGGCGCCAATTCCATGGCCATGAATATTATAAGCTCCATCAAAAATCAAACCCCGTTTGGATTCGGGATCCGGCCCTTCTTCTGGCAACGGTTCATCCCAATCTTGAGATCTCAAATACATTATATCTTCATCTGGGAAGTCCATTCTGATAGATTGACGATCATCAATTGGTTGGTGAGCGAGGTACTCTGCCAACACACTTCCTTTCACAGCTTTCTGAGCTCGATATTCAATATCATATTCTGATAGCAACATTTTCCAGCGAGCAATCCTTCCAGTTAATGCAGGTTTCTCAAATACATACTTAATTGGATCCATTTTGGAAATCAATAGGGTGGTGTGGTTCAACATATACTGTCTCAGTCGGCGAGCAGCCCACACCAAAGCACAGCAAGTTTTCTCAAGCAGCGAGTATCTTGTTTCGCACTCGGTAAACTTTTTGCTAAGGTAGTATATTGCATACTCTTTTCGACCAGACTCGTCATGCTGACCCAACACACATCCCATTGAGTTTTCAAGCACTGTGAGGTACATAATCAGAGGTCTTCCCTCAACTGGAGGGAGCAAAATGGGAGGTTCAAGCAGATATTCTTTGATGTTGTCAAAAGCTTTCTGACAATCTTCATTCCACACACATCCCTGATTTTTCTTTAACAACTTGAAGATTGGCTCACAGGTAGCAGTCATATTGGAAATGAACCTGGAGATATAATTCAGACGTCCGAGGAAACCTCTCACTTGTTTTTCAGTCTTTGGTGCTGGCATTTCCTGAATTGCTTTGACTTTATCAGGATCTACTTCAATTCCTCTCTGACTGACAACAAAACCCAATAACTTTCCAGAACGGACACCAAAAGTGCATTTGTTTGGGTTTAAGCAGAGACGATACTTTCTCAAACGCTGAAACAACTTTAACAGATCTTCCATGTGCCCCTCTTCTGATTGGGACTTGGCGATCATATTGTAGCGGGGAAAATCTGACATCGAAGCCATGGGATTGACTCGAATCAATATTCCGTTTTGAAATCGCCACCGCGCTTTATTTTTTCAAAGGAAAAGGGAAAAGAACGTAAAACCCAAAGTTTTGTTTTTTTAAAAAACAAGAAAGAGAACTCAGGTTCGGGTGTTGATTATATGAGGGGAAGGTTTAAAGCACCCCTCATATCCGTGGTACTCCACGGGAACCTTTTTGAAAATCTGTGTGTGTGTGCTAAAAAAGGGTTTGTTTTATTTTTAAAATAAGCTCGGCAAAGCGTTAAGCTTTGGGCCTACATACCTCCTCGGTGCAATGGAGAAGTCAGAGCTAATGTAGTTCCGCTTTTGGGAAAAACAATTTAAAACGAATAAACACTTTGTTGTCGTTAGAGAGAAATACTCAGCCATTGATCTTGAGCATGAGAACAAACAAGTTCTTTGCATCGCAAATGAAAGAAGGGCGCCAACTCGGATAAAATCAACGAGTATGCCACTAGCTCTCTCACGCGGAAAAGATCTCGTTATTATCAATCAATTTCAAAATCGTGGGGTATAACCACTCGTTTCGACAATTAACGGTGTCTAAACTTTTGAAGAAAAAGGCCACTAAGGGCAAAAGATATTTTAAGAGAAAAGGTTTTGAAAAGATTGCAAACATAAGAATATTTTGGAAAAAGGGAGAAGATTTTGAAAATTTAAGAATGGGAGGAGATGAAGAGGCTAACCTAGTACATAAAATAAAAGCTAAGGAAAGGAACGGTCTAACCAAATAAGAAGCCAACACTTGACATTAAGAGTCAATGTAGTTTTCCCATCCTTTGGATTTATCAATACCAACACATTAACACTTGGGGATCCATATGAACTTATTGTCTTAGCACCATTTTTCATTAAGCACATTAAGATTCTGACGAAAATCGGGCAGAGTAACGGCTGTTTTCGGGTAAAATCCTTATCTCAATGCCTTGGAATTAACCATCAAGGGCTTTCAAGGAAATACCTGCACACATAAACATACAACAGAACAATGCCAGACAGACAGAACAATCACAGGATAGTAATAGAATGAGTCCAGAGGTACTAGGTCCATAAGTCCGAATCTCCAAAGTGCTAGGGATAGTAACCGATAGTCCAAAGAGAGCCTTATGTATTTTTTAGATTTTGGTTATTTATTAGTGTTTTAGCAAGAAAAGATAAAGTATGGTCCAAGTGGACAAAGGAAAAATGGCGGAAGCATAAACATATGTCCAAGTGGACAAAGGGAAAATGGCGGAAAGTAAATATGATGAAATGATAAAGCGAGAAATATAAAGAGCGGTAATATAAAGAGCGGTAATATAAAGAGCGGAAATTAAAGTTAGTTGTTAAATGTTAAAGATAACCATCTTGAAACTTGTCAAGTATGTTATCAAAGTTAGTAGGAAGATCTATGGTGAGTGAATGATGTGCTCAGATTTAAAGTCAATGGGGCTTATCAGAAGCTTGATAAAATCATAGCGACTACACGATAAAAAACCTCCACAAGTCTTAAATCAACCGCATACAATTCTCTTCCATATTTGATCTTTTTTATTCGGGACACGAAATATTGCGCTATGTTAAGCAGATCGCCAAGTGATTTATGTAGAAATCACCCTACAACGAGGCCGGTCAAAACTTTATGTGCTAATGCATGCGAGAAGAACGATATGTAGATCGCCTTCCGAAAGCAATACCGCATGAAAAGAAAATAGGTAACGATCTAGTCTTTACTAAGAATCCATAAGAATTCTCAAAGTATTAAGACTTTCATCGATCAAAAGAAAAAAGGAGAAGGAGAAGATAAAATGCATAAAGATAATCAACTCACACTATCATTAATATCATTCATCTAATATTATGGATTTGGCTCTTTCAAACCTATCAACATCCTAGATCCAATGATATTAATGAAATGGAGGAAGAAGAATAACATTCACAAAAGATAATCATAAGAATGAAAACAAATTGATCTAGTCTTCATCAAGAATCCATAGAATTCTCAAGATGTTAAGACTTTCATCGATCAAAAGCAAATAAGATGAAAAGATAATAAGGAAAACAAATTGATCTAGTCTTCATCAAGAATCCATAGAATTCTCAAGATGTTAAGACTTTCATCGATCAAAAGAAAGATAAGATAAAAATAAGAATGAAAACAAATTGATCTAGTCTTCATCAAGAATCCATAGAATTCTCAAGATGTTAAGACTTTCATCGATCAAAAGAAAGATAAGCTGAACATAAGAAATGAAAACACAAAAGATAATCCACTCACACTATCATTAATATCATTCATCTAATATTATGGATTAGGTCATTTCAAACCTATCAACATCCTAGATCCAATGATATTAATGAAGTGGAGGAAGTAGGAAACCAAAACAAGCATAAAAAAGGCAAAAAACCACATTCTGCCAGCAGGAAATCGATTTCATGCAGGGGGAAATCGATTTCCATAGTGCAGTTTTCAAAAAAAACAAGTCACGCTCAGCAGGAAATCGATTTCAGCCTTAAGGAAATCGATTTCCTCAGTGCAAAATCCAGCAAAAACAGCATTTAGAGGCATAAAACTTGACTTGAACAAACATACAAACACCTTATGATCACACATCAATTGGAGCACGAATTTTCCATCAAATCAACAACAAATAGCACCAATATAGCATCAAAGATGCATTGAACACAAACCACAAAGGATCTACATCATGATACACAAAAAGGATGAAGAAAATTTACCAAATCTTGCACAAACTTGGATCTACTTCAAGAATCACCAACACAAATCTTGATCTCTCAACAATTGAAGAAAAAAAGAGTGAAATGGATGTGGTTTAGCTCAAAGTTTTGTGAGGTTCAAGATGTGACTCACAAACTTTATGAAAGAATAAGAGCTTTGGTGAATTTGGTAGGGATGAGGAGAGAAATTGCAAGGGATTTGTTGGCTCTCAAAGCTTGAGAAATGAGAGAGGCAAGGCCTCTATTTATAGAATTGGAGCAAGAGTAGTGGCAATTTGGTCATTTTGTGTTTGGTAATTAGCTTGTGTTTAATTGATGATTAAAGTGGTGTTTAAATGGTAAGAAATGGTAAAATGAGGTTTAAGTGGGTTTAATGAAGGGATTAATTTTGATGAGGTGGAAAATTGGTAAAATGATCAAATAAAAAGGTGCCAAAATGATGTCAAGCTTCCCTCCTTATATTTTTTTGAATTTTGCCTGAAGGAAATCGATTTCCCCAGGGGTGAAATCGATTTCACTCTGTTCCAGAAGAGAAATTGGCGCAAAATACACTAGGGAAATCGATTTACCCAGGAGGGAAATCGATTTCATGCTGTCCAGAATGTGATTTTGATGAAGATTGCTGCAGGGAAATCGATTTACTCAGTAGGGAAATCGATTTCATCAGTCAAAAATGTGAAAAATGCCTTGTTTATTGCATGTCTTGGCTTGGTACCTACAAAACAAAAGCCTATAAAGAAACAAAGCAATATTTTTGGTATTTGGGTTAGTATAATAAGCATACAAGATACACAATCATTGGTGCTTGATGGTCCCTCTCATTGATGAGGTGAGTACAACACCGCAAACAAAACTTCCAATTGAAGCTCTTGATTAATGATTGGGATATGAATGATACATGATCTTAGGGTCAAAAATTGGGGTATGACAGATGCCCCTATTTAAGTTTCTTCGATTTTGGAGATACGATGATTGGAAATCTTCGTTTTGACAAGATCGAAGAGACTTAAATATATAAAACACAGTTTTTGATCCTAAGATGCAATGCAATGTTAATGAATGCCTATGATGATGATGAAACATGACAACATTGGGGAGTAATAAGTGATCCACTGGGGAAAACAAATGTCTTGATATAACTCCGCTGGGGAAACAAATGTCCTGCAAGTAGGAACTCCTCTGGGGAAGGCAAGACTTTGTTGGAGACGGAACTTTAGTGGGAAAAGAAATTTCTCTGGGGGAAACACTTCGCGTCAGAGAGGTTATAGCATCCTCTTTCACTGGGGATGAGAAAAGGGGTCATCCTCTTTCACTGGGGATGAGAAAGTATGTATCTGAATACCCATCATCTGTTAACAGAAATCAGACCATCGTACCACTGATGAAGAGATGTACCGCCGTACCACTGACGATAACACATAGCAACGTTCCAATGAAGGCATGAAGAGATATATACCACCGTACCACTGATGATATAGAAGGAAATGATTCATCGACGTACCACTGACGATGAAAGAGATGTACCGCCGTACCACTGACGATAACACATACCCACGTTCCACTGAAGGTATTAAGGAGATATACCACCGTACCACTGATGATATAGAAGGAGATAATTCATCGACGTACCACTGACGATGAAAGAGATGTACCGCCGTACCACTGACGATAACACATACCAACGTTCCACTGAAGGTATTAAGGAGATATACCACCGTACCACTGATGATATAAGGAGATAATTCATCGACGTACCACTGACGATGAAAGAGATGTACCGCCGTACCACTGACGATAACACATACCAACGTTCCACTGAAGGTATTAAGGAGATATACCACCGTACCACTGATGATATAAGGAGATAATTCATCGACGTACCACTGACGATGAAAGAGATGTACCGCCGTACCACTGACGATAACACATACCAACGTTCCACTGAAGGTATTAAGGAGATATACCACCGTACCACTGATGATATAAGGAGATAGATTCATCGACGTACCACTGACGATGAAAGAGATGATGTTCAAAGATGACATAATCAGGCATGTCCCAAATCATAGCAGAAATTGCTATCAATCTTTTGAAGGCTAGGTAATTTTGAAGTTGAGAGAACGCAATAACTGAGTTCTAAACCATATTCGAACCAGGCCAAAGGTGCATACATTCTTCTGCATATGAATACATCAAAATATTCATTCCTGGTAATGCACTCATGAATCAAAGTAAAAATTCTTTTATAATTTTCAAAAAGGATTTTGTTGAAATCAATTTTCTTTTTGTTTCAAAAATTACTATCAACAATAAATGACATTTTGAAGATATGAAAGAAATAAGATTGCCAAATGAAAAGTAAAGGCTCAAACTTTCTTAATAGAATGGTAGCCTGCAAAAGGCAAGACCCCATGGATTATTACAAAGTTTGGAAAGTGGTAATTCTGTGGAAAAGGTACATTGAAATGTAATGACCCCATCCTCTCTCTCAACTGGGAACTCCTGAGCAAAGGCTTCCGTTGAAAAGTGTCGAACTTCTTCATGATAAACAGATGACTGCTGATGATCAAGTCTTGTCTGATGTAGTTACTTGCCATGAATCCCTAACTTTTGCCTGGACCGCCCCTTCGGGTTTTCAGTCCACCGGGTATTTTATTCTGTTTATGTCTCTAATTTTTGCCTGGACCGCCCTTTCGGGTTTTCAGTCCACCGAGACGCTCTTTTTTGCCTAAGCTGCCCTTTCGGGTTTTCAACTTAGCGAGCTGTTCTTTTATTATTTAGGCGAAGTATTTCTTGACTACATCAGCATTCACGGGACGTGGGAGCTCCTCTCCATCCATGGTTGCAAGAATTAATGCACCGCCAGAGAAGGCTTTCTTAACAACATATGGTCCTTCAAAATTAGGAGTCCACTTTCCCCTTGAATCGGAGGTGAAAGACAAGATCCTTTTGAGCACGAGGTCGCCTTCTCTGAATACACGAGGTCGAACTTTCTTATCAAATGCTTTCTTCATTCTCTTCTGGTACAACTGACCATGACATAAAGCCGTCATTCTCTTTTCTTCTATCAAATTCAATTGATCAAACCTGCTCTGACACCATTCAGCCTCAGATAACTTGGTTTCCATTAAAATTCTCAACGATGGAATCTCAACCTCGACGGGGAGCACTGCTTCCATACCATAAACCAAAGAAAAGGGAGTTGCCCATGTTGAAGTACGAACAGATGTACGGTACCCATGCAAAGCAAATGGGAGCATCTCATGCCAGTCCTTGTACGTGACAACCATCTTTTGCACAATCTTCTTAATATTTTTATTTGTTGCTTCAACAGCTCCATTCATCTTTGGCCTATAAGGCGAAGAGTTGTGATGTTCAATCTTGAAGCTTTCACACAGTTCTCTCATCATGCTATTGTTCAGATTTGAGCCATTATCAGTAATAATCTTGCTCGGTACACCATATCTGCAAATGATGTTGTTCTTGATAAATCTGACCACAACTTGCTTTGTCACATTAGCATATGAAGCAGCTTCTACCCACTTGGTGAAGTAATCGATTGCTACCAGGATGAATCGATGTCCATTCGAAGCCTTGGGTTCAATCATGCCAATCATATCAATACCCCACATGGAGAAAGGCCATGGGGAAGAAATAACATTGAGAAGTGTCGGAGGCACATGAATCTTGTCAGCATACACTTGACACTTGTGACACTTCTTTACAAACTTGTAGCAATCAGATTCCATTGTCAACCAATAGTAACCTGCTCTAAGCATCTTTTTAGCCATCGAATGTCCATTGGCATGGGTACCGAAAGAACCTTCATGAATTTCATGCATCAACATGTCTGCTTCGTGTCTATCCACGCATCTGAGCAAGACCATGTCATAATTCCTTTTATACAAAACATCAGCATTGATGAAGAAACTGCCAGCCAATCTCCTCAAAGTTTTCTTGTCTTTATTTGATGCCCCAAGTGGGTACTCTTGAGTCTGAAGGAAGTGCTTAATATCGAAATACCAAGGCTTTTCATTTGTTGCTTCCTCAACTACAAATACATGAGCAGGTCTATCAAGACATCTGATTGTAATCTGAGGTTCCTCATTATGGAAATTCACCTTGTACATGGAAGACAATGTGGCTAAAGCATCGGCCATCTGATTCTCATCTCGAGGGATGTGGTGGAATTCAACTTTGTTGAAGAATGTCAATAACCTTCTGGCATAATCTTTGTAAGGAATTAAACCAGGATGACGAGTTTCCCATTCTCCTTTAATCTGATTAATCACAAGTGCAGAATCTCCATAAACATCAAGAATCTTAATTCTCAGATTAATGGCCTCTTCAAGTCCCATGATGCAAGCTTCATACTCAGCAATATTATTTGTACAATCAAAACATATCCTTGCAGTGAAAGGAACATGCGATCCATGTGGAGTGATGATAATGGCGCCAATTCCATGGCCATGAACATTAGAAGCTCCATCAAAAATCAAACCCCATTTGGATTCGGGATCCGGCCCTTCTTATGGCAATGGTTCATCCCAATCTTGAGATCTCAAATACATTATATCTTCATCTGGGAAGTCCATTCTGATAGATCGATGATCATCAATTGGTTGGTGAGCGAGGTACTCTGCCAACACACTTCCTTTCACAGCTTTCTGAGCTCGATATTCAATATCATATTCTGATAGCAACATTTGCCAGCGAGCAATTCTTCCAGTTAATGCAGGTTTCTCAAATACATACTTAATTGGATCCATTTTGGAGATCAATAGGGTGGTGTGGTTCAACATATACTGTCTCAGTCGGCGAGCAGCCCACACCAAAGCACAGCAAGTTTTCTCAAGCAGCGAGTATCTTGTTTCGCACTCGGTAAACTTTTTGCTAAGGTAGTATATTGCATACTCTTTTCGACCAGACTCGTCATGCTGACCCAACGCACATCCCATTGAGTTTTCCAGCACTGTGAGATACATAATCAAAGGTCTTCCCTCAACTGGAGGGAGCAAAATGGGAGGTTCAAGCAGATATTCTTTGATGTTGTCAAAAGCTTTTTGACAATCTTCATTCCACACACATCCCTGATTTTTCTTTAAAAGCTTGAAGATCGGCTCACAGGTAGCAGCCATATTGGAAATGAACCTGGAGATATAATTCAGACGTCCGAGGAAACCTCTCACTTGTTTCTCAGTCTTTGGTGCTGGCATTTCCTGAATTGCTTTGACTTTATCAGGATCTACTTCAATTCCTCTCTGACTGACAACGAAACCCAATAACTTTCCAGAACGGACACCAAACGTGCATTTGTTTGGATTTAAGCGGAGATGATACTTTCTCAAACACTGAAACAACTTTAAAAGATCTTCCATGTGCCCCTCCTCTGACTGGGACTTGGCAATCATGTCATCCACATAAACCTCAATTTCTTTGTGCATCATATCATGGAAAAGAGTAATCATGGCTCTCTGATATGTCGCACCAGCATTCTTCAACCCAAATGGCATCACTTTGTAACAGAATGTCCCCCATGGTGTAATAAAGGTTGTCTTTTCCATGTCTTCAGGTGCCATCTTAATCTGGTTGTATCCTGAAAAACCATCCATAAAGGAGAAAACTTCAAACTTTGCAGTGCTATCTACCAACATATCAATGTGAGGTAGAGGAAAATCATCTTTCGGACTGGCTTTGTTCAAATCTCTATAATCAACGCACATGCGAACTTTTCCGTCTTTCTTTGGAACAGGCACAATATTGGCAATCCATTGAGGATACACAGAAGTGACAAGGAAACCTGCATCTATCTGTTTCAAGACCTCATTCTTGATCTTTTCTGCCATATCAGGATGACTTCTTCTTAACTTTTGCTTGACAGGAGGACATTCTGGTTTCAACGGCAAACGATGCTCCACAATATCTGTGTCCAACCCAGGCATATCTTGGTAGGACCACGCAAAAATTTCAACATACTCTTTAAGAAGCTCTACCATCCTCTTCTTAACATCTTGATCAAGCAGTGCCCCAATCTTAACTTCCTTTTTATCTTCTTCAGAACCCAAGTTGATGACTTCTAACGGCTCTTTATACGGCTGAATAGTGTCTTCCTCGTGCTCAAGCAGTCGGGAAATCTCATCAGGAATACATTCATCACTCTCTTCTTCC
Source organism: Vicia villosa (assembly GCF_029867415.1). Classification (NCBI taxonomy): domain Eukaryota; kingdom Viridiplantae; phylum Streptophyta; class Magnoliopsida; order Fabales; family Fabaceae; genus Vicia; species Vicia villosa. Next base: position 234,446 of record NW_026704963.1, on the reverse strand, counting down.
GCCTCATACACAGGACACTCGAAGTTAGGAGAGGGCGCAGGGTCATTACTTTCAACGGTTTTATTGATTAATCTGCACAAATGATTATTATTTCAGGAAAGGAAAGATATATGCAAACATGTAATCGTGCAGATTATGGAAAATGAAAACATTTTTTAAGGTTTTTTGTGTTACCACTTTCCAGAAAAAAAACAAAAAGATAAAAAGCATATATATGCAGAAACAAAATGACTTTTATTGATGATTTTAATGTTTAAAACAAACAGAAAACAGCCCCAACAACTTCACTTTCATCTTGGGCAGAATGAAAGGATTTTTGAAAAACATAAAAGCAAATTACTTTGAGACATGAGTACACTCAGGAATGTCAATGGTGATCCAATTCTTAATCATCTTTCCATGGGTCACGAAGTTTGGCACTTCTGGCTCTGGTTCACCTTCAACAATAGCATCCACCTCTGGAAGAGTTGGGTGCAGAAACCCAGCACTATGAAACATCTCTTGATAAGGACGAAAAGCAGATTCAGACTTCATCACAGACTTGTCTGAGGCAGAAAATCCCAGACCAGCTCTATTCCTGTTTTCTTGTAGACTCACCACTTGTCCCCAGACTCCTGAATGTCCATTCTGAACCACCAGTTGAGCATCTTTGAAGGAGGAAATGGAAGCTTCATCCTTTTTGAATTCATCATTAACAAACAAGGCTTGGAATGCAGTTCCAATGACCACTTCATCAGCTTCTATGGTACGGAACGAAGAGAGATGACTAATCAGCAAAGCTTGTTCTCCATTCACAACGGCCATCTTTCCATCTTTCACAAATTTCAACTTCTGGTGAAGAGTTGAGGTAACTGCCCCAGCCTCATGGATCCACGGGCGTCCTAATAAGCAACTGTATGCAGGGAAAATGTCCATCACTTGAAAAGTAATCTTGAAGACAAATGGTCCAATACTAATAGGCAAATCCACTTCTCCGACCACTGATTTCTTCGATCCATCAAAAGCCTTGACGATCACATTGCTAAATCTCATTGGTGTGCCACCATAAGATAGCTTAGCAAGAGTGGATTTTGGCATGACATTCAGAGATGATCCAGTATCAATCAACACATTGGACATTGAGTCCTCTTTGCAACTGACAGAGATGTGCAAAGCCAAATTATGATTTCTTCCTTCCTCAGGCAAATCTTCATCACTAAAGCTCAAATTGTTACATGCAGTGATATTGCTCACAACCCCATTAAACTGATCCAGCGTCACATCATTATCCACAAAGGCTTGATCAAGTATCTTCATCAAAGAATCCCTATGAGCAGGAGAATTCGCCAGCAACTCCATTATAGAGATCTTGTACGGAGTGCGATGCAACTGATCCACAATCTTATAATCACTCATCTTGATAAGCTTCAAAATCTCATCCATCTCCTTCCCTGAAGATGACCCAGCATTCACCTTTGTCGCATCATTGTTGTTCACAGGCACTTGAGTAACATTCCTCTGGACATCCACAACTGTTTGGGGCTGAGTAAAAACTCGTCCGCTTCTAGTCACTCTACTAACATCTGCTATATTCTCAACAGAAGACAGAGACTTAATCTCGACTTCTTTTCCAGCTTCCAGCATGGTGGCATTGTATCTGTAAGGTACAGCTTTATCAGAACTATAAGGTACAGATCCAGGCAAACATATCACAAGAGGTTCCACAGCAGCTTTGCCATAATAACCAATCTCTACACATTCTGGGATTTCAAAGTATGGTTCAATCACATTGACATCATCTTCATCTCTATCCCTCAGAATCTCAATAAGCCTTTGATCTATCATCTCTTGCAAGTCTCTTCTCACAATGTAACATCCTCGAGGATTGACTGAACAAATCCTACAAGCAGCATGATTATGCTCATAATGACTATATTCACATAGAGTGGCATGCATCTCCACCAATGATCCTCTGATGTGTTCCACACGATAAATCTTATACTTCCCAGGGCAACCATATACCATATTCACAGCAGACGCTTCATGAGTTGGCAACGGATTATTCTTCACATTTGGACCAATATCACGGAAAGAGAGTATTCCAGAACGGACCAATCTTTGAACTTCATTCTTCAGGGCCCAACAGTTTTCCAAATCATGCCCAGAAGCATTCTGATGATAAGCACAAGTGGCATCAGCTTTGTACCACCAAGGGAGTTTCTCTGGCACAGGGGGTGGTAACCTTGGTTGAACCAGCTTCTTATGAATTAGAGCAGGATACAGTTCAGTATACGTCATAGGGATAGGATCAATATTAATCCGAGGATACGGATTCCGCCTTGCTGGTTGTTGATTAACAGGAGCTACAGGCACTGAATTCACAACAGGAGTCACTGACGCCACTTGTTGAGATTGATTCCTGAATCGACTATTCCTCCCATGAGAAACAACATTAGCATCTGATTCTTTCTTCTTCTGGAGTGAGGAACCATACTTCTTTACACCACCAGATGAATTGTCATTTCGAACCAAACGACCCTCTCGCACAGCTTCTTCCAATCTGACACCCATACCCACCATTTCGGTGAAGTCTACAGGAGCACTTGCAATCATCTTTTCATAGTAAAATGGACCAAGAGTCTTCAGAAAAATCTTAGTCATCTCTTTTTCTTCCATCGGAGGAATCACTTGGGCGGCAACCTCACGCCATCTTTGAGCATATTCTTTGAAGGATTCTTTCTCTTTTTGCATCATAGCTCGCAATTGATCCCTATCAGGAGCCATGTCCACATTATACTTGTATTGCTTCACAAACGCTTCAGCCAAGTCATTGAAAGTGCGAATATGGGTGCTATCAAGGCCCATATACCACTTAGATGCAGCTCCAGTCAAACTGTCTTGGAAATAGTGAATCAACAGACGTTGATCATCAGTGTGAGTGGACATCTTCCTGATATACATCACCAGGTGTGCCTGAGGACAGGAATTTCCTTTGTACTTCTCAAATTCAGGTAGTTTGAACTTAGCAGGTACTTTCACATTGGGAACAAGGCAAAGATCATGCACATTCTTTCCAAACAGTTCTTTCCCACGCAAGGCTTTCATTTCTTTCTGCAATTCTTCAAACTGATCTTGGAAACCATCCATTCTGTCATGAATCTCACTCGGAGCAGCATCATAAATGGGCTCTGGGACAAAAGGACCAGTATGAACAATAGGAGATGTGTTGACCATAACAGGAGTCAATGGACGAGTCATCTCAGGAACAGACAAATAATCTTCAGGCATGCCCCAGGGATATCCATTAGGCATTCGTTGCTGAGTAGCACCAACAGGAATAGCAGGAATGGTTGTAGCAGCAATTTCAGAAATCACAGTGGTCTGACCCTGAGCTTGGGCATTAGGAGGAGGAACTTGATTCTGATTCTGATTCTGAGCAGCCATCAATGTCTCAACCAGAGTAGTGAGACGATCCACACCAGATCTCAAAGTAACAACCTCTTCACGTAACTCACGATTCTCTTGTTCAAGACCTTCCATCTTCTTCTTGCAGTTAGCTCGAGTATTATACCAGTGAGACAGCTTGATTCTGTATGAAGAACACTGAATAAGACCTCGGGAATACTCTCGGAAACAAGACCAAAATGCGGAATGATGCATGAAATGCAATGCAACTGATTTTTTTTTGGTTTTCAAGGAACTTTTAAGACATTAATGGTAAACATTAGCAAAAACATCATAAAACATAACAATATTCTTTCATTAGTCATAGAAAAGCATACAAAAAGATTCAAAGATCCAAAATTACAAAACAAAGGAAAAGGCTAAAAACTAGAAGGAAACACTTCGGATGAAGATTCAACTCCTCTTTGCAGCTTCCTACGGAGCTTCTCCAATTCATCTTCATAAAAGGCCTTCAAATGAGCATTCTCGACCATCAGCTTATCAGCAACTTCTTTCCATGCAACTGAATCTTCTTGTGGTCTCTTTCGCTTTTCACCATGTTGTTGAAGCAACTCTTCTTGATGACGAATCTGATCTTCCTTTTCCATCAACCAACCATCTTGGATATCAAGCATTTCATCTTTTTCTTTCAAGTGTATCTTCAACTCTTTGTTTTCAAACTCCAAAGCATCTCTTTCCGCTCTCAACTTAGCCACGAGCTCTAGATGTTCTTCACTACTTTCAACAGGAGTAGTGAGAGGCAATGATGGAACAATGGGTAGAGAAGGCTCCTCGAGCAAATAAGGCATCTGAAAAGTATGAGCTCTAGCTTGAACCCAATCAGTATAGTCTTTGAGAGCAACACATTGTTTCGTTCCCAAGTGTCTCTTCCTATCAACATGGTGCCAAGCACGCACAAACCGATTTCTCATATCCAAATTTCCATCTTGATTAAGATAGAAGATTCCTGACACAAGGATGCTAGCGGGTCTCTCCTTCATGGGATAGCAAAATTGACGCCTTGCAAGAATGGGGTTGTAGGTAATTCCTCCTTGTATACCAAGAAGAGGTACATTAGGGAATTCTCCGCAACTATCAATAATCTCACCAATGTCATAAGCAGGATTGTACCAATGGATATTCCCATTAGTAAGAGGCATGATCTTCTGAGACCATGAGAGACCATCAGGATTGTTCAAGAAACTCTTAGCTTGAGGTAAGTGCGAAATAAACCACTTATAGAGCAAAGGCGTACAACAATTGATGAGTCCACCTTTCTTATCATTCCTATGGTGAATGGAATGGTAAGTATCCCCAAGCAAAGTAGGCACAGGATTCCCAATCATGAAAATCCGAATAGCATTAACATCGACAAAATGGTCAATGTTGGGAAAGAGTATCAAACCATAGATGAGCAAGGCCAAAAATGTCTCAAAAGCAATCATACTTCTTTTACTAGCCAACATAGAAGCCTTTCCAATCAAGAACTTAGAAGTCAACCCCCAAATTCCTCCTTTTTTGGTCATATTTGCTTTTACATCTGATATCTTCAAATGAAGAAGCTCTGCTATCTCATCAACCTCAGGCTCTTTCTCCAGACCACTAAACGGTATGTCATCCGTAACCGGTAAACCAATCCAATAAGAATACTCCTCCAAAGTGGGCATAAGCTGATAGTCAGGAAAGGTAAAACAATGATAAACCGGGTCATAAAACTGCACAAGAGTCTCAAGAATCCCCTTTTCCACTTTAGTCTTCAAGATAGAAACCAACTTCCCATAACGGCTTTTGAAGTTGTCAAGATTAGGAATCAAAGTTGCTAGCTCTTTCAATTCCTTTGCACTTGAATTTCTGAAAGTGTACTTCTTGATGCTTCTCTTTTGATCCATGGTACCTGTTATGTTTACAAAAAATGTCTCTAAGTTCCTTGAAAGCCATTTGTGAATGTCATTTTTATGAATGCATGAATGCATGGTTTATGCATCAATCACAATCAAGAGCACACGAGATCACATCAAATCACACAAAATCACACAGTCCAGGTTCAAAGGTTCGACGTCACGAGCATGGAGCCATGGGTCTACCCATCCCACAAGGAGTGATCTAAGGAATTTTGTACCTGCCAATCGGGTTCTACAAAGGTTCCCAGAGTTTTCAATCTTCTATCGGATATTACCGGCACGCACAATTGCTCATGGGCGCCAATAATATGCCTAAAAAGACCTCGTCTGAGCGCAGTATCGCATGACAACAAGCTCAAATTGGTACTTGATCTTGTTTATGCACTACATCCTAAAAAGGCTTAGATTGGTTAAAAAGGTTCTAGGTCATTCAGCTTCTACGGACACTCACTATTGAAAGTAATAGCGTTATCACGATGATTCGTAACAACCTCTACTACCTTCCATGAGGCCTCCACTGATTGGGGTTCCACCATATGACGCTCATGGTAAGGATTGCTCCTGACATGCGACTATTGGTCTTACCACCTCCTATCTCAAGTTACTCACCAAAGTTCGGGTCAAACTTTGTCTCATCACAGAGGAACCATCGAGCACCAAAAAGAAAAAAAAGAAAATAAACAAACAAAGCACACAGCAATATATACAAATAAAACACACAGATAAACAAAAATAGGCTTAACACACTTAAAACTGGTTCCCCAGTGAAGTCGCCATTTTTCTGTAGCGGGGAAAATCTGACATCGAAGCCATGGGATTGACTCGAATCAATATTCCGTTTTGAAATCGCCACCGCGCTTTATTTTTTCAAAGGAAAAGGGAAAAGAACGTAAAACCCAAAGTTTTGTTTTTTTAAAAAACAAGAAAGAGAACTCAGGTTCGGGTGTTGATTATATGAGGGGAAGGTTTAAAGCACCCCTCATATCCGTGGTACTCCACGGGAACCTTTTTGAAAATCTGTGTGTGTGTGCTAAAAAAGGGTTTGTTTTATTTTTAAAATAAGCTCGGCAAAGCGTTAAGCTTTGGGCCTACATACCTCCTCGGTGCAATGGAGAAGTCAGAGCTAATGTAGTTCCGCTTTTGGGAAAAACAATTTAAAACGAATAAACACTTTGTTGTCGTTAGAGAGAAATACTCAGCCATTGATCTTGAGCATGAGAACAAACAAGTTCTTTGCATCGCAAATGAAAGAAGGGCGCCAACTCGGATAAAATCAACGAGTATGCCACTAGCTCTCTCACGCGGAAAAGATCTCGTTATTATCAATCAATTTCAAAATCGTGGGGTATAACCACTCGTTTCGACAATTAACGGTGTCTAAACTTTTGAAGAAAAAGGCCACTAAGGGCAAAAGATATTTTAAGAGAAAAGGTTTTGAAAAGATTGCAAACATAAGAATATTTTGGAAAAAGGGAGAAGATTTTGAAAATTTAAGAATGGGAGGAGATGAAGAGGCTAACCTAGTACATAAAATAAAAGCTAAGGAAAGGAACGGTCTAACCAAATAAGAAGCCAACACTTGACATTAAGAGTCAATGTAGTTTTCCCATCCTTTGGATTTATCAATACCAACACATTAACACTTGGGGATCCATATGAACTTATTGTCTTAGCACCATTTTTCATTAAGCACATTAAGATTCTGACGAAAATCGGGCAGAGTAACGGCTGTTTTTGTAACGCCCCGGACTGCTTTCGGGATGATCGACTGACCCCACAAACCAACACGGGTCTTTTCAGCATGCTTTGACCTCACTCGCATGCTTTCCGGGAAACTTCCCAGAAGGTCACCCATCCCAATACTACTCCAAGTCAAGCACGCTTAACTGTGGAGTTCTTACGGAACGGGCTCCCGAAAAGAAGATGCATCTTGTTGATATAGGTAGTACATATCAATCCTTATAAGCTTTCCTTCAACCATGCAGTCTCTTCCCTGCACAGCCTTAGGATCCCTCTCATTCTGATGTGGCGACCACCATTGCCCTTTTCGGCCTCAGGTGTTCCATGCGGTGCAACCACCCCTCGCCTTCTTTGGCCTCGGGTGTTACATGCCCACCAGCTTCCGCATGGTTCGTCCTCGAACCACATCGTACTGGGAGAGGTCTGGCTCTGATACCATTTGTAACGCCCCGGACTGCTTTCGGGATGATCGACTGACCCCACAAACCAACACGGGTCTTTTCAGCATGCTTTGACCTCACTCGCATGCTTTCCGGGAAACTTCCCAGAAGGTCACCCATCCCAATACTACTCCAAGTCAAGCACGCTTAACTGTGGAGTTCTTACGGAACGGGCTCCCGAAAACAAGATGCATATAAAAAGGCGCCTTTTTATGTAACAGCCCGAGCCTTCGGCGTTCCCGGCACTGTCACCTCACGATCTTCTCTACCCCCCTCACTAGTAGAGTTTTTGCCTTTCGTGGGAATCGAACCCTGTACCCTGGGGTTCAAGTACATGTTCATTCCATTCCCACTACCAATTGACCATATGGTCAAGTGGTAGTGGGAATGGAATGAACATGTACTTGAACCCCAGGGTACAGGGTTCGATTCCCACGAAAGGCAAAAACTCTACTAGTGAGGGGGGTAGAGAAGATCGTGAGGTGACAGTGCCGGGAACGCCGAAGGCTCGGGCTGTTACAGTTTTCGGGTAAAATCCTTATCTCAATGCCTTGGAATTAACCATCAAGGGCTTTCAAGGAAATACCTGCACACATAAACATACAACAGAACAATGCCAGACAGACAGAACAATCACAGGATAGTAATAGAATGAGTCCAGAGGTACTAGGTCCATAAGTCCGAATCTCCAAAGTGCTAGGGATAGTAACCGATAGTCCAAAGAGAGCCTTATGTATTTTTTAGATTTTGGTTATTTATTAGTGTTTTAGCAAGAAAAGATAAAGTATGGTCCAAGTGGACAAAGGAAAAATGGCGGAAGCATAAACATATGTCCAAGTGGACAAAGGGAAAATGGCGGAAAGTAAATATGATGAAATGATAAAGCGAGAAATATAAAGAGCGGTAATATAAAGAGCGGTAATATAAAGAGCGGAAATTAAAGTTAGTTGTTAAATGTTAAAGATAACCATCTTGAAACTTGTCAAGTATGTTATCAAAGTTAGTAGGAAGATCTATGGTGAGTGAATGATGTGCTCAGATTTAAAGTCAATGGGGCTTATCAGAAGCTTGATAAAATCATAGCGACTACACGATAAAAAACCTCCACAAGTCTTAAATTAACCGCATACAATTCTCTTCCATATTTGATCTTTTTTATTCGGGACACGAAATATTGCGCTATGTTAAGCAGATCGCCAAGTGATTTATGTAGAAATCACCCTACAACGAGGCCGGTCAAAACTTTATGTGCTAATGCATGCGAGAAGAACGATATGTAGATCGCCTTCCGAAAGCAATACCGCACGAAAAGAAAATAGGTAACGATCTAGTCTTTACTAAGAATCCATAAGAATTCTCAAAGTATTAAGACTTTCATCGATCAAAAGAAAAAAGGAGAAGGAGAAGATAAAATGCATAAAGATAATCAACTCACACTATCATTAATATCATTCATCTAATATTATGGATTTGGCTCTTTCAAACCTATCAACATCCTAGATCCAATGATATTAATGAAATGGAGGAAGAAGAATAACATTCACAAAAGATAATCATAAGAATGAAAACAAATTGATCTAGTCTTCATCAAGAATCCATAGAATTCTCAAGATGTTAAGACTTTCATCGATCAAAAGCAAATAAGATGAAAAGATAATAAGGAAAACAAATTGATCTAGTCTTTATCAAGAATCCATAGAATTCTCAAGATGTTAAGACTTTCATCGATCAAAAGAAAGATAAGATAAAAATAAGAATGAAAACAAATTGATCTAGTCTTCATCAAGAATCCATAGAATTCTCAAGATGTTAAGACTTTCATCGATCAAAAGAAAGATAAGCTGAACATAAGAAATGAAAACACAAAAGATAATCCACTCACACTATCATTAATATCATTCATCTAATATTATGGATTAGGTCATTTCAAACCTATCAACATCCTAGATCCAATGATATTAATGAAGTGGAGGAAGTAGGAAACCAAAACAAGCATAAAAAAGGCAAAAAACCACATTCTGCCAGCAGGAAATCGATTTCATGCAGGGGGAAATCGATTTCCATAGTGCAGTTTTCAAAAAAAACAAGTCACGCTCAGCAGGAAATCGATTTCAGCCTTAAGGAAATCGATTTCCTCAGTGCAAAATCCAGCAAAAACAGCATTTAGAGGCATAAAACTTGACTTGAACAAACATACAAACACCTTATGATCACACATCAATTGGAGCACGAATTTTCCATCAAATCAACAACAAATAGCACCAATATAGCATCAAAGATGCATTGAACACAAACCACAAAGGATCTACATCATGATACACAAAAAGGATGAAGAAAATTTACCAAATCTTGCACAAACTTGGATCTACTTCAAGAATCACCAACACAAATCTTGATCTCTCAACAATTGAAGAAAAAAAGAGTGAAATGGATGTGGTTTAGCTCAAAGTTTTGTGAGGTTCAAGATGTGACTCACAAACTTTATGAAAGAATAAGAGCTTTGGTGAATTTGGTAGGGATGAGGAGAGAAATTGCAAGGGATTTGTTGGCTCTCAAAGCTTGAGAAATGAGAGAGGCAAGGCCTCTATTTATAGAATTGGAGCAAGAGTAGTGGCAATTTGGTCATTTTGTGTTTGGTAATTAGCTTGTGTTTAATTGATGATTAAAGTGGTGTTTAAATGGTAAGAAATGGTAAAATGAGGTTTAAGTGGGTTTAATGAAGGGATTAATTTTGATGAGGTGGAAAATTGGTAAAATGATCAAATAAAAAGGTGCCAAAATGATGTCAAGCTTCCCTCCTTATATTTTTTTGAATTTTGCCTGAAGGAAATCGATTTCCCCAGGGGTGAAATCGATTTCACTCTGTTCCAGAAGAGAAATTGGCGCAAAATACACTAGGGAAATCGATTTACCCAGGAGGGAAATCGATTTCATGCTGTCCAGAATGTGATTTTGATGAAGATTGCTGCAGGGAAATCGATTTACCCAGTAGGGAAATCGATTTCATCAGTCAAAAATGTGAAAAATGCCTTGTTTATTGCATGTCTTGGCTTGGTACCTACAAAACAAAAGCCTATAAAGAAACAAAGCAATATTTTTGGTATTTGGGTTAGTATAATAAGCATACAAGATACACAATCATTGGTGCTTGATGGTCCCTCTCATTGATGAGGTGAGTACAACACCGCAAACAAAACTTCCAAGTGAAGCTCTTGATTAATGATTGGGATATGAATGATACAGGATCTTAGGGTCAAAAATTGGGGTATGACACATATCATCCACATAAACCTCAATTTCTTTGTGCATCATATCATGGAAAAGAGTAGTCATGGCCCTCTGATATGTCGCACCAGCATTCTTCAACCCAAAAGGCATCACTTTGTAACAGAATGTCCCCCATGGTGTGATAAAGGTTGTCTTTTCCATGTCTTCAGGTGCCATCTTAATCTGGTTATATCCTGAAAAACCATCCATAAAGGAGAAAACTTCAAACTTTGCAGTGCTGTCTACCAACATATCAATGTGAGGTAGAGGAAAATCATCTTTCGGACTGGCTTTATTCAAATCTCTATAATCAACGCACATGCGAACTTTTCCGTCTTTCTTCGGAACAGGCACAATATTGGCAATCCATTGAGGATATACAGAAGTGACAAGGAAACCTGCATCTATCTGTTTCAAAACCTCATTCTTAATCTTTTCTGCCATATCAGGATGACTCCTTCTTAACTTTTGCTTGACAGGAGGACATTCTGGCTTCAACGGCAAGCGATGCTCCACAATATCTGTGTCCAGTCCAGGCATATCTTGGTAGGACCACGCAAAAATGTCAACATACTCTTTAAGAAGCTCTACCATCCTCTTCTTAACATCTTGACCAAGCAGTGCCCCAATCTTGACTTCCTTTTTATCTTCTTCAGAACCCAAGTTGATGATTTCCAATGGCCCTTTATATGGCTGAATAGTGTCTTCCTCGTGCTCAAGCAGTCGGGAAATCTCATCAGGAATACATTCATCACTCTCTTCTTCCGCCTCATACACAGGACACTCGAAGTTAGGAGAGGGCGCAGGGTCATTACTTTCAACGGTTTTATTGATTAATCTGCACAAATGATTATTATTTCAGGAAAAGGAAAGATATATGCAAACATGTAATCGTGCAGATTATGGAGAATGAAAACATTTTTTTTAAGGTTTTTTGTGTTACCACTTTCCAGAAAAAGCAAAAGGATAAAAAGCATTTATATGCAGAAACAAAATGACTTTTATTGATGATTTTAATGTTTAAAACAAACAGAAAACAGCCCCAACAACTTCACTTTCATCTTGGGCAGAATGAAAGGATTTTGAAAAACATAAAAGCAAATTACTCTGAGACATGAGTACACTCAGGAATGTCAATGGTGATCCAGTTCTTAATCATCTTTCCATGGGTCACAAAGGTTGGCACCTCTGGCTTTGGTTCATCTTCAACAATAGCGTTCACCTCTGGAAGAGTCGGGTGTAGAAACCCAGCACTATGAAACATCTCTTGAAAAGCAGATTCAGACTTCATCACAGACTTGTCTGAGGCAGAAAATCCCAGACCAGCTCTATTCCTGTTCTCTTGTAGACTCACCACTTGTCCCCAGACTCCTGAATGTCCATTCTGAACCACCAGTTGAGCATCTTTGAAGGAGGCAATGGAAGCTTCATCCTTTTTGATTTCATCATTAACAGACAGGGCTTGGAATGCAGTTCCAATGACCACTTCATCAGCTTCTATGGTACGGAATGAAGAGAGATGACTAATCAGCAAGGCTTGTTCTCCATTCACAACGACCATCTTTCCATCTTTCACAAATTTCAACTTTTGGTGAAGAGTTGAAGTAACTGCCCCAGCCTCGTGGATCCACGGGTGCCCTAATAAGCAACTGTACGCAGGGAAAATATCCATCACTTGAAAAGTAATCTTGAAAACAAATGGTCCAATACCAATAGGCAAATCAACCTCTCCAACCACTGATTTCTTCGACCCATCAAAAGTCTTGACGATCACATTGCTAAATCTCATTGGTGTGCCACCATAAGACAGCTTAGCAAGAGTGGATTTTGGCATGACATTCAGAGATGATCCAGTATCAATCAATAGACATTGAGTCCTCTTTGCAACTGACAGAGATATGCAAAGCCAAATTATGATTTCTTCCTTCCTCAGGCAAATCTTCATCACTGAAGCTCAGATTGTTACATGCAGTGATATTACTCACAACCCCATTAAACTGATCTAGCGTCACATCATGATCCACAAAGGCTTGATCAAGTATTTTCATCAGAGAATCCCTATGAGCAGGAGAATTCGCCAGCAGCTCCATTATAGAAATCTTGTACGGAGTGCGATGCAGCTGATCCACAATCTTATAATCACTCATCTTGATAAGCTTCAAAATCTCATCCATCTCCTTTCCTGAAGATGACCCAGCATTCACTTTTGTCGCATCATTATTGTTCACAGGCACTTGAGTAGAATTCCTCTGGACATCCACAACTGTTTGGGGCTGAGTAAAAACTCGTCCACTTCTAGTCACTCTACTAACATCTGCTATATTCTCAACAGAAGACAGAGGCTTAATCTCAACTTCTTTTCCAGCTTCCAGCATGGTGGCATTGTATCTGTAAGGTACAGCTTTATCAGAACTATAAGGTACAGATCCAGGCAAACATATCACAAGAGGTTCCACAGCAGCTTTGCCATAATAACCAATCTCTACACATTCCGGGATTTCAAAGTATGGTTCAATCACATTGACATCATCTTCATCTCTATCCCTCAGAATCTCAATAAGCCTTTGATCTATCATCTCTTGCAAGTCTCTTCTCACAATATAACACCCTCGAGGATTGACTGAACAAATCCTAAAAGCAGCATGATTATGCTCATAATGACTGTATTCACACAGAGTGGCATGCATCTCTACCAATGATCCTCTGATATGTTCCACACGATAAATCTTATACTTCCCAGGGCATCCATACACCATATTCACAGCAGATGCTTCATGAGTTGGCAACGGATTGTTCTGCACATTTGGACCAATATCACGGAAAGAGAGCACTCCAGAACGGACCAATCTCTGAACTTCATTCTTCAGGGGCCAACAATTTTCCAAATCATGCCCAGGAGCATTCTGATGAAAAGCACAAGTGGCATCAGCCTTGTACCACCAAGGGAGTTTCTCTGGAACAGGGGGTGGTGACCTTGGTTGAACCAGCTTTTTATGAATTAGAGCAGGATACAGTTCAGTGTATGTCATAGGGATAGGATCAACATTAACTCGAGGATACGGATTCCGCCTTGCTGGTTGTTGATTAACAGGAGCTACAGGCACTGAATTCACAACAGGAGTTACTGACGCCACTTGTTGAGATTGATTCCTGAATTGACTATTCCTCCCATGAGAAACAGCATTGGCATCTGATTCTTTCTTCTTCTGGAATGAAGAACTATACTTCTTCGCACCACCAGATGAATTGTCATTTCGAACCAAACGACCTTCTCGCACAGCTTCTTCTAATCTGACACCCATACCCACCATTTCGGTGAAGTCTACAGGAGCACTAGCAATCATCTTCTCATAATAGAACGGACCAAGAGTCTTCAGAAAAATCTTAGTCATCTCTTTTTCTTCCATCGGAGGAATCACTTGGGCGGCAACCTCACGCCATCTTTGAGCATATTCTTTGAAGGATTCCTTCTCTTTCTGCATCATAGCTCGCAATTGATCCCTATCAGGAGCCATGTCCACATTATACTTGTATTGCTTCACAAACGCTTCAGCTAAGTCATTAAAAGTGCGGATATGAGTGCTATCAAGGCCCATATACCACTTAGAAGCAGCTCCAGTCAGACTGTCTTGAAAATAGTGAATCAACAGATGTTGATCATCAGTGTGAGTGGACATCTTCCTTATATACATCACCAGGTGTGCCTGAGGACAGGGATTTCCTTTGTATTTCTCAAATTCAGGCAGCTTGAACTTAGCAGGTACTTTCACATTGGGAACAAGGCAAAGATCATGCACATTCTTTCCAAATAGTTCTTTCCCACGCAAGGCTTTCATCTCTTTTTGCAGTTCTTCAAACTGATCTTGGAAACCATCAATTCTGTCATGAATTTCACTTGGAGCAGCATCATAAATGGGCTCTGGGACAAAAGGACTAGTATGAACAATAGGAGAGGTGTTGACCATAACAGGAGTCAACGGACGAGTCATCTCTGGGACAGACAAATAACCTTCAGGCATGCCCCAGGGGTATCCATTAGGCATACGTTGCTGAGTAGCACCAACAGGAATAGCAGGAATGGTTGTGGCAGCAATTTCAGAAATCACAGTGGTCTGACCCTGAGCTTGGGCATTGGGAGGAGGAACCTGATTCTGATTCTGAGTCTGATTCTGAGCAGCCATCAATGTCTCAACCAGAGCAGTGAGACGATCCACACCAGATCTCAAAGTAACAACCTCTTCACGTAGCTCACGATTCTCTTGTTCAAGACCTTCCATCTTCTTCTTGCAGTTAGCTCGAGCATTATACCGGTGAGACAGCTTGATTCTGTATGAAGAACACTGAATAAGACCTCTGGAATACCCTCGGAAGCAAGACCAAAATGCAGAATGATGCATGAAATGCAATGCAAATGATTTTTATTTTTGGTTTTCAAAGAACTTTTAAGACATTAATTGCAAACATTAGCAAAAAAAAACATCATAAAACATAACAATATTCTTTCATTAATCATGAAAAGCATACAAAAGGATTCAAAGATCCAGAATTACAAAACAAAGAAAAAAGCTAAAAACTAGAAGGGAACACTTCTGATGAAGATCCAACTCCTCTCTGCAGCTTCCTACGGAGCTTCTCCAATTCATCTTCATAAAAGGCCTTCAAATGAGCATTCTCGACCATCAGCTTATCAGCAACTTCCTTCCATGAAACTGACTCTTCTTGTGGTCTCTTTCGCTTTTCACCATGTTGTTGAAGCAATCTTTCTTGATGACGAATCTGATCTTCCTTTTCCATCAACCAACCATCTTGGATATCAAGCATTTCATCCTTTTCTTTCAAGTGTATCTTCAACTCTTTGTTCTCAAACTCCAAAGCATCTATTTCCGCTCTCAACTTAGCCACGAGCTCTAGATGTTCTTCACTACTTTCAACAGGGGTAGTGGAAGACAATGGCGGAGTAACGAGTAGAGAAGACTCCTCGAGTAAATAAGGCATCTGAAAAGTATGAGCTCTAGCTTGAACCCAATCAGTGTAGTCTTTGAGAGCAACACATTGTTTTGTTCACAAATGTCTCTTCCTATCAACATGGTGCCAAGCACGCACAAACCGATTTCTCATATCCGAATTTCCATCTTGATTAAGATAAAAGATTCCTGACACAAGAATACTAGCGGGTCGTTCCTTCATAGGATAGCAAAATTGACGCCTTGCAAGAATGGGGTTGTAGGCAATCCCTCCTTGTATACCAAGAAGAGGTACATTAGGGAATTCTCCACAACTATCAATAATCTCACCAATGTCATAAGCAGGATTGTACCAATGGATATTCCCATTAGTAAGAGGCATGATCTTCTGAGACCACGAGAGACCATCAGGATTGTTCAGGAAGCTCTTAGCTTGAGGTAAGTGCGAAATAAACCACTTATAGAGCAAAGGAGTACAACAATTGATAAGTCCACCTTTCTTATCATTCCTATGGTGAATGGAATGATAAGTATCTCCAAGCAAAGTAGGCACAGGATTCCCAATCATGAAGATCCGAATAGCATTAACATCGACAAAGTTGTCAATGTTGGGAAAGAGTATCAAACCATAGATGAGCAAGGCCAGAAATGTCTCAAAAGCAATCATACTCCCTTTACTAGCCAACATAGAAGCCTTTCCAATCAAGAACTTAGAAGTCAACCCCCAAATTCCTCCTTTTTTGGTCATGTTTGCTTTTACATCTGATATCTTCAAATGAAGAAGCTCTGCTATCTCATCAACCTGAGGCTCTTTCTCCAAACCACTAAACGGTATGTCATCCGTAACGGGCAAACCGATCCAATAAGAATACTCCTCCAAAGTAGGCATAAGCTGATAATCAGGAAAGGTGAAACAATGATAAACCGGGTCATAAAACTGCACAAGAGTCTCAAGAATCCCTTTTTCCGCTTTAGTCTTCAAGATAGAGATCAATTTTCCATAACGGCTTTTGAAGTTGTCAAGATTAGGAACCAAAGTTGCTAGCTCTTTCAATTCCTTTGCACTTGAATTTCTGAAAGTGTACTTCTTGATGCTTCTCTTCTGATCCATGGTACCTGTTATGTTTACAAAAAATGTCTCTAAGTTCCTTGAAAACCATTTGTGAATGTCATTTTTATGAATGCATGAATGCATGGTTTATGCATCAATCACAATCAAGAGCACACAAGATCACATCAAATCACACAAAGATCAAACAGTCCAGGTTCAAAGGTTCGACGTCACGAGCATGGAGCCATGGGTCTACCCATCCCACAAGGTGTGTTCTAAGGAATTTTGTACCTGCCAGTCGGGTTCTACAAAGGTTCCCAGAGTTTTCAATCTTCTATCGGATATTACCGGCATGCACAATTGCTCATGGGCGCCAATAATATGCCTAAAAAGACCTCGTCTGAGCATAGTATCGCATGACAACAAGCTTAAATTGGTACTTGATCTTGTTTCTGCACTACATCCTAAAAAGGCTTAGATTGGTTAAAAGGGTTCTAGGTCATTCAGCTTCTACGGACACTCACTATTGAAAGTAATAGCGTTATCACGATGGTTCGTAACAACCTCTACTACCTTCCATGAGGCCTCCACTGATTGGGGTTCCACCATATGACGCTCATGGTAAGGATTGCTCCTGACATGCGACTATTGGTCTTACCACCTCCTATCTCAAGTTACTCACCAAAGTTCGGGTTAGAACTTTGTCTCATCACAGAGGAACCATCGAGCACCAAAAAGAAAAAAAAGAAAATAACAAACAAAGCACACAACAATATATACAGATAAACACACAGATAAACAAAAATAGGCTTAACACACTTAAAAACTGGTTCCCCAGTGAAGTCGCCATTTTCTGTAGCGAGGAAATTCTGATATCGAAGCCATAGGATTGACTCGACTCAATATTTCGTTTGAAATCGCCACCGCGCTTTATTTTTTCAAAGGAAAAGGGAAAAGAACGTAAAACCCAAAGTTTTGTTTTTTTTAAAACAAGAAAGAGAACTCAGGTTCGGGTGTTGATTATATGAGGGGAAGGTTTAAAGCACCCCTCATATCCGTGGTACTCCACGGGAACCTTTTTGAAAATCTGTGTTGTGTGCTAAAAAAACGGTTTGTTTTATTTTCAAAAATAAGCTCGGCAAAGCGTTTAGCTTTGGGCCTACATACCTCCTCGGTGCAATGGAGAAGTCAGAGCTAATGTAGTTCCGCTTAAAAGGGAAAAACGTTTTTTTTTTTAAACGGATAAACACTTTGTTGTCGTTAGAGAGAAATACTCAGCCATTGATCTTGAGCATGAGAACAAACAAGTTCTTTGCATCGCAAATGAAAGAAGGGCTCCAACTCGGATAAAATCAACGAGTATGCCACTAGCTCTCTCACGCGGAAAAGATCTTGTTATTATCAATCAATTTCAAAATCGTGGGGTATAACCACTCGTTTCGACAATTAACGGTGTCTAAACTTTTTTGAAGAAAAGCCACTAAGAGCGAAAGATATTTTTAAGAAAAAAGGTTTTGAAAAGATTGCAAACATAAGAATATTTTGGAAAAAGGGAGAAGATTTTGAAAATTTAAGAATGGGAGGAGATGAAGAGGCTAACCTAATGCATAAAATAAAAGCTAAGGAAAGAAACGGTCTAACCGAATAAGAAGCCAACACTTGACATTAAGAGCCAAGGTAGTTTTCCCATCCTTTGGATTTATCAATACCAACACATTAACACTTGGGGATCCAGATGAACTTATTGTCTTAGCACCATTTTTCATTAAGCACATTAAGATTCTGACGAAAATTGGGCAGAGTAACGGCTGTTTTCGGGTAAAATCCTTATATCAATGCCTTGGAATTAACCATCAAGGGCTTTCAAGGAAATACCTGCACAAATAAACATACAACAGAACAATGCCAGACAGACAGAACAATCACAGGATAGTAATAGAATGAGTCCAGAGGTACAAGGTCCATAAGTCCGAATCTCCAAAGCGCTAGGGATAGTAACCGATAGTCCAAAGAGAGCCTTATGTATTTTTTAGATTTTGGTTATTTATTAGTGTTTTAGCGAAAAAAGTAAAGTATGGTCCAAGTGGACAAAAGAAAAATAACAGAAGCATAAACATATGTCCAAGTGGACAAAGAGAAAATGACGGAAGGTAAATATGATGAAATGATAAAGTAAAGCGATAAAGCGAGAAATATAAAGAGCGGTAATATAAAGAGCGGTATAGTAAAGGTGCGGAAATTAAAGTTAGTTGTTAAGTGTTAAAGATAACCATCTTGAAACTTGTCAAGTATGTTATCAAAGTTAGTAGGAAGATCTATGGTGAGTGAATGATGTACTCGGATTTAAATTCAATGGGGTTTATCAGAAGCTTGATAAAATCATAGCGACTACACGATAAAAACCTCCACAAGTCTTAAATCAACCGCATACAATTCTCTTCCATATTTGATCTTTTTTATTCGGGACACGAAATATTGCGCTATGTTAAGCAGATCGCCAAGTGATTTATGTAGAAATCACCCTACAACGAGGCCGGTCAAAACTTTATGTGCTAATGCATGCGAGAAGAACGATATGTAGATCGCCTTCCGAAAGCAATACCGCACGAAAAGAAAATAGGTAACGATCTAGTCTTTACTAAGAATCCATAAGAATTCTCAAAGTATTAAGACTTTCATCGATCAAAAGAAAAAAAGGAGAAGGAGAAGAAAAAATGCATAAAGATAATCAACTCACACTATCATTAATATCATTCATCTAATATTATGGATTTGGTTCTTTCAAACCTATCAACATCCTAGATCCAATGATATTAATGAAATGGAGGAAGAAGAATAAAATTCACAAAAGATAATCAACTCACACTATCATTAATATCATTCATCTAATATTATGGATTAGGTCATTTCAAACCTATCAACATCCTAGATCCAATGATATTAATGAAGTGGAGGAAGTAGGAAGCCAAAACAAGCATAAAAAAGGCAAAAAACACATTCTGCCTTACTGGAAATCGATTTACCTCTGTAGGAAATCGATTTCCTGAGTGCAGAGTTCAGTTCTGGCGCAAAAAACAGAGTGGAAATCGATTTCCCTCTGTAGGAAATTGATTTCCTGCGCACAGTTTTCAAAAAAACAACATTATGAACTTGGAAACTTGATTTAGACAAACATACAAACACCTTATGATCACATATCCATAGGAGCACGAATTTTCCATCAAATCACCATCAAATAGCACCAATATAGCATCAAAGATGCATTGAACACAAGCAACAAAGATCTACATCTTAGAATTGAGGAATTTACCAATTCTTGAATTAAAGTGTTGAAGTAGCTTCAAGAACAAGCACAAAGTGTAGATCCTTCAAGTATGGAGATGAACAATCAAAGAAAAGAGTGAAATGTAGGAGGCTTAGTTCAAAATTAGCAAGATTCAATGTGAACCTTACTAATCTTATGAAAATGAACTTTGGGTGAGGGTTTGGAAAGGGTGAGAAATGAATTTGCAAGCAATTTTTTGGCTCTCCAAGCTTGAGAAATGAGAGAGTAGAGGGCTCTATTTATAGAGTTGGAGCAAGAGTAGTGGCAAATTGGTCTTTTTGTGTTTGGTGATTAACTTGTGTTTAATTGGTGATTAAAGTGGCAATTAAATGGTAAAAAGTGGTAAAATGGGGTTAAAGAGGGTTTAATGAATGAGTTAATTTTGATGAGGTGGAAAATTGATAAAATGATCAAATAAAAAGGTGCCAAAATGATGTCAAGCTTCCCTCTTATATTTTTTTTGAATTTTGCGCACAGGAAATCGATTTCCCACAGGGGTAAATCGATTTCCACCTTCCAATTTTCAAAAATTGTTTTCTTGCACTGTTTTGATTTTTGCCCGATCTTTCACCTGTAAAATATAAACAAAAGAGACAAAACACATATTTTTGATTTTTGGTTAGTATAAACAAATAAAAAGCTATAAATGTTCGATAATTCCCCTCAGAGATAATCACAGTATCAAAGATAAAGCTTCACAATGGTGCTCTTGATTGATGATTGAATGCAATTGATGTATGATCTTAGGGTCAAAAATTGGGGTATGACAATATGTACAAGACAAGGTTTAACATTTAGGTACAAAGCATGGATTAGAAAATCAACAAGTATGTACAAAGCACAAATAAACATGGATAAACAAAGATCAACATGTTGCAAAAAAAATTTGGTTAGGGTTTTAAACCTAAGGTTTTTTAAATTAAGGTTTTGATTTAGGGTTTCTAAAGAAATACCTAGACCTAATTGTTAAATACCAAATTCTTTAAGAGAATTGGTCTAAGAGTACATGGGAAAGTTAATGACATTCTAACCTAACCCTAAACAAGTATTTACAAAAATATACCAAGTCACTTTAGAAAAATATTCAAAAGGAAACATATTTTTGTAGATTTTTCATATATTAAAATACTTGTTTTTGATTAATTTTAAAATGATGATAAAATAAATATTTTTGTGATTTTTTAACATGGTATGAAAATACTCAAATTAAATAAAACACACAAAAAAGAAGGGATTAAAAATATCAATTTACCTATTTTTTATGATTTTTCAAAGTTTAATAAAAAGAGTGAAATAAACTAGTGATAAAAATGTAGGAATGTTGGAGCCAAGGCTTGAACCCACGCCCTATCACTCTATACACAAAACATGGACCAACTGGGATGCGTGCGTGTAGTGATAGAAGGATGCATTCAGTTCAAAATATGTGAAACATGTAAAAATGCAAAAAATGAAACAAAAGTCTGGGGCGAGGGGGATTCAAACCCCAGACTTTGTGGTCATGAGAAATGTGAAGCGCTTTGCCAATTGAGTTGTAACGATGTAGTCGTTAGTAACTCAACTCCAATTCAATATATTTTAAAGTTGCGTGCCATTTTTCAATTTTAAACATAGAAGATCTTCATCTTCTTCGTTGCAACTCAACAATAACAACCATGGCACAACTTTAAATTCCTTCAAAACTCAACCAATTTTGACAAACTAAGACTCTAAAATGATCAGAATTTAATCACGAATCTAACCATGGCATTAACTAACATTAATAATCAAAGATAAATGTGAATTTCTGGAAAAACATTAAGAACCCTAAAAATTCAAAATCAAATTAAATGATCAATTCTAACAATCAAGCCCTAAAAGTTTAGGGCTATTGCTCCCTACATATTTCTGAACATAATGGCGTCAAGAAATGCAAGAAACAAAGCAAAAATGAGGATGCTTGAATTCAAGAAAGTTACCTCTGAAGATGGAGATCAAACTCCTACTTAGAGATGTTTCTCGACTACCAATTCAATCTGGAATCCTTCAGTGATGCTCAATGAAGCTTTCTAGGCAGTTAGAGCACCTTGATCATTGCTCCTTCTCCAAACCCGATTTCACCTACAAGCACAAAAAGTTATGGCTAGAACACTTGGTTCTAGCTGTTACAGATCTAAAACAGATGTTTAGATAGCTTCTATATGTGATATAGAAGGTATCTAACACATAAAATCAAGAAACGCACGAGCCAATTTCAGTTTCCAAGTTTTTGTTCAAAGGTTCTTTAAAGTGAAAATTTGAAGGGTGATTTTGATTTGTAGGTGTCTAGCTTGTGTTTAGGGGTTCTGAATAGCTTCAATATGATAAATAGAAGCTATTAGGGGTGTTGATTTGATTTGAAAGTGTTTGGTTTGATATTTGGTAAGTTATGAGCTTAAAAGCTTTGAAATTGGGGTAAAAATGGTGATTTTTGGTAGGTTAAGGAAGGTATGGACAGCTTCTAAATGGTATTTAGAATTTGTTCAAACTCTTGTTTGACACCCAGAACTTGTGGAACAAGAATTCACTATAAAAGTGAAAAGATGGAAAATGGAGAATTTCAAGTGAGGTATGACTTGGAGAATTCTGGTGTAAATGATCCAAGAGGCAAGGTCCTCTATTTATAGGCAAGAATTAGGGTTTGTGTATGGCAAAAGTTTAGAGTTTTAAGTTCACATGTGACTTGTGTACCATCGCTTATTTGTGAAGAAATGAGAAAGTTATGGTTTCAATGGTGAGGTACAAAGCTTTAAGCATGCTTGCAAGGGTTTGATTTGATATTAGAGGCTTGCTTGTGGGTTTTAACTTGCTTTTGAAGCAGAAGAGACATTGTAGTGGCTCAAGGAGTGAACTTTGTGCATAAAGCTAACTTTACTAGAATGAAAGTGTTAACTTTGTGCCATTAATGGAATGATCAATTGGATAATGGTTTAAACACTTGGATTATAGCTCAAAAGCAATTGTAATCTTCTGATTATGGTGCTTTGAATAAGTTATATGGGCTGCAAGAAAGGAATCTTTCAAATTTGAACAAGTTTGGTTCATAACTTCTTCACTTTCTTCATGTTTCTTCTTCATTTTCAAGTGTTCATGGTGGCATATTGACAAAATCATATCTCCTTGCTCAAGCCATGAAATTTCATGCTACTTAGCTCTTTGGAAAGCCCTTGCTACATAATTCAAATGAGTAGTTAAAAGTTTCCTCAAACTCTTTTTGGATCATTGAGAAAAATGGCTATAAAGTTAAGAAAAAATCCAAGTAAAACACTTGAAAAAATTTCTAAGTCTTTGAAAATTATATTCTTAATTTCATATCTCTCAAAATAATCACTTTTTGAAAAAAGTTCCAATGTGATAAGTTGTTTGTTTTGCCAAGATCTACAACTTTCATGTTGGGAGATTTTTGAGTTGTGTAGGTTAAATTTTGAGATCCATGAATTAGGTCAAAATACACTTAAAAACTCTGATTTGACTTTTTGTTGACTTTTTTATTCTTGATGAATTCTTTGAATTTTATTTGATAAAATATATTCAATATCCATATGATGATGATTTGGATCCTTAAAAGTCCATAATTGACTATTTTTCTCAAAAGTCAAAGGTTGACTTGCATAGTTGACTTTTTCCAAATGAACTGTAGTTTTGTGATTTTCAAATGAATCAAGCTCTCCTTTTTAAATGAATGATATGGATGGACTATAATGGTGATTTGGATGCCCTTGAATCATATTTTGAGCCTTGGAACCATCTCCTGATTAAAAGTCAACCCTCCATAGAAATTAGGTCAAAACCCTAATTTGAGCTTCTGATGAACTTGAAGGTGATTGATCTTGCATTGGACCATCTTTGGGCCTTGATATTTATTGGATAACCCTTTGAATCATGTAAGAATGATGAATTCCTTTGTGGGCCTCAAAACCCTAGTTTGCTCAATTTCTCCTTGGTCAGTCTCTTGTCTTAGGACACAAGCAACAAACAACAGTTTTTTTTTGTATTTTTGGTTAGCAAATGATAATTGCATGATGATTATGATGAAAATGATGATCCTAGTATTTAGGATATGGTGGAATCCCAGTGGTTAAAAATTGGGGTGCAACAGTTTGGGAACCTTAGTTAGAGGTTTGGGAAGTAGAGTAGAGAATAATAAGGTTAAAAATTTTGTCTTGGCAAATTGTCCCAAGTTTGTCGTGATATTGGTACTGAAAATGAAAAAGATACCTATTTTACAAATATACTTAATATAAATTTAAAGTTGTCGTAATAACAATCCTAACCACGTGTCATTAGGATAACAACCATTGTCAAAAATCCTAATATACATTTGTGTGTGCGCGTGTGTGCGGTACACCATAAATTAATATTTAACAACTACAACAAATTAATAAACTATATTAACATATATTTCTTAAACAAAATTATATTATTTTAATTTTATATTTATTTAATAGTCTCTTAGTGGTCTATTATTAATTAATTATAATTCCGCCTTTAAACTAAAATGCAATAGCATTTAGTTGTTAACCATTCCTAACCTATTTAGAAGCTTTAAGAATGACTTCATATTTATGATCTTTGTCATAAATTTTATGAGTAATGGTAGAATTACACTAAAAGCTACAATCATACCGATCAATCTACGGTTACAACATACTTTTGTTTTTTAAATAATTTTTTATTTGGATTTAATTTTTGTATCAACTTAAAAGATAAAATACACTTCAAAAGGTAATTCTTAAATTCTTTTTTCAGATTAACCATTAGATTGAGAATAATCAATGGTCTAGATTTGGAGTAAGTTATAATAACTTACTCTTGGAGTAAATATAACCCTCTTATATATATATATATATATATATATATATATATATATATATATATATATATATATATATATATATATATATATATATATATATATATATCACCATCATTATCACCTTCCATTTACATAGACGCAAAAAATCAGTTACACCACTATAACCAATTTCTGAATTATTCTCTCTATAATATAACTAACTCTAGCCACACGTGAAGCTTCAATCATCATCTTCAAGCTCAAAAAAACACAGACTAGTATGCACCATTCTCTCTCCATCACTCAAAAAGTCTAAAAATCATAAAAGCTTTGAATTAGAGTTTCTTGCAAGATTTGAAGTGCTCTAAACTTCTACTCATCATTGTTAAAGCTCAGTGGGGATATGCATAGATAGAGCACAAATCGTCTCCTGCTTTTCCAATATCAGACTCAAACAAATAAGAATTCTGAATTCAAAATGAGAAAGAAAGTAAGTTGGGAATCGACCGAAGTCGGTCCCTCTGCGAGCAGCAAGTGCCCATTGCCACCGTGGAAAGTCCCAGGTTCTCCAGTTAGGGCATGTCGAGCCTCTAGTCGAGCATTAGAGGCGCGTCGAGCAGCAATAGAGACACGTCGTCAAGCATTAGAGACATCATTAAATGCAGCATTACATGCACGTCGTTAAGCATTAGAGTCAGCATTAAAGGCACGTCGTCGAGCATTAGAGGTGAATTGTGAACTCATGCGTGTGAGGGTTAGCGCTTCAATATATGATTCGTCTAACCCTCTTCCATATGGTCAGCTTTTAAAGGTTACGATACTCACACTGTTATTTAACATTTTTTTGATAAAAAAATTATGGTTATTTCATAAGGTGCAGAAACCTTTATGCGGCATCAAACTTTAGTGAGAGGTTTGGGAACCTTAGTTAAAACTTAGTTAGAGGTTTGGGAAGTAGAATAGAGAATAATAAGGTTAAAAATTTTGTCTTGGAAAATTGTCCCAAGTTTATCGTGATATTGGTATTGAGAATGCAAAAGAGACCTATTTTACAAATCTACTTAATATAAATTTAAAGTTGTCGTAATAACAAGCCTAACCACGTGTCATTAGGATAACAACCATTGTCAAAAATCCTAATATACATTTGTGTGTGCGCGTGTGTGCGGTACACCATAAATTAATATTTAACAACTACAACAAATTAATAAACTATATTAACATATATTTCTTAAACAAAATTATATTATTTTAATTTTATATTTATTTAATATTTTGTTGATTTTGTTCAATCCGTACGAACGCACGAGTCTCTTAGTGGTCTATTATTAATTAATTATAATTTCGCCTCTAAACTAAAATGTAATAGAATTTAGTTGTTAACCATTACTAACCTATCTATAAGCATTAAGAATGGCTTCATATTTATGATCTTTGTCATAAATTTTATGAGTAATGGTAGAATTACACTTAAAACTACAACCATACCGTATTAATCTACGGTTACAACATACTTTTGTTTTTTAATAATTTTTTATTTGGCTTTTATTTTAACGCAGACTTTGAGTATAACGAATTTTTTTGAGTTAGGTCTGTGTTCTAGCTTTCTTTTTCTTTTTAGATTGATTAAGATCAATAAAATAATAAAAATAAAAAAGCTTTTATAAAAATGAAATTTTTTAATATAAAATGTTAGAAAAAGGAGAGGAAAAAGATATTAAAGTGAAATATACATTCAGTTATTAGTTTGTTGTGGGCCTAAGTTAGGGTTTACCTAATTGGCTCAATATATATGATGATGATGATGATGATGATGATGATGATGATGATGATGATGATGATGATGATGATGATGATGATGATGATGATGATGATGATGATGAAAGGATAAAATACGTAGAGACGCCAATATTTTTTACTTTGCACTCACGTAAATTATGTAGAGACGATAGTATCTTCCACCGTTCCCGATCAAAAAATAAAATACGCTTCAAGAGGTAATTCTTAAATTCTTTTTTTAGATTATTCCGCTAAGAGGATCAAAAAATTTGAAAAACCCTGTTTAAATTTTTTCAATTGTATCAGAGTCGGGTTATAATTAAATCATTTACTTCGAATAAAATTTATGTATGATAATCATATGATGATATGATGATATGATTAAAAGTGTTTTATCATCTTGAATTAGATTTACTTTCACTTTTAAAATTGCCAATAAAAATTTCCGGATTTTATTGAGATTTTCGTAATGTGTGTTAAGGTATTTGCTTGCCTAACTATGCTATTTAACATTATGCTTCAAGAGAGTTGCGGAAATTTGTTTCAAATATGAATAATGTAATCAATTTGTTTCTTAATTCAATTGGTATAAAATAAAAACTATTTCTGATTCAGTAATTTAAATATTTATTAAAAATTTAACATACTCAAAATTATTTATTTAAAAATGTTTTTTTATTAATCATAACTAAAAACTAGAACAAATATATAAAAATAATTAAAATTTAATAAAAAATTATTTTAATAAATTTTTATTTAAAATCACTGTTGAAAAAACTCATCAACCTAAAAATTTACAACAAATCCACTCTCAAATCCAAATCAGTGTTTATCATATTATATATATATATATATATATATATATATATATATATATATATATATATATATATATATATATATATATATATATATATATTTGCTTGGGCCTTCGGTTATCATTCCACGTGCTTATCGTAAATCCTTTATATATTAATCAGTAACCAAAATTTTTACTAAAATAATGATAAGTAATTTCCAAACTTATAAAAAACATAGATTTCCATTTTAATAATCAAATTGATTCTCTGAAAATAAATTTAGATTTTTCCGCACGTTTCATCGACCCATATATATATATATATAAAGTGTGTGTCTTAAGCAGTATCAGAATTGCATATACGCATTAAGTCTGTATCGAATGCACAATTGAACATGGAATGTGCTTAAGCCATATCAAAAACACATAAATGTATTAACTTTGTATCACATTTATGCATGAAAACAAAACTGATCACAAATGCATCAAACACAAAAACTTGTGCACTAAGCATTAGAAAGCCAACACATTACAAATGAATACACACACCTGATGAGTTAAATAGAAGTGCTCAGCACACCACGAGCAAGAGGATATATATATATATATATATATATATATATATATATATATATATATATATATATATATATATATATATATATATATATATATATATATATACATAGCTCACCATCAGTATCACCTTCCATTTACATAGACGCAAAAAATCAGTTTCATCACTACAGTCAATTTTTGAATCATTCTCTCTCTAATATAACTAGCTCTAGCCACCCGTGAAGCTTCAATCATCATCTTCAGGCTCAAAAAAACACAGGCTAGCATGCACCATTCTCTCTCCATCACTCAAAAAGTCTAAAAATCATAAAAGCTTTGAATTAGAGTTTCTTGCAAGATTTGAAGTGCTCTAAACTTCTACCCATCATTGTTAAAGTTTAGTGGGGATATGTATAGATAGAGCATTGATCGTCTCCTGCTTTTTCGATATCAGACTCAAACAAATAAGAATTCTAAATTCAAAATGAGAAAGAAAGTAAGTTGGGAATCGACCGGCGCCGGTCCCTTCGCGAGCAGCAAATGCCCATTGCCACCGTGGAAAGTCCCAGGTTCTCCATTTAGGGCATGTCGAGCCTCCACTACTAGAAAATTCGTTTTTAGTGACCGAATTAGAGACCGAAAATGCTTAAAAATCGGTCACTAAAACGTATAGTGACCGATTTAGTGACCATTATTTTTCGGTTGAAAAAGTGCTAGTCGCTAAGCATTTGTGACGAATTTAGTGACCGAAATTTAGAGACCGAATTTGTGACCGAATTCAGTGACCGATTTAGAGACCGATTTTAGTGTTTTTTTTCATAAAATAAAATCAAAAGTTGTGATACCTAGGAATCGAACTTGTGCCCTCCACATATTTTAAGATGAACTTCCCACTACACCACTTTACATCTATTGTTATATTTTATATTTAAACATATATACATATAGTTCTGACAAATATATTATATGTTAAAACAATAAAAAATATGAAAGTTTTATTAAAAATTAAAAATTGAAAGAGAATTAAAATCTTTAAAAAAATGGAAAGGAAATAAAAAAAAACAATAAATATTAGTGACCGAAATTTCGGTCTCTAATTTTTATATATAAATTAAATTGCATAAAAAAATATTTTTTGTGACCGATTTAGTGACCTCTTAAAATTTGCTCATGAATATCAAATTTTGGTGGCTAATTCGGTCACTACAGTGACTGAAATTTCGGTCACTAAATTTTGGTCTCTAAATCGGTGGCTAATGTATTTTAGTGACCGATTTAGTGACCTATTAAAATTGGTTCACGAATATCATATTTCGGTGGCTAATTCGGTCACTAAATCGGTCACTAAAAGCGAATTTTCTAGTAGTGCTCTAGTCGAGCAATAGAGGCACGTCGAGCAGCAATAGAGACACGTCGTCAAGCATTAGAGACATTATTAAATGCAGCATTAGAAGCACGTCGTCAAGCATTATAGGCGGCATTAAAGGCACGTCGTCGAGCATTAGAGGCAGATTGTGAACTGATGCGTGCAAGGGTTAGCGTTTCAATATATGATTCGTCTAACCCTCTTCCATATGGTCAACTTTTCTGTGCAATATGCAGATAAGATTTTGAAAATGGATTCACAATCCATAGTTTACCCTGCTGACATGCTTTTCATGACTCATGTTTGACCCAACACATATCAACAATGTTAACTGGGAAATGCCCTAGTTATAGTGTAAATATTAAAAATATGTAATAATATGTAAATATAATGAATAAATTGAATATATAGTAGTTGCTTTCTTTTTTTTAGTTATATAATCTGGGTTTTTTTCTTATTGTGGCTTAGCTGTTTTTTTTCTTGTGTCAAAAGAAATGTATAGAGACTCAAATTCAAAATATACATGAGATTAATAATCTCATACTAATATTTTGACCATTTATTATTTTAAGATAATTTTGTTTAATTTTTCCAACAAATATAATACTAGTATTTTTTTGTATAGTGCTATGCTTACACCAAATGTTTTACCCTTATACTTCCACTATGTAAAAAGAAAGAGGATTGCTATTCTTACACTTAAATTTTACACCATATTCTTACACTAGTTGAAATACAACACAACCATGTACTCTTTTTGTATGGAAAAAGTGAAAAAATAATTATTAACTATAATAAAAAATTCAAAGTGTATGAATGTACGGTGTAAGTGTCACATTCTGTGTAAAAGTATCATTCCTCAAAGAGAAAAGCTAGCTTGACATCAAAAATGACAACCACGCCGTATGTATATACGGCTAGACATATGTTTTCTCCTATATAAAATACTGCAACTACTTGGGTTTAGTTGTATTGGAAAAATTAAAAAAATAATTATTAATGCTTCTACCAGCTATGAAACCTTTTTGTTCAGGGAAAATAATAGAGGGGAGAATAGAAGACAACCTATCAACTAGAATTTTGGAAATGAGCTTGTACTTAAAGTTAACTGTAGCCATTGGCCTATAATGGCCAATGCTGCTAGCTTTCCTGGTCTTAGGTAACAAAACAAATGGTGTTGGCATTAAAGTTTGGGAGAATCCATCCCTGTAAGAAAAACTGTGTGACATTAATGACATCAACCTTGATGATCTCCCAGTATTTAACAAAGAATATGACTCCAAAACCATCAGGACCAGCAGGGCCGGCCCTGTGCTTGTGCAGGAAGTGCTACAATGCAGGGCCCTAAATTGTAGGAGGCTCTAAATTTTTAAAAGGTCCAATTTTTTCAATAAATATTAATCAAAATAAATGAAACTAGACGTTTACCCGTGCAATGCACGGGAATGTGATATTAAATTATTATTAATAATAATAAATGTATTATAAAATTGATTTACAATTTTAGTATACAAATTATATATAATATTTGTCACCATTATGCTTGTAAATTAAATGAAATAAAATAGAGATAATGGATATAAATAAATAAAATAAAAATAATACATCATTACACATAAATAATTATAATAGATAATATCCATTTTAAATTTTGAAATATTTATTTATAAACAATATTTCAAGGAAAGTTTGTATCCACATTCATCCATAGCTATCAATAATATTAAAATGCCCAGTGATTATAATTTGTTAACATACATATGATAAATGTTTTGCAAAATATAGAGAGAAGAGATCAGATAAAATTAATAGTAATAGGAGTTGAATTTAATGGGTTTAGTGGGTTAATGATTTTTATTATTATTAATTTAAATATTTATTATTATTATTATTAATTTCATTTTATTATTCATTATTAATTAAATTTTAAGTGAAATAATTTCACGAAAATGAGTTAGTATAATGGATTAATAAATCTTATTATTACTAATTTTAATAATTTAATGATTATTTTTTAACCATTTGCAAACATAATTATTATTAATATTTAGGCATTAATTAATTATATTATACGTGAAATAGTTGCATGAGAAATGAGTTAGTGTAGAGAGTGGATTAATGAATTCTACTATATATTATTAATTTTAGTAATAGATTGGTTATTATTAGTGTTTATTTTAAAGCTTTACTTTGTTTTTAGCATCTAAAAAGGTGAAGGTTAGTTGAAAAGTTAAGTAATAAAAATATTGGTCAATAAATAATAAAAATTGAGTAATTTTCAAAAATATTGATCATGAGCTAATAGGATGCGAGTAAATGATGAGTGAAATAATAAAATAGTAACAAATAATTGCGCATGCACTAAAACAAAGTAATTGTTACATATGATAGAAAATTATTCAATATTAAATCTAAATCTAAATAAGAATAAGTAAGTAACACAATAACTTTATTTTATATATTCACTATCTTAAAATGCTTAACTGCCATTTCTTGAGCAAATTCTCCTGCATAATCACATATTTATGAAGACTTAACTGTCATTTCTTGATCATTCATCAATTATCCTGCATAATGACATATTTATAAAGAAACATTTTGCATATAATATAATATACTTTGGTTATTTTCTCAAATAATAATACTTAAATAAGATTATTGAATTATCTTATATAAAATATTTATTTTATTTGTCGTGGTTTTTAGAGAGACTATTAATGTAGTAGAAATTATTGTGAGCTCAAATCATGAGAAATTAAGATCATCCACATACTTTTTTAAACTCATCAAATCTCTCCTTTTCTTATAATCGACATCTATTTCTAAAGAAAACATGTGAGCTAATGTACTAACAACTTAATAATTATGCATGTTATACAACTATTCTTTTATTTCAAACTTTTCCAATCAACACATGTATTAGAAAGTTATAGAAAGAACGTTACAATTATAATTTAGAATACAATTCAATCAACATAATTCTAAGAGAAGAGTGTTGTTTTTATAGTTAAGCTGTTTTAATTTTAAATAGAAACTAATTTATTTAACAAAAAGCCCGCGGGTAAAACCCGCCCGCCCGCCTCGACCCGCTTTTTTAAGTGGGTTAGGCGGGGCGGGCCAACTTAAGGTACTGAGCCGAAAACCTCAGCCCAGTCCGCCCAAAATGGCGGGTCAAATGGGCCGACCCGATGGGTCTGACCCGTTTTGCCACCCCTAGTTTTGGAGGGGAATTTTTGTGGAAAGAAGTTTTGTGGAGGCAAAGAACTTGCTACATATTTATTTTTAAATATTTGCAGTTATTAATGATTTTATAATAACAATTATATATTAGTATAATAACAATCAAGCTTTATTGAATAATCTAAGCTATGAATGAACTTACCTGTGCGGACGCACGGGTCTTATACTAGTTATTAAATTATTTTAGTAGATGTAAAAATGGATTAGGGGGTGCTTGTTTCATGAATACAAATTTTATTATCAAGAACACGAAATTGAAATTCACATATTCCATTGTTTATTTTAAATTATGATAAATTAGGTCCGGATACTTTTTATTCCCAGAATATGTTTTGTTCATGAATCTCTTCATTTTTATTCTCATGTCAAAGGATGAGAATCTTACATTTAAAATATTTCTAGAAACTTTATTTATTTATCAAACACATGGTAAGAATAAAATTATTGACATAATATTTTTAAGAATGATATTTTTAAAAATTATAATTTTAATCTATGAAACAAACATACCTTACCTTATAGATGATACACTCGTAACATACCTCCTCTTAGAAACCACCTATTTTTCAAGATACAAGTTTTATAATTAACTAGCCTTCTACCCGTGTGATGCATGGCAAATTTTATTAAATTATTATTAATATCTATATATTTTAAAAAAATAATTTAAATATCTTATATTGATTGTGTTTTTTTATAAAAAGTCAATAGTATAATAATTTAAATTTAATGAAATTATATATATATATATATATATATATATATATATATATATAGGGAGCATATCATGTGAGAGCATTTTTAAATGAGAGATGGGAGGAAGAAATATCAACCATTGGATTCATCAAGAGAGAGAAATTAATAGCCTCATTAATGTATTAACATTCTCTCTCTTGATGAATCTAATGGTTGATATTTCTTCCTCTCATCTCTCATTTAAAAATGCTCTCACTTGGTATGCTCCCTATATATATATATATATATATATATATATATATATATATATATATATATATATATATATATATATATATATATATATATATATATATATATATATATATATATATATATATATATATATATATATATATATATATATATATATATATATATATATATATATATATATATATATATATATATATATATATATATATATATATATATATATATATATATATATATATATATATATATATATATATATATATATATTATATATATATATATATATATATATATATATATATATATATATATATATATATATATATATCTATATATATATATATATATATATATAATATATATATATATGTATATAATATATATATATATATCTATATATATATATATATATATATATATAATATATATATATATATATATATATGTATATAATATATATATATATATATATATAATATATATATATATATATATAATATATATATATAATATATATATATATATATGTATATAATATATATATATATATATATATATATATAATATATATATTATATATATATATATATATATAATATATATATATATAATATATATATATAATATATATATATATAATATATATATATATAATATATATATATATATATATATATATATATATATATATATATATATATTATATATATATATATATATATTATATATATATATTATATATATATATATATATATTATATATATATATATATTATATATATATATATATATATATATATATTATATTTATATATTTAAAATATATTGTTAAAAAACTTGAAGTGTATATAAAAAAAAATCTATATAAGTAAGAAATAAAAATAATGTAGGATAAAAAATTAAATGATATAATAAACATTAATAAATTAAAAGAACTTTAAAACTAATATCTAAACAAAAATCAAGAATTAACAAACATCAATATAATCAAAACAACATAACATATTATGACATTAAATAACAACATTAAATAATAAAAAAATACAATTAAAACAGCATAATATATTATAATATTAAGTAATAAAAATAAATTAAAAAATAATTATATAACACGTATTTTTTAATCCTCCATCTTCCAAGACTCATAAACAAATCTGAAACTCATGCAAGACTCATAAACAAGAACAACCCTGATTCAAAGATCAAAAGTTGACTGGCTTCGGTTAGGAGATGAGAATGTTGCCTACTACTATGCCACCCTAAAAAAGAAGAATCAAAACACGAATATAAATCACCTGCAACTGGAGAATGACACTTTCATTACTGACCAAAATGATATTCAGAAGGAGGTAATGCAATTCTATGGTAATCTTATGGGGAAAAAGGAGAACAATCTAAAACATATTGACATAGAAGCTATGAGACGTGGCCCTCAAGTTACTAGAGCCCAAGGGAATACTTTAACTGCTCCAGTCACTGAAGAGGAAATAATGAAGGCTTTACGATGATTAGGGGATCTTAAGGCTCCTGGTATGGATGGCTTTGGAGCAAAAAATTTCAAATCCAGTTGGCAAACTATAAAGATTGATGTGATTGCTGCTGTCCAGGAATTCTTTGAGAAAGGTAACTTGCTTAAAGTTTTTAACAGTACCATTGTAACTTTTGCACTATATTTTATAAGATCTTGTCCAAGATTTTGACAAATAGACTGAGTCTTGTTCTGAAAGAGATTGTTCACCAGAGTCAGGCAGCCTTCTTACCTGGTCAAGTCATCCACAACCATATCCTGTTGGCTGTTGAATTGATGAAAGGATACACCAGGAAAGGGGGACCCTAAGATGTATGATGCAACTTGACCTCCAAAAGGCCTATGACATGGTTGACTGGACTGCTTTTGAAGGTGTGCTTTGTGAGATTGAGATCCCTCAAAAGTTCATTGGTTGGATTCTGAAGACTGTCATCACTGTCAGCTATAGATTCAATGTGAATGGTAGCGTTACTGATGTGTTGCAGGCCCAAAGAGGAATTAGGCAATGAGACCCTACCTCTCCTTTACTCTTTATTCTCATGATGGAGTATCTGAACAGAAAAATGGTTTTGGTGCAGCTGAATTCCAATTTCAATCATCACAGTAAGTGTGAGAAGCTGTCCATCACTCATCTATCATTTGCAGATGATATACTTCTTTTTAGTAGAGGGGACCAGGTATCTATTGAACTTATTCTCTTTACTTTCAAACAATTTTCTGAATCAACTGGTATTATTGTTAATCCTTTGAAATGCAAATTGTTTTGTGGTGGCATGGATGATAGTACTATCCATAGGATACAAACTATAACTGCTTTTGACTTGGGACAACTCCCCATAAGGTACTTATGGGCCCCTTTATCCTGTAGGAAGCTGACTATTAACCATTTTATGCATATGGTGGATAAAATTGTTGGTAGAGTGAAGCATTGGTCCTCTAAACTTCTCAGCAGTGCTGGCAGGATTCAACTTGTAAAAAGTGTTGGGTTGGCTGTGGCACAATACTGGATGGCTTGCTTTCCCCTTCCTAAATTTGTGCTGCAAAAAATTAATGCTATTTGCAGGGCATTTATATGGGCTGGAAAGATTGGAAGCAGAAAAAGCCCCGTGGCTTGGGTGAATGTCTGTAAACCGATCAAGCATGGGGGCCTTAATATTTTCAATCTGGAGAAGTGGAACAAGGTGGCCTTACTTAAATGTCTTTGGAACATTTGTATGAAACTAGACAATTTGTGGGTCAATAGTGTCCACTGATATTATCTAAAAGGTCAAGATCCTCTAGTTGCAGCAACCAACAAGAATTGTACCTGGATCCTTAGCAGCATTATGGAAAGAAAAATTAATGTTGATAGTATCTCCTTAGTGTGGAATTCCATGGTGAATAAGAGGAAATTCTCCATGAGTCGTGTTTACAATTACCTTATGAAGGATAACCCCACTGTGGATTGGCATCATTTGGTGTTCCACAATATAGCTAGACCTTGAGCAAAAATAATATTGTGGTTGGTTTGTCATGGCCGTGTGGCAACTAAAGAGAGGCTTAGCAAAATGGGAATGATTCAGGATACTAGATGCGGGTTATGTGGCAATACTATTGAAACCCTTGATCACATCATGTTTAAGTGTCAGCACTCTGTTATAATCTGGACAGGCATATTGCATTGGATGCAAATGATTGATACTAAGGACAATGACCTTCAATGGATCAAGAAATATACTCATGGCAAGGAATGGAAGCAAGGCTTATTCAAGGCTGTAGAAGCAGAGACCCTGTATGACATATGGACTCATAGGAATAAGGTCATTTTTTAGAAAGATACTTATACTTTAGATGTTGATAGAATAACAAAGAGTATAGTGGATGCTATTGTGTATAGAGGTTGGATGCATCCCAACTATAAAAGTAAAATAGCTATGATGTTAATGTACTTAGGTTGTCCTTTTTGTCTTTGGCTTTGGCCATAACTATTTGTAATTTACTCCTTTAAAATATAATTATTTTATTTCAAAAAAAAGAAGACTCAAACAAATATGAGGTTCAATTTTGTGACTATAAATCCTATTTTGTTTCCTTCTTGGGCAATAAAATACTAATAGAATAAATTTGAAAAAAATTATAATCTTCACTTCTTGTTTGCAAAGAGTCTAAGACTCATTTACATATCATTAAACACATATTCTAAGATTGAAGTAAATTTGATATCCAAGCTATATCCTGCAATAAAAAATTGAGAAAAATGAAATGAAATGAAATAAAAATAAAGTATTATAACACTAAATAATAATAAGAAATAAAAGTTCAAGTATTATCCAAGCTAAAGAAAAATTTGAAAAGAGACTGCACTGACTGCATCACATTATATAAAAATTAAGAGATATGACAAAAATATGATAAAGAAGAGAGAACACTTACATTTTAAAGTGAGAAGTTATTGTTATTTTTTGTAATATATGTGGTATCCAACCACTCAGATCGACTAATTCACATAGAAGGCTTTCACTCCGCGTAGCCCTTGAGGGTTTGGGATTATTTTTTTTGGTCCGGCCCGGGCACCATCAAACCCGAGACCCCAAGGGGAGCAAACCCTTGGGACCCGAGCTCCCTTCCGCTGGGCCAACCCTCTCGGGTTGACTTATTAACATTGTGACTTAGAGTGATTTAGTGAAATTGAATATGGACTATAAAGCATAACCGCAATTCATCATCATACCCAAAAACTTCTCACACTACATAAATCATCACTATAATAACTTCTCACAAAATCCCACTCACGTTCTCTCTTATTATTTCTCTCTCATTTTATGACTTTTTATTTCTCATTTAAATATTTAAACAAAGAATAATTAAATCATCACTATAATAGCTTCTCACAAAATCCCACTCACGTTCTCTCTTATTATTTCTCTCTCATTTTATGACTTTTTATTTCTCATTTAAATATTTAAACAAAGAATAATTAAATCATCACTATAATAGCTTCTCACAAAATCCCACTCACGTTCTCTTTTAGTATTTCTCTCTCATTTTATGACTTTTTATTTCTCATTTAAATATTTAAACAAAGAATAATTAAATTTATTTTAGTTATTTTTTGAATTACAGTATTATTAAAGAAGTTGGATGGTATAAGATAGGAATCATCATAATTAATAAGAATTACTTTTTATTTTATTAATTAATGAAAAAGATTTGGCGGAAAATTTTGATGGAAAGAAGTTATAGGATTATAATTTAGTATGATGATTATTGAAGAAGTTGGATGGTATAAGATAGGAATCATCATAATTAATAAGAATTACTACTTTTTATTTTATTAATTAGTGGAAAAGATTTGGCGGAAAATTTTGTTGAAAGAAGTTATAGGATTATAATTTAGTATGATATGATAATGATAATTTAGTATGATGATATGATTATTATTAGAAAAATGCTAACCAAATGATTAAGACTTTAAAATAGTAAATTTATCTAGGTAATTTGCGTATTTAATGCCTTAAAAATTGAAATATTATATTTTCTATAAAATATTTATTATTATTATTATTATTGTTAATTTTTTATTTTATTAATTAGTGAAAAATTTGACGAAAAATTTTGATGGAAAAAAGTTATAAGATTATAATTTACTATATGATATATGATATGATATCTTTAAATTCTTTAATTTATATTTACCTCAATAAAATTTTAATCTATCATATAAGAAGAGTCTACCATTTCCTCATCTCCTAGCTATGCCACATCAGCCTCTCTTCTCACAAAATTCCACATCATTCCCTTCCCATTGTATGTTGCAGCAGTGGTAAGGATTGAACTTTAAACCTCCAACCTCTCATGATCTCGCAGTTACAAATTATTTACTTTCTATGACCATTCACATTCCAAACTGCTTACAGCACTAATGACCTCATATAATGCTTTGCATATTTATCAACCACTTTAATTCTTCTTCTTTCCATGTTTAATTCAGTGTGCTGTGAAATTGCATGATCATGTGTGAGTCAGAGGGATCCTGATTGAAGATTTGCGTTGGGTTGTATGTATGTGATGGTGGAAGACGTCAGTTATGGGTGGATCGCGGCTGTAGCTGATGATGGTGGTGGTCTATATGGGTTATCACGGTTTGAAGCACCATGGTGTGGAGGTTATGCATGGTGTCGAAGATGTTGGTAGTGCTCTAGTGTGTTTCCGGATCTGTTTTGGTTCCTTCGACACCACAACTTTTTTTAATTTTTTTTACTCTTTGTGTTGTAACTTGCAGGCTGCATCTCATAATAATGCTTATAAGGCGAATTTTTTTCTTTTCATTTTCGTTTCACGATTTGTGAGGTGTTTTCATTCCATCTCTGTAATATTTTCTATTTTTTTGTTATTTTGTTTTATGAATTCCAACTCTGTAATATTTTCTATATTAATCATGGATATTTTCTATATTAATCATGGATATGTTATTTGCGTGATATATGATATTTCTTAACTCATGTTTCTTTTTTATTTAAGGGCAATGCCATCAACTACCATTGCTGGAAGAAGAAGTGGAAGAAGTGAAATAAAGAAGTGGAAGAAGTGAAGTCTGAAATATTTGATTATCTTACCATTGCTGGAAGAAGAAGTGGAAGAAGTGAAATAAAGAAGTGGAAGAAGTGATGTCTGAAATATTTGATTATCTTAAGAGTGCTGAAGATTCTTTGTAGAAAATATTTATGAATGCATTATAGAAATCATTTACTCAAACACTTGAAAATCAGATAACAAGGAGTAGCAAAATCTTTTGTAACAAAGAAACCATAATGATTGAGTTTTTTTCTATTATCTTATCATGCGAAATATATTTATTTATCCATTTTTATTTGATGATTAATGTTTTTTGTGTTTGTCCTTAGATATTTGGTCATATGGATTGTTATAGACTAACACTTAATCCACAAACTCATTTGTCCCAATATATTATTAAAGTTATTTATAATTATAATTAATTTAAAAATAATTTATGAATAAAACATAGTTTACCTAATATAATAATTTACATAATATAATTTTGATATATATTTTTTTTAATTTGGCTGTGCCTATATTTTTTCTTTAATATATTAAAGCAAAAATAGTTTAATATTTGAAAAAATAATAAAAGAAAGAATAATTATGGAGACGGGGTTTTATATAATATATAAAAGGAAAGAAAATAATATAAATTTAAATAGGGAGACATTTTTCAAGTATATATATATATATATATATATATATATATATATATATATATATATATATATATATATATATATATATATATATATATATATATATATATATAAAACAAATTTACTAATGATTGAAATATTTTTATAATTAATGACAAAAAATATTTATATACAAATAACTATATTGATTAAATTAATTTTATATACGAGAAAAAATAACTATAATTATGAATATTATTATTACACATTTAATATAAATTTATAATATTAAAATCATTGATTGATTGTAATTTTTAATTTTGATTTAATGTGATTGTAATTTTTTAACTTCTTATACACCTGTTTTCTTGATATGGAAATTGTTTTGTGAAGTAATTGGTATATTATTACAAAATGACGTTTAATTTTGTATACTTTAAGTGCAAATGTTAATAAATAAACTTCATTGATCGATTGAATATTATGTTTGGGCGATATTTATATTAAATCTTAATAATTATCGAAATTATAAATATTATAATATGTAAATAACATAATATTTTATATTAATTCATAGAACTAAAGAATATTTTATTTAAGTCAAATTAAAAAATTAAGTTTATCAATATATATATATATATATATATATATATATATATTAAAATTAATTTTATAAAATATTATTGATATTTATTTATTGTAAGGTCGAAAAAAAATTTAGAATGTAATAAAATATTACAAATTAAAAATGTATACATAATTTTAAAATGTATATGTAAATAGAATCAAAGAATAAAGAAAAAATCTGTATATTAACATTTAATGGTAACATAAATGACAATATAAATGATAAAATAAAAGAAAATAACTATTGTTAGAAATTACTTATATTACTACTAACACAAAATAAATTCAATAGATCAAAAATAAGATCAAAGACAAGATTTAAAAAAAAAAAACTAAGATATAGACCAAATATCTCTTATTTTATGCCGCCAATATACACAAAATATACGAAAAACCATCAAGCAATTTAATATCATCATTCCTCATTGAAATATTTGCTATGAGTTTTTTCAACAAATTTTTATAACATTAATATCAAAAGATCAATTTACATTAATGTGTTGCTTATATATATATATATATATATATATATATATATATATATATATATATATATATATATATATATATATATATATATATATATATATATATATATATATATATATATATATATATATATATATATATATATATATTAGTTATAAAATAGAAATCAGTTACAATCAATTAATTTAATTATCATAAATATTACTGATCAGTGGTTTTTACACGTTTATTTACCGTTGATTTTAGTCGTCTTTGCTTTATATTGTCAAGTG
This sequence comes from Vicia villosa, assembly GCF_029867415.1. Classification (NCBI taxonomy): domain Eukaryota; kingdom Viridiplantae; phylum Streptophyta; class Magnoliopsida; order Fabales; family Fabaceae; genus Vicia; species Vicia villosa. The sequence continues at coordinate 192,736 of NW_026704963.1, read as the reverse complement.
CTTTACTTCATTCTTCTACATTTTATGCTATGGTTGTGTATTTTACTGTTTGCAGGCTCAAAGGAATAAATCGAGACAAATCAATGCGAAAAAGTACAAAAAGGAGAGTTTCGAAGGAAGTGAAAAATCAAGCTACATGAGGTCTGACACGACCACCTGTGTCACCTAAAACTGGCCGTATTAGGATGAAGCGTGGCCAAGAAAATGCAAAAGAGATGAAATTCACGGGGCTGACACGGCTCGTGTTAGCAAGTGTGAGATCTAGAAATTTTCAGCATGTTTCTTATCGTGACAGGCGTGTAGTATTTTGATCATAACTGGAGCTTCGTAACTCGGAATGACGCGGTTCCGGTGGCAAAATTTCGCTAACGAAAAGGGCTACAACTTTCATGAAGAACGCAAATCCAAATTCTGAAGTTAAGGACCAACACGGCCCGTGTTACCTAACACGGCCACCCGTGTTAGCAGTGCTGAGTGTGATTTTGAAAAATTAAGTCCAGGAGGCCAACACGGCCACCCGTGTTGCCTGACACGGCCAGTGTTGGCTAAAACGCTGATTTTGCTGATTTTTGTGATTTTTTATTAAGTGTTGACCCAAGGGGCATTTTGGGTACTTCCAACCAACCTAAGTGAGTTTGCACTATTTAGAAGAGTTTTAACGATGAATTAGAGGACTTTTTGGCTAGGAGAAGACACGATTGAAGATTGGAGAAAACAAGGGTTTGGGAGAGAAGAAGGTCTTCATGAACGGAAGCGATTGAAGATCAACTTTCATCTCAATTCTTGTAATGTATCTATTTTATAATTTGTTTTCTTTGAACAATATGAGTAACTAAACCCTAATGCTAGGGGGTGTCCCTGATTTGATTCTGTAATGATTTTGAATTCCTGAGTTCATCAATAGATTTGTTTTCTTATTTAATTTAATTGTACAAGGTTTTTATGCTTTCTTTGTCGGACCAACAAGATTGATTTACGGTTAACAACCAGCTGGACAGCGGTTGTTAAGGTTTTTGTACGATTAGACTATAGTAGATATCACCTAGGACTAGGGATACCCTATAGTTACCGGTTAACTCTTGATAATATAAAGGCTTGATTTCATCATAATTCTCTAAGGACTTAGGATTTAGGATGAATGTTCAAAGGTTTTCCCGCTAAGGAATTAGGGGAAAATATCCTAAAGGGCTGGTAATTAAATGTTATGAACTTGTTGAAGAGATCTAAATCCAAGGTTATTACAGGAACAATCACACACTTTACTCTAGCATAATACTCATATTTGTCAAAAAGCCAATTTACTTTTCTGCTTATTTTAATTATTGTTTAGTCACAATTTGTAAACACAACCCCAACATTAATTTTTGTTTAATTGAACTACAATTTGAACTCGATATTACTACGCAGTCCTTGAGATCGACATTCAGGGAATTTCCCTATTATTACTACAGAGGCAAAATAGTACACTTGCTATTTTACCGATCAATTACTCTACATTTTTCTTTATGTCTTTTAATATTCTTTAATTACTTATTTCATTCTATATGTTATATTAAGAGTCACAAATATTCTTTAATATTCTTTATGATGTATTAAGAGAAAAAAAAATTTAAATAACCAGGTTTGATAAAAAAAATACGAAAAAAACCATGTTTTCGGGGTATTTACCAAAGTGTCTAGGTTTGGGATATCAGAATACTGAATGCGCCAAATGAAATGGCGTATAAGTGTAAATTTTGGGTGCATGCGCCAAATGAATTGGCATGCCCTAAAATCCAATATGTTTGCGCCAAATGGAATGGCGCATAAGTCTAGGGTTTTTGCCCTAGAAGCCAAACCATTTGGCGCCTTAGTTCTAGGGCTTTTTTTTTTCATTTTTTTTTTCTTTTTTTTTTAATTCATTTTAGTTGAATATATTAAACTTAAATTTTTTTTTTATTTTATTTGTTATGATATTTACAGAAATAAATTTGTAAAATATTTTTTTCGCCTTATAAATGTAATGCAGAAAACGAAAATCAAAATTGTAACATCGATTACAATATAATTTAAGAACTAAACATCGATTTCCAGGGACAAATGGACAAGGGCATACGACAATGGCGTGCGATGGGGCCATATGACAACTAATCTTGTGGAATCCATGAATGGCGTTTTCAAAGGCATCCGTAACCTTCCAATCACAGCACTTGTGGAGGCCACATACTTTAGGATGGCTTCACTCTTCTCAACAAGAGGCAGGAGATGGGGTGATGTTAGGCAAGCTGGTCAACTATTAAGCGATAGTTGCATGAAATTTATGCAACAGCAATCGGCAAAAGCGAACACTCATCAGGTGACTTCTTTCGACTGATTCAATCGCACGTTCAGTGTGCGCGAGACAATTGACCACAATGAGGGACTGCCAAGGCAACAATATAGGGTTCTTCTTGACGAAGATCGGTGCGACTGTGGAAGGTTTCAAGCTTTTCGTATGCCTTGCTCACACGTCATAGCTGCATGTGCGTATGCCCACTGCGACGCTATATCACTACTGTCTCCGATTTACAAGACTCAGACATTGCTCAGAGTTTACAGTGTTGCGTTTCCTGTGGTGGCCAAGGAGGATTACTGGCCTGAGTATGAAGGAGAGGTAGTTTGGCACAACGACGCAATGCGGCGAAAGAAAAAAGGGCGTCCCAATAGTACACGGATTAGAACCGAAATGGACGTCCGCGACAAAATGGAACGAAAATGCAGCATTTGCCGTCAGGTGGGGCACAATATCAAAAGATGCCCTAATCGTGGCTCGACAACGTCGCAAGTTTAGTATAATCTGTATTTTTTTTTAATGCAACGTATCAGTTTCGCTTACCGCCTCTTGTAACCTTGCCTCCGTTTTTCATCAATAAATTGTGCTTTAGTGAAAAACCGAAATTGCCAAGGCAAACATTATTCAGACATATTCTTCTGTTTTTCCAAAATATATTTTTCAGACCCTTTCCAGAATCGATTTATCAGATATATACCCGAACCGGTGTGCGAAAATACCGGAAACAAGTAAAATTTTAAAAAAAAAAAAGACACAACACATAGTAGCCAAATGAAATGGCGCCTATGTGTTGTTATAGGAGTGCATGCGCCAATTGGATTGGCTACTCCCATTTGCCCTAATTTTTTTAGGGTTTACGCCAAATGGATTGGCTAGTTGTGTATATATGCGCCAAATGGTCTGGCGCATTCACTTCTAGTCAGTCCCAAACCTAGACAGTTTGGTAATTTACCTGAAAACATGGTTTTTCTTGTATATTTTTTATCAAACATGGTTATTTTAATTTTTTTTTCGTATTAAGAGTCATAAATATTTATTAATATAAATCTCCTACACTCTTTTCTTGCCTAACACCCACTATTAATTTAGATCGTGAATATATTGATATTAATTTGATAAATATTTGCTACTAACATATATGGTTGTATTAAAAAAATAAAAATAAAAAATTAATATAATTCCGTATTAATTAAAATTATTAATATAAATATATAATACTAATATATAGTTATATTAAGGATTGTGACTATTATATAGTTATATTAAATTTTTTATTATTATATAATTATAATAAAAATTATAATTTATATGAAAATATATCATTTTTTATTTTTTGAATACAAGAAGATATAGTAGTAGAAAATATTTTTTCAATAAATATAGAGCCATATTATTAATTTTATCGAAGATGTTAATTGTTTACATTAATAATAAATAATTATATTAACAAAAAGCATTGATAAAATATTTTATAATAAAAAATATATAATAATAATAATATAATAGAAAAAATATTTGTTTCATTTTAAAGATAATAGCCACGAGTATATATTATTTAACTATTAATATAGTTATTTTGTAATTCGAAAAATATTTTTATAGGCTTTAATTTGTATATTAATAATTAATTAAAAAAATGCAAAACACTAGCAATAAAATTATTTTATGTTAAAAAACTCTATTAAAATTATTCAATTGGTAATCGAAATTCATTAGATCGAAAATTAATCTTATCCATTAATTGAATCATAAAATAAAATAAATATAAATCAGTTACAATCAATTAAATTAATCATCATAAATATTAATTTAATGTTTAGTTTTTGTCTTTTAATATTCTTTAAGTATTTATTTAATTGTATATGTTATATTTAGAGTCACAAATATTCTTTAATATTCTTTATGTTATATTAAGAGTCATAAATATTTATTAATTTAAATCTCCTCCACTCTTTTCTAGACGTAACACCCATATTACTTTAAACCGTGTATATAGTTATATTTATTTGATAAATATTTGCTGCAAACATATATGGTTGTTTTAAAAATAAAAAAGAAATAAATTAATATAATTTCGTATTAATTAAAATGATTAATATAAATATATAATAATATATATAGTTGTATTAAGGATTGTGACTATTATATAGTTATATTAAATTTTTTTATTATTATATAATTATAATAAAGATTATAATTTATATAAAAATATTTTATTTTTTTAATACAAGAAAATATAGTAATCGAAAATATTTTTTGGAATAAATATAGAGCCATATTAGTAGTATGATAATAAATAATTATATTTTAGTTATAAAATAACAAAAAATGTTAATAAAATATTTTATGATAAAAAATCTATAATAATAATAATAGTAATATAATAGAAAAAATATTTGTTGCACTTTAAAGATAATAACAATGAATATATTATTCTAATTGTTAACAAAATTTGAATATTAACGGGAACACGAAGTTACGAATGATTTTTTTGAATATTAACATAAAACATTAAGTTACTGATAAATTTTTTGAACATTAACGAGAACAAATTTGGAATATTAACGAGAACACGAAGTTATTTATCAAAATAATGAATATTAACGGGAATAGGGAGTTACTGATGAAAATAATAAATATTAACGGGAACATGAAGTCACTGATCAAAATATTGAATATTAACGAGAACAAGTTTAGAATATTAACATGAATATGCAATTAGTGATCAAAATAATGAATATTAGCGATAACATGAAGTTACTGATCAAAACATTGAATATTAACGGGAACATGAAGTTACCGGATAAAAATATTTCATATTAATGAGAACATGAATTACTGATCAAAATATTGAATATTAACATAAACATGAAGTTACTAATCGAAATATGAAATATTAATGAAAACATGAAGTTACTGATCAAACTATTGTATATTAACCGGAACAAGAAGTTATTGATCAAACTATTGAATATTAACGGGAACATGGAGTTATTAATTAAAATATTCAATATTAGCGAGAACCAATGTTAGTAAGTTGAAAGTAAATGTGAATAAGTTTATTGCATTGGACAATCGACATTGTGTTGTTTGTTCTTTATGCAGGTCACATTTTATTCTACTACCGATACAACATTAATAATTTAAGTCATATAATAGATCTTTCCAATTGTTATTGCATATTAATAAAATAACATATAAACTTTATTTTCTTTATTATTTTTTATTTTCAATATTCAATTTTTTTAATATTAGTATTTTTATAACTTTTTCAATTTTAACCTAGATTTAATCTTTTACTAATACCTTTTCCTTATAATTTTTTTGAATATTAACAGGAACAAATTTGAAATATTAATGGGAACACGAAGTTATTGATCAAAATAATTAATATTAATGGTAACATGGACTTACTGATTAAATAATGAATATTAACGGGAACATGAAGTTAATGATCAAAATATTAAATATTAACGGGAACAAATTTGGAATATTAACGGGAATACGAAGCTACTGATCAAAATAATGAGGATTAGCGGGAACATGAAGTTACTGATCAAAATATTGACTATTAAACGGTAACATGAAGTTACATTCAATATTAACGAGAACATGAGTTACTAATCAAAATATTGAATATTAACGGAAACATAAAGTTACTGATCGAAATATTGAATATTAAGGGTAAAATAATATTTATTAATCAATATATCACAAACTTTAATCCAACCTATTGAAAAGAAATTTCTATATTTTACACATTTGTTTTTAGGACATTTACTTCTACAATAATTATATTGAACAAAATAACATTTTTCCTATCATCTTTTATTTCCCTCAATCACAATACGCGAAAACGACGGTACCCGTGCGAACGCACGGGTAAGATACTAATTTATATCCTAAAAACACAAATTTGCATTGTTACTATGCTTCCTACGTCGTCGTTTAGCGGGTGCGACTTTTGATAAGGCAATAAACCTCCCCGCCGTTAAAATCCAATGATAGAAAAAAAATGTTAGCGCCAAATTACACGTGTCAAACCCTTCCTCGTTCTCAACCAGAACCACCGTATCTTCCTCCCAAACAAACCAACAACCTCCTCCACCGCCGCCACCTTCTCACCGCAACCGCATTCACCATCTCCTTCAATTTCAACTTCTCTCTAAAAACCCCAATGCCCGTTTCAGAACCGGTAGCCGGTGCCAGTGGCCTCTTCCTCATGCCGCCACCACGCCTCATCAACCGGTATTATCTAGTGAGGTCCGGGGAGTCAGAGTTCGAGAGCAAGGGAGTGATTAACACGAATCCTGTGGCGAAAACCTCCGTGGATAACGGTTTATCCGATAGAGGGAAGAAACAGTCTATTAGAGCAGCTTTTGATTTGAAAGAAATGGGTGCTTGTGATAATAACTGTTGGATTTGGCCTGCTATTACTCAAAGAGCTTATCAAACTGCTGAGATTATTGCTTCTGTTAATTCAATTACTAGAAGGTTGTTATCTCACTTTTTTGCTTATTAGTAACTTATTTGCTAATATCTACTAATCATGAACATCTGAACAGAAAATGACACTCATACGTCGATACTGATAATAATTTGAAAAAAATAATAATGTAATCATAAATGTTGGTATGAGTTTCTGACACTGACTCACACAGATACACATACACTTTTTTAAGAGTTTTCGGTGTTACATAGGTTAATATTAATGATGTTTTTCTTTTTTTCTTTTAATTTTGGGTTTGTAAATTTCTTTGATTTCAGTTATATAGTTCCAGAATACAGCTTTCTTGATGCAAGGGGATTAGGTGCTTATGAAGGAAAAACATTAGAATCTGTTTCAGAAGTACTTTTCTTTACTTCAACTTTGTTTTTGTTAAGCATATAGATATATTGATTTCATTTGAATTGTAAATTTGTAATTTCGCTTATTATTGTTTAGTTAAGTACTATTATAATTTGTGCAATGAGGTTGAAATTGTGTGTAATGGTGGTGTAGATATATGCATCAGACAGTGTATCTACAAAAATCAAACCTCCTCCAATTGACGACGGAACTCCAAATGAGAGTGTTGCAGATGTTTTTGTTCGTGTGACCCAACTCATGTCAATCCTTGAAACTCAATATGCCGGGGACACAGTTGTTATAGTCTCCCCGGATTCAGATAACTTATCAGTCCTTCATGCTGGTTTGGTAGGACTAGACTTGAGAAGGTAACTAACTATCTAATGGATACTCCAACCTCAACCGACCAAGTCTCCTGCAATTACTTATGTATAGAATTTCAGTTATGTTTTTTGATTTTATGTGTCACATTTTTGTTTCTCTTTAGTCATGTTTCTTCAATTTCAGGCACAGAGATCTGTCTTTCGCACCTGGTGAAGTTCGCTATGTTGATACCAATGACATTCCTACTTACAAGATTCCTCCATCTGCTGTATATAAATGTTCCAAACTACCAAATTGTAATTAGCTCTTTAACTTCTTATATAGCAGTTAGAAAATGGATATATATTGATGAATATATAGCTAAAGTTATTGATGAATATATAGCTAAAGTTGTCTACATATGTGTTTGACTGGAAATCATCTCATTCATTGCAAGTAAGAAGTTTAGAGAATACAATAGATTAGTCAGGTTCCAGGACATTTCCAAAGAAAGACACAGACCCCACATTTCTAGCTACTCCTGCTAGGCCATGGGTAGTTTTGTTCTTACATCATTTGACAACAACAATACTAACATTCACAACGGGACCGGCTACAAACTCATGTGCATATTCGACAATCAAAATGGGCTGCATTATATTTATCATCCAAAATTGAAATGCCATGTGCATAAACCAGAGCATTAAAAGGCCTTTTGTTGAACAACAACAATACTATATGGTTTCTCATCTTCCAAGTCTATAATGTGAGACTGAAAATTGAGTATCATGTTGGTTGGGATTAGAAAGCAATTGCGAGAGATTTAATTCGATTGGGTCCTGTATTCTAAGGGGTGAGAGATTCAATTTCATTGGGACATGTATTCCAAGGGGTGAGATAAGCCAAAATCTCTAGGCTTCTTGACATTGCATAAAGAGTGATGATTTTGAGATTCATTGTCACTCTATGGTGGAACCAGGAATATGAGATTCATTTTGTTTATATAGGATAAACAAGTTTAACTGTTTTATATAAGAGTCTTTGAGACCCAATGCCTTGTGTGTGGGTAACCGTTCAATCAAATTTAATTTGTGGGGAGTGTGCTGGAGACCGGAATCATGAGTCCTTAACAAGGGCGAAATCTCACCTGTTTTGTTTTGTGCGATGCTTGCTATTGGGTCTTTTGTCGTGGACTTTGCAGACGGTCGAATACGGTTGCCCCTAAGTCTTTGTTCATACTTGTAGAATGAGGGTTTGCCATGCATGTCTATAGTCTGGGTTTAGACAGACGATAGTGGAAAAGCTTCGTTGAGACATTAATAACATTGGGAACATACACATTAAATACCCTTTTCCTGTTTAACAATGTTTAGCAAGGGAACTTCGACATGTGGCCATATGCCGGGAAGCAATGAAGCCTTCATATACTAGGGTATTCAAGTATTCTGACCAGACTGAATTAAAATTTCGATCATTAGTAATGTAGTTTGCATTTCCCAATGGCTATTATTGTGGATCATATGGTTGTCTTTATTGTAAGATATATGAAGAGCCATGAAACTACCATATCCCTTTTCATTATCGGCGGATCTTGATACCTTTTCTTTTGTGTTTACAACTTCTCTCATCTTTGCCAACATCATTCATCCGTTTATCGTTTCAACTCTTTCGTGCCACCTCTTTTGATGGAGTGTTCAACGAGAGAGCCTTCGAGTTCAACTTGTTTAAAGAAATATCTCAAAATCTTTCTCTCTTTATACATCAATTTTCTTCACTATGGTTTTTATAAAAGGAGATTTTGAAGGAGATACTCACCCTCGATGGTGGGATATTAGGTGGCAATATCTACTATAAAAAGATATTATGGTTTTTGGCCCTCATGAGATCTTTTCTTCGGAGTGTCTTCTAATAAGGATGCAAAACTTAACTTTATACCATTTTTATGTTTTTACTTACAATTATTTCCCTTTATATATTAACAAGAATTTTTAAATGGATAACTCTTGTCTGGAAGCTCGGGATTGGATAAAAGACAACTCAATTGTGTGAGTGGATCAAGACACATTTGATACCATCTCAGTCTTCATCGATAAGGGTGATCTAGATCGCACCTTCACCGACGCGGGTCTTTCCTTAGACTGAGGGTGCCCCCTAAAGGGAATAAGAGGATATGGAACAAGCACGACAAGTGTGTCATCTCTCTCCATGAATGTTTGTTTTGTTTGATAGGTTTTCACCTTCCTTTCAAAGACTTCGAGGTAGATGTTATGAATCACTTGGCAATAGCTCATTTGCAACTACACTTGGGAGACCATGAGTTGTCCTTATGAAAAAAACACATGCAACCTTGTCTACATCTACTCAGCTGAGTTTAAATTTATAATAGGGATGCAAAATTTAACTTTATATCACCTTTATATTTCTACTTACAATCGTTTCTCTTTATATATCGGCTAGAATTTTTAAATGTATAACGCTTGTCTGGAAACTCGAGATTGAATAAAAGACAACTCAGCCGTGTGAGTAGATCAAGACACATTTGATACCATCTCCGTATTAGTCAGCAAGGGGGTCTGGATTGCACTTTCACTGACGTGGGTCCTTCCTTAGACTAGGGGTTCCCCCTTAAAGAGAATAACGGGCTATGCAACAAGCACGAGAAGTGTGTCATCTCTCTCCATGAATGTTTGTTTTGTTGGATCGGTTTTCACCTTCCTTTCAAAGACTTCGAGGTGGATATTACGAATCACTTGGCAATAGTTCATTTGTAACAGCATCTGGAACACCACGAGTTGTCCTTATGAGAAGTCATGACAATTGTCAAAGTTTTAGGATTTTGATCTTTCAATGCACCTAGTATAAACCTCGTCTCTATGTGGTACTTTGTCATATCATTCACACACTTTCTTTCATCAATTTTTAAACGACCAAGTATATCATGACCATCTAAATTCTCAACTAGATCATGGTTATGAATACCACATATAACCTTTATATTCAAACCACAATCACTTGACACATATCTCAACTGAAAAGGGCACATGACTCTTCTGCTACAAGTAACTTTCAAGTTTTTTTGCTCTGGTAATTTCCTTGTTTCTCACAAGTGATAATTAGTTTATCGCGCCAGACATGAATCACATTTGATATATCAAAATAAATGATGAATCACATTTAACATAAAATAAATTAATGAAAAACCTATGTAATTTCTTTAAAATGTCAAATGAATTGAGATAAAGTATTGATAAAACATACTTATGTAGTGGTGAAAATAGTGTAAAATCTTCTGGTGATCCATCCATCTCATCTTCGTCCATATAAGACAACTTAAATAAAAAGACAAAAAATTATCCTACTGGATTTTCATGGGTGTCAGAAAAATATGGTAAACCGAATATTATATAAATTTAGTGTTAGTGGAAATATGCACTGGAGTTTTTTAAAATTTGGTTTAAACATGTACTATATTTTATGTTTCCAGTAAAAATGTGGTTAAATCCCAATAGTTTCGCTAAAAAATTGTTATGATTTCCACCTCATATTTCCAAAAATATCAAATATTTTAGTTTTTACTAATTCACACAGAGTAATTTTTTTCAACTTTGTGAAAAGTAAACTATGAAAGAGTCATAATGACATTTAAAAAGCATTGCGTTTCAAGTGTAACTTTGAGGGTGTTAGATAAATTCCTCCACAAATTGCAGCCAAGATCCAACTTGACTACTTTTTGTTCCAATCCACTTCTTATGGGCTAGATTCATTTGACAACTCTCCCTAAGAATTTCTTAACTCCTTGGAGCGTTTGGATTTTCTAAATTGCCTTTAAAATTCAGAGGCTTCTAACAATAGATGGTTCATAATTATCTCTAAGTGCCCTCCTCTTTGAGCATATGTTGTGTCAATCTAACTATGTACAAATAATTGATCAAATTTGAAATGTTTTTCCTCAAGGTTACGCCATAGATTACAAACCTTAATTTTGGACACCTTAGTGTTAAAACTATAATTGAAGAATAACACTATTTTGATATAGAAAAAGACAAATCATACAAGGGAGATCCATTATTTGTCTAATTGAAAAGAGTAAAAACTTCTTATGTGCCCTAATTATACAACTTACTAAAGCTAACAAACTAAAATACATCTATCAACAATAATAATACTAGTTGTAATTAAAGTTAAAATTATACTTCAACATCTTGTCTCAAGATGGAATGAATGTCAATCATTCTAAATTTGGAACGAAAAGTATTGAAAGAGGCTAAATGCAGGGCTTTAATATCTACATGCATAACATATTCTTGAGAAGAAATCAACATTAGATAACAAACTCTAAGTTGCACATTTTCTCTAACAATATGACAATCAATTTCAATATGTTTTGTTTGTTCGCAGAACACAAAGTTAACAACAATGTGAAGAGCGAGTTGATTGTCATAAATTATTATAGCAGGAGCATAATGAAGAATATAAAATCTCGCAAGAGTTACAAAATCCACTGAGCCTCACATGCAACATAAGTTAAGGATTTATATCCTGCTCCATAAGAAAAATGAGAAACAATATCTTGTTTTCTGATTTTCCATGATACTAATAAACTCCCAAGAAAAATAAATAAATAATTGATTGTAAATCGTCTAGTATCTGGACATTTTGCCCAATCTAAATCACAAAATTCTTTGAAGCCTGAAAATGAAACAAAATTGAAAAACAAACCTCTTTCTAGACATGTTTTTGATAAAATGTATAACTCACATTTTAGCTTCGAGGTTATGGCGATTACATAAAGAATACCCATATGGAAGTTTACTCGCCCTAATTTGATTTAGGGTTCATATGTATGATGCAAATCAAGGAAACGATGATGGTGGTGACACATGTCAATGGGATGCCACATAGACAACAATAAATCCTGTTTGCGATAATTAGATGGTAAGGATGTATGTGACATTTAATAATTAATTCATGGATCAAAACTGTCTTTTTAAAAGTTAAAAGACCAAACTGAATCATGAGTCAAAGATAAGAAACAAAAAGTGTATTAAACATTTTATCTAAACATATATCAATTTACATTTAACTATTTTTTATAATTCATTCTCTTAAACTCAATTTAATCATAATCAATTATTCGTACCGCATAGCCAAACACACACTAAATACATGTTCGAATATGCATTTTTATACAAAATATCACATTCAAATGCAAAATTGCAGTGATTTTTACGCACTCTAGCAAAATTGTATTAATGTGAAAATTTAAATCTGTTGCTGCATTTACTGTCTTCATGCAGTCAAGATTCTATTAGCCGTTAGATTTTGATTTGATGATAAAAAACATAATTTTAAAATTTCAAAAATCATAAACTTAAATCATAGATCGTGCTAATATTGGTATGTTTGGGGCGATAAAACAAAAAAAATACTCGTAACTGATTAGATTAGTCGTCCAATGCTAATCAAACGATTACTACTGCATAACTGTGTGATTCCGTATTTTTTCAACTGCAACGAATCTTGATCCAAAAATTTGATGTGATTTTAAATTCGATGTAAAATTGATGATGTGATTTTAAACTTTTTCTTGATTTTGATAGCAACCCAACTTATCTAAATTTTTTATCACGTAAAAAGAATTTGAAAGTCAAGCAATGAGCACAATGTGTAAGACCATCTCCAATGGTGCAACTCATTTTTGAGTTCTTTATGGGTCCCACCAGTCATATCATCTTAAAATAATTTATTTAATTTTTATTTTATTGGTATAATTCTAATGGGTCCCACAACTTTACCTCATAAATAAATTTGATTGGGTACCACAATTTTTTACTAGTTGCTTTGCAATGCAATTGTTCTATGACATGGCAAATTGTTTTAATACTTAATTATTATATTGATGTCCAGCTGGAGAAGTCAAAGAAAAAACCTACAACAAAATTAATTGGTATATTAATTAAAAGAAAATAAAGATAAAGTGAGTTATTATTAGGTTAGATTAGATAGATCCGAAAAAAAAATTACAAAATATTTAATGACAATGGAATAGTCATGCTCGAACGCATCGAAATTGAAAAATCCATACCAAAAGTAGACGAAAGGGAAAACGTAAAAGTCACCTCAGTCTCAGTGCGCAGTGATGCAGTAAAACAGAAGTCCATCCTCTCATCTGTCGTTCACGACTTGGCGGTGCGTTGCTGCTAGCGTGGATTGTCTTTTCTTCTCTCTCTCAATTGTATTGTTGTGTCACTCTTTCGCTTTTTTCTATTACTGCTTCTTCATTCGCTTTCACACTCTACTTCTTTTTACTCCTTTTTTTCCCTTTTCTAAACCTCAATTTCCTTATATACATTTACAATTCGGTTCCGATTCCGTTAATGCATTTTCTCCTTAAGCGCGATCCTTCTCTACCACACTTCTTCAATCGTTAGGGTTTCTCTCAAATTGATTCCCATGGCTATCAGAGGCGTTGATTTCAAGTGGTTAGTGTTGTTCTCTCTCTTACATTCACTGATTCACTTACTATTTTCTCTCTTATCCCAATTTTGATCCAATGCAACTTTTTCTCATTTTAGGTATGATGGATTTTTCTTGTCCATGCTCGCTACCAGCGTGTATCCTTTTTCAATTCACTTTTTTCTCTTAGTTTTACTATCATTAGGCATTTTCAATTGTGCGTGTTTTCTTGACACATGAACTTGTAGAGTGATTGTTGCAATTAATTGGAAGCGCTACCATTCTTGTACATACCCACTGCACATATGGATTGTGGTGGGTTCCTTTACTCCTCTTATTAATTGATTATCTTTAAATATCCTTGCGTTTATTTATCTTCATCATTTCCCTGTTCTTTAGGTGGATTATACTGCCGTGTTTGTTTTCCGGCTCTTGATGTTTGTTGATAATGGCTTTGCTGCTGGAATGGGTTTGTAAGTTCTTTCATTCATTAACTTTTTATGCTATTCTTGGTTGTTTTATTAATGTATTTAGCTTGTTTTCTTCATTTTGTATGTATGCTTTAATATAGCTAATTTTAGAGTATGATAGATGAGATGTTGTCTTTCACTGTTCTCATGTGTTTCTTTTAATCCATCTAATTGAAGATAAGTCATATCTCAATATACAATAACCCTGCACTTAATCACTAAGATTTCTGTGCTCTACCCACAATGATCACCTGTTTATATAAAATATTGGTATCATTGATGGAATTATTCTGTTATGTCATTAGTTTGTTTACTTTGTTGACATGCATTAGATGCGATAATTTTAACATATGCAATATTTGCAGAGGCCATTTAGTTTATGTTTGGTTCATAGGTGGAGAAAATTGATTTTGAGTGAATTGATTTTGTAAAATTAATTCTGGTTAAAAGTGAGTTGAAGGCAAAGTGATTTATGGTTGGATAACTTTAAGGAAAATTGAGTTGAACAGGAAATTTCAGGGTAAAAATCACTTTTAAACTCGAGCTATAAAAGTTAGCTTCAAGGAGAATTAATTTTGGAGGCATAGTGTATGTTTGATAATTAGTTTTGAACATCAATATCAAATTCCAAAGCACATTTGGTGTGATTTTAAAGAAGCTATGAAAAGGAGCTTCTACATTAACTTGGTTTTTTTAACGTGATTTTTTCAAATGCAATGATAAACCAAACATAGACTAATTCTACTTTAGAAGTCAAACATGTTAAAATCATTACAAAAATCAATTCTACACCTCTAATTGCTTTTGGAGCTTCCAAAAAAGTACTAGGGAACAGCGGCAAGTGACATGGCTTAAGTTAAAATAGTATTAGGAAGAGGACTACAAGTTAGTGGAGATAAATGGAGGACTGTGATTCTATAAAAATCTAGTTTTCATATAT
The DNA here is from genome assembly GCF_029867415.1 of Vicia villosa. Taxonomy (NCBI): domain Eukaryota; kingdom Viridiplantae; phylum Streptophyta; class Magnoliopsida; order Fabales; family Fabaceae; genus Vicia; species Vicia villosa. Next base: position 177,407 of record NW_026704963.1, on the reverse strand, counting down.
GGATTTTTGGAAAGTAAATTTTTTCTATGATTCATTTCACGTAATTTCTCTTGGCTGTTCAGCATTCGCTTTCAAAATCATTTGCTTTCATACATGACTTCGATTTGATGATAGTAACCTCAAGCTCAACTAAATTGGTTCTAAATTTTTTGTGCTGCATCAAACAAACCAAGTCAAATGATGTTTTAATTTCTCGAATCCCGGAACTAATTCCTCTGTACATTTTTCCTCCTTCTCTTCTCATATGCTTCTAGAGATTTTGGTTGGCAGCAGAGATACGCCCGTTTCTGTGGAAGAGTAGCCGTCCTTTCAATCCTTGGATTGCTTCTTTATCCATTTCTCTGGGCTTGGACTATAGTTGGTACCATGTGGTTCAGCACTGCCAAGAGCTGTGTATGTTTTTCATTTAAATTAACTTTAAGTTATACTCTTTTTAACAAGTTTATGATGCATAATGCAAATAATCATCTGCAGTTGCCTGAAGAGGGTCAGAAATGGGGATTTCTCATCTGGTTACTTTTTAGCTACTGTGGACTTCTTTGCATTGCTTGCATGTCAGTGGGAAAGGTTAGTGGTGGAGCTGTATTGATCATTAAATGTTTCTTTGACTTGTTAGCATGTCACAATCTTTTTTAACTCCATTTGCTGTGTTGTTCATGGTCTGAACAACTTATAAACATAGGATATCTGCAAAACAATATTTATCTTCATTATTTGATATCTAGGTTGTTGCAGTAATCATTTTGGCTTGTTTCACCCCTTGCAGTGGTTGACTCGACGCCAAGCACACCTAGTGCGTGCCCAACAGGGTATCCCAGTGTCTGAATATGGGGTAAGATTTGTCTTCATTGCAACATATTTAGCAGTTTTAGCTACATATGCTGTGGAAACTATCTTCTTATAATCGGTATTTCTAAATAATTTTCGTAATAACAAGGAAAGTTTTTCAGAATTTTGTTCCCTTGTTGTTCCCTTATAAAGGAAAGAGTAAGGAGTAGGACAGTTTTTTAAGTTCTATTTTAAATCTGTAACCAATGCATTCAATCATCTGTTAACATTTGTAATAAACTTGTAATCTGACTACATGTTATGTTATTGCTTATCTGATGAGTGATAATAGTATAATACTACTATTAGAGTATGGGTGATGAGTCTATGTTGCTTTGTTTTTTTATTTTAGTCTTGTTTTGATATTGTTAACCATGTTATAGTTTCTATTTTATGAAATTAAACTGTGGAAAGAAATGAATATTAGGGAAATGCTTGAGTTACAAAGCACTCAAGTGATCTCATTATATACAATCAAGAGAGTAATTACATGATTAAGATTGAAGCTATTTCCTAGGTACACGTATGTAATTTACAAGGCATAGATTCCTAGACCCCTAGATACATGAATAGGCACTTAAATTATATTTCCAATAATTCCAATAATTGGAATAATTCCACTAATTCCAACACTCCCCCTCAAGTTGGTGAATGGATATCAATCATTCCCAACTTGCAAGTCAGTTGATTGAAACGATCAGGTGGCAAGCCCTTTGTCAACACATCTGCTAGTTGATGTCCAGAAGGAATATAAGATGTAGCTATTAAACCACTATCTAGTTTTTCCTTAATGAAATGGCGGTCAATTTCTATATGTTTTGTCCTGTCATGCTGAACAGGATTATGAGCAATACTTATTGCTGACTTGTTATCACATAACAACTTCATAGGCCCTTCACATTGTATTTTCAGATCATTTAGAATGATCTTTATCCAGAGTAATTCACAGATTCCTTGTGCCAAAGCCCGAAATTCTGCTTCAGCACTTGATCGAGCAACTACATTTTGTTTCTTACTTCTCCATGTGACAAGATTTCCACACAAGAGGGTGCAAAATCCCGAAGTGGATCTTCTATCACTTATCGATCCTGCATAGTCAGCATCGGTGTAGGCTTCTATAGTTAAGTTTCCGCCTCTTTTGAACAATAGTCCTCTTCCCGGAGTAGTTTTGAGATATTGTAAAATGCGATCAACCGCTTGTAAGTGTCGCATCCTTGGGTCATGCATAAATTGGCTCACCACACTGACTGCATACGCCAAGTCAGGTCTAGTGTGTGCCAGGTAAATCAACTTCCCAACCAATCTTTGATATTGAATTTTGTCAACTTTGGCACTCTCTTCTTCAAGGCTCAACTTGTGGTTTTGCTCTATAGGAACACTTGAAGGTTTGCATCCTAATTTCCCTGTTTCCTGCAAGAGATCGAGTACATACTTCCTCTGAGAAATGAAAATGCCTTGATTCGAGTAGGCAACCTCAATTCCCAAGAAGTATTTGAGTTGTCCAAGGTCCTTCATTTCAAATTCTACCGATAGTTTTTCCTGTAGCAATTGTCTCTCTATCAAGTCATCTCCTGTAATAATAATATCATCAACATAGACAAGGAGGATAGTTAATTTTCCTTTTTGTGAGTGCTTGAAAAAAAGAGTGTGATCTCCTTGGCTCTGCTTGTAACCTAAGTATACCATTGCTTTTGTGAATCGTCCAAACCATGCCCTAGGAGACTGTTTTAGTCCATATAAGGCTTTCCTTAATCGACACACCTTATTGGATCCACATGTAGGGCCAAACCCAGGTGGGATCTCCATGTATACTTCTTCTTCTAAGTCTCCATGCAAGAATGCATTTTTGACATCAAATTGATGCAATTCCCATCCGGAGTGAGCAGCAAGAGATAATAATATCCGAACAGTGTTCATTTTTGCAACTGGAGCGAAGGTTTCTTCATAATCTATGCCATAAGTCTGTGTGTATCCTTTGGCCACTAGTCTAGCTTTGTATCGATCAAGTGATCCATCTGACTTGTGTTTTACTGTATAGATCCACTTGCAGCCAACTGGTTTCTTGTCTTTGTGTCTCTCAACAATCTCCCAAGTTCCATTTCTTTCAAGGGCCTTCATCTCCTCATTCATAGCTTGGACCCAATTTTGATCTTTCAATGCCTCTTGAACAGATGAAGGAATAATCACAGAGTCAACTGCAGAAATAAAACTCTGATGCTGCAAAGAAAGATTTTTTGTGGAGACAAACTGGGAAATAGGATACTTAGCACAAGATCTTTTCTCTTTTCTTAAAGCAATAGGCAAATCATCTTTATCAGTGTTACAATTTTCAGAACTTTTAAACTCAGTAATAGGTGGGTTAATTTCAGTACTTACCTCTGGTTCAAGTGATTGAGGCTGTTTCTGGAGTAGGTCGAGTTTACTTCTTCTCTGGTACACCAAGGTTGGTTCGCCAGCCTTAGTTTTTCTGGGAAGGGTTGAAGGTGATGATTCTTCCAACGAAGGAGGATCCGAACCAGAAGTGGATGACTCTAAGGTAGGAACTAAGGGCTCAGACTCTGATGAGGGTATAGAATTAGGACTCGAAGTGGGAGACTCTTGTAGATCTAGAAACACAGACTCAGACTCAGATTCCAAATCACTTGAATTCTCCCCCTGAAGCTGAGGGTGAGTGAAGTAAGACACATTTTCATGAAACGTGACATCTTTGGAGACAAAGTGCCTACGACTAGGAGGATGGTAGCATTTGTATCCTTGTTTATTGGGAGCGTAACCAACAAAGACACATCTGACTGCACGAGGGTCCAACTTACTTCGATTTTGTTTGTGAATATGGACAAATGTTACACAACCAAACACTCGTGGCTCAAGTTTTGAAATATGAACCGAGGGAAACTGATCAGACAGAAACTGAACAGGACTGATGTTACCTAACAGACGAGATGGGACTCGATTAATCAAGTAGGCAGCAGTCAATACTGCTTCCCCCCAATAGGATTTGGGAACAGACATTTGAAAGAGAAGAGCTCGAGTAACTTCAAGTAAGTGACGATTTTTTCTTTCTGCGACACCATTTTGTTGAGGTGTGTCAACACATGTAAATTCTTGGAGTATTCCATGTTCACTCGAAAATTTTGACAAGACATGATTTGTATATTCTGTGCCATTATCAGAGCGAAGTCTCTTAATGCTTCGTCCAAACTGGGTGTGCACCATATGATAAAATTTAATAAACAGTTGTGGGACTTCAGATTTGTCCTTCATCAAAAAAATCCAAGTGACTCTAGTACAATCATCAATAAACGTAATAAACCATTTTGCACCAGTAACATTAGAATTGGGTGCGGGTCCCCAAACATCAGAGTGAATAAGATTAAAAGGTTCAGTACTTTTATTGCAACTAGGAAGAAAAGGAACCCGATGATGTTTAGCAAACTGACATATATCACAGTTAAATGATTCGACTGCATGATATAGAAATAAAGTTGGAAACATAGACTTAATTAACGAAAATGGGGGGTGTCCAAGACGTTTGTGGAGAAGCCAAATTTGTGCGGCAGATTGGGAAGACTCAGACTTTAAGCAAGAGGACAACACCTTCGGACCATCTGTTTTTCCAGAGATGTAGTACAACCCTTCCTTTTCCTCACATGCCCCAATCACCCGATCCGTTGGAAGATCCTGAAAGACACCATAAGAGGAAAAAAGAGTTACTTTACAGTTATGATCACGGGCAAGTTTATGAGCAGATATAAGATTGTGAGAGAGTTTTGGAACATGCAGCACATTTTTCAATTCAAGAAATGGCTGCAATTGAACATTGCCAGAACCCTCAATGCGAGCAAATGAACCATTAGCAACTGTAATACATCTATTGCTTGTAGAGGGAGTATAAGAAGAGAATAGTGTGGAGTCGGGTGTCATATGATCAGTGGCACCAGAATCAAGAAGCCAAGCATCTTTGGGAATAGTACCATAGATGCTAAAAGAACGAGAGCATAAACCCTTACCAGTCATTACTAGAGAACAAGATCCAGAGGGCTTACTGAGAGATTCGAGTAGGGACTTCAACCGATTCAAATCATCCGTACTGATAAGAGAGTCATTTTCCACTGTTTTGGAGTTTCCTGTGTCGGGAGACATTGTGGCAGCATGGGCTTGGCTTTGACGTATACCTTTGAAGCCTCCAGAGCGGTTGAGAACATGGTTTTTCCCATGTAACTTGAAGCACCGGTCCTTTGTATGACCTGTCCTTTTGCAATGGTCGCAATAACGATCATCTCTACCGGTCTTACTGGCGGGTTGCTTTCCTGCTATGTTGGCAACAAGGGCAGTACCTTCAGAAGGTTTGTTACCAAGCATGACGTCACGACGACTTTCTTCTCCCCGCACAATGGAGAAAACCTCAGCAAGTGGAGGAAGACGATCCTTGCCTAAAATTTGCACTCTAATGGGGTCATAATCAGAATTCAATCCAGCCAGGAACTCAAAGATTCGATCGGTTTCAATACAAGTATTCAAAGCAATCGTGTCGTTGGCGGTTTCCATCTTGAGAGTTTGGTATTGATCCAACTCAATCCAATAACCTTTCATAGTGGCAAAATACTCAGAGACAGTCATGGTTCCTTGTTTAGTATTGAAGATCTTGTTCTTTAGATCAAAGCGGGCAGAGAGGTCCTGTTTCTTAGAGTATGTTTGCATCAGATTCTCCCAAATATCTCGTGCAGTAGGAAGAAACATATACTGACTACTAATTTCTGGAATCATACTATTCCACATCCATGACATGATGAGTGAGTCTTCATTGTCCCAAAGAGTGAAGCCGGGATCGGTGGCAGGGAGTGGGTCACCTTCAATGTGGTTCAATTTTCCCCGACCTTTCAAATTTGCACGCATGAACTGGGCCCAACTGAAATAATTCTTCCCATTGAGTCGATGACTTTGATGCAGAGTTGGTAGCGAGTTTGCCGTCATGAGGTTTGATGATTCAACAAGAGGTGGTGGGGGTGGTGGAGGATTTTGGACACCACCATTATCATTCTCTACCTCCATCTCAATAAGTCAGATTGCTGTAAGTTGGAAAGAAAAAAAAAACAGCAACAGTATCGGACAAACAAGCCAAAGAGAACTCAAAAAATAAAGATTCGGAAATCAGAGAATAGAACTCTAAAACAGATTGAGAGAAGGTCAATCAACAATTTGTAACAAAGGAGGGTGGCGAAAAAAAGGTCGTAGGGAGGCGTATAAACCACAAGCGCTGAGACGGAAAGAAAAGGGTGGCGGCGAGTGGCGGCGAGTGGGGCAGCGGATGGTGGTGAGATTTTAAAGGGTGGGTCGGAATGTTGTGGTGAGTTTGATGGTGTGGGTGGTGAGGTGGGTGGAGCAATGTAGAGAGGTGAATAAGATAAATTCTAGAAAGGGGAAAGAGAAGACAAAAAACGTTGCAATGAAGGCAACAGGGAAAGAGAAAAAAAAAAAAAAAATTAGGGCTGCAATGAAGGCAGCAGTTAACCTGCTCTTGATACCATGTGGAAAGAAATGAATATTAGGGAAATGCTTGAGTTACAAAGCACTCAAGTGATCTCATTATATACAATCAAGAGAGTAATTACATGATTAAGATTGAAGCTATTTCCTAGGTACACGTATGTAATTTACAAGGCATAGATTCCTAGACCCCTAGATACATGAATAGGCACTTAAATTATATTTCCAATAATTCCAATAATTGGAATAATTCCACTAATTCCAACATAAACTTATCTAGCAACTGTGTACCCAGCAAACTATCCTGTTGGAAATTGCTTAGTAACGTGAGAAATTATTATGCTTAATGTAAATTTTGATTATAAAATGTTTTTTTTTTTAATTTTCTTCACCGTCAGTTTTATGGCTGGTTTTTTTGTTAGTTCTTCTATAACAAGGTTCTAGGGTACACTGTTTCTGGGACACAGTCCCTTGTATATCATTTGTGGTTATAAGTTTCTCCACGCCTTCCCTTAAGCTTTATTTTTCACCTCTTGAAAAATTTTCCGTTGAATCAGGTTCCCAGAAAGTTACAGAGAAAATGTTGTTTCGAAGCTCTTACATTTATATTCTTTCTGGAAGCAACACAATCAGTCTATTGCTTTCTCCTATTTAAAAGATTGTACATATGGGGATGATTAAATCATTGAAGCATAATCTGTGATCATATTCTTAATAATCTAAATGTATATTCATTTCTGTATGATCATCCACACTACAACTATTAGATGCTAATAGTTGTTATTTTTGCTTTGTTAGATTTTGGTCGATATGATCCGCGTGCCTGATTGGGCATTTGAAGCTGCGGGTCAAGAGACAAGGGGCATGGGCCAAGATGCTGCTGCATATCATCCAGGACTTTACCTAACACCAGCTCAGGTAGTTTTAGTTGATCTTTGCAGACTTGTTGATTTCATATTACAACTCATGCAAAGCTACAGACTACAGTATTGTCGAGCAGAGTGAACTGTATTGTTTTGTAGATTAGTTAATGAAATGTTTTGTCTGAATTCTGATAGAATACAGAGCCCCATACATCTGATGACCCAATTATTGGGACCAATTCATACATGCACATCTTCTAGAAGCTGTAAGAATAGAAGTAGTTAGAATATTTTCATAATTTTAAGCTCTGTTTGGAAGTTTGGCAAGGAGGGGAGTAGAGAAAAAAATAGATAAATTTTCACCCTTTTTAAAATTGTATAGAATTAAATATGATAAATGAATGTTTGTTATTAATATATTTTTTAATTTTTAATATTTAAAGTATTATAATGAGTAACAAGTAACAACATATATTGGATTCAAAAAAGCCCTCCAAAATCCCGTTCCAATATAATTTTTGAGTTTCTTATAATTAAGGGGTTTTTGTATAATGAAGAAAAACAACCTTCAAAAACCCTCATCTCCTAAAACCCTTCATTCTTTCCACTTTATCCTTCCTTTTCTTCAAAGCCCTTCCCTCCTGAATTCCTAACCAAAGCCGGGAACCTTTGTGTTATAAAAGAGAGGGAAGGGGGGTACTCATCAACTCATTCAGAAAGTTGTTAAGAGCCAGTTAGGAGGGATTTTCTCTGGTTTAGGAGTTTATCACCTCTGGTTTTATCCCTATGTTTTCTGTTTTCCACCATTATTGGAGTATTAAGCTCAATCATTTACAGTAAATAATACAATGGTTAGCTTAATTTTCTGAGTTCTATAAAATCTGCTATTATTCATATGGTTCTTGTGTTGTGTGTTTTCAGACAATCCATATATTTATCGTTCAAATTCCTTGAGTATTTATACGAAGAGTTCTATACTACCATGGAGTTTTGTTGAGTATAGCCAAAATTAAATCAAAATTAAAATAAACTAAAATAATTAAATTAAAAAAATGACATGGCATTAAATGATTGGATGATTTTGTAGGTACTCAACAAAACTCAAAGGTTCCGGAGTGTTCACTTATTTATATTCAATTTCAATGCTGATAATAAGGTTTCTTGTCTGGGTTGGATGCAGAGAGAAGCAGTTGAAGCATTAATTCAGGAGCTCCCAAAGTTCATGTTAAAGGCTGTTCCTACTGATTGCAGTGAATGCCCCATCTGCTTAGAAGAGTTCCGAGTTGGGAATGAGGTATATTTATTCTAAATCTAATTAAAGGTCTAGAGCAGGTCATACAATGTGCTGTTTCCTATCTGATACTGTAAGACCATGCTGTCTAGCCTTGAGAACACTTAAGTTGAGATGTAATGTGAATAGTAGAGTGATTAAACATAGTTTTACTCTACAATGCAGGTTCGTGGGTTGCCTTGTGCTCACAATTTTCATGTTGAATGCATTGACGAGTGGCTCAGGCTGAATGTGAAATGTCCTCGGTGCCGTTGTTCAGTGTTCCCAAATCTCGATCTTAGTGCCCTTTCCAATCTCCGTCCAGATTCTGAACGGTCTTCTGCCAGTGTTGTGACAACAACTAGATATGTGAGAGGCCAACCTTCCAGTCAAAGTTACCTGTTAAGGTTACAGGGACTTCTTCGCCCAGTGCGTGCTGAAATTGCAGGGCCAGTCGGGGACACAGATAATGCTTTGCAAAATGCTGAGAATGGTGTTGTACCTATTGTGACACAAAATGCACCAAACAGAGTCCAGGTCTCTTCTGTGGAATGCGTGCCCGTTAATCATTCCTCTGCACAAAGTTAGATTAGATTCAGAGCTTTCTGATATATTTCTAACTCATTCTAGAGGTGAAAGAATGCATATCCACATGTATAAAAATGTATCCACATTCTAACATGAAAATTTTACATTGATCCATGAAGAAATGGGTCAGTTTCTTTGTCTGGGACATCATGGAATGGCGTAGCAGGACTTTGAAAATCAAGGTATACCTTTTCGCTTGACTAACCTAGATTAGAACCGAATATGTCTAATTGTTTCTTTTGTTTTGATAAAGTGTAAAAAGAGTTCAAATTTCTAATCATATACTATTTTAGTTTTGCCTTTTTATTGGGTGTAATGGTTTATTTTTGGAAGAGGGTGATATAGGCGGAGTTGGCTTTGACCAATGGATATCACATTCAAAAATTAAATTCTATTAAAAAATCTCATTGTTGTTGACTTAAATATTCAAAATATTTATGCAAATAGGTTCACCTTGATTTTAGTTGTAAAAAAACTTTCAATTTAACTCGTTCCTCAACATTTTGAATTTTTTTTTTGAATAACCAATTTTTTAAAAAATTTTTCAGAAATAACCAACTTTTCAAAATATTTCCCCAAATGTCCATTTTTTGCTAAAAAATACACGTTGTCGCCAGGGGGGGTGGCGACAACACTGGGCTTTAAGAAAACTCGCCAGGCCCACTGGCGCATATGTGCATTTTTTAGGTGTTGTCGCCACCCCCCCTGGCGACAACACCCCCCCTTTATTTTTTTTTTCTTTTTTTTTTTTGTAATTTTATTTTCTTTAACATAATGTATTCTAAATTTTTTTTATGTTATATTTTGCAAATATTATTTCAACATGGATTTTTTAAATAATTATTTTTTTCAATATTAATGTAATTTTCAATATTAATGTAATTTTTTTCAATATTAATGTAATTTTCAATATTAATGTAATTTTTTTCATTATTTCCTCTTAATTTTTTTCATTATTTCCTCTTAATTTTTTTTTCAATATTAATGTAATTTTCAATATTTTTCAATCTTATTTTCATTATTTCCACTTAATTTTTTTCATTATTTCCTCTTAATTTTATTCATTGTTTCCTCTTAATTATTGTTTTCAATATTAATGTAATTTTCAATATTAATGTAATTTTTTTCATTATTTCCTCTTAATTTTTTTTCAATATTAATGTAATTTTTTTCATTATTTCCTCTTAATTTTTTTCATGGTATTATATTTTAGGTAATTTTTTACTTTCAATATTAATGTTTTCGGTACTATTTTCTCTTAAATCTTTGTAAATTTTATTGGTTCCAAATATTTTCTCCATGGTAATATTTGGTAATTTCTTTCAATATGTACCATGAATTTTTTTTTATTTAGTAATTTTTTTTGTGTTGTAACCCATAAAATTTATAAAAAAAAAAGTTCATTTCATTGAAAAAGTAAATTACAAACATCATCGAAACTAATAACTATGTTGTGGAACTAGATCCACGATTGGGACATTTGGTCCTATTATGTCCTACCTCACGACATATACTACACTTCCTCTGCATTTTTTCAGTTACGTCCATCTCGGTTCTAATACGCCTGCTGTTTGGTCGTCCGCTTTTATTCCGACGCATTAAATCGTTATGCCAAACTGTTTCCCCCTCGTACACAGGCCAATATGCTTCCATTGCTACCACCGGGAAGTAATTGTCGTATACGTTGAGCAGCGTTGAAACCTTGTAAATTTCTGATACCAAAGATAATGCATCAAAGTGAGTATGTGAACATGCTGCAAGGACATGGGAGCAAGGCATGCGATATGCTTGAAATTGGCCACAGTCGCACCAACGATCTGGGATATTGACGCGATACTGTTGTCGTGGAAGTCCCTGGTTGTGGTCAATTGTTTCCTTTACACTGAAGGTGTGGCCATGACGGTCGAACTCGGTCACCCGATGAGTGTTACCCTTGGCAGATTCCTGTTGTATATATTTCATGCAGACATCGCTATATACCTGTTGTGTTTGTAACACTGAATTCCACCTCTTACCTCGTGTGGCGAACAAAGTTGCCATCCGAAAATACGTAGCACTAACAATGGCAGTTACAGGTAGGTTTCGTATGCCTTTGAAAACCCCGTTCATTGATTCCACAAGATTTGTAGTCATGTGGCCCCACCTAGCCCCATCGTCGTATGACCTAGTCCATCTTGCTCTATCAATGCTGTCAATCCACCTCCCTGCATCTGGATTTGTCAACGCTATTTCTCGGCGGTAGTATTGAAATCCAGGTTGGTTTAAGGCATACCCCGCGTTCACCAAGTGGTTCTTCAAAAATTTATCCTTGATCTCTCTCATAAAATTCTGTGCTATGTGCCTAATACAGTAGACATGCTTAGACGGAGGGTTGTGCCAACCATTTGCCGGATTGTTGTATGCGCTGTCAATAGAAGCGTGCCTGTCAGAAATCAAACAAAGATTAGGTGGTGGAGCGACTCTAGCTCGGAGATTCTTCAGAAAGTAACCCCAAGCAGCAGCTGTTTCGCCTTCTACCAAAGCAAATGCTATTGGAAAAATGTTGCTATTTCCATCCTGCGCGACCGCCATCAACAAAGTTCCCTTGTATTTCCCATACAGCCACGTTCCATCAATTTGAATAACCGGCTTGCAAAAACCAAAACCGACGATGCATGGTTGAAACGCCCAGAATAGTCTATGGAAGATTCCATTACCTTCGAGAGGGGTTCCGTCCTGGGACTGTGCCGGCAGTGTCTCCAATATACTAACAGTCCCAGGTGAATACAATTGCAGTGCAGCCAGGTAGCGAGGAAGTTGTTGGTACGATTCCTCCCAGTTGCCGTAGACTCTTTCAATTGCTTTCTGTTTCGCCAACCAAGCCTTTCTGTACGAAGGTCTGTATTTGAACACAGAAACGCAATGAGAAATAATTGTCTTCACCTTCAGGGATGGGTCAGTTTCGACCAGAGGAATGATGGTATGACATATCATGTCATGACTGAGTTTTCGATGATCTTGCGCCATGTTAGTGGTGACGCAGGTGTGGGCTTGAGATATCGAACGTATCACCCACGCGTTAAACTTCTTTCTGAACGATGCCTTCAGCATGTATCCACATTCCGGGTTTTTGCATGCAATAGTGACTCTCTCTGGATTTGATCGATCGGCTTTAAAATCAACACAATTTGCTAAGTGCCAATTTTTTATAGCCAACAGACAATCATCCTTCGAACGAAACGTGTCACCCTCTTTTAACTCCTCGCTTGACCTCATGTATGGATTGTAGAACATATCGGACGATGGCTCGTCCTCTCCTAAATTAAGCGTTGTGAAATGTGCCGGAGGTGAATATGCATGTGTATCCGGTACTGGATCCGGTACTGGAACTTCTTCGTCACCTTCATCTTCGGATTCACGATTCACCAACTCATCAACAACATCTTCTATATCAGTTTCTTCGTCAATGACATGTTCGGGTTGTTGTTCGTCATCAACAACAGGATCAATAACTTGTGACTGAATATTTTGCGAAGGAGCATTTTGTTCAACCACTACGTACAGTTCCAGATAATCATAACCAAAATACTCATGGGTGAGGAACATGTTTTGGACCTCTAAGTCAGTTGTTATCTCTGATTGACAAAACATGACTGAGTTGTTAGGTTGAAGAAGGGGTTGTCGGTAAAATATCTGAGACACTGGTTCTCTTATTTTGGATTCGATTTTCCTTTTTAGATAAGAGAAATCTGATTGTCTATTTAGAGCAAAACGTGCTGAGTTTGTGTTTTTAAATAGAAAACCGTTTGTGTCGCAGTGGTATGTCTCACCATTCATATGAACACGAACTTTGAACTGCGAGGTGGATGCCATAATTTTGATATGTGTTTGTGAAAGAAGAAATGTGAGAATTGTGTTGTGTTGTAAAAGGAAGAAATGTTTGGGAAAGTTGTGATGGTTGTAAAAAATAGTATGTGAAGTAGTTCCTATATATCATGCAAGAAATCTTACACAAGGGTAATGCATGCAAGAAATTAAGCAATAATTCTGCACAAGATAGTAACTTTGACATGACTAATGCATGCCACAAGAGAATCTCGTCCCCACCTCTTACACAAGGGTAATGCATGCAAGAAATGAAGCAATAATTCTGCACAAGATAGTAACTTTGACATGACTAATGCATGCCACAAAAGATAGGGCTGCATGCATGAAGATAGGGGGAATCGTTGCAGGAATCTACCAGGAATCGCTTCAGGAATCATTACAGGCGCATGCTAGGGTACAGGAACTCGTTTCGGACGCATGCGAAGGACAGAAAACAGATGGGGACCATGTGGGGCCCTAATTTGTATTCTTCAAAATTATTGTTTATGTTTTTCCCTTGTAAACGAAACCCTAATTGTCCCTCTATAAATTAGGGTTTCTTGTGTGCATCAGTACACACACGAAAAAATGAGATCTCGAATAAGGCCAGATAGCACGCAACGGACTAATGAGCCTCCACCACCTGTAAGGCGTTTGGACTATCAACCTCCCATAGTTCGAAGGAACGGATACGTTATTTTCTCTGCCGTCAAACCTCCCATGCAGGTAATGTTTTGGAACATTCAATCCATGGACCAGCTTAAGAGAACCCTTCTCAGGTTTTTGGAGGGAGAGTGGAGTCAAGGCGAACAAATCAGATCTATCAAGAGACTTAGAACAAGGGGAGGTGCTTTTCTTGAAAGACAGCGTTGGTGGGAGACAATGGAGGACGACATTCAATGCACTTGAATGATGGAGGACAGAGAAGACATTGTCCTAACCGTTGTAATATCCTAGATGTTGCAGTTTCTTTATCATTTCAGCTACTTCTGTACCGTTGCGTTAAATGCTCTGAGCATATATTAATGAAATGTTTTTTTAACATTACAAAGTTTCCAATTAGTATTGAATTTATTAATAATTAGCAAAATTATTTTCCGCGGTATTTCACCCACTATAAATAAAGGTGTGTGTGTGTGGAGTTGAAGTACCAACTCTTTCTTCATTCTTACTGCAAACACTAAAAATGAACTCAGTTTGGGCTGTCGTTTTTTTTGAGGAAGGTAGTCACATGCGTGTCTGCCTTAACCCCCATTGGAATTTCCAGAGAATTGTTAGAGCCATCAACACTGGGTTTTGTCAACTAAATGGTCCGACCAGAAAAGTTAAACAGATAGATTACCGTTGTCCATACATTACGTTGACGGATAATAATCCAGAAGGCACCTACATGTATTATTGGGACCGTGTGAAAGACGATGTGGACGTGGATCTAATGTTTTGGACACACAGTGGAGAGGTTAACCGAGGCGTTGAAAATCCACTTGTTCTTGCAGTGATACTCGAGTAGTTTAGATTAAGTGTTGTTGTGTTTGTTGCAATGATCGAGCGTGTACTACAAGTTGTTATGTGTTATTTTCTTAGATGTTTTAGTTTCTGTGTTGGTTATTGTCAATGTACCTTTTTAATGAATGAATGAATTAATGTTTTCCATAATATATATATCTGCGCTAGTTTAATATAAAAGTCTCAAAATCTATTATAATTGTATGTTTTAAATGAATTAAAAATTATGATAATGCATGTCACAAATTATGATAATGAATTAAAATCTATTATAATATAAAATTCTCAAAATCTAACATAAACATGACAAGACCAGACTAATGCATGTCACAAAAGATTCTCGTTCCCACCTCTTACACAAGGCTAATGCATGCAAGAAATGAAGCAATAATTCTGCACAAGATTCAAATATGACATGACTAATGCATGTCACAAAAGATTCTCGTCCCCACCTCTTACACAAGGCTAATGCATGCAAGAAATGAAGCAATAATTCTGCACAAGATTCAAATATGACATGACTAATGCATGTCACAAAAGATTCTCGTCCCCACCTCTTACACAAGGCTAATGCATGCAAGAAATGAAGCAATAATTCTGCACAAGATTCAAATATGACATGACTAATGCATGTCACAAAAGATTCTCGTCCCCACCTCTTACACAAGGCTAATGCATGCAAGAAATGAAGCAATAATTCTGCACAAGATTCAAATAAGTATATGTGTTAAATGAATTAAAATAAAAATAAAAACATCTAAATAAAAAATAAAAGTATATGATAAATCGGTGCATGCAATGGTTTAACATAATTTAGCATGACAAGAATGCATGCCTCTATAGCAATCTAGTCCCCCCACCGCAGACATGACAAGACAAGACACTGCAGGGAATCTCGTCCCCACCACAGACTTGACGGGACAAGACACTGCAGGGAATCTCGTCCCCACCACAGACATGACGGGACAAGACACTGCAGGGAATCTCGTCCCCACCACAGACATGACGGGACAAGACACTGCAGGGAATCTCGTCCCCACCACAGACTTGACGGGACAAGACACTGCAGGGAATCTCGTAATAACCTATGACATGACGGGACAAGACACTGCAGGGAATCTCGTCCCCACCACAGACTTGACGGGACAAGACACTGCAGGGAATCTCGTAATAACCTATGCATTTTGGCTATAAATATGTTCCCAAACTTGTTCATTTTCTTCATCACCTCTTATACTTTCATCAGAGCAATTTATCATCAGAGCAACTTTGTGTTTCATCATCAACAAACATGTCTCTCCTAACTATGGGTCAAGAGCATCGAGGCACCATTGCAAACATTGCCACTTATGTAAGTTTGAGTAAACACTTAATTTTTTTTACTTAAATTTACTAATTTCAAATACTTATGGGAGGTGTTTTTTTTATAGGATGTCAAGAGATTTAGGACCCGTGCTGGTAAGATGAATGCTCCTGACCCTTTGATTGTGGACTACGTTAAACGTGCGGGATTTGGTGAGGTAATGAACTTAACACATACCTCAGTTGATATGAAGTTTATATTAGCATTGTGTGAGCGTTGGAGGCCTGAGACTCATACTTTTCACCTTCCAATGGGTGAATGTACCGTCACTCTAGAGGACGTGTACATGTTGTTGGGTCTCAAAACAAATGGAAAGGCAGTGTATGGAAATGTCCAACAACCAAACGCCCTATGCGTCGAATTGTTGGGTGTGGATTTAATAGAGGGTGAGGGGCAACAAAGGGGTAGGGGCCAAGGTATAAAGCTTGCTGGCCTTCAGGAAGCTTATGTTGGGCTTAAATTGGATCAGTTTTCTGACGAAGAAACTATACTGCGGAAAACTAGGATGTATATTATGTTGTTGTTTGGTAGGTTTCTATTTCCCGAAGGCACGGGAAATAGTGTTAATTTTATGTACTTGTGTTTACTTGGGGACATTGATGCAATAAAGACATATAGTTGGGGTTCGGCTGTGTTGGCATACCTATATAGTTCCTTATGCAAATGTGCAAAAAAGGATAGTTGTACATTTAGTGGATGTGCATTCTTGCTACAAGCATGGGCATGGTGGAGGATGCCGGTATTGGCCCCTGCAAATCCAAACAGTTACGCCTTCCCTTACGCTTCAAGGTAACTTTTGGATCTTATTTTAATTATTGCTTTTTATTCTATTATTATTTGTAACTATATTGATTTATGTCTTTTAATGTGTTTAGGTTCAATGCACTCGGAATGGATTGGTCCAAAACGCCTGATTCCAAAATCATTTTCTACCGCCAGCTATTAGATCGACTAGGACCCCAAGAAGTAATACCTCTAAAAATGTCCATTTTCTAAATATATTTTTAAAAATAACTATCTTCTATATTCTGAAATTAATATTATTTGCTTTGCAGTTTATTTGGCGTCCTTACTTGGAATTGGACCACGTACCCGACCTTGACGAGGCGGCTATTTGGACAGCAAAATCACCCATCATACGGTTCACCACTGTGGAGATGCACCCGAGTGACCGTGTGAAGCTCCAATTCGGCATGCATCAAGGTATCCCTGACCCACCTGAGCCTGACTGTTTGGGACGTTGGCATCTTGCGAAGGTTAGCGAACAGTGGTACGTACAAAATTACAAGTCCTTTGCCATAGAGCAGCGTAAAATATGGGCTCGTCGATCAAAAACGGTTCTAGAATTTCCTGTGGCGCCGGGAGAAATGAAGCCAACTGTTGAGTATGTAAACTGGTACAAGACCGTCACAAATCCTGAAATGATTGTGTCTGCCCCTTTCTATTTAGCTGACCCGCGAGCACAACCTCCATATTTTGGAGGACAACAACAACCACCACCAAATTACCACCAACAACAACAACACCCACCGCCACCAAATTACCAACAACAACAACAACCACCACCAAATTACCAACAACAACATTACCCACAACAACACCAACAACAACAACAAAGTTACCACCAACAACCAATGCAACCACAAACACCTTTTTACCAACAACATTCCCAACAACTCCACCCGTTTTTTTCATCCTAAACTCAACCACAAAATCAAGATTTCCATGCACGGAGCTCTTCTAGATCACATTTCCAGGAATTCCATGCGGGGGGCTCTTCAAGATCACCACCAATGACCCCCGACATGGGCATAGAAGAAGAATACCCGCAATACACCACATTCGACCAACACACATCACAGTACCCCAGCCAACAATTTGACTTCAACACACCGCCACAACCATTGTATTTTAACCAAACCGGATCCACCACCAACTTCCAAAACTTCCAGGCCGCACCCACTAGGAGAAATTTTAACCCGCCTAGACACAGCTTCGACAGCGCCGCGGGCACCCGCCTATCCTATGGAGGGAATTCTATAGGTCAAGATGTTGAAGACCCAGGTTTCATTCAGGGACCGTCGACTATGGCACAAGACGAACCAAATAGAGGGGGGCGTCGTCGCGGAAATAGGGGGGCATTACCAACTCGTGACCCGTCTACACGAACCATTCGGCAACCTCAATGTGGATCGTACCATGGTCCACGTGGCGCGCAATAAGATTTTTATTTGTATCTTCAATGTATTTTGTAATGTTTTTAATTATAATGTATTTGTATCGTTAATGTTTTTTGAAATGTCTTTAATTTTAATGTATTTCTATCGTCAATGTATCGTTATTGTATCTTAATATATAATTATTTTAACGAATGTCCAACTTATATTTTAATGTATTTAATATTTTTTAAAATAATATTATTTTTTTAAAAAAATATTTAATCTTAAAATTTATTTTATAATATAAATATAACATTGTTTTACTAACCAACTTCACAACTATATTAACCACAAAAATATAAGTTATTAATTAATTATTTTACTTATAATTCATTAACTACTTCCACTACTTCATTGACCAATAAAATATATATTATTAACCATGTTCAGACACTAAATTATAAATAAGTTAATTAACATTTATATTCCAAAAATAATTTTAACAAGATACATAAAAAAAACAATATAAAAAAATTATTGAAAAATTGTTGTTAAAAAAATTGTTGTTAGAAAAATTGTTGTTAAAAAAAAAACTAACAAAAAATTATTACAAAATTGTAGTTATTAAAAAAAAATACTGAAAAAAAATTAAGAGAAATTAATGTTAAAGAAAAAAAAATTACAAAAAAAAAAAAGAAAAAAAAAATAAAGGGGGGGTGTTGTCGCCAGGGGGGGTGGCGACAACACCTAAAAAATGCACATAGGCGCCATTGGGCCTGGCGAGTTCTCTTAAAGCCCAGTGTTGTCGCCACCCCCCCCGGCGACAACGTGTATTTTTTAGCAAAAAATGGACATTTGGGGAAATATTTTGAAAAGTTGGTTATTTTTGAATTTTTTTTTAAAAAATTGGTTATTCAAAAAAAAAATTCCAACATTTTTATTCTGTTCTCTTATTAGAATTTTTTGCTCAGGTGGATATGGTTTGATGACATGCCTACTTGACATTACAAGTTATTGGCTGAGGCTGAGTCACCAAACTATGTATTAATCAATTTTTAAAAACAGACAGAATTCTCATAACGATAAAATATATGCTAGAATTAACCCCGAGTCAAATTAGTCGATCAAGTGAGCCGGATACTGTTTGGGAAAATAAAAAAAACTTCTAAGTCAAATTAGTCGGCCCAGTGAACCCCAAGTCAAATCAGTCGGTCAAGTGAGCCAAATATTGGTTGTGAAAACAAAAGAAATTTTCAAGACAAATTAGTCGGTCCAGTGAATCGGATACTGTGATGAAAAAAATTAATATAATAAAAGTAAAATGGAAAAAAAATTAATATAATAAAAGTAAAATGGAAAATGCTAACATGAGCATTTTTTATAAGTACATAAAAAGGTAAGTATTTTTTAAAGATATATATTGAACGAATTGGAAATTGAAATATTTGACTTTTCTAAAAGATATTTTCTTATTTGGAATTTTTAAAGAGTGTTTTTTAAGATATAAAAAGGTAAGTATTATTTTAAGATATTATACTAAATGAATTGGAAATTGAAATATTTGACTTTTCTAAAAGATATTTTTTTATTTGGAATTCCTCCGAGGCACTTTTTAGCATCAATCGAGAAATGCTAACGAATGTCTCATTTATTTTGTTTGAACAAAAAAGGAATTGAGAAGAGATTAACCATTTTTAGAAATACACCGTCTCACTTTTTATGATATCAGAGTCTGTTCTCTCTCCTCAATAAACTCTCTTTTCTTTCTACCTTAGAGAAAACTTAGATCCAGTTATTCTTGTCAAAGTGTAGAAATCATTTTTTTATAGAAAATTTGGTTATTTCACTCTCCTAATTTAAACTAAATATTCGAGCTAGTTTTGTAAAATCGTCCTATAAAAAATGCAAGTAAATAATAAATTTGTTTTTGAAAAATTATCTTTCACCATGTTAAAATTAAATTTATTGTCCTTAATATTTGTTTCTTTTACATAATTATACTATCGTTATCATATAAATTTTCTTTGGAAGTTACTTCTCTCACCTTAAGTGTTACTACCGCACCCTTGTAAAAGATAAAGAATATTTATGAAATTCGAAAATATATTTTTAGATGCACTTCAGTTCATACTCGGTCCTTAATTTCGAAAGTGAGCCAGACTCATTCTTGATAAAAATTAACAAAGAAATGTATCTTTGTATAACTTACGAAAGTGCATCTCCATATGACTTTTTAATCAAAAACGCGCTAGATCCTTCCCCTTCCTCATTTTCAGAAAACTCTCTCAAACTCTTACTCTCTTTCAAACTCTCAAACTTTCTCAAGTCACTTTCAAGTTTTTACTTATTCAACCAATCAAAGTCCTTAACATCAACTACACATTTAGTAAGTTTTTGAATTTAAATTTTTTTCACATTTGATTTTCTATACATACATTAAAAAATAGGAACAATAAGTTTTGTAATATACATCCATATATAGGTAGTTATAGTCATTTTAAATGTCATTTTTATTAAGACACGAATGACATTGCAATACAAGAGGCAACAAACGAACAAGGGGGTCTGACATACATAATAATATAATATTTGTATTAGGGGTTATGAATAGTATTATCGTTTGTTACTTTGTTATTTTAACGGTCTTATGAAATATGTATTGATTCTAATACATGACATTTTTATCTTATTACATCAGTGTGTGATTTGATTGATAAAAAAACTATTATGATACTCTAGTTATTATACATGCTCTTTTACATAAGTGTATTTTAAAAAATATCAAACTTTACTGTCTAAAGGGTGAGTACGAAAGTGTATATTCGTATGAAGATGCATCTCCAAATCAAATTATGGCAAAATGAGACTGTGACTCAGTTACGAATGAGCTGGGGTGCACGTGAGGTAAATACAAAAGTGCATCTTCGGATTGATTTCTGACAAAAAAGATAAGTGCGACTCATTTACGCATGAATTTGGTGTAAACATGAGCGCTTGAAAATGTAATTTCGAATTTCTAGGGTCATTTCCGTATTTATATAGGGTGCTTCTCCACCACTTAGGGTGGGAGAAGTAATCCCCTTTTCTTTCGACCATATTCCATCATCATCTTTTTCCTTCCATTATGATAGTGAGTCTAGATGAGCTTGTGTTTGGTTTTCTCTGCTCACTTGTATTGGGCTTCATTATTTTTGTTCGTGAATCCGTTCTTTATTGGGTTACATTTTGGAGTTGTTATGTATATGTTGAGTTTCTGCCGTTATAAATATATATATTTCTGTCATTTATGTATTCACAACCTTCGTAGCTTTAGAGCTGAAGACATATAGAATAGTTTGAGAATCGTAGCGGTAATTTTAGAGAGACAAATGAACATTCTTAAGAGTGTGTTCTTAGAATTTTGAAAATCCTTGAAAATATCTAAAGGAGATTGAGAAAAAAAAAAAACACACACACACACATATATATATATATATATATATATATATATATATATATATATATATATATATATATATATATATATATATATATATATATATATATATATATATATATATATATATATATATATATATATATAGTTTGAGAGATTGAAAAATATTTGAGTAGAAAATGATGTTTGTTTTTGGATGGATGAATATTTATTTGTAGTTAATTTTTAATATATTGTAACAACTCTTGAAAGTATAATAAATAAGAGAATTACTCTCTCTGAATTAGATTGTTTGATCGAACTAGATAGATAAATTATTGTATTTCTTATCTTTTATCTCCATCTTTCAAGTTAAGTTGATGTCTTATTATATAAAAATATTTTTTTTTGATGTGATTGAAGCTTTCAATTTCGAAACATACTTTTAGCAATGCAAGAGCTTGTAATTATTCCCCTCTAGCTTTTCAATCCTATCATGAACTCAAAATTCTTTTGTATATGTTTGTCCCTACCTTTTCTATCATCTTCATTCTTTTATATACCCATTTAATTGATTCTTAAAATTTTGTTACATTCTTTCCTTTGCAAAGACAGCAATTAATAGGAAAAGTTATATGATTGTTATGCTCAAAGAGTAAAGAATAAAGAATATTTATATGATTAATATACTCAAAATATGTTAAGGAGAAAGATGCTTTTTCATGGAAATTGTAGGTGGATTCCTGTATAAACCTATATTTGCTTTTGGTAGTGGAGAGAATTGTCTTGTGATAGGCAGAAAAGTTTATCCTTTTGCAAGTTGCTTACCATAGTTGTTTTATGTTAATGAATGTCACCACAACACATTGGAAAATTCTTTGAAAATGACGTTTGGTGGAAGTCGCATAATTTTTTTGCCTTTTTTAACATTCATGATTAGTCCCCACATGAAAGAAATCAGATGATTTTCAAACAATGTTAAACCTTTTGTTGGAAATCTCGCAATATTTTTATTTGAATTTACTTTTTTCCTCTTTACCCTTTTCTTCTTAGATAAGAGAGTGATACAAGAGAGTGACATAAGAGAGTTTGAGTGAGAAGTAACTAGAGTCTACTTTATAGTTTCAAGCTGGTATTGAACTTGTATACTTTAACTAAAATCTGCTGGTCTTATTTGAGGGCTATTGTTACAATTGATTTTCCAACAATTGTGTGAGGGAACTTGTGAGGAATATAAGTCAAGGAACTTGTTGTAAACCTACTTACAAGTTATGTGACAAACAAAGTTTAGAGTCATTTTTCCCTACTTCGTCTATTGCTAATACTATAAGGGCGTATTTTAAATAAGTTACTCCTTTATGTTACTTTTGATAAAGAAATAGAATTCTAAAATTTGATCATTATTATAAATAAAAATTAATTAATTTAAAACTGTTTAATAACATCATTCTTAATATATTTAAATTTAATTAAAATATTAGTGTGGTTTGAATTTTATTCTCTATTTTTTCCCTTCATATTTTAGAAATTCGGATGAAGGAGGATTTTGTTTCAGTTTTAAATCTGAATTCTAGGCCTAATGAGTTTTTCCATCTTTTTAAAATTTCCTTTCTATTGTTTATGTGCTTTTTGGTTTCCCTAATGTTTTAGTAATGTAGAAAAATGTTCAAGAGGTTAGTTATATTCGGCAAGACAAGTTATAACTTATCCAGAAAATACCTTTCTAATTCATGTACTGAAAGTGAATGAAGATCTCCAAACAAGCTCTAGTATCACCTTCTACTTCGGTCTGACAGTGGAGAATGTATCTGTAAACAATATGCCATCTAAGTCAATGACAATTTTAGGTTAAAATGTGCGTTCTTGCGATTATTAAGTGTTTTCCTTTTATAAGAAGGTCCTACGGGCCTAGAACCTTTTTTACTACCATTATCTTAAATGACAAGTGTTAGAGGATCCTTGAAAGTACAATTTTACGGTCTTTAGGATATTGTCAGTTCTGATCAGGTGTACTTTTATGGTACATACCATAAAGTATTATAACCTACTTTATTCTTTATTGCCTTGTAGGCTTTGATGTTAATACATCCAGTTGTCTTCCTGATCCAGTGGTCCTTAATTGTTTTCTTGGCCTCTGTCTTATAAGACGTTAGGGCGTCACCATTTTGTGGACTTGAACTTATTGAATCATTCGTTGAGTGTTGACATTCTTGCATGCCTATCAGAACCATTGAATGAATCCGACGACCCATTTAATTAGTCTAATATATGGTATGTTACGCGGTAGGAGCAGAGCAATTAGGCCTTGACCCGAATCAAAACAACAACCATTTCCTATGTTTGCCAAGACCGAGAGAAACCACGTAGACTCAAATAAGGTGAATTTCTAAGGCACAACCAATGTTTCAAGACCTTTTGATACATCAACATGGTCCACCGCAACCACTGAAAAAACATGTTGTTGAGTTATATCCCCGAGGATCTTTCGATATGTCAATGTTTGCTAAGTTTGATGAACGCATGGCTATGTAATTATCGGATGACGAGGTAGAATTTTTAAATTCATTTTCACCTTATTTTAAACTATAAATTTTTTTCAAAAGATATTAAATTATATTAATTTTGTTGATTTATTTTTTAAATTTTGCGATGTGTTAAAGTGTCTTAAGAACCAAACGAAAGGCTACGAAAGTAGACATTCTATATGAAGATTAGTTTCTTTGATCTATCATTGACGTCAAATTTTTAGAGGCCACATCTCTATATATTAACTTTATTGATCTAAAATTACCATCACCATTTGATGAGAGGTGGCACACTTAGACGATCATCTTCTAGTGATATACATTGGATGGAGTATCTTATTTGCTTCATCTTTAACCCACATATGGATATTAGACCATGTGCAAATTTTAGATACATGCCAATTTCACAAGGTATTATTAAGACTCATTTACTATTACAAAACCTTATTCTACTAATTAATCTCTATCATATGGATCAATTACTTAATATTGATTTAAATTAGCATTCAAATACAGTGATATAAAAGGGTTAATTCTTGACTCGTCTTGGAACAAAATAGTAACAAATCCTCCATTTGGTGGAGAGATCTCAGACTTGCAATTCGTATTTGGAGAGAGGATATTCTACCTGGTTTGGTAATAGTTTTTGAAGCAACTTTGGAAATGGCTCAATCATTGATTTTTGGAGGTGCAGATGGTAAGGGCAATATCTTTTAAACTTCTTTTTCTTGTTTTGTTTAAGTTGTTGCAGGAGGCTTGGCTAAAGATTCAGGATACTGGGCATTGGTGCAATAATGTTTGGGTTTGGACCTTAGAAGACATTGAAGACTTAATTTCGAACAAGGAGGCGAGTTTGGAGTGGGAAGATCTTGGGAGTCTGCTTTTAAATGTTAATCTTAAGCTTGATTTTTTAGACTCTTTTGTATGATGGCTTGATGCGACAGGTTTTACTATCAAATCTTCTTATGTAGGTTTATTAAATTTTGTTTATGCAGGGTCCCGTTTGGATGTAGACAATTCCTTGGCCTTCAAGTTATTGTGGTGCTCAAATGTGCCAAGCAATATACAATTTTTTGCTTGGAGGCTATTGTTGTAGAGATTTCAAACAAGAGACAAACTTGCAAAATAAAGGGTATTGGCAGGTTCACACAACATCGTTTGCCCGCTTTGCTTATGTCCTAAAGAATCACATTCTCACATTTTACTTTTGTGTCTTGTGGCGGTTAGAGTCTGATGGCTACTGCTTGACTGATTAGGCATTGATTGTTTGTCTCGGTGTGACTCAATTTTGAACCATTTATTAGCGTTTGGTGCTCTTTTGAAAGAAAGAACGAAGAAGAAATGAAGACTTTTGTCTTAACTTGCAGTTACGTGTTCCATTTGAATGATAAAGAATGAGTCTGTTTTTAGAGATGACAATAAAGAAACTTCGAAAATTATTCTTATAGCTAAGTCTTTATTGTCGGAGTAGTTTAAAGCAAAGTCTATTGAGTGGGCTGATAAACTTTTATTGGATGCAAATGTTTGGTTTATTTTCCTTTGCTTAATTTTCTTAGCTAGTGTTCCTGCCCATATCATGCCCTTCTTTTTTTTTTTTTTTTTTTTGGTTCTCTTATTGAATTTGGGTTAACACCCCGTTTTGTTGTAAAAAAAACAAAATACTTTAAACCAAAAATACTACAAATTAAAAAAAAAAATCAAATTGCTTTCTTTTCTGATTTTTTTTTCAATAACAAGGTTTAAAAAAAAATCATCGAAAAAACAAGTTTTTCAGAAAATTTACCAAAGTGTCTAGGTTTTGCAGGATCCCCTAGAGTATGCGCCAAATGAATTGGCGCATTGGTACAAAAATTAGGTGTATGCGCCAAATGGTTTGGCGCCAATGTGTCATCCACATTACGTTAGCCAAACGGTATGACACTTATGTGGGTGTTTCTTTTTTTTTTTAATTGTTTTTTGTCTTTTTACAAACACTAATACGCCAAATGAATTGGCTAGTTGAAGAAAATTTATACTAATGCGCCAAATGGTTTGACACATACTCCAGAGATTCTGCAAAACCTAGACATTTTGGTAAAATTTTTAAAAAACTTATTGTTTTAGTAATTTTTTTTTAAACATTGTTATTTTAAATTTTTTTTCTTCTTTTCTTTGAGCTTTTGCCGTCCATATTACCAAAAAAAAATACTAGAAATTGAAAAATTACAAAAATCATGAATGGAATTATGATAAGGAGTATTTGGAGTATTTTTCAGTGACAAGAGTCATACTTTTTCTCATTGCACTCCAAGGATCAAAAAGGCATCACACAGAATCTTTCCTGTTAATCTTACGTGTCACTACCTAATTGGCTAATCCTCAAAAATACAAGAACAAGAACCTTAAACAGAAGACTCGAACCCACGTGTCAGAGTCTTACACTGAAAACCACGAACCCAAAAATTCCAATACTCTGCAGTTTCATTTTCACTTTTCTCACTCTTTTCCACCACCCAAACACTCTTCTTCTTTATTCCTTTTTCTCATTTCCTTTAAAAATCGCTTAAATCCAACCCAAAATCACTTATTCCACAAACGCGCTTTTCTCTGAAACCCCCCAATGAAGAACACATCGTCGAGGAACTCCGATTCCTCCTCTCACTTCGACTCACCTCACTCTCCTCTCCGATTCCGATCCTCTCCATTATCCGACGGCGGCGATCCTTTCCACTCCACCGAAAACTCACCGGAAAATGATAATTCCAGAGCCATCGTAATCATCGAACCTTCATTACAATACTCTCAAGTCGCAGCACCTATACCGGATTCCGAACACCGGAACCCGCCGCCGAATGACCACCCGGCGGTGGTGGTTAACAGAGCCATGAGGACTGATCCTCCTCCTTCCGCAACGAATCTAGGCCACACCGTCCCCGGAGGAGGCCGTGAAGACAGCGGAGGAAGGAGCAGACCCAGGACAAGCACGCCGACGACTACGGCATGGTCGAAAAGTGATGTAACGACGGGAAAGGTGGCGTTAGGGTTCCGATTGAGCGAGGTGGTGCTTTGCCTGATTTCGTTTTCTGTTATGGCTGCGGATAAGACTCAAGGTTGGAGCGGTGACTCATTTGATCGCTACAAAGAATACAGGTTTTTGTTACTAAATTTGCTTTTTTTTTTTTGTTACAGTAATTTTATTGACACATTGTTCTTGAGTATGTTTTACTTTAGTGTGATTAATTTGTTTCTTGTTGTGTATTAAAATCAATTAATGGTGTTTCTATTATGGAATTGTTGTAGGTATTGTTTGTCTATGACAGTTATAGCTTTTGTATATGCCGGTTTTCAAGCTTGTGAATTGGCCTATCAACTTACAAAGGGAAAACACATAATCAATCACCACTTGCGTTTTCATTTTGATTTCTTCATGGATCAGGCAAGTCGGTTTTCTCCTCGACGATATCATACACATCCGTGTTCACTACACTATTGTAATTAGAATTGCTTAGACGGTAGATAAGTTCAAATAAGTCAATTCATGGAGGTTTTAGTTAACGGCATTCTCGAGTTAATTTTTGTGATGAATTGATGGGCAGGTTCTGGCATATCTTTTGATATCATCGGCGTCATCAGCGGCCACAAGGGTTGATGACTGGCAAACAAATTGGGGAAAAGATGAATTCACTGAGATGGCAAGTGCTTCTATTGCAATGGCCTTTCTTGCTTTTTTTGCCTTTGCTATTAGCTCGCTTATCTCCGGTTACATCCTATGTAATCGCTACCCTTAGCAATACTATAACCTTATACTTCGATTTATATCTGTTTATACTTTTCCTCTGTCTATTTTTTTCTTTCTGTGGAGAAGAAATGCATTCAAAATAACATTGAGTCCTCTGTATAGATAGACTATTGTAAACATTCACTTGCAAGATATTGGAAAGATGGAGATGCAGAATTTTGATATGCTTCTGTATAGAATTTTTTTAGGAATAACTGATTGGCATATATGCTATTTATTATTGATGGTCCTGTCCTGTGTATAGGCATAAAAAACAAGCTTTATCAAAACAATACTTGATAGAATCATTCACCTTTATTCTAACTTTCAGCTTTTGCTCAAATGAAACTAATGTATGTCTCAATCAATTACACCACCATTTTCAAACATAGACCCTATATGATTTAATTTGTACTGCTGTTTTTCTTTATGCAAATGGTCAAAACATTTAAGTATGGAGGATCAAGTGAAATGGACTGAATGTTTGAGTGGGAATATGGTATTGGGCTCTTACAGCTTGCAGAAACCTTCTGGCATCAGACTGATCCTTCCTCATATCATCAGCAAGCTTAAGGTAGGGAAACATCCAAGAATTTTAAACAAAAAAGGGATAAATAATAAACACAAAAAAAAGCTAACCATCAAGGATTTTTGAAATTTTAAATACTCTATTAAATTGAGTTACAAATTTTAAATAAATGGATCTGCTCAAGTGTCTGAGTCTCTTGAGCTTTGTTTGGAGAAGGGCGAGGATTTATGTCTTTATTATTTTTATAAAAGTGGAAAAAGTTTGATTTTTATTGAAATATACCCTAAAGCTCATAACTAGTGGTTTTTTTAGTTATTTAAATTTGAGGTTATTCTTCCTTCAAAGTAAGGTAAGGGATTATCTTCCTTTCTCACTTCAGTCCACCACTTCAAATTTCAAAGTCCTAAAAGAAGGAAAAAATAAATAAAAACCACCATATATATGATTGATTTTGTAGGGAATAATAATAATATATTTTTATATTTTGAGTATTATAACAATATATAAAATTTGAACGATTAATTTAAAATTTTTAAATTCATCTCCATTACATTTTTAGTTTCTCAAAAATTAAAAGGATTTGGTTTAGATAAACAAAAGTAAAAGCTAAGATTGGTTTAGATAAAAATTAGTTTATAAAATCTTTTAGAAAGTAATGTAAGTTTTTTTCCAAACAATTTAGTGACTGAAATTCATCTTTTAAAGGTGAACAAATAGGATGTCGCAGATTCGAACTCGCACCTCTACAACTGAAATGAGCTTAACGAAACAAAAAATAATAATATGAATTTAAAAAGCACTTTTTAAAAAAATTAGATGATAACATTTAAAATGAAAGAGATAACACAAGAGATATATTGCAATTCAATGTCAATCTGATAATTAGTTCAATCAACCTATTCAACATGAAAGATTTCCACTTAAGTAAACTTCAGTCAACATGATTGAATTATACTCTACTTTTCTCAAATCATACTTACGAGTAATATTTTTCCCGCACTTAACTTTACAATTGACAAGGAAGTGTAAAACTATTTGGATCTTTTGAGTTTTGGTGAAAGTTTTGTTTGAATGATAAAACTGCATTTTTTATTGGATAACTTCACACTATCATCATCAAATAGCTTTTTCTTTCTTGTCAACAAATTTTTCATAAAGTTGACATAGATTGACATTTGTACTAAGACTTCGGTAAAAGGGATGCTGACATGCAATTTTAGGGGTGGACAAAAAACCGAATCCGATCCAAACCGAATTAACCGATCAATAAAAATAACAAACGGATGACAAAAATGAAACCGATTTAACCGCGGTTCACCATTTTCGGTTTCAAGTGGTATTACGGTCGAAATCGGATTTAAAATATATATCCGTAATAAACTGAAACCGACCGACACACATACTAAATTACTATGCTTTCATTTTTTTTTTATAATGAATGACTAACTTACATACTACTTGCTTCTATTTTTTTCCAATATATTAGCTTACACACTAGCTTACAGTTACAAGCAGCTTATCTTTTACGGTCTCTTTTTTTATCCTAGAGTATTGTGCCTAGCTTTTAATATTATATTAATTTTATTAGAGTATAGATTGAATAATGAAAAGATGTAGATAGTAAAAGTATACATACTCTGATTTTCTTCTCTCTCACACAGAAGGGCAATGTTCTTCTTCTTTGTTGTATACAAAAATCATACTTGTTCTTCAAACTAAATTAACTTCTAATATGTATCACAAATTAATCTG
This sequence comes from Vicia villosa, assembly GCF_029867415.1. Lineage (NCBI taxonomy): Eukaryota > Viridiplantae > Streptophyta > Magnoliopsida > Fabales > Fabaceae > Vicia > Vicia villosa. Next base: position 147,519 of record NW_026704963.1, on the reverse strand, counting down.
TTTCTCTTTACTTGGCTTCTTTTTTTTTCTGATAGATTTGTTGTAGAAGATGATAAGATGATATTCAGTTACAAACCCGATATAAACCACCCGCCAAAACCGTCAACCGCCAAAAACCGTCATCCGAAAAACCGAAAAAATACATGGTCGGGAATGGGCTTAAGTTGTTCAACCGTGGTTTCAATCGGATTGGCATTTTCGGTCCGTCACCGACCGAAACCGCCCGTTTGTCTAGCCCTATGCAATTTTATAAATATTTCCACGAATTTTTAAAATTTTCTCTCTTTTTAATCTCTTTTCTTCAAGTGAAGGTAGGGGTGTTCGCGGTGCGGTTTAGTTCGGTTTTGAGCATAAAAGTCATCCTAACCGCGAGATAAAAATGCATGTGGCGCGGTTCGGTTTGGTTCGATTAATTTTTAAAAAGTCATCCAAATCAAATCAAACCAAACCAATGCGGTTAGGATCGGTTCGGTGGACTGTGGTTTACACCATAAAATAAAAATGTACTGAAATAAAAAAAAGGAAAATAATTCATTCTTCCATACATATATTACAGTACCATTAAAAAGAAGTTTTTCATACTAATTACACCAAAATAATTCATTCTTCCATACATGTATTTTACACCAAAATTACTACTATATAAGTGTATCATGTATTTTACATATACTGCATACTAAATTATTAATATAACTTCAGTTATTCATACTACATACTATATACAATACAGTTTTTCATACTAATCAACTACATACTACATATAAAGTATCATATAATTTCAGTTCTAAATATTAATACAACATTACAACTTCAGGACTAAATATTATCAGTATTACATATACACCAAATGCTTTTCTAGAAAGAGCGAGAGAGAAATCAGAGAATAAAGTTGAAATATTGAATAGGAAGGAAGAATGAAGGAATAGTGAGTTACGTGACGTGAGTGTACAATATTGCAATTGGATTGGATATATAATAAATTACTTATAGAAATTCAAAAGTTTAGTTAAATTTGCGGTTCGGTTCGGTTTGGTTCGATTTTGTGAAATGAAACCTGTAAACCGAACCGAACCATGCGGTTCGGCCCAAATTCATCCAAAACCATCCAATCCAATCGCGGTTTTTGCGGTTTTCGATTTAAATTGATTCGGTTTGCGGTTTTCCTTTTGGATTGGTTCGGATACGATCACCCCTAAGCGAGGGTATGACAACTTAGTATAACATGAAGTTTATTTCTCTCACTTTTTTCCTTCACTTTTTTCTATTTCAACTTCACCCACATTGTCATTCTCTCTCTTAACTTTCTTTTATGACTACTTTAATTTCTAACGTTTAATACCAAAGGATGTGGGTACCGCCCCCACTTCTCAAACTAATATCATAACAATTTTTCACTCTTTGAATTATCAACAGTATTTCTAGCAAATTCTCAATTGGACTGGACATTTAACTGTCTTGAAAGTTTCTCCATTTGAATTTTTAAGTTTCTGTTGGAGATCTAAGTGTTTTTATTAGTTCATTCTTGATTTACCTTGCTTTTATCCTATTCATTAGGGTCAATCTAATCAATTTAGAGGTCCTGATTTAATTTTAAAAAAAACCTACATTTTAAAAAAAGAAATATAATTTAGTGATTAAAAATAACACATTAAAAATTTAGAAAAATTTAAAGTTCTGTGCGGTAATCCGCCTTGCATGTCCTCAAAGACAATCCTGTCTTCACATTATTTGATGTAATTCCAAATCGCAATGAGTTACAAGCGGCATAATAATCTTAAAATTATCTTTTGTAGAATGGTGAAATTTTTTCAATAAAGTGAATAACTTATTTATGTATAAAATCTTTTGCCACTAGTATAACCTTAATAAACCTTTCAATGTTGCTATCAACATTTTTCTGTATCTTGAAAATTCACTTACAATGTTGCATTTATGTATTCATAGCATGCTTCCACTTCTTAGATTGAGGGAATGTCACTACTTCATGATATCCTTTGGATTAGAAATGTGTCATATATTGGATGCATCCTCACTAAAATAAACCACAAATTCATCCCTGATAGTAGGCTTCCTCTATCTAGTAGACATTTTCAAAAGAACAACTTCATTTGGCTCAATTTCATTTATAACATCAACACTAATTCCAACATCATTATGAGGTGTATCTACATTTTTAATCTGAGTATTTGTTTTTGTTGAATAAATGACTTCAAACACAAAAAAAGGTAAATTATGGTATTTAAAATTTGTAATTAATTTTATATTTTTTTTGATTAAGATCATATTAATAATTTAATTGGGTAAATTGCACCGGAAATAAAATAATAAAGATAAATTTACTTAATATAAATGTAAGGTTGTCATGATGACAACCCTAGACCAAAAACCTAGCATTTGCCTATGTGTCATCTTTCTATAGCTTTTGCTTATGTGTCATCTTCATATAACCTCATGATTATGTGTCATCCAATTAAATATAATAATAAGACTCAAATATATTCTAATTATAATTCTCAAATATATTATTTAATAATTTATAACTCACAAATATATATTCTAATTATAAAGTATACAAATAGATAAAAAAATTTATATGTATATATTTTTAACCTTTATATGTATGTATTTTTATATTTATATTTTTATTAATATTTTAATTTTAAATTCTACAAATTAAATATAATAATAATAAGAATATAATTTTATTAATTAATATTTTGTAACTCTCAAATATATTCCAATTATAAAGTATAAAAATATTAATTTTTTTTTTTAAATTTATGTATATTAATGTTTATATTTTTAATAATGTTTTATTATTTAATATTTTATAACTCTCAAATATATTCTAATTATAAAGTATACAAATATTAGATAAAAAACTTTTATATGTATATATTTTTAACTTTTATATGTATGTACTTTTATGTTTATATTTTTAATAATAATTATATATTTAATATTATTTAATATTAAATAATATACTTTATTATTATATTAAATAGTAAAATATTATTAAAAATATAAACATAAAAATAATAATATGAATAAAATAACATATTTTAAATAAAACCCTAATCATTCAAACAAACCTAATAATGATAATATTAATTAATAATAATAACAATAATAATATTAATAAAATAATAATAATAACAATAATAATATTAATAAAATAATAATAATAACAATAATAAAAATAATAATATTAATAAAATATTAATAATAATAATAATAATATTTAGCCACCAATATTAATAAAATAATAATATAAATAATAATATAATATTCATATAATAATATTATTAATTAATAATAATTAAATCATTAATAATAATAATAATAATATAATATCCATCTAACACTATTAAAAATATACAATCAATATATAATTAATATGCAATCAAAAGAAGAAGAAAACGGAAAAGGTGGATCATCCCTATCTCTTAATTAAATAATGAATTAAATTCTCAATTAAATGATTACTTAAAAATATACAATAAATTATACAATCAATTATATATTTAATATATTAGCATAAATCATCATCTTTAACGTATATTGGTAAATTTAATTCTCAACCTTTCAATTTAATCATAAATAAAAATTAAAAACGGTTGTCTAAATTAGTTATATATATATACACCCTATAAACAATCATTCGATAAGAAGGAAATCTCAAACAAAAATTACTTCTCAAATTTTTGTGATTTTATTGTGGGTTTTAAGTAAGAGATACCAACTACTATGAATTTGAAAATAGGATATGAGTTTTACATATTGTAGAATAAGAAATATTTTTCAAAATTTTGTAATTTTATAGTACGATATGCTTTCTTCCACTAAAATGGTGAGACTATTTTAATGATATTTTTATACATTGTACAACGAGTATCATATACATTGTTTATAGACATTTTGAATGAATTAATACAGGTGGAATGGTGGTTTATATACATTTATTTTTCGAAGTTTTGTAATTTTATAGTATGGTATATTTTCTTCCACTACAATGGTGAGACTATTTTAATGGTATTTTTATATATTTTGTAATGTATATAATATGCATTGTTTATAGATATTTTGAGTAGAATGATAGTTTATAGATATTTTGAATAGAATAATGGTTTATACACCTTTTTGAATAAATACATATGGAATGATATATAGGAAAAAAATTATAATGCAGATAGAATGGCCAGATAAAGAGGAATATTTAAGTGGGAGGTAGCATTAACAATCAATTTTAAAATATTGTATATTTAGTGAAGCTTTTAATGAGTTATTTGTGTGTAATTTTAAACGCAATTTTTTTATTGAGTTGTGTTTAATAGATAATGATAATTGTTTATGATAATATTTATTTATGTATAAAGTGTTATCACTTTGGTCAAAATGTGTTAATAATAAAAATATCTTATTATTTTTTAATTAAATAAAGAAAAATGCTATTTATCTCGAGTGAAACTCTCGCGAATGCATCACGAGCTGATCTGACATATTTTGATTGTATGGTTTGATAGTCACTTCCTTATTATGTTATGTCATTATTATGTCATCCTATATTTCACTATTTTTCACTTATGTATTGTGTCAAACAACAAGTTTTAATTGGTTGGTTTCTATTCGTGATATATAGTTTCGCACTGTATAGCGTTGCTCTTAAATAAATACAATAAAATGTAATGTTTAATATTCATTTATGTGTATATTAAAAGAATTATTATATTATTATAATATCACTTTAAATATGTAAAAAATATTTGTATTTGATATGAAACTTATTTACAATTTTTTGAACTATTTAACTAAATTAAAAAACGATAATTTTATTTCGATTCAACTTTGGAAAGATTTCAAAATTTGGTTTTAGAAAGATTTTTTGCAAACTTGGAGTGATTCTCTCTCAATTTGAATACAACATTTAATTAACACTAAATAAAAAATTAAAAAAATAATTGTTATTTGATTGTGTACAAATATAATTATATTTTATTACACTAACTTCTGTTTTTTTCCTATTATTAATTTTTTTGTAAATTTTTTTAAATATTAATTTACTTCTCTCAATAGCACATTTTATTTATTTTATATTAAATTTAAATTATTGAAATCGTTTGTTGTTTATGTGGCAGACTAAAAATATTCTATTTTTTAATTTTATATTTATAAAACTGAAAATTTATCTTTCTAAAAACGTAAATTTAACTTTTAAAACAAACATAGCAAGTGACTTTAAGTTTTAGAATATAATTAAAACGTAAATTTAATATTTTTTTGGAGAAATAATTTTTTTATTAATCCAAAAATAATTAAGTACAAAATCGATCCGAAGATCTAGGTCTCAAAACGACAATGCAACTATCTAAAACTCATAAGACTCACATTTACAGTATCTATTCTGCAACAGTAATTTTCAGGATCTCTCTTCTCCATTCCTTCTTGGTAGTTTCATATATTGGCCACATCTTCTCATTAAATTTAATTCCTTTAACCAACCTACAATTAAAGATATTTTTTAATGATAATAATTGACATTTATAAATATTGAACAAAAAATTAAAATCATAGTCGTTAATAATCTAATTGTCTAAGAATATAATTATATTTTATTACAGTAATTTTTTAATATATTTTTCTCTATTATTTTTTTATTTGCAAAAATATTTCATATTCCTTTACTACTATTTCATACGCCTTTATTATTAATTAGTAATAAGTTTTAATTATTAGAATTTTTTGTTATAGATGCAGCGGACTAAGAATGCTCCCTTTTTTTTAAATTTAAATTTTAAAATTTTATCTTCACTGCCTCCCATTTTTAATTTAATATTAATAGTCCTATATTTTATTATAAAAGATTATTATTATAATAAATACAACATATTAAAATACAAAAAAAAAAATATAACTCTAGAAAAATATTAATAGTCCTATATTTTAACTTTTTTTTTTTACATTTAATATTACTTTAATTTTAATTGTAATTCTAATTGTAATAGTATATTTTGGTGGAAAATATTATTATCTATAATAATCTCTTTTATATTCCATAACCAACCATCACTTTTTGGTTTTTTCATCTCTTTAACTTTTCATTAAGAGTATCATAAAATTTTTATTTTAGTGCAATACTTAGATTTGTTTATCCGTTACTATTTTTTATTAATTGGTAAAATAATTAACTGCTAAAAAATAGAGGTCATAATAATAGTATTAATAATAGAGTCTATGAAAATGGTTATAAAATAGTATGTCTTTTTGTATTCTTACACACTTTTATAACCACTCTTAATTCTATCTTCATTATTTATCAATTTCATTCGCTACCGTTTTGGATTAAAATACCTATCATAGAGAAATATTTTATTGTATAGGATTAAAATAATTATTTGAAATAAATATTTGAATTTGTTTTATTTTTTTATTTATTTTATTTTTTCCTTTCATTTGTTAATTTAGTGGGAAAAGTCTTGCCCTCTCACTATTAAAATTTTCTTTTTTTTTATTAATTTATATTGAAGTTATAATAAATCAAACAACATTATAAGTTTTGTTGATAAGATGGATTACTTATTTATTAGTAATAATAATTATAATTGATAATAAGATAAACAAATCATATTACTTATTATTACAAAAATTTAATTATTCTAATAGACAAAAATAAACATCATTAGTAAAAAATAAATATATATTTTATATTTTTATTCACTTTTATATGTGAAAATACAAATTTTTATTGAATCATTCTCCAATTAAATTCTTGAGAAATAATATTTGAAGTAACAATTATAAACATACTCGTGCAACGCACGGGCCATATATCTAGTTGTACAAAATAAAAGGATAGGGTTAGAAAAATTGATAGTTGAGAAAGCCAAAGCTGCTTCTATTCTATTCGTGTCTTTCCTTGATGGGATGACTACTTCTATTCTCTTCCCATATTTTTTGGAATACATTTAACATAGGTTTGGCCCCAAAATTGTCAAAGTGAAGAAATATATTTCAGAAAAATGATGTTATATGATGTTTCAGATATTTTCTGCCTGCTTCTTCGGTTGCAATGTCAATATTTTACGCACTTTGTTCCGGTTTCCTTCTATTATCCATGATAGGCTGCTTTTGACCTCTACTCAATCTTCATCCCTACTTTCTTGCATGTTTCACGGTTCTTGATCAAATTTCTCTCATCTAAATTATTGATCAAACACGATTAGGCAAGGGATGTAATGCATATAACTTATTGATTTTCTGTGTCAAGCTTATTAGGTCACGTGGCATGTCTTATATATATCTTCTCCGGCATAGCATATGTGGTGTTACCTAAATTAAGATCTGATGAGCAACAATTTGCTTCTCAGATTATGCGGAACAAAATCAACCACATCAATTACTATTTTATCCATCGCGTACATATATATCATTCATTTGAATATCACAAAATACATATAGTTATTACCAATTACACGTAATTATTATGTAATTGTGGGTAATGGCTGAGTTTCGTCCATTAAAATGGAATCAAGAGACAAATAAAAAGAAATCGTCCTAATCCTAAATAAGCAAGGGATGTTACGGAATACAAAAAACTAGTACTCGCTGGTTCCATTTTAAATGTCTCTTTTTCATGAATTTTTTATTTTTTTTAAGTGTCCTTTTAAAGGTAAAATATGTTATATTTTTGTTAAAATTACTCTTAATTATCTATTATATAAAAAAATCATATCTACTTAATATAAATCCAAGGTTCTTATGATGACAACCTTGGACACAATCCTTACCCTAATTCTTACATGGCATCATATTATAATCCTAATGCTTATGTGGCATCATACTAAAATTTAGAATTTTTTATCATTCTTATTTTAATTCTTCACACCAACTCCAATTCAATACTCTTTAGCTAAAATGAAATAAAATATTGTAAAAGTATTCATCTAATGATAATAATAATATTTATTATTTAATATTTTGTAACTCACAATTATATTCCAATTATAAATTATAAAAATATTAGATAAAAAAATTATATGAATATATATATATATATATATATATATATATATATATATGTATATAAGAATAATTTTATTATAAGAATTTAACATTTTAAAAAATATATATAATTCTTGAATATTTATATCTTTAGCTAAACTGAAATAAAATATTGTAAAAGTATTCATCGATAATAATAATATTTATTATTTAATATTTTATAACTCTCAAATATATTTCAATTATAAATTATAAAAATATTAGATAAAAAATTTATATATATATATATATATAAGAACAATTTTATTATAAGAATTTAACATTTTAAAATATATATATATATATATATATATATATATTATTTTCTTAATTATAATTATTGAATAAATCTCTCAATTGATAATCAATATTAAAAATATATCTAATATATATATATATATATATATATATATATATATATATATAATTCTTGAATATATTTTTTGATAGAAATTTGAACTCAATAATTAAATATTTGGACAAAGATTAAAAAAATTTCTATATTCTATAATCTAGGTTTAAATAATAAGTATATAATATTTTTAAAAATAATATAATTAATTTTAGAATGTATTTTATATAAAATATTGTCAAGGTATTAATTATTTCTGCAAAGGATGAAAAATTTATATAAAAAAATCTCACATAGAACAAAAGAATTGACACAATGAATTAAATTTAATTTACATTAAAAAACAATTGACTAAATTAAAAAGGGTTAAAGTTGATTGAAATAGAAATATTGAAACAATCATAATTGTCATAATTGTCATAAACTATTTTTTTTAACGTACATTTGTAAATTTAATTCTCAACTTTTCAATTCAATCTTAAATAAAAAAAAACGTTGGGTGATTTATATTAAAAAGGGTTAAAGTTGATTGAAACATAAATATTGAAACAATCATAATGATCATAAACTATCATTTTGTAACGTACATCTATCATTTTAATTCTCAACTTTTCAATTCAATCTTAAATAAAAATAAAAAACAGTTGGGTGAATTAGTTATATATATATATATATATATATATATATATATATATATATATATATATATATATATATATATATATATATATATATATATATATATATATATATATATACATTATAAACAATCCATTCATTACAAACTTTTTTGTGATTTCATTGGGAGCTTTGTTTTCTTCCAATACAATAGTGAGTCTATTTTATGATATTTATATATATATTTTATAATGTATATTACAAGTACTAATTATACATATTTTGTAGGAGTACAGATGGATTGATGGTTCAATTCATATCAAGTATATGGAAAAAATATATATTATATTTTGACAAAACTAAAATATTAGACATAAAGACAAGATCAAGAAGAATACTTAAGCAGGAGGTAGCAGCTACTATGAATTTAAGCAGGAGGTAGCAGTTATTATGAATTTGAAAATAGAGTAAGAATTTTAAATATCATAAACTTTTGTTTAGAGTAAGAATTTCAAACTTTTGTAATTTTATTGTAAGCTATGTTTAGAGTAAGAGTTTTAAATATGGTAGAGTGAAAATTATTTCTCAAACTTTTGTAATTTTATCGTAAACTATTTTAATGATATTTTAATATATTTTATAATGAGCATTATATGTATTGATTATACGTATTTTGAATAAATGCATATGGAATAATGGTTCAATTTATATTTGTATATGGAAAAAGTATAATATTTAGATTGAAATAAAATACTATAATAAATTGGAGATAGCATCTACCATGAATTTGGAAATACATAAAAGTTTATGACTTTTAGGAAGTTATTTGTGTGTAATTTTAAATATAAATTTTTTAATGGTTCTGCTTGATAGAATAGTGATAATTATTTATGATAATATTTTTGTGTACAAATATATATATATATATTTTATTACACTGACTTTTGAAACTTTTTGCTATTCTTTACAAACTTTTTTGTGATTTCATTGGGAGCTTTGTTTTCTTCCAATACAATAGTGAGTCTATTTTATGATATTTATATATATATTTTATAATGTATATTACAAGTACTAATTATACATATTTTGTAGGAGTACAGATGGATTGATGGTTCAATTCATATCAAGTATATGGAAAAAATATATATTATATTTTGACAAAACTAAAATATTAGACATAAAGACAAGATCAAGAAGAATACTTAAGCAGGAGGTAGCAGCTACTATGAATTTAAGCAGGAGGTAGCAGTTATTATGAATTTGAAAATAGAGTAAGAATTTTAAATATCATAAACTTTTGTTTAGAGTAAGAATTTCAAACTTTTGTAATTTTATTGTAAGCTATGTTTAGAGTAAGAGTTTTAAATATGGTAGAGTGAAAATTATTTCTCAAACTTTTGTAATTTTATCGTAAACTATTTTAATGATATTTTAATATATTTTATAATGAGCATTATATGTATTGATTATACGTATTTTGAATAAATGCATATGGAATAATGGTTCAATTTATATTTGTATATGGAAAAAGTATAATATTTAGATTGAAATAAAATACTATAATAAATTGGAGATAGCATCTACCATGAATTTGGAAATACATAAAAGTTTATGACTTTTAGGAAGTTATTTGTGTGTAATTTTAAATATAAATTTTTTAATGGTTCTGCTTGATAGAATAGTGATAATTATTTATGATAATATTTTTGTGTACAAATATATATATATATATATTTTATTACACTGACTTTTGAAACTTTTTGCTATTCTTTTTTTATTTGTAAAAATTATATCATATTACTTTACTACTCTCTCATTCACTCATGTTATATAAATTATTTAAATTGTTTGTTATATAAATTTAAGTTTTAGAACAAAATAAAAACGTAAGTTTTTGATATTTTAAGGATAATAATTGACATTTATAAACCTTAAAATAAATATTAAATCATTATTATTAATGATTTAATTATCTAAAAATATAATTATATTTTACTACACAAACTTTTGAATATATTTTTTCCTATTATTATTTTTACTTATCAAAATCTTTTCATATTACTTTACTAATCTCTTATTTGCAATTGTTATTAATTAATAATAATATTTAACAATTAGAATTGTTTGTTATAGATGCTCCATGATTTAGATTTATTTGTTTTCTTTTATTTTTGTTATTATTTTTATTTTTTATTTTGTTAATTTAGTGCCATAAGACTTTCCACTATTGTAATTTTTTGTGTTAGTTAAGATTGAATTTTTAATAAAAAATATAATATATATTTTGTTTATAAGATGTGATTGAGTTTATTATTAATTTAAATTTAATTAATGTTGATATGGGTATAAATCAATTTAATAAATAAAAATTATATTATGAAAATAAATTCATAGTATTAAAGTTGTTTATATTATATTATTTTAAAAATTTTAGTTTATTTTTTAAGTTGATTGTACTGAAGAGAATTATATTAGTATTTATCTATTTTTGTTTAATATTATGGACTAAATAGATATTGTATGAGATTTAAATGTCTGCTAAGTGAAACGTAGGTGATATAAGAAAAAAGATATTTTTTATAATGTCCAATATTACTATAATAAATTTATGACAATGAACATATTTATATTTATATTATGATATACTATATTTAATATTTTTATTCACTTTTTCAATTGATTGCATTGAACATGATTATAATAATGACAACATATTAAAATATAAAATAAATAACTCTAGAAAATACTAATATTTCTATAATTCTAGAAAAAATATTAATATTATAATATTTTAACTTTATTTCTAATTTTAGTATTACTCTAATTCTAATAGTAGTAATATATTTTGGTGTAAATTATTATAAATACATATCAATCTCTTTTCTATTTTGTAACCACCTATATTTTTTTTCTTCTTCAGTTTTTTTTCATCTCCTTAACTTTTCATTAAAGGTGTCATAAAAATACTACTTTAATACAATACTTAGTTTTTTTTATCAGTTACAATTATTTATTAGTTGATAGAATAATCAACTTTTAGAAAATGATAAATTTGACATTAATTATTATTATAAATATATAATCATCACTTTTCTATTCCATAATCACTTACCACCTTTTATTTTTCAATTTTTTCCAATTGTTTTAACTCTTCATTAAATGTGTCATAAAAATATTATTTTAATACAATATTTTATTTTTGTTTATCAACTAATAAATAATTGTTACTATTTTTTTATTAATTGGTAGAATAGTCAACTTTTAGAAATACACTACCCCATTTTATTTGGAAAAATTTCTCAAACACCATTTTGACCTCCAAATTTATGATTTCCTATTTTTAATTTATCTTTTCAATTTTTATTTGTTTTGTTATGCTTTTCTTATTTATTTTATTGTTTCTTTTATTTGAAAATTTAGTGGGTTAGATCTTGCCCTCTCATTATTGTAATTTTATTTTATTTTTCGTTAATTTAGATTGAATTTATAATTAAAAAATATTATTTTTTTATTAATAAGATAAGATGTGATTCTGTTTATTATTAATCTAAATCTGATTGGGGAGATGACAATGACTCATGAAAATGTTGATATGGTGTAAATCAATTTAATAAATGAAAATTGTAATACCTTAATAAACTCTTTGTATTGAATGTTTTTATATTATATTAATTTAAATGTTTTAGTTCATATTTTAAGTTGATATATTAATATTAAAAATAATTATATTAATAATGGTATATTTTTTTTAATATTATGAACTAATAGATAATGTGGGAGATTTAGACTTCTTTCAAATAAAAGATGAGTGATATAAGAATAAAAATATTTTTTGATAAAATATCCAATATTACTATAATACATTCTTATTATTGAATATATATTTATAAATTGTAAAAACTATTAAATTATTGTTAATTTTTATATAAAAAACAAACTCAATATAAAATATCAATAAAAATATATTTATATCTATCTAAATAATAATTATTTATCAATAATAATTTAATAAAACTTTCCGCGCATCGCGCGGGTAGACGTCTAGTAAATCAATAAATAGTAAAAGGTAACATAGGTAAAAAAAATAGAATTATTATTTAAAAATTAACACAATTTATTAGTTTCCTTAAAAAGTGAAATTTAAAAAGGAATGTAGGAAATACTAAGGTACTCCCTCCATTTTAAAGTAGGGTTAAATATGTTCGTGGTCCTTATAAATATCCCAATTTTCGATTTTAGTCCCTCTAAAATTTTTCTTCAAACACAATGGTCCTCATAAAGTTTTTCATCCACAATTTTGGTCCCTGCCGTCAACTTTCATTAACGGAAGCTGACGGGGCACGCCACGTGGAAGACAGCTTGGAAAATATCTAAAACCACTTGAAATTGCGGGGGTTTTAAACCTCCTCTAAACAAACCCAAAAGCAAATATCAACAAATAACTATCACTAATTTAACTGCTCTTGGAAGAATCTTCAAATGCTGTGGTGGATCCATTCCTTTCTATCAATACATCTTTATTCACCTTTCCTTGTGCTGCATCTACAGTAGCTGATTCAAACTTATCAAACTTAATCTGCAGAAATAGATATATAAGCATCTAGCCGAAATAATTTATTTGTTCATGGAGTAAAACGAAATAAGTAATTAAGCAAAATACCTCATGAGTATCCATGCTATTAGTTACAGGTTTGTCTTCATTGTTTTCAAGTGTTATGTTTCTTAACACACCAATTGCGATATCCTTAATGGCATTTCAAGGTGCTATTTTTCTACAATTTATTTCTTAAAAGTTATAATATTGAAATTTCCTCCTGTTATACTCTTCAGGCTCTTGTGAGTTTGTTTCTAAATGTTTTTTTCCTAGTTCAATTAATGTATACTTAGCTTCTATTATATTTCTAATTTATAGGTATCACAAGTTTTTTATAGTAGTATTGTTTGTTGCTGAAAACGATGGTTAGCAACAATTATGACTTGCTTAAAGATATTGATCCAGTTGCAGCAAATGAAGGGAAGTGGTTTTGAAAATGGTTTTTGAAAGTGGTTTTGAAAATGAAAGGAAGGTTTTGCTTTTTGAAGATCTTTTTTCTCACACACAAACACTAAAAATGAAGGGATTGTATTAGTCTCTCATGTAATCAAATAGTTTTATTATAATATATGTTGATTATAAGAATTGTTTTATAAAGAGAATTCTGTCTTGAATATGAAGTAGCTTTGTCTCTAGCTTGTATGTGATGGAATGAATTGGTGCTTGACTTTGTTCATCAAATTTAGGCAAAAAAGAAGGACAATGCTGGGAATTGGTGCTTTAAACTTATTGTTTTTAAGTTATTTAAAGGGGGTTTAAAACCCCCACAATCTGTCTTCTTTTTTTTTAGTTTTGACTTTACCTGACTTGGCGTCATACGTGGCGTGCCACGTAAGCCTCCGTTAGTGCATTCTAACGGGAGGGACCAAAAATCATGACGGAAAATTTTAGGAGGACCAAAGTTCAACGAAAATTTTTGTAGGGACTAAAATTGAAGGGTGCCTTATTTATAGAGACTAGAAACTTATTTAACCCTTTAAAGTATTTATTGCTTTGAATATTTTATACAAATTAAAAGTGTAATTAATTTTCTTTGTAAAATTTTAGTTATGTTTTTAACATTTTTAAAAACTGGAATGGAACCAAATTAACCGAAAATGATTGGGCTTAATAATGGGTGAGATAAAAGATTTAGAGCGTAATTATTTTTATTAATTCGGTTCATTGGTTTCTAAAAATTAAAACTGAGAACTGAACCAAACCACATCGATTTTTATTGGTTTGGTTCAATTTTAGAACCAAACTAGAATAAGTCGGTTTTATTTCGTTTTGGTTTGGATTGGATTATCAGTTTAATTGGATTTTTTTAATTTGCTTACACCCCTATCTATCGTGAAACTAATCAGTGTGCAGATGCTCTAGCTAAGAATGACATTCTGCATCCAGAAATTGTTTGTCACTTTCAACATCTTTTAGATAATGATTTGTTTGGGAATCCTATTTCCCGTCTTGTAGTTTATTTTTTGGAGATTCGATCCTCTTTATAATTAAAAAAAATTGTTTGGGAAAAATTAGGTATAATTTTATAACATTTCTCTTTATTAATTATATATAAGAGAAATTTGTTATAAATAGTATAATTATGAATGTCCATGAATTAGATATTTTATGTTGATTTTCTATTTATTACATATGTCATATAAATATGACTTATATTATATCAGAATCACTTACTCTCAGAATCACTTGTTAAATATGACTTATATTATATTCTAGATGCTTTAGCTAAGAAAGCATTCTGCATCCGGAAATTATTTGTCACTTTGATATGTGTCCTAATGTCATCCAACATCTTTTATATAATGATTTGTTTGGGAATCCTACTTCTCGTCTTATCTTATTGTAGTTTATTTTTCGGAGATTCGATCCTCTTTATTATAAAAAAATTGTTTGGAAAAAAAATTATGTATACTTTTATAATATTTCTCTTTATTAATTATATATAAGAGAAATTTGTTATAAATGGTATGATTATATGAATGTCCATTATTTAGGAGATTTCTTATAAACAAGACTTATATTGTATCAGAATCACTTACTCTCAGAATATGAATAACATAATAAAGGCTTAAATGCAGTTTTGGTCCCCAAATTTTTCAATTGTTTGATTTTGGTCCTTTATATTTCAATTGCTTGATTTTGGTCCCTTAAGTTTTCTAATTGCTTTGATTTTGGCTCCTCAAGTTTGACCCCCCCTTTTGCATTTGATAGTCTCCTAATGACATGTAGATTAAATTTCTTTTTTTTTTATTGTTTTTTTATTTAAATATTTCATTCAACTTAGAATATACGGACAAACATGCAATATCTCTTATAAAAAATTGAAATTCTATATAACTAATAGGATTGCTAGACTTTGGGACTTAATGCTTAACTATGAGGGAGTTATTGGCGAAAGAGTTTGTTATTTTAATTAGGTAGTAGTCTATTTTATTTTGTCAAAATAATTTTCCATTACGCATAAGTTGAAAGAAATTTTTAAGATTTTTTAACTATTACATTCAAAGTTTAACTATTAAAATAGTAATACTATATAGTAAGAATGATTTGAATAAGAAATGCAAGAAAGAACACTTGTCATTGTTTTAGAGGATAATTTTAAATTAATTTTAAATTTAATTTCTTTTTTAATAGAGATCATGGGGTAGTGGTAGTAATGAATGGTTGAGATTTAATTCTTGCATTTCTTGCTTTCATACTTTCTTACTAATAAGTATTTTCCCTATTAAAAAGAGAAGAAAAATAAAATTGTAGAGAATAAAATTTTTAAAAAAAAATAGAAAAGAAAAAAAGCAACAAAAAAAGAGAAATTTAGTCCACGTGTCATTAGGGGACTATCAAATGCAAAAGAGGACAAATTTGAGGGGTCAAAATCAAGCAATTAGAACTTATGGGGGCCAAAATCAAGCAATTACAAAATTTGGGGACCAAAATCAAGCAATTGGAACATGGAGGACCAAAATCAAGCAATTGAGAAATTTGGGGGGCCAAAACCGCATTTAAGCCTATAATAAACTCTCTTCTTCTATTTCTCTATTCTATTATTTCATTCAGTTTCATAACACGTTATTAGCACGAAAACTCTACCAAACTTTAAAAGTACAAAAATTGAAGAACTAACTAACAAATGTAATATTAGTTCATTATTTTATTTTTTTCATTACCCGTGTTCACTATTGATACTATAATTTATTAAATTATCAATAATCCCTGAAGGATTACAAAACAATGTGTTTCCTATATAGTTGATGAAGAACTAAATAATAAATAAATATCCCTGAACGATAATAATAAGTTTTATATAGTTCCTCAAAAACTTATCAAATATCTCTAAAGGATAATAATGAATTTATTATATAGTTCTTGAAGAACTTATCAAATATCCCTGAAGGATAATAGTTAGTTTGTTATATAGTTCATGGAGAACTTATAAAGCATCCCTGAAGAACTATAAATATTATTATTATTTTTATAAAATATTTGTGATTAAGTTTCTGAAGAAATAAAAAAAAAATTGTGATTGAATTTCCGAATAACTAAAAAAAACTCTCTTAAATTCTTTTAGTGGTATCATAGTATAATTCTCATTAAGTCATTAAATTTGAATTTATATATTGATATAATCATAATCATGATAATATGTTTTCTTATTTGATTAAAACATGTCTAATATCATATGATTGAAATTGATTCAATTTTAATTTTGATTTGCTTTGGTTGATTCCTTCTTAATTCATTTGTCAAGAGAAAATTAATGATGATTATCAAACATCCCGAAGGATAGCAAAAGACTATTTTTATAAGTTCCTTGAAGAACTTATCAAGTATCCCTGAAGGATAGCAAAATAACCGTATATAGTTTATGAAGAACATATAAAGCATCTCTGAAGGATAATATTAACAATCTCGAAAGGATTGCATCTATAATATTAACGAATCTCATAAGGATTACATCTATAATATTGATGAATCCCAGAAGAATTGCCTCAATTATGTTAAAAATTAGCAAAATGATTACATCAATAATATTATCCAATTCGAAAAAGATCGAAAGAATAATATTGAATATTGTTTATAACAAATAATTTTAAACCATCCAAGAAGGATGGTTATATTTTTTTAGATCATTGTTTATAACAAATAATTTTAACGCATACTAGAAGAATTGTTATATTTTTTTATATCATCATTTATAAATTGATAATTTTAACGCATCCCATAAAGATGATTATATTTATTTTAAATTATTGTTTATAAATATTTATATTATTCTAAAAAAAAATTCTCTAACATTTGACTTTGTTAGAAATTTATTCAAATTGTTAGAATATAATTTGTTATATGTTTGAGATTATAAATCTATATATTTCACTAAAGGATTGACTATATAATATATATTTTTATTGTCTTTGATGATTGAGTCATTGTCTATGTGTTTGGTGTTAAAATATTTTTACTAGAAGAAATTTCGTTATATATAATATATCACTTAATATATTTAATATATTTATGTATCAATTTGTCAATGTTATATATTTTATTGCTGCTATTAAATTTCTATATTAATTTTTTTTTGTCAAATAGTAAGGTATGTTTGATATTTAAAGATAGTTTTTATATTGCTTAATTAATGTCATTTGGTGCAACAATTTTAATGATATACTAGTAGGAAATCCGTGTTGTCGCACGGGTCTGTTCGGGATTTCACGTTACATGTATCTAATTATAACTTGCAAAGTTCCTTTATATATATCAAACATACATATTTAACCAAAATGCAACCAAATTTTAGTCTATGTTAATCCTAAAAACATAATAGTTAACAATGAAAGAGCTAAGATACATCTAAATTTTTAGCTCTTTAAGTAAAACAATAAACATATAGATGGTACAAATTTCAAATTCTATCTTCTTAAATGATCGGAACTAGCCAATAACAAAACCTGCATTATATACCGCATTGTGAAATGCATAAAATAAGATATCAAATTTTCAAAACTTTGAAAAAAATAAATAAAGTGTGTGCCATCTATAGATACAAAGATAGGGTGTTCAAAATTACCATCTAACAAAGTGCTTAGAAAATCTCCTTGTATACAATATTTGTAATGGTCGAGCACAGGACATTCTCCTTGTCATGTATTAAAATTTTAAGATATTTTTTGTAGTAATTCTTGAAATTGCAACATACAATTGTCCGTTACTAAAAACAGAAGAATGTAAATACAATCCGACACTATCAAGTGATTGACCTTAGGATTTATTAATTGTCATTGCGTAAGAGACAATGATCGGGAATTGTCTCCTAATCAACTTAAATGGCCACAACGACTCAGAAGGTGACATAGACATTTGAGGAATGTAAAAAATGTTACCTATGTTCTTTCCAGACATAATTTTTGCCTCAATGACGTGATTGGCTAACCTTGTAACAATTAATCTTGTACCATTGCACAATCCATCAGTTTGGTCCAAAATTTTCATCAGCACAATGGGGGTACCAAATTTCAATTTGATCCTATGATTTGGTAGACCTGATGTTCTTAGTTTGCTAAGAAATTCCGGAGTTAGCACTTTATAAGCTTTAATATAACTCGTATCAGTTCTATCAATTGAATCATAGCTAAGATATTTTTTCTCTTCTCCTAAAAAGCAATCAAACAATAACATATGAACATTAGGAAATTCAACATGATACATTTTGTTGGTGTATGTATGCATAAATGAAAGTTAAATAATTTTTACCTGGTATTAGGTCTAATACATAATGATTGGTTTTTTCCACAATTTCAATGGTTGAGGCAAGAATCCCTTTTCCTTGTAGATATGCAACATCTTGGAATACATGAACCAAATTGGGAAACGTGCTTTCATCAATAGTTTTTATAGGATCCTCAAAATTGATAAGTAATAGTTCTTAAGGAATCTCTATGTTAACCAATCCATCATTTGGTTCAGATATCTTAACATCCCCAACATTTAAGATCCATTTTGAGAACTTCGTTATTTCCTTATAACTTATACTATCTCTTCCCTGCCAAAGTCTCATGTTTTTTTGTTAGTGTTAGAATCTAACAATGGTCCCATATATAAGAGGAGCATATTGATGCATGAAGAATATCAGAACGGCCTTCTCTTGGAACAACTGGAAGAATTTGTCTGAAATCTCCTCCGAAAACAACTACTTTGCCACCAAAGATTTTATTCGCAAGACCCTTCTTGCTCATGACATCTTTAAGAGTTTTATCCAATGCCTCAAAGCAGTTATTATGAGCCATAGGTGCTTCATCCCATATTATGACATCGGTTGCCTCGAATAACTGGGAATGTTTGGTGTTTTTGTCAAATGTTGCAAGTAGAGTTGTCAAGTGTTAGCAGGAGTATTTTTAACTTTGAATGGGCAGTTTTTCTGCTTGGAAATAATAATGAAGCTATTCCACTTGAAGCAACAGTAAGAGCAATTTTTTTCTTCGAACGAAGTGCACTTGATAATGTTCTCCACATGAAAGTTTTACCGGTCCCTCCATAACCATGTAAAAAAAACACCCCTCCTATTTATTTCCTAACAGCTTCCATGATTTTTTTGAACGTTAAACGTTGTTCATCTATCAAATAGAATGTAAATATTTATCTTTCTAAAAATTTAAAAACAAATAATGTCAAGAGGCAAAAGCACATAATATAAAGAAAAACAATCACCTATAAGGGCACGAAAGAGATTGTTGAAGTTTTCTCGTTCAATATCAGCATTGTAATCATGTTCGTCATAAATGTGTCGTGTGACCTAAGAATCCGGGTAAGGCATATCTTTAAATTCATGGAAACTTCTTCGATTGGATTGGAACATATTCTCAATCTCAATAAGTGTCAAGTTTTTCAACTCAGTGTCTGTTAACTGAATATCTATAAAAAATACACCAATTAACACTTCATATATGGTGGCATGGCAGTAAGTTAATAAAGGTACCAATTAACACTTATATATATATATAGCAGCATAGAACATTTTATTTAAAAAGAGATGACATAACATGTTATTACTACATACTAATACAGGATATATTTTGCCATCATTATATACACGACAACATGATAATTGAGGACTGCTTCACGTTTTACGGCAGTAACACAAGATATAAGTACAACATGTAGGCTCTATGTTATACATATGCCATCATGAACATGTAGTGAAGTTAATAGTGATATACTAATATTAAGACCAATTTAGTTGACTATTAAACTTTATATTCATGTAATTAAAAAAATGCAATGTACCTCTTTTATTGCTGGCTTGTCTTTGTTGGTGAAGAACACCGTCAGACAACGTCTTCCAAGTTTTCGCTCAAACATGACGCGGTCTATTAATTGTTCCGGATAGTAGCATAGTGACAAATAACTTTCTCAAAAAATGTCCGGAACCCCAATCTTTCGCCTCATTAATGGCTACAACATATTTCTTGTCATTATTAAGAAATCTCATTTTGAAACATGCATCCCTAAAACTTTTCCGAACAATTCCACCACCTTTTTTATATCCTCATAGCATGTTGGTCCCTTTGCAACCGTCAGCATCATTCTTAGGTAATAAAACTCACCGGTACTTGGAGGAACCCAAATAAGTCTTCCAATGGTATGACCTCTTTTATGTGGTCTCCATCGTCAGTATCTTTTTTCATAAACAAACTTGGTAAGAAAATTCGAGTATGTTAAATTTCTGGGTTAAATATACAAACCCCCTTGTAATATTAGCGAGATTTGGTTTAGACCCCTGTAAAAGATTTTTTTTTAAAAGCCCCCTTGTAATTTCCAGATTCCTTGGATATAGCCCCCGTACATTCCAGATTCTATTTTTCAATGACTTGGCAGTCCACCTGAATTTTTATTTTATTTTTGATTTAATTTGTAAGAGCCACGTGGAATTTATTTAAGTTTTTATTTAATTTTTTAAATTTTCGTATTAATTTTTTATTTAAATTTTTATTTTACGTTTTCTTAAATTCTAAAATCATTTTTATTAATGATTTTTAGAATTTTTTTTTTAATTATCAGAATAAATATTTGGGTCTTAGCCCAGTTAGTTAATGGCCCACTTACTCTCACAGTATATTTAATTCATTTGCTCTTATGTTTCATTGCTATATAAACATCAACTCTAATTTTTAATCAAACGATGTGGGATTTCTGAGGCAACACAAAGGGCTTCAGGTTGCTGCTGTTCATCAACTATCAAAAAGGCAAGATAGACCATGCTCATATCAAGGCATCATAAAACAATCTGCAGTAGTAATTGATACTAAGCAACAAATTTCATAGGAAAAAATTCTGCAAAATTGAGGTCTAGTAACCAATCTCCCCTCATTGTTAATAACTAATATTGCTGGGCAGGGTGGAGTCATTGTTCTTGAAACATCTTTGCCAATGGCCATTGAAAATGAAGATGGTAATTAACTATTTGCTAATTTTGAAGTGTAACTTGGATTGAATTGAGAACTACTGGGATGAAATTGACAACAATACTAAATAGAAACATCCCAATTATACAGAAAAAGAAAATGAATGGAGTTGTTAAATCAGTAAAAGTTAAAGCTAATCAAGTTTATCATTGACTTTAATTACTAGCTTGAAATAGACAATAGAAAAAAACATTTTGTTTAACTTTAGTGGGCACAACACAACAACCATTATACCAAAATTGACAAGTTGTAAATATGCTGTGGACTGCGCATCTTGGTAGACTCATGAAGGCTTATAAGACAGTACCAG
Source organism: Vicia villosa (assembly GCF_029867415.1). Taxonomy (NCBI): domain Eukaryota; kingdom Viridiplantae; phylum Streptophyta; class Magnoliopsida; order Fabales; family Fabaceae; genus Vicia; species Vicia villosa. The sequence continues at coordinate 125,155 of NW_026704963.1, read as the reverse complement.
AATGTTGGTTCCTCATTTTATTATTTGGAAGCATGGCACTATCCATAATGATGTCTTTGGTGTGGAAAGTGGATGTACAACTTCCATGGTGGGGTATGCTCTTTGCTTTTGCCTTAGCTTTTGTTGTAACCCTCCCAATTAGTGTCATCCAAGCAACTACCAACCAGGTATTAAGTCCAATGAATATTTCTTCCATCTCTAGTATAGTATTTTTCCTTCCCCTTGAAACTTGATTGTAACATAAGTGGTGGTTATCTTGCAGCAACCTGGATATGACATTATAGCACAGTTCATGATTGGGTATATCCTTCCTGGAAAACCAATTGCAAACTTGCTCTTTAAGATTTATGGGAGAATCAGCACCGTCCACGCGCTCTCTTTCTTGTCAGATCTCAAGCTCGGGCACTACATGAAAATCCCTCCTCGTTGCATGTACACAACACAGTTGGTTTGGTTGGTGTTTCAAGTGGCCAGCTTCTTATATTGCACAGCAGTGATGAACAAATAACTCAGTATTTTTGGAGTCCCACATCGTTTTTGAAGAAGATGATATGAGTGTATATAATACAAAAATACATGGCTATTAATGACTTAAAAATAGGCTGGAGTAATGGGCTGAAAATATAATTGTGTGTGTAAATATCATGGGTTCAAAGAGGCCCAAATTAAATTTTAATAATTAATTTGTAAAATAGATCTTCTTATAAAATATTAATAAAACTAATTTTAAAAAATGTAAAAAAAAAATATAAACGTAGATAAAAAAAGAATAAAAAAATTAAAATAATTGAAAATTCCACGTGGCTTATAAAAATTAAATCAAAATAAAATTAAAATCCAGATGTACTGCCAAGTCATTCAAAAATGGAATCTGGGCTCAATAGGGGCTACAGTGAGAGAATCTGAAAATTACAAGGTTTGTTTTACAAAAAAAACTTTACCAGGGGCTAAAACCTAAACTCGCTAACATTACAGGGGAGATTTGTATATTTAACCCTAAATTTCTAGCCTCTGGATATGTCTTATTTGCTTCCATCCAAGTGGTAAACATTGATTCTTTCGCACTTGATTTTTCAAATACTTTGTCTATCAGTTCATAATCAGTATAGTAAATCGAATTGTCACCCTCAAGCTAATATGGTTTATATACATTAAAAAGAACAAATATTTTCATGAAATGAAATTTCTTGACATAAATCTCGTAACTATAAAATCTAAAAAAAATAATTTATAAAATTATTGATGCAAATAAATGGAATAACAATTTTAAATAAAGTTTCAATTCCTTTGAAAATCAAAATGAAATAATTATAAAATAAAATAAATTCTAAACTATACAAATTCAAATTAGCTACAACCATACAATAGTTCTAACCGATTTATTGGTTTGACCAATGAATTGGTTGAATGATATTGATTTTTATCTGATCAATTACAATTACGTTCCAATAACTTCCAAACTAATCTAACCTTTGGTTTCGAGTTTAATCTGTCCGATTAATCGATCCAAGCCAGATTTTACAATAATAAAAATTGCTTTCAATATGTTTAAACCGAGATTTTGGATTCAAAACCAATGTTATATAAATAATAATTTCAGTCACTCCTCACCAACTTAATCCTTGAAATGATTGGGGTTACACCCACCTCTAGTGCCACGGAATTGTCAAGTTCTCTTGTCAATTCAAATAACTAACACACAAGATAATAGATAGGAATTCAAAGTAGTAATGAAGACGTGTGAAGTGCTAACATTGCTAGCCATGAAGGAAGCACAAGTTATCAAGCGGTAGCCTTCACCAGCCATGCACACATGACAAATCACATGATTCTATCTAAGGTATCTCCTCTTTGTCGAAAAAAAAACCAAGTAATTAATGAAACACCATTGGGAAAAAACACGTTAGCGTGTGGGAAAAACACGTTTGTGATGGAAAAAAGAGAGTGAAATAAAAGGAAGTGAGAGAGACCCGACCGTATACGGAAGAGGACTGTTTGTCAAAATCCAACACAGCTAGGTAAAGTATGGCCGAGAATGAATATGACGAAACTGCCCTTACCCGATATGAACCAATAATTAGTGTCTTGTGTCGTATTAGATACAAAAATTGGGTTGCCAGCAAGGTGTTGAAACATAAAACTTTAAGATTGGAGTTCCCTGTCAGGGGCACACCTGATGATGGTTATAGGAGGGAGGACAACTCAGACAAGATTTATGGTTCTCAGCTTTTCTCTCCTTACAAACATATCCGGCCCTCCCTTCTCACACGTACATGCAATACGTACAAATTAAAATCAACGACATTGCCAACAATCTGCTCTGGATTAGTGCAATCAATCACCACAAAAAGATAAACAAAAAAATTATAGAGATGTTATGTTACTATTAATTTACCCACTATAAAATACTCCTTAGATTAAAAAAAACATTTTATAAGTTATTATTACCTATAAAAGTTAAGAAAATTTAAAATCGAATAGTTGTGATTGATTCATAGTGTGGAAAAATTTACATTAAAAGACAAATTTTTTGACCAAAAACATAAATTAAAAAAGTAATAATATTCATAGTATAAATTAAAGAGAGAAAAAAATGCACTTAATATTTTTACACTCAATCCATATATTCCGCCAAATTATACTTTTAATATTAAAATATTAATATAATATAGATGAATGTTTTTTTTTTTAATAAGCAATTTGAATCTAGCGGGTTTTGAACCTGAGACCTTGAGAGGAGCACACACTCAAGACCCAAGCGTTTCACCGCTAGATCACACACACGCGCACATAATATAGATGAATGTTATAATTTTATTAAATGGTGATGTAAAAATAATTTACATTTACGATGCACTGCTTATAATCTCTATATTAAACGTTATAATTTAAAAGAAATAATAAATATTACCATAAATATTAAAAATAACAATTACTAAATATGAATAAGAGAGAAAAAGTAAATGCAAGAATTAAGAAAGTTTGGGATGGTTTAAATTCATGACTAACAATTCATATTGTTTTTCAAATTTTGCTTGATATAAATCTTTTAAAAATTCTAAATACACAATTAAAAAGATTTTTTTTAACGATCCCCCTTATCTTTTTGGTAAAAAATATGATAATAATTTTTTTAATATTTAATTAAAAAATTTAAAAATATTTTTTTTATCAAATACATTTTTCAGTTTACACCATAGCTGACTCAAAATAATAATAATAATAATAATAATAATAATAATAATAATAATAATAATAATAATAATAATAATAATAATAATAATATAAGGTGAGGTGTGTCCCAATTAGATTTTCATTCTTACAATAACAATCTAAAACAACATTTTAAATAAAATATTATCATAAAACACATTGGGGGACTAGGTCGGAATCTATGAAAAGAATATTATAAGTTGTTTCCTTGTTAAAATATTTACTCGTTAAAAAGTACAATATGTGAAAACCCCTATTTATTAAAGACTATCAGAAATTTTAGTGAATTTTATGGAGATGAGAGTTATTTCACGTAAGGGGTGAGAAGTTGTGTATGTGGTCTTTTTATGTAAGAATCAAAATCCTCCTTAACATTATTAATGATGTATTTATAGTAATCCTAGGTCAGAATCCTAAGCCCTTTGGAAATAACAACTACTATTGAGAAGATATAGGAATGGACGGTTAATCCACCATTATTTTCGAGAACGTGGTCAAATGACCCATTCTTTATTGTTAAGGAATGGGGACACGTCATTTTCCCACTCTCCCATATCAGACGACCATTCTCAAAGGGAGGCAACGTAATAAATGGAACGGACAATATATCCAACAAATAGGTCGCCCAAACTAGTTAATGGGCAACCAGAGAGGCGTTATAGACCCAACTGAGGTCCCTAGTCTCCGCCTCGCCCCTTACTAGTCACCCATTTAGGATATAATGATACACATTTCCTAAAACATGAGGACTTGTAAAGGGTGAAGTGTTTTACCTTATCTTCCTTTATTCTGACACCCCTAAGGGGACCTTCAATGGAATACTTCAACATGGCCAATGTTGGGTATTTTTACTAGAATTTAGCTTAGTCCCTCAGACGAGGTTTTAGTTAAGTCCCTCAGGAAAGAATTTAGTTGAGTGCCTTATGAAAGACTTTAGTCCCTTAGACGAGGCTTTAGCTTAGTCACTTAGGAAAGACTTTAGTTGAGTCTCAGGAGATACTTTAATTGAGTTCATCGAGAGAGACTTTAGTTAAATCCCTTAGGCAAGACTTTAATTATCTTATAGGAGTGACGTTTACACTACTTCTCTCTAAGACGACAATGATCTTCAAGTGGAAATCCAACATCCTTATTGCCTTTTTATAAGGCGGCAAGGATCTTCCAGAGGAAGTCCAACATTAGTATTGGCCTTTTTAAAGCGCCAAGGATCTTCTAATGGAAGTCAATCATTCATATTGGTCTTTTTTAGATGGCAATGATCTTCAAATTGAAGTCCAGTATTCACATTTTCCTTTTTAAGGCGGAAAATATTTTCTAGTGAAATTTGAACATCTATATTGTTAGTAGAACCAAAATGAGTTGTTGCAAATTATGAAAGTTTAAAGAGATTTATACATTGATTAGCGACTCACCCTTCTAACAATTAGCTATAATAATATTTTAAATTGACAGAACTCCAAGTTCTAGAAATTAATCGTCCATCTAACTCCTTGAGCTTGTAGGCTCCATGAGGTAGCTTTTGGTAGATGTAATATGGTCTTTCACTTGGATTGCAATTTTCCCTACTGAGCGGGCACATCGACCTGTCTTAACACCAGGCCGCCTTCCTGAATTTTTCTCCGAACCACTTTGAAGTTATATCTTCTAGATGCACTTTTCTTCGTGGAGAATTCTCGAACGTGGGAAACATCTCTTGTTTTGTCAACCAGATCAGTGACATATCTTAACCATGCCTCGTTCTGCTATGTATTTAACTGAGAGTGCTGCTAGGTAGGTGTGTCGATTTCAACAAGCAATATGGCGGCCAACCCATATACTAGAGTGAATGGAGTCTCCTTGATGGTTGAATTAGGTGTAGTGTGATATGACCATAGTACTTTATGCAATTGTTTGGCCCATTTTCCTTTGACATCATTCAACTTTTTCTTGATACCTATCATAATTACCTTATTAGTCTATTTTAATTGTCCATTTACCTATGGATAGGCAATGGAGATAAACTTTGTCTGACTCCCAAATTGTAACAAAAATAATGACCCAGGAAATCCAAACCTACACATGATACTTTGCCAATAAAAAAGGCAAACCATCTCTATTATGATCTTGGATACGACTTAGGCATCTATCCATTTCATGAAATAGTCTACCTCAACAACCATGAACTTTAGCTAATCTAGGTCCAAGGGAAGATGGCCTAAAATATCCACACCAAATTAACATGGGAGAGACTCTTCCCATTTTGCAGAGCCTTCCGACCATCAAAATGTACTTTTTACGCATTTGGGGTTTTTCTTTGCCTACAATTCATCCTGTGGTAACTCGTGTGATTGTAGATAGTGTATTATGGGTGTCATCCAACTAGATGATTGGGCGACTTTGAAGGTGTTAGTATCACCCTCCTTGATACTACGAATGACGAGTGTCTCCAGAATTACTGTGTTATCATACGTTGCTCTTTTTTAGCTGACAAGTTTAGACTGAAAATCTGCTCTAAAATTATTTGGTTTTAGGAACATAATTTATTTCAAAAGTTTTAAAGCGCTCAGATAAATCACACACCTTCTTCAAATACATGATGATTTGGGCCTCCTCTCCAATTGGTGACTTGAATTCTTCCAAAATATTTGCATGTACTTGTGATTTGATGCTCCCTCTAGGTATGTATTGGATGTCATACTCAAACAATTCAATGGCCCAAGACATCATTCTTCCTATTAGAGTTGGTTTCTTGAGGACTTGGCAAATGAGATAGTTTGTCTTCACCATTATCCGATGTCCTTGGAAATAAGATGTAAGCTCCCTTGTAGTCACCACCACTATCGAGGCAAGCCTTCAATCTTCTAATATCGATCCTCAACGTCCTTGAATATGTTGCTTATGGAATATACAATTTGCTCCATTTTGTTTATTTCCTGGACGAATATTGAGCTCATCATTTGACCAGTAACAGATAAATAGAGATACAAGGGAAAATCATCTATCAGGCACGTCAGAATGGGTGGCGATGCTAGGAACGCCTTCAAGTTGGAGAACATTCTTTTTCATTCAAAGCTCTCATTTTTCTTCAGCATGGCAAAGAAGTGGAAAAATTTATCACCTGCATATGAAAAGAAACAAGAAAGGGAGGCTAGGCGCCCTATTAGTTATTGAACCTCATTCACATTGGAGGGACGTCTCATATCAATGATGACTTAACACTTATAGGATTTTTCTTATATTCCTTTCTTGGTCAGCATGAATCTAAGGAATTTGCCTATATGAACGTCAAATTAAAATTTGGCAAAAATAAAACGCATGTTGTACTTCCTGACTAACTCTAGGACATTTTGTAAATCTATCGCATAACCATCCCCTTATGAACTTTTCACTATCATATCATCAATATAATTCTAGGTTGTGCCTTATCTATTTCGAGAACACCCCATCCATGAGTCTCTGATAAGTAATGTCAGTGTTCTATAATCCAAAGGGGATGACATTGTAATAATAGTTACCATGATTGGACATGAATATTTTCTTGCGAGAATCCATAAGGTCCATCTTACTCTAGTTGTATCTGGAGTAGGAATCCATGAAGCTAAGTGTTTTGTAGACCAAAGACCTATCGATCATATTGTCTATACTAGGTAGATGTACGGATCCTTTGGGCATACACCGTTGAGGTCAGTGAAATTGATGCACATGCGCCATTTGTTTGATGCTTTCTTTACCAATACCACTTTAACAAGCCATGATGGGTATTATACCTCTCTTACGAAGCCAGTGCTTGTCAGTTCTGCACTTCTTCATCAATGGCTACCCTATTTCCTCGACAACCTAGTGCTTCCTTTGAGATACTTGTTAGAAGATGGCACACCACTATAGTATTTATGTTTTCCATATATGAAGGTACCCAAGTTAACAATTCAATGTTCCTCTTAAGCATGGAAACCAACTCTTCTTAAAATTCAGACAGAGAGGTGCCTAGTTCAATGACTGGTGGTTCAAGGGGCCTAGTTCTTAAAATTCTTTAAAGTCTTTTGTTAGGGGTAAGCCTTTCATTCTTCACCTCCAACCTAGGGTCCCAGCTTTCTATATGGCATCACAAGGCAACGAGTTCCTTCCTTATCTTAAGGCTATTCTGATATCATTCTTGGGCGGTCTCATGGTCCCCCTTAACTGCGTTGACCTTCCCATCAAGTAATAGGTATTTAAGACTTAGATAGAGGGTGGACATGACTGCCCCTAATAAGTTAAAGGTGGGTCTCCCCAGAATGGTGTTGCAAGAGGACAAGTCATTTACCATGAGATATTTAACTTCAATTGTTTTGACGCTTGCCTTTGAGCCAAACATCGTTTTAAGCATCATCTGGCCCTTTACATGTACTTGTTCGCTGGAAAGGCCAATCAAATAACCTTGGAAATATCTTATTTTGCGGGGTCGAGTTGGAGCCTCTAGAGGTACTCTAGAACAAGACGTTTGTAGAGCTACCATGGTCGATCAATACTCGTTTCACATCCAAATTATACACTAAACCGTGACGACCATGGGGTCATTGTTATGAGGAAGAACACTAGAAGAGTCTTCATTTGATAAGGTGATTCTAGATTTCTGTCCCTTCCTTGGGGTTCTAGCAGCTTTAGTAGGTATGACATTTGTTGCAAAAACGTAACGGGCATATTTTCTTCAAGAAGAACTAGATTCTCCTCCACCGGCGATGGTATTGACAATGATGTCAAAGCTTTTCTTAAGCGTACTCATGGGAAGATGCTGAAAGTTATGGCGAATAATGATGAGTGTGACTCACGTCAATTATATTGGGTTCCACGGTAAGGCCAACTGTACTGGTCAAAAAGTACATTACGTGGCAACCCCTATTGATTAAGGGTTGTTAGAGGTTTAAAGGTATTTTGTGGGGATGGTAGTTAGCTCACGTAGAGGTGAGAAGTTGATTGCATGTGGTTTCTGTGTGAGAAACGTAATCCTCCTTAACTCTATCTTTGAGGTATTTCTGACTCCTTGGTCAGGATTCTAGGCATTTTGGGAATAACAACTACTACTGAAAAGATGTAGGGGTGGACGGTTAATCCGCAACTATTTATGAGAAAGTGATCAAGTGACTCATTATTTATTGTTAAAGAATAAGGACATCTCCTTTCCCCCCAATTCCCCATATCAGGTGACCATTCCTAAAAGGAGGTGACGTGGTCAATGGGACAAGCGATATATCCAGCAAACATGCATCCAAACTAAAAAATGGGCAACCAGAGAGGCGGTATGGACCTAACTCAGGTCCTTAGTCTTCATTTCGCCCCTTAGTGATCACCCTTTTAGGATACACTAATACAAAATTCACATTAAGAAAATTATGTGGTTTAAAAACTGATGAAGAAAAAAATGGTGTAGTACAAAGCAAAAAACATATAATGTTTAAAAACTGATGAAGAAAAAAATGGTGTAGTGCATACAAAGCAAAAAACATATAATTAAATTTGAAAGAGAGTAATTCATATTTTCTCTGAAAAAAATCATTCCTAATATAATTTGATAAACTATCTTTCCAAATAAAATCATCATAAACAAAAGTAGTGTTAACAATGTCATCCACACATCTATTTCCTTCTCTATTAATACAAGACACTTTGAAACGAAAGTTTCTAATTAAATAAACAGTTAAATCAAGGAGAAGTGTGTAAGTTAAAAAAGGCTTTATATAATTTGAAACAAGATTACAATCATGGTTCAAATAGTTTACCATTGTTATTAGATCTTTATTTGAAACAAGTGATCATGATTCAACTTTATTTGTCAACACCTCTCATGATTGCAGAGCCGGTCATTCTCATGTGCAGCCTGTATTGCAGCACTGGACCCCAAATTCTAGTGGTCATTGATGAATTTTTTAAAAATTACAAAAGCAATAGATTTTACACCTATTTTTTTTAAAACAAGTGTAAAATCAAAATTTGTTTTTAAACATCTATGATTTTATACCTATTTTTTTAAAAAGGTGTAAAATCGCAAAATTTAAAATTTAGGTTTATTTTTTAAATTATAACAACGTATCTGAATTGATTGTGTCAATCTTGTATGGTTGTATTATATTACGTTTATTATATGTTGATAACATGATTATTAAATGTCATGATGTTGGTGGAATTGATGATCTGAAATTACAATTAGTCAAGCACTTTGAGATGTATGATTTAGGTACTTTTCGTTACATCTTGGAGATTGAAGTTTCCTACTCTCATAGAGACTATATTCTCTCTCAATCCAAGTACATTGTCAACATCTTTGAACAAGCTCCTATTTTTTATGCTAGAGAATCAAATAGTCATCTTGAACGAAATAAATGTGAAATATGTTCCCTCATATAATATCACAATGTTTTTATTAACTTAAAAAAATTTATATTGGTCCCTTACATCTTCAAAATGTATATTTTAGTTCTTTTTATCATATTAGCAATCGATTTAGAATCAATTTTTAAGTTTTTTCTTCGTTAATTAGACGAAAAAGACCAACATAATATGTTTTGAAGAGTTAAGAGACAAATATAAAACTTTTCGAAGAAAAGGGACTAAAATGAACTTGAAAGTTAATATACGAGACTAAAAATGATATTTTGCGAAAAATAAAATTACTTTTTAATTTCAATAAATTTCTTTATTTAAATTAAACCTTAATATAAAAATTGCCAAGTTTAGTTCTCATCTTATACAATACTCCGTAGTGTTTTGTTAAAGAAAGATGCTCATCTTAAAAAGTTGTATGCTTTTCTTTTTTTACAGCAAAAGCTGTATGCTTTTAGTACTAGAGGCTAAAAATAAGCACTTTTTATGTAGATTATTATCCTAGAAAGCTTGAAAATATATAGGGACAAAACAAATAATTTTAAATTTAGGAAGTATGATAGAGTAAGATAAGGGTCATGATCATGTAGACCCAGATTGTCTCCTCATAAGTATATCTTCGCACGTTGGGAATGTAGATGGTACTGTCACTGTTATTACAAAGAGTGGCATGAGCCAGCTCTTTGCATTTTTGCCCTTTCATTGTTTAACAATAATATAAACATTGTGATATCTTTAGTTATCTGTTTTCCTAATTATGAAAACAACTAGTACTATAATATAATTATTGTCATTATGGTTTGCATTCGGTTTCTTTTTATTTTCTATAACTGGTTATTTATCATGCAAATGGTTCACTTTTGTTTGAAAATTTAGTATTTTTTGAAATTTTGAAGATTTGAAGCATGAAGAATTTGCATTGGTTAAAAGAGTTTTCTAACAATGTGAGGACGGGTAGAAGGCTTTCACTAGGGGAATACAAAAGAGCAGTGTCATGGTCTAAGTATTTAGTTTCTTCTGGAGCTGCTATTAAGGGAAATGAAGAAGATGATTGGAATGCTGATTTGTCTCAGTTGTTTATTGGTTCTAAATTTGATTCTGGGAGACATAGCAGGATCTATAGAGGTTTATACAAGAACATAGATGTGGCTATTAAGCTTGTGAGTCAACCTGAGGAGGATGAGGAACTGGCCGCTTTGCTTGAGAGACAATTCACTTCTGAGGTTGCTTTGTTGTTTCGGCTACGCCATCCGAATATTATTACTGTAAGTTCTATTTCTTCATTCATTTCTTTTCTGTATTTGTGAACGGTTAAGAGTTCAACATCGGATAATATATGTGTTTATAAGTGGAGATGAGTGAGGCCCAAACCACGTTTCTTAACATGGCATCAGAGTCTAACTTAAGATCCGTTGCACCATCTGCTATTAAGTTTCTGCTAACCACCACCTTCCATATGTCAAAGTCCTGGCGTGTGGGAGTGTGTTCCGAGTCTTCACAGTTATTACAACTGCTAAATGATGAAGAAATGAAGCATATTTCGAGTTATTAACATTTTGATTGATAATTGTATTATTGTAGTTTGTTGGAGCATGCAAGAAACCACCAGTGTTCTGCATAATCACTGAATATATGGCTGGAGGCTCATTGAGAAAGTACCTGCAACAACAAGGACCACATTCAGTTCCTCCGAAAGTTGTTCTTGAGTTAGCCCTTGATATTGCAAGGGGGATGCAGTATCTTCATTCTCAAGGAATACTTCATAGGGATCTCAAATCAGAAAATCTGTTGTTGGATGAAGATATGTGTGTAAAAGTGGCGGATTTTGGGATCTCGTGCTTAGAATCTCAAACCGGAAGCGCAAAAGGATTCACTGGAACTTACCGTTGGATGGCGCCTGAAATGATCAGAGAAAAGCGTCATACAAAGAAAGTAGATGTCTATAGTTTTGCCATAGTTCTATGGGAGCTAATAACAGGACTTACACCATTTGATAACATGACACCAGAACAAGCAGCATATGCAGTAACTCACAAGGTATCGTTGCTATAGTACGCCTCGATCTTGATTTCAATACAACTTTTGCTTTGTTTTTTTATATATATTAAGTATCGTAGTTCAATGGCTATTGATGTGCTGACTGCGTGAATGCGTGGATCTCTCTAAGCATCAAGAATCCGTCCAATTTTATTTCCGTGCATTTCTTGATTTTCTATAAACTCTGATTTTTGGAATATTTGTGCAGAATGCAAGGCCTCCATTACCATCTGATTGTCCATTGGCATTTAGTCATCTCATCAAGAAGTGTTGGTCAAGCAATCCAAATAAACGGCCACATTTTGTTGAGATAGTCTCAAATTTGGAGAGATATACTGATTCACTCGAGCAGGATCCTGAATTTTTATCTACCTACAAACCAAGTCCTAGTAATGTACTTGTGAAATGCTTACCAAATTGTAATGCTGGCAACAAGTTCACTTCTTGAGAGGCTTAGAAGTTAGGACTCTCTTTTCAATAATCTGATTATAATTGTATTATATCAATCCCAAGATGGAATAGTATGGTGCTATTTGAATTAACTTCTAGCTTGATGAGCCTTTTAATTAGAATTTTATCACCCAAGATATTACTATAGGTTAAGTCCCATATATACTACGCTGTTTCTTTAATATGTTATGTGGTATTGGCTAATATTGTGACTCCGATGGGATAAAACAATTATGACTATCAACAATGTCATCACTAGAATAAAAAATCCAATTTAAAACTATATCACTATGATAAAACAATCAAATATTAATTACATCAGACATACAATACACTTTATGATTTGCTTTAGAATTACATTGTTGTTTTCGGTTTTGAAAAATAAATTTCCATAAAAAAATTATCGGGACGAGTTGCGTACTAAGTAGTTTTCTTTAAAACGTTTTGTCATACTGTCAATAATTATGCAAAGCAGTCGAGTTTGTACGACGTCTTCAAGATAAAACAGTATGTTCAAAATAATTACTATTATTACTTGCACGATAATGAATAGTTTAAGAGATACGCTTGCAGATGGTGTTTAAACCACTCACAGTATCTGAAATTAATTCAATCTAAAGAAAATATTTTGAGAGAGAGAGAGAGAGAGAGAGAGAGAGAGAGAATCTGATGTAAAGTTCAAATGAAGTTGTTGAACCATATTTATACGAGAAATAGCTCAACTAAATGGAGCAAAATTTGTGTAGAAAGTGATTGAGAAAAATACAGGAAGTGGGAGAGGAACTAGTCATTCTGTTGGAATTTTGGACACGAAGTACATGGCGACCTCTAATACGATGAACTGACTTTAAAGAAATGTTGCGGATAGCAAGAGTCGCCACCGACTTTTATTTTATCCAAATATCAGAAAGGCTAAAAAAACAGGAAAAACCTTTTAAATAAAAACCGAGCTCGGGGGATAATTTATGCAAAAGGAAGGTGTAAGGCACCCTTTGCATCCATGGTTTTCCATGGGCTCTTAATTGCTTTGCTCTTTTGAAAGAAAAAAGTGTAGAAAAGAAATAAGACTTTAGTTTGTAAATAAGCGTAGCTTTTGAAAGTTTTTGAGAAAAGGGTAGAAAAATGTTTTAAACCAGAGCATGCAATTAAGGGCAAATTACCTGGTTAGATGAAAAATGTTCTTTTTATCCTTTCAAGGCTATCCCTGCCATAGGAGGGCAAGGAAGTCCTTTGATTTGGAGGTTGAAGGGTCGTCGAGTTATCGTTCGCCATAAGACTGTCCCATGTCATAGAGGAGGCAGGTAGTCTAAGGGAAGGATCATAATAGCCATCTTCGTTAGGCAACTAGAGGACACCTCAGCCTTTCGTAGGCAACTTCCGAGGGACGAGATCATATTGTGTATCGAAGGCAGCATCATTAGGGACTTAAGATCTTAATCGAGGCAACATGGCTGAGGTATCCTCGTATTCGAGGGACATGGCTATTCTGCAAAAAATCACAAGGCAACAAGGCAACAGGCAACAGGCAACAAGAGGGGTTACCAAAAAAGTGTGTGTGGGTGCAACAATCATGTGATTCAATTCGAAATATATTATCTTGTATTTTAAATGGCTATAATTCAGTTCAGAGTTGCACTCCCTAAATTACTAACCATGGCATAAAGTACAATATACAGATTAAGTGCCTTTGAGGCCAAACAATACAAACCAGGAACAGATACATAAGAATATGGGGAAGGGAGTAATGAAACCAGCGGGTTTGACATAAGTAATAACTAGGAAAAAAAATAAAAGAAGTTAGAGTTTTAGGGTTACTGTTTATTTGAGCTTTGGTGGTTGGACAAACCCTGAAAAGGCGGGAAAAATAGAAACCAAAAAAGGGGGTGAGTGCATTATCAATTCAAATGAGAACTAGGGTTAATCCTAATTTGATAAAGAAAACAAAACAAAATAAATATTTAAGATAAAAACAACACTTAGCTTTTGATTTGATCTGATATGGTTTGTAGTCGGGAGTACTCGGGGTTAACCCTGAAAAATTGGCAAAGCAAAGGCAGACAGAAAAAAGAAGGTGAGGGTAGGCGGAGTTCATTATATTTGAAGGCAAACCCTAAATTTAAATAAAATAACTAATATTTAAATAAGGGTTAAATCGGGACTTAGCTTCGTAATAGGCGAGGCGCATAGTCGGAGGAAACCCTGTTGCTAACCCTAAAAAATGCACAAAGAAGGAGAATTTTTTCAGTGTGTGACTGATCTAAGACAAACCTCACAAACCTTCATCAAGGCACAAGTTAACCCTGATTAATAAAATAATAGACTAATTGAAATAATATCAAAGTTACGGAGAAAAAATCGAGAATTCGAATCAATATATATCAATTAAATAATTATTGGATGTAATCCTAATTATTTAATTTATAAAAGGTTTATTTGAAAATAAATATTGAATTTTAAATAATAATAAAACAATTGTGAAAACTCGGATTTTCGATAAAAACTATACATAACAAATAATTTATTGGAATAAATAAAATAAATATAAGAGAAATAATAATAATAATAATAATAATAATAATAATAATAATAGTAGGAGAAAGAAAACAGAAAAACATTTATGTAATTGAAAAAATAAAAATTAGAAAAACTAGAAAAAGAACTTAGCTTTTTATTCTGCGTGGTAGGCCTGCGAGGGCGTATGATAGACCTGCTACTTGTCACTTTCAGATCGGGCTAGAGGAAGATCCATCGGTGGAGATTGAACGGGAATCGAACCCATGTTCCTTATCCCATGCACGCTTCTATCGCCATTCCTACTGCGCTGGTTATGTGATATAGATATAAAACCAATATATTATAATAAGAAACAACTAAGGGAAATTTAAATGAAAAATTTCGCGCCCAGACCCTCCTTCAACCTTCGTTCTCTTTCAAAAAAGAAACCAGGCTTTTAGCCACGGCTCTCTATGCGTGGCTATATGCTCCCGGCGCTTAATCCTGAAAATCATCATCACGAAACGCATAAAAATATCCCAGACTAGCTATAAGGAGCCTCACGAACCTGTTGAACCTGTCAATTCGACACGAAATCGCCTCTAAACGAAATCCCCTTTTTAGAGAAACTGGAACCCTAACAATGGTGTCTCGTGACTCTTGCAACAAACCTTAAAACAAACCATCCAGAAACAATCTATATGCCCATGCGAACAAGAATATGGCATTAAATCTCGTTTATGATGCGTGAATGATATAGTTTAGGATAAAAGAAAGTTTCACAAACCGTTATGGTGATGAGCGCAAATTGGCTTGTTTCAAGCGATGATGGGGATTGTAACACGTCCAGGAAGTATCAGGGAAGCGGTTGAGATCGTTTGTTTTGCTTGAATCTTGCTGAAATCCGGAATTCGAGATTGCTCTTGTTCTTGGATTTTTTGAGTTTTTAGCAACTCTTCTTGACTGCAAATTCCTATTCTCTTCCTTTTTATGCATTGTATTTGTTATCTATATATAATAGAATGGATTAGGGTAAGAAAATTGACTCAAATCTCTTTCAATAAAGGATTGGAAATTGAAAGAAGATTGATCGGTGAATCTTTCCACATTTGATCAAAAATTGATTTTCTCCCTTCAATCTTCATTAATACGAAATTGAATCAAATAATATGTATTTGGATGATTGATTATGAGTGAAATAAAACCAAATCCAATCTTTACCTATCTCCTTTCAAAATATTTGATTTAAATGATTTTTTTAATGAATAAAATTCTTATAAAATCAATTAACCATCAATAATTCGTGGTATAGAGAATAGAGCTTCTAGATGACTTGGGGAACAAGATTGGGCCATAAAAACTTGGGCCTCTTTGCAAAAGAAATCAATTTGAGGCCTTTTTCTTCACATTTTTTCCTTCAAAATTAGCCAACTTTGACAAGGCATATCTCTCTCAATTTTTGAGGTATGGAGGAGTTCTAGGACTTTTTAGAAACCTTAAAGAGTCCTCTAACCAATGTCTTTGGTCTCATGTCAAAATAATTTTCCATGCTCCTTGTGTGTCCTTTCAAAAAAATGACTTTATGTTGAGTTTTGAAAAGGACCTATAGTGTTTTGGTCCATACCTCTCAAATGAAGCATTTTTAGACTTGGCATGTGAGACACAAAATTGTATAGAATTCAATTTCCTTCAAAATGAGCTTTGGATGGGAAATTTCTGATGTTCCATGTGGGAGTTATGGCTGGTCAAAGTTTAGTTGACTTTCTCCTTTAAAAACCCTAATTTAAAAACTTTTAAAATTGTTGATTTCTGATCTTTCCTTGATGAACCATGATCAATTCTTGATCAAATGGTGAATGATAATTCAATATGAGGATGTTGACAAAAAATCAGGAGTTTTGACTGTACTTTGACCACAGTTGACTTTTAGGTCAAATCAGTCGACTGTTGACTTTCTGAGTAATTGTGTAATCAACCTTTTGAATTGAGCCCTGAATTTTGTCATAGAAGTAGTTTGAAACATCATAAACCATATGAGGTGCCTTGGAGTATTTTGATCCATTGATTTTTCTCAGAACAACAAAACCCTAGTTTCTTGAGCCTTTGTTTAGGAGGGATGTCTTTGAGCTTTGTGCCTTGACTTGAGTTTGAACAAGAGAAATAGTATGGGCAAATTTTGGGGTATGACAGCTGCCCCTGTTCAATTTTCTTATATCTGAAGATGTAGACTGGTATGTGTGCTTGTCAGAATTTGAAGGTAGAAGAGGATTGAACACTAGAATACCCAAGAATTTGCCCTTGCTGAAGTAGGGACTTTTATCGGAAATGGGCTTGAAGATGCCATCTAGGAAGAGTGTTTTCGGAGATGGGATTTAAAGATGCCATCCGGGTTGATAGACTTGAGAGTTAGAATACGTCGTACGTTAGACCGTATCTGAAGAATATACTTAGGATGAGTCGTACGTTAGACTGGAGGATGGGTCGTGCGTTAGACCGGAGGATGAGTCGTGCGTTAGACTGAATCCCATTTGCATTGGTAGATGTCTGGAAAGTCGTGCGTTAGGCTGAGGGAAGAGTCGTGCGTTAGACTGAACCAATTCGCATCCGTAGATGTCTAGAAGGCCGTGCGTTAGGCTGAAGGATGAGTCATGCGTTAGACTGAATCCAATTTGCATCCGTAGATGTCTGGAAGGCCGTGCGTTAGGCTGAAGGATGTGTCGTGCGTTAGATCAGATCCAATTTGCATCCGTAGATGTCTGGAAAATCGTGCGTTAGGTTGAAGGATGAGTCGTGCATTAGACTGAATCCAATTTGCATCCGTAGATGTCTGGAAAACTGTGCATTAGGTTGAAGGATAAGTCGTGCGTTAGACTAATCCAATTTGCATCCGTAGATGTCTGGAAAACCGTGCGTTAGGTTGAAGGATAAGTCGTGCATTAGACTAATCCAATTTGCATTCGTAAATGTCTGGAAAACCGTGCGTTAGGCTTTGCTTTGAATAAGATTCGAATCTTCGTAATGTACCCGTGAGATATTGTCAGTTTTTATGCAATGTTATGGTGCATGTATTATGCGACGAGTCTCTTAAAATAAATGAGAAACTTGAATGTTATGTATGAATTCATTATGAGGTAATGTATGCAATGTATGAATGTGAATATGATTTATGTTGTCTTGTTTGAGAAAATAAATATGTCTTTGTGATTTTATTGTCTGATTTTGTCTTGAAGATGCTCAGCTGGAGATTTATGATTTCTGCTTGGGGATGAATAGTAATTTGATGTACCCTGACTGGGGATAAAAGATATTAGTAAACCATGTTGGAGAAGAGCAACGTGTTGAAGAAACGGTAGTGTTGAAGATGTGAACTCTATTGGGGAGCCCATGTCTTTGTCGGGACGAGAGCATTTGAAGATATCTTCTTAATGATTACTCTGTGTGGATATGATCTTGTGAACCGACTCTGTGGGGAGACATGGGTGTCTTGAAAGTTGCCCCCAGTATTATAGTAACTACCACTCCTGGATTTACATTGATTAGGACACACCACTGAGTATTGATCAAGATGTCAAATTGGACTTGCATAGATTTGCCCCTGCTAGTAGGGACTTTTTGGAAAGATTCGCCTCGCGAGGACTTTATGAGATGTGCACTATGGGCGACATGCCCCTAGTAATCGTAGTCCAGGACAATGTCCTCTGTTGATTGGGAAGTAGCTTCAGATCTACTTGGATGCATGCCCCTGATTGTTCCGGCATCCTTGAGAGATTCTCAGAATCTTGACTTGATTGCCCCAGATTGATCGGGAAATAGTTTGAAACCCACTTGGGATGTATGCCTTTGACTGTTTGGCATTTGAGAGATTCTTGGAATCTTGACTTGATTGCCCCTGATTGATCGGGAAATAGTTTGAAACCCACTTGGGATGTATGCCTTTGACTGTTTGGCATTTGAGAGATTCTTGGAATCTTGACTTGATTGCCCCAGATTGATTGGGCAAAACATGCCATGCCCCTTGTATACATAAGAGACATTGCTTCTGAAGTGATTTTGTCTGTCGTTATAACTTTCAGTCATTAGTTGTACCATGTGCAAATTCTTCCTGATGCTAACATTCAAAATTACGTAGCAAAATATGTTTAATAATGAATTCATGAGATGCAGTGCATATGTCTGTCTTGAGTTTTTTTTGAAAAACATTAAAGCTGGAGATGTAAAAGCGTGATGTTTATAAAAACGTGATATTTGTAAAAACGAGATATCAACTCGGCATTTGTGATAAACCTTAAGGAGTCAGGATACCCTTTTGGTGACAGTATGCTTTCGAACTAACCATGCTTCAGTTAGGACTTTCAAAGGTTGTAACGTGGCTTGGTTCACGGTTTAAGAAATAAAGGATAATGGCTCGAAGTTTATTTATTCCCATCCCAATCTTCGTGACGTTCTTCGATCTTATGCTCAGTTAACTCTGTGTTTAAGCCTTAGCGAAGCTTGAAGTTGTAACATTGATATTTGATGATGGTTAAAGCACCGACAGTTTATTTGGACAGACAGTCATCCTCTTTTTTTTTTGTAATTTTCTTTTCGTCGAGGATTTGCGGTGACCTCTTTTTTGACTTTGTTATCCCTAACTTTTGCCTGAACTGTTTATTTTGAAGTTTACAGTCAGCGGGATGTTTCAATTTTTGATAAGTCTCCTCCATAGGTTTTGACTTAACAGTTTTTCTTTTTGATGGATATTGACTGTCTGACTTAATGTTTGCGGGAAACCATCATTATTTGTGTAAAAGCGTACTGGTATGACTGAGTTAACTGAGTAACTACCCTGCCCCAGGTTATGATCAAGGTTTTAAATTGTTCAAGAAAGAAAACTCCTGCGCCTTAGGCTCTAAGGGGTTGACAAGGGATTAACATCCTTATATCTCCGCTGTTTAGGAATTGAAACAATGCCTGTACATCATCAACATAGTCTGTTCAAAAGCATACTGTATGAGGTTGCGGTATCATTTTCGTCATCCTCCCTTAAAAGGCTTACGGCTTAGCAGGAGTTAAGTATCACAAAACATATGCAAAGTAAAGACATAACTTAAAATGAGTGATAACGAAATAATTTATTCAAGACAAACGTATGCAATGCACTGATGATGATTATTAAAACAGATAATGTTTATCATAAGTCAAATGTTTAAACAAACAGAATAGAAATTGCAAATGAAAGTAAATCTAATGATCTAAAAAGTTCATCCTTCTAGACATTAATCCATCTTATCGTGATTAGGCATGGGAACCGTGATCACTACAGGAGTCTTGGGATGGTTGAATTCACCAGCATCGATCAGGTCTTGAATCTTGTTCTTCAGCGTCCAGCAACTATTTGTATCGTGACCAGGGCTACCGGAGTGGAATGCACATCTCGCATTGGGATTATAGCCGCGAGCGGAAGTACTAGGATTCTTAGGGGGATCCTTTAAAGTAATCAACTCTGACTTTAGCAAGAATTATAATGCCTGAGCCAGTGACATATCGATCTTCGTGAACTGACGCTTAGGTGCATCTGACTTGCGTCCTTGTTGTGGAACTGGTGTAGAGATCAGAATTGTCCCCACAGATTGGTTGTGTTCATTACGACCCTTCTGATTGTACAAAGCATTAGCCATGTAGGGCTTCTCAAGTGAGTTGAAGTCAATGATCTTGTCATCGATGAGGTCTTGAATCTTGTGCTTTAATTTCCAACAATCCTCTGTATCATGACCAGGGCTATTCGATTGATAAGCACATCTCGCATGGTACTTATACCCAGGAGTGGGATTGGTAGGAAATGAATATGGAGGCAATAGAGTTATCAAGTTCTGATTGAGCAGTTGTTGTAGAACTTGAGACAGCGGTATGTGTGATGGAGTAAATGACCGCTTAGGCTTGAATCTCTGATTATCTTGACCACTTTGCTGCCTATGTTGATCCTTCTCCTTCTCGATCAGAAGTGCCTTTAATTCTTCTTGCCCTTTGGCCAAGTGAAAGATTATTTTTCGGAACTGGTTATTCTGAGCCTGAAGATTTTAGACAGATTGCTCGAGATTCATGATGTTGAAATAAACAGCGAGGAAGGATGAGAGACCTATTGTAAGAGACCTGCTATGCGCTGTTATGAATGCAGATGCAATGTTTTCAAGGATCTTTAGGAAATTTAGTTTGCAATATTTAGACATTGAATCAATCCCAGCTTCGTCTGAAGAACTTTGACTGTCGTCTTGGCACGTCCTTCTTTGAGAATCAAGCTCACCATATCGAGTGGGCCATCGCCTCTGATTTGGGATATCTCTGAATTTGAAAGTGCATGGCTAAAGGAAAATAAATCCTCTTGCCCCTTGATGGTTTCGAGTCTCTGAATTGGAAGGTATGTGGCCAGAGGAAAATAAATCCTCTTGCCCATCGATTAGGGATTCAGTCTTTGATAAGGGCACCTGAAATTGTGCGCCCTAAATTCCTAAGATCCTTGAAAGGGTTAGTCAACATTTTATGCTTATGATGTCATGATCTCATGATGTTATGTGAATGCAGCTCATTATACACATCGTGAGATAGTAAGGGTAAACAAGTCTTTTAACAAATCCTGCAGGGAAACAAGAGTTAGTAGCAAACACAAACAAGTCACACAAGTCACACAATTTCCTTAGGCTTGGCTTGCATGGAGTTTAGATCATGTGGGATACCCTTCCCCGAAGGTATTTCTAAGGATAAAGATGATATCAGCAACGGGTTCTACCGAGTTACCCAGAATTGTCATCCCTCTTATAGCACCCTCGAACATGATACATACATACCATGCAATGATACTTTGAGAAAGAACCTATCTGAGTTGTAGTATCGGGTAGCGACTATGCTCTCAACATACATCAAGAGTAGTCCCCCCACTACGTTCCTAAAGGTCAAGATGGGTTAAAGGTAACTAAAGGTCCTTAAGCTCCGACTCATCTACGGACATCCGCACGAACCTCCCTCATACAAGAGAAGCATGCAAACACCCATAGAGGCCTAACTTAAGCGTGAACTCTCATATTGAGCAATCCTCCACATACATGAAGGAGGTCGCCATGACTATGCCACTTCCTATCTTAGATGTACTTGAATCCGGGTGCAGGATTCGTCCTTCAGTTAATTCCCAAAACGGACCTGAAAAATAAAACAAACAAAGCAAACAATAGAAAACATTTAAGTGAATCCTAAGCTTTTAAGGTAACCCCTCTTTTATAAGAAAATTCTCCCCAGCAGAGTCGCCAATTCTGTAATACGGTGAACTGACTTTAAAGAAATGTTGCGGATAGCAAGAGTCGCCACCGACTTTTATTTTATCCAAATATCAGAAAGGCTAAAAGAACAGGAAAAACCTTTTAAATAAAAACTGAGCTCGGAGGGTAATTTATGCAAAGGGAAGGTGTAAGGCACCTTTTGCATCCATGGTTTTCCATGGGCTCTTAATTGCTTTGCTCTTTTGAAAGAAAAAAGTGTAGAAAAGAAATAAGACTTTAGCTTGTAAATAAGCGTAGCTTTTGAAAGTTTTTGAGAAAAGGGTAGAAAAATGTTTTAAACCAGAGCATGCAATTAAGGGCAAATTACCTGGTTAGATGAAAAATATTCTTTTTAGCCTTTCAGGGCTATCCCTACCATAGGAGGGCAAGGAAGTCCTTTGATTTGGAGGTTGAAGGGTCGTCGAGTTATCGTTCGCCATAAGACTGTCCCATGCCATAGAGGAGACAGGTAGTCTAAGGGAAGGATCATAATAGCCATCTTCGTTAGGCAACCAGAGGACACCTTAGCCTTTCGTAGGCAACTTCCGAGGGACGAGATCATATTGTGTATCGAAGGCAGCATCATTAGGGACTAATGATCTTAATCGAGGCAACATGGCTGAGGTATCCTCGTATTCGAGGGACATGGCTATTCTGCAAAAAATCACAAGGCAACAAGGCAACAGGCAACAGGCAACAAGAGGGGTTACCAAAAAAGTGTGTGTGGGTGCAAAAATCATGTGATTCAATTCGAAATATATTATCTTGTAATTTAAATGGCTCTAATTCAGTTCAGAGTTGCACTCCCTAAATTACTAACCATGGCAGAAAGTACAATATACAGATTAAGTGCCTTTGAGGTCAAACAATACAAACCAGGAACAGATACATAAGAATATGGGGAGGGGAATAATGAAACTAGCGGGTTTGGCATAAGTAATAATTATGCAAAAAATAAAAGAAGTTAGAGTTTTAGGGTTACTGTTTATTTGAGCTTTGGCGGTTGGACAAACCCTGAAAAGGCGGGAAAAATAGAAACCGAAAAAGGGGGTGAGTGCATTATCAATTCAAATGAGAACTAGGGTTAATCCTAATTTGATAAAGAAAACAAAATAAAACAAAATAAATATTTAGGATAAAAACAACACTTAGCTTTTGATTTGATCTGATATGGTTTGTAGTCGGGAGTACTCGGGGTTAACCCTGAAAAATTGGCAAAGCAAAGGCAGACAGAAAAAAGAAGGTGAGGGTAGGCGGAGTTCATTATATTTGAAGGCAAACCCTAAATTTAAATAAAATAACAAATATTTAAATAAGGGTTAAATCGGGACTTAGCTTCGTAATAGGCGAGGCGCATAGTCGGAGGAAACCCTGTTGCTAACCCTGAAAAATGCACAAAGAAGGAGAATTTTTTCAGTGTGTGACTGATCTAAGACAAACCTCACAAACCTTCATCAAGGCACAAGTTAACCCTGATTAATAAAATAATAGACTAATTGAAATAATATCAAAGTTACGGAGAAAAAATCGAGAATTCGAATCAATATATATCAATTAAATAATTATTGGATGTAATCCTAATTATTTAATTGATAAAAGGTTTATTTGAAAATATATATTGAATTTTAAATAATAATAAAACAATTGTGAAAACTCGGATTTACGATAAAAATTATACATAACAAATAATTTATTGGAATAAATAAAATAAATATAAGAGAAATAATAATAATAATAATAGTAGGAGAAAGAAAATAGAAAAACATTTATGTAATTGAAAAAATAAAAATTAGAAAAACTAGAAAAAGAACTTAGCTTTTTATTCTGTGTGGTAGGCCTGCGAGGGCGTATGATAGACCTGCTGCTGGTGACTTTCAGATCGGGCTAGAGGAAGACCCATCGGTGGAGATTGATGGTGCATCATGAGGCTACCTCTTGAGGAGACACTGGATAAGCAAAAAACCTGAAAAAACAAAATGCTTGGAACGAGAATCGAACTCATGTTCCTTACCCCACGCACGCTTCTATCGCCATTCCTACTACGCTGGTTATGTGATATAGATATAAAACCAATATATTATAATAAGAAACAACTAAGGGAAATTTAAATGAAAAATTCCGCGCCTAGACCCTCCTTAACCCTTCGTTCTCTTTCAAAAAAGTAACCAGGCTTTTAGCCACAACTCTCTATGCGTGGCTATATGCTCCCGGCGCTTAATCCTGAAAATCATCATCACGAAACACATAAAAATATCCCAGACTAACTATAAGGAGCCTCACGAACCTGTTGAACCTGTCAATTCGACACGAAATCGCCTCTAAACGAAATCCCCTTTTTAGAGAAACTGGAACCCTAACAATGGTGTCTCGTGACTCTTGCAACAAACCTTAAAATAAGCCATCCAGAAACAATCTATATGCCCATGCGAACAAGAATATGGCATTAAATCTCGTTTATGATGCGTGAATTATATAGTTTAGGATAAAAGAAAGTTTCGCAAACCGTTATGGTGATGAGCCCAAATTGGCTTGTTTCAAGCGATGATGGGGATTGTAACACGTCCAGGAAGTATCAGGGAAGCGGTTGAGATCGTTTGTTTTGCTTGAATCTTGCTGAAATCCGGAATTCGAGATTGCTCTTGTTCTTGGATTTTTTGAGTTTTTAACAACTCTTCTTGACTGCAAATTCCTATTCTCCTCCTTTTTATGCATTGTATTTGTTATCTATATATAATAGAATGGATTAGGGTAACAAAACTGACTCAAATCTCTTTCAATAAAGGATTGGAAATTAGAAGAAGATTGATTGGTGAATCTTTCCACATTTGATCAAAAATTGATTTTCTCCCCTCAATCTTCATTAATACGAAATTGAATCAAATAATATGTATTTGGATGATTGATTATGAGTGAAATAAAACCAAATCCAATCTTTACCTATCTCCTTTCAAAATATTTGATTTAAATAATTTTTTTAATGAATAAAATTCTTATAAAATTAATTAATCATCAATAATTCGTGGTATAGAGATGAAGCTTCTAGATGACTTGGGGAACAAGATTGGGCCATAAAAACTTGGCCTATTTGCAAAAGAAATCAATTTGAGGCCTTTTTCTTCACATTTTTTCCTTCAAAATTAGCCAACTTTGACAAGGCATATCTCTCTCAATTTTTGAGGTATGGAGGAGTTCTAGGACTTTTTAGAAACCTTAAAGAGTCCTCTAACCAATGTCTTTGGTCTCATGAAAAATAATTTTCCATGCTCCTTGTGCGTCCTTTTAAAAAAAATGACTTTATGTTGAGTTTTGAAAATGACCTATAGTGTTTTGGTCCATATCTCTCAAATGAAGCATTTTTAGACTTGGCATGTGAGACACAAAATTGTATAGAATTAAATTTCCTTCAAAATGAGATTTGGATGGGAAATTTCTGATGTTCCATGTGGGAGTTATGGCTGGTCAAAGTTCAGTTGACTTTCTCATATAAAAACCCTAATTTAGAAACTTTTAAAATTGTTGATTTCTGATCTTTCCTTGATGAACCATGATCAATTCTTGATCAAATGGTGAATGATACTTCAATATGAGGATGTTGACAAAAAATCAGGAGTTTTGACTGTACTTTGACCACAGTTGACTTTTAGGTCAAATCAGTCGACTATTGACTTTCTGAGCAATTGAGTAATCAACCTTTTGAATTGAGCCCTGAATTTTGTCATGGAAGTAGTTTGAAACATCATAAACCATATTAGGTGCCTTGGAGTCTTTTGATCCATTGATTTTTCTCAGAACAACAAAACCCTAGTTTCTTGAGCCTTTGTTTAGGAGGGATGTCTTTGAGCTTTGTGCCTTGACTTGAGTTTGAACAAGAGAAATAGTATGGGCAAATTTTGGGGTATGACACGACCCCATGAGTTCAATGGTGGCATATGTTACCGTTGAAGGGGTCATGGCGTATCACGGCTCTTTTTTTCTTTCCTTTTTACTCGGTCAGCAATTTAGGAAAGCCAAACTCATTCAACATTGAGTGACACATCATTAATTAATAAATAATTAATGTTCAAAAATCAATTAGTAACTAATTAAATTCCACGAATTCGGATTTTAAAAAAATTAATTCATTTAGATCGAACCGAGCCAAGCCGGCTGGTCGGACAGACGGTGACACGCGCATGTGTGTCAAGATATCTTGGAGGTGTGTCCTCACTCTGTTACAAAATTGGGTAACCCTTAGGACCCAACCCATTTGGCCAAGTTGAAATATATATTGCTAATATTTGTGTTCCCTCCTATGTGAGATTAAAATGAATTCATTCAAATTCACTTCTGTTAGAACAAGATTTGTTCTTATCAATTATCTTAGTTTTGATGATAACAATAATATGAATTTTGCTTAAGATAATATGGTACTCTAATCCAATGCAATTTCCCTTTCAGGAAATATATATAAAGAGTACGCATAATTCAGCGCTCAGAAGTTGTATCTCAAATGGTTCAGCATGCAACATCAGAACATGGTCTGGCAAGACATCAGAAGATGGTCGAAGCAGAATCAGAACATGGGTCTATGGAAGCATCAGAAGAACATGAGATCAGAAGCACTGAAGATCAGAAGATGGTATCACGCTCAGAAGCACTTCAAGGTCAGAAGATCAGAAGATGCTATGCACCAAGCTGTTTTGACTCTGATGATATTCAAACGTCGTATTCACAAACATCAGATCAGAAGGAAGTACAGGTGGCAGACTACGCTGACTGACAAAAGGAACGTTAAAAGCTACTAAAGGCTACGTCAGTAGACACAGCGTGAACAAGGCTCGAGGTAGTTGACAAAAGCGTATAACATTAAATGCGATGCTGTACGGAACACGCAAAGCATTAAATGCATTCAACGGTCATCTTCTCAACGCCTATAAATATGAAGTTCTGATGAGAAGCAAGGTTAACGATTCTGCACCAAAACAACTTATATCAAACTTGCTGAAACGCTGTTCAAATCTAAACTCAGAATCTTCATCTTCATCAAAGCTCACTACATTGCTGCTGTAATATCTTAGTGAGATTAAGCTTAAACGTTAAGAGAAATATCACAGTTGTGATTATCGCTTTTAAGAAGCATTTGTAAACTCTTGAATAGATTACATTAAGTTGTAAGGAACTAGAGTGATCGTGTGATCAGTATACTCTAGGAAGTCTTAGCAGTTGGCTGAGCAGTTTGTAACTAGAGTGATCGTGTTGATCAGAATACTCTAGGGAAGTCTTAGGAGTGAACTAAGCCTAGAGTGATCGTGTTGATCAGTAGACTCTAGAAAAGTCTTAGAGGGTATCTAAGCAGTTGTTCCTGGAGTGATCAGTGTGTGATCAGAAGACTCTGGAAGACTTAGTTGCGGACTAAGTGGAAAACCATTGTAATCCGTGCGATTAGTGGATTAAATCCTCAGGTTGAGGTAAATCATCTCTGCGGGGGTGGACTGGAGTAGCTTCGTTAACAGCGAACCAGGATAAAAATAATTGTGCAATTTATTTTTATCGTCCAAGATTTAAAGTCACACTTATTCAATACCCCCCTTTCTAAGTGTTTTTCTATCCTTCAATTGGTATCAGAGCGCCGGTTCTAAGGTGCAAGCACTTAACCGTGTTTAGAAAAGATTCAGGAAGAGAAAAACGCTTCATTTAAAAGATGGTTGATGAAAGTGAAAAGTCTACACCTACACCTGCATCTACATCTGGCTCTGCTGAGCAATACAACGGTAACAATGGTTATACTAGACCGCCGGTATTTGATGGTGAAAACTTTGAATACTGGAAAGATAAACTGGAAAGTTACTTTCTGGGTCTAGATGGTGATCTATGGGATCTTCTAATGGATGGTTACAAACATCCAGTAAATGCCAGTGGCGTGAAGCTGTCAAGGCAAGAAATGAATGATGATCAAAAGAAGCTTTTCAGGAATCATCATAAATGTAGAACTGTTTTGCTGAATGCTATCTCTCATGCTGAGTATGAGAAGATATCTAACAGGGAAACGGCCTATGACATATATGAGTCCTTGAAAATGACTCATGAAGGAAATGCTCAAGTCAAGGAGACTAAAGCTCTAGCCTTAATCCAGAAGTATGAAGCCTTCAAGATGGAGGATGATGAAGACATTGAAAAGATGTTTTCAAGATTTCAAACTCTTACTGCTGGATTGAGAGTTCTTGACAAGGGATACACCAAGGCTGATCACGTAAAGAAGATCATCAGAAGCTTACCCAGAAGATGGGGTCCTATGGTGACTGCATTCAAGATTGCAAAGAATCTGAATGAAGTTTCTCTGGAAGAGCTTATCAGCGCCTTGAGAAGTCATGAAATAGAGCTGGACGCAAATGAGCCTCAAAAGAAAGGTAAGTCTATTGCATTAAAATCAAATATCAAGAAATGCACTAACGCTTTTCAGGCCAGAGAAGAAGATCCTGAAGAATCAGAATCTGAAGAAGAAGATGAACTGTCCCTGATCTCCAGAAGGCTAAATCAACTCTGGAAGACCAAGCAAAGGAAGTTCAGAGGCTTCAGAAGTTCAAGGAAATTTGAACGTGGAGAATCTTCTGATGAAAGAAGATTTGACAAGAAGAAGGTCATGTGCTATGAATGCAATGAGCCTGGACACTACAAGAATGAATGTCCAAATCTTCAGAAGGAAAGTCCCAAGAAAAAGTTTCATAAGAAGAAAGGTCTTATGGCAACCTGGGATGAGTCAGAAGATGATTCAGAAGATGAGCAGGCCAACTGTGCGCTGATGGCGACAGAAGATGACGGATCAGAATCTACATCAGAATCAGATTCTGAAGAGGTATTTTCTGAACTTACTAGAGATGAGTTAGTTTCCGGTCTAACTGAACTTCTGGAACTCAAGTCTCAGATTAGTCTCAAATACAAAAAGCTGAAAAAGCAATTTGAATTTGAAACAAAGAAGCTTGAGTTGGAGAATTCTGAATTGAAAGATAAACTTTTAAAATTATCCAATGATGTTGGATCTCCTTCTAATTCAGGAAAATCCACTCCTAGTCTAAACCATATTCTGAAAGAATATGATTTAAGTTTCAGGAAGTTCTTATCTAGAAGTATTGGCAGAAGTCAGCTAGCTTCTATGATATATGCCGTATCTGGAAACAAAAGAGTTGGCATTGGTTTTGAGGGTGAAACCCCATACAAACTTGAACCTGTTGATGAAATGAAAATTACATACAAGCCATTGTATGATCAGTTCAAGTATGGCCACTCTCATGATATTAGGCACACTTCACATGCTCAAAGTTTTCACATAACACACACCAAGAAGCATGTGACACAACCTAGGAAATATCATGAAACTCACATTAAAAATTATCATGCTGTTCCTCCTATTGCTTATAATGTTAAACCCAAGTTCAATCTGAACTTGAGAAAATCTAACAAGAAAGGACCCAAGAAAATGTGGGTACCTAAGGATAAGATTATTCCTATTGCAGATATCCTTGGCTGCAAGAAGGACAAAGCACAACATGTCATGGTACCTGGACTCTGGATGCTCGCGACACGTGACAGGAAGAAGGTCTATGTTCCAAGACCTGGTGCTTAAGTCAGGAGGAGAAGTCAAGTTTGGAGGAGATCAGAAGGGCAAGATAATTGGCTCTGGAACTATAAAGTCTGGTAACTCTCCTTCCATTTCTAATGTACTTCTTGTAGAAGGATTAACTCATAACCTCTTATCTATCAGTCAATTGAGTGACAATGGTTATGATATAATCTTTAATCAAAAGTCTTGCAAGGCTGTAAATCAGAAGGATGGCTCAATCCTATTTACAGGCAAGAGGAAGAACAACATTTATAAGACAGATCTGCAAGATCTTATGAGTCAGAAGGTGACCTGTCTTATGTCTGTTTCTGAAGAGCAGTGGGTCTGGCACAGAAGATTAGGTCATGCTAGTTTGAGAAAGATTTCTCAGATTAACAAACTGAATCTGGTCAGAGGACTCCCTAATCTGAAATTCAAATCAGATGCTCTTTGTGAAGCATGTCAGAAGGGCAAGTTCTCCAAACCTGCATTCAAGTCTAAGAATGTTGTTTCTACCTCAAGGCCATTAGAACTCTTGCACATTGATCTGTTTGGACCAGTCAAAACAGCATCTGTCAGAGGAAAGAAATATGGATTAGTCATCGTAGATGATTATAGCCGCTGGACTTGGGTAAAATTCTTAAAACACAAGGATGAGACTCATTCAGTGTTCTTTGATTTCTGCATTCAGATTCAATCTGAAAAAGAGTGTAAAATCATAAAGGTCAGAAGTGATCATGGTGGTGAATTTGAGAACGGATCCTTTGAAGAATTCTTCAAAGAGAATGGTATTGCCCATGATTTCTCTTGTCCTAGAACTCCACAGCAAAATGGGGTTGTAGAACGAAAGAATAGGACTCTGCAAGAAATGGCCAGAACCATGATCAATGAAACCAATATGGCTAAGCATTTCTGGGCAGAAGCAATAAACACTGCATGCTATATTCAGAATAGAATCTCTATCAGACCTATTCTAAATAAGACTCCTTATGAATTGTGGAAGAGTAGAAAGCCCAACATTTCATATTTCCATCCTTTTGGATGTGTATGCTTTATTCTGAACACTAAAGATCATCTTGGTAAGTTTGATTCCAAAGCTCAAAAGTGTTTCCTTCTTGGATATTCTGAACGCTCAAAAGGCTACAGAGTATACAATACTGAAACATTGGTTGTAGAAGAATCAATCAATATCAGGTTTGATGATAAGCTTGGTTCTGAAAAACCAAAGCAGTTTGATAATTTTGCAGATTGTGATATTGATATATCAGAAGTTGTTGAGCCAAGAAGCAACGCATCAGAAGCAGAGCTCCTCAGAAGCAAAGAACCAGAAGATCAAGTATCAGCTTCTCTGGAGGATCTAAGTATTTCTGAAGAACCATCTGTCAGAAGATCATCCAGACTTATCTCTGGTCATTCAGAAGATGTCATTCTTGGAAAGAAGGATGATCCAATCAGAACAAGAGCATTCCTTAAGAACAATGCAGACTGTCAATTAGGTCTTGTATCTTTGATCGAGCCAACTTCTGTTGATCATGCTCTAGAAGATCCAGACTGGATAATTGCTATGCAAGAAGAACTGAATCAGTTTACAAGGAATGATGTTTGGGATCTTGTTCCTAGACCAGATGGATTCAATATAATTGGTACAAAATGGGTCTTCAGAAACAAGCTCAGTGAGAAAGGTGAAGTGGTAAGAAACAAAGCCAGACTGGTGGCTCAGGGTTATAGTCAGCAAGAAGGGATTGATTATACAGAAACCTTTGCACCAGTGGCCAGGTTAGAATCTATTCGTCTATTAATTTCTTTTGCCACTCAACATAACATCACTCTCTATCAAATGGATGTTAAGAGTGCCTTCTTAAATGGTTATATAGATGAAGAAGTTTATGTCCATCAACCTCCTGGTTTTGAAGACTCTATGTCTCCGAATCATGTGTTTAAACTAAAGAAATCATTATATGGATTGAAGCAAGCTCCCAGAGCTTGGTATGAACGCTTAAGTTCTTTCCTTCTAGATAATGGTTTCACTAGAGGAAAAGTGGACACTACTCTCTTTTGTAAAACCTTTGAAAAGGATATTTTAATTTGTCAAATATATGTAGATGATATTATTTTTGGAACATCTAATGCTACACTTGGAAAGGAGTTTGCTGAGTCTATGCAGGCTGAGTTTGAAATGAGCATGATGGGAGAACTCAAGTATTTCCTTGGAATACAAATAAATCAAACATCAGAAGGAACATATGTTCACCAAACCAAGTATGTGAAGGAACTTCTGAAGAAGTTTAATCTTCTGGACTGCAAAGAAGCCAAAACTCCTATGCATCCAACATGCATCCTAGGTAAGGATGAGGTAAGTAAGAAGGTAGATCAGAAGTTATACAGAGGTATGATTGGATCTCTTCTATATCTGACTGCTTCTAGACCTGACATTCTGTTCAGTGTTTGTTTGTGTGCTAGATTCCAATCAGATCCTAGAGAATCTCATTTAACTGCTGTTAAGAGAATTCTAAGGTATCTGAAAGGTACTACTAATGTTGGCTTAGTTTACAGAAAATCTAAAGAATACAACTTAGTAGGATTCTGCGATGCTGATTATGCTGGAGACAGAATTGAAAGAAAAAGTACTTCAGGAAGTTGCCAATTTCTTGGAAGTCATTTGATCTCCTGGTACAGCAAGAAGCAAGCAACTATTGCTCTATCAACGACAGAAGCAGAATATGTAGCTGCTGCTGGTTGTAGTACACAGATGCTCTGGATGAAGAGTCAGTTAGAAGATTATCAAATATTTGAGAGTAACATTCCTATATTCTGTGATAATACTTCTGCTATATGTTTATCTAAGAATCCTATTCTTCATTCAAAAGCTAAACATATTGAGATTAAACATCATTTCATAAGGGACTATGTTCAGAAGGGTGTCATATCTTTAAACTTTGTTGATACAGACCATCAATGGGCTGATATCTTTACAAAACCCCTGGCTGAAGATAGGTTTAAGTTCATTCTGAAGAACATCAGTATGGATTTATGCCCAGAATGAGAAGATGAGAAGTTCTCATGTATGAGTATCTTCTGAAATGAATGTGGAACATTTTTTTTGAAGTTCTGATTGAAATCTTTTAGAAATTATGATTCGGTTATTACTAACGTTTCATTGTCTAAGTTGATTCAGAACCTCTTTTAAAGCAAAACAGCTGTTACGTTTTATCTCGGGATGGTAAACCTGTCGTTACTATTCGTGGATAAACGTGCGTGCAGTTGAAGGGACGCCGTCCATAGGTAACTGTGCTAGTCACCTCATTTGTCTTTATTATCTCTCCTCACGTCACGTAACATTAAATGCTTTTCTTCATTCGTTTCACTTTATTTTCTTTTAAATACTCTTCAAAATGGTTTTTGGTTTCCTATCTCTCTGTTTTCCTGCATTCCTGTCTTGTAAACCTTTTTGATTATCAATGAAAAAGTTTCTTTGTGTTTTACATTCCAGTAAATGTTTTCTTTTGTCGTTTTATGCATCTGAATTTTTTTATTCTTTTTGATGTTATGACAAAAAGGGGGAGAAGATAAATGATAAATGATTTGATTAATCTATCAGTTGCTGGGTAAAGGCTCCCACACATTCACTAACAAGAACTGCAAGTTCTACATGGTTTAAGTGTTTTGCAGGTACAGAGAAGTAAAGTGAATCTTCAGAAGCAAACACTAGAAGCAAAACCATGGAAACTGAAGCAAGCTGAGTGCTGTCAAGCTTCAGAGATCAGAAGCAAGAAAGAAGAATGAATCAGAAGCACTGATAATAGAATTTGAATATCATTGTCTATCCTGTTCTGACAAAATTCTATTTGCTCTGATACATATAATGTTATGGCTCTGATACATTATTTCAGCCTATATGGCTCTGATACATATAATGTGTTCAAACATACATTTTATGTTCTAACTCGTTCATGCTGACTTTTGTCGTTTAGTTTTTGTTCTGTAACATTTCAGGATGTAGAGATGCTCTGAGGATGCTCTGGTACATTCAACAATGTTCTGATACAAATCTAGCATGAAGTGATGTTGGTAGACATTCAAAGTTCTGAAGCTATCCGAGGGAAGCAGAAATCAGAAGATGTGAATGTTCTAAAAGATCCAGAAAACTCAAGTTCTGAAGCTGTCCTGAATGGAAGCAGAAATCAGAAGCTGTGAATGTTCTGAAGATCAAAGAAATTCAAGTTCTGAAGCTGTCCTGAATGGAAGCAGAAGTCAGAAGCTGTGAATGTTCTGAAGATCAAAGAAATTCAAGTTCTGAAGCTGTCCACGATGGAAGCAGGAATCAGAAGCTGTGAGTGTTCTGAAGATCTAAAGAAATTCAAGTTCTGAAGCTGTCCAATGGAAGCAGAAGTCAGAAGCTATGAATTCTCTGAAGGCAGAAGCTTATATGATCGTCTCTACCGAAATAATCAGGGAAGTCTTTTATCAAAGTTCTTCGAGTATTTATTTCAGGGGGAGATTATTTATCTCAGGGGGAGATTGTTAATCTCAGGGGGAGACATATTCATATGCTTATGCTATAGCTGTGTAATTTGTCTTTTGCCGTCTACTCTTTCTGATCGCAAATTCATATCATTTATATATGTTTTTGTCATCATCAAAAAGGGGGAGATTGTTAGAACAAGATTTGTTCTTATCAATTATCTTAGTTTTGATGATAACAATAATATGAATTTTGCTTAAGATAATATGGTACTCTAATCCAATGCAATTTCCCTTTCAGGAAATATATATAAAGAGTACGCATAATTCAGCGCTCAGAAGTTGTATCTCAAATGGTTCAGCATGCAACATCAGAACATGGTCTGGCAAGACATCAGAAGATGGTCGAAGCAGAATCAGAACATGGGTCTATGGAAGCATCAGAAGAACATGAGATCAGAAGCACTGAAGATCAGAAGATGGTATCACGCTCAGAAGCACTTCAAGGTCAGAAGATCAGAAGATGCTATGCACCAAGCTGTTTTGACTCTGATGATATTCAAACGTCGTATTCACAAACATCAGATCAGAAGGAAGTACAGGTGGCAGACTACGCTGACTGACAAAAGGAACGTTAAAAGCTACTAAAGGCTACGTCAGTAGACACAGCGTGAACAAGGCTCGAGGTAGTTGACAAAAGCGTATAACATTAAATGCGATGTTGTACGGAACACGCAAAGCATTAAATGCATTCAACGGTCATCTTCTCAACGCCTATAAATATGAAGTTCTGATGAGAAGCAAGGTTAACGATTCTGCACCAAAACAACTTATATCAAACTTGCTGAAACGCTGTTCAAATCTAAACTCAGAATCTTCATCTTCATCAAAGCTCACTACATTGCTGCTGTAATATCTTAGTGAGATTAAGCTTAAACGTTAAGAGAAATATCACAGTTGTGATTATCGCTTTTAAGAAGCATTTGTAAACTCTTGAATAGATTACATTAAGTTGTAAGGAACTAGAGTGATCGTGTGATCAGTATACTCTAGGAAGTCTTAGCAGTTGGCTGAGCAGTTTGTAACTAGAGTGATCGTGTTGATCAGAATACTCTAGGGAAGTCTTAGGAGTGAACTAAGCCTAGAGTGATCGTGTTGATCAGTAGACTCTAGAAAAGTCTTAGAGGGTATCTAAGCAGTTGTTCCTGGAGTGATCAGTGTGTGATCAGAAGACTCTGGAAGACTTAGTTGCGGACTAAGTGGAAAACCATTGTAATCCGTGCGATTAGTGGATTAAATCCTCAGGTTGAGGTAAATCATCTCTGCGGGGGTGGACTGGAGTAGCTTCGTTAACAGCGAACCAGGATAAAAATAATTGTGCAATTTATTTTTATCGTCCAAGATTTAAAGTCACACTTATTCAATCCCCCCCTTTCTAAGTGTTTTTCTATCCTTCAACTTCTATATTAGTTCTTACTTGTGCTCATATATTGTCCAATTAAGGTCAATACATCATTCCGATTCTCACTCTATGTTGTCATCATACAAATATTTTCGAACAATCCCCCACTTGAATTTAAAAATTGAATTTTAAAAGTAACGTCAAACATTTCTAAAATGAATTTTAAAAGTAACGTCGAAAGAACTGATACGCTATTATTATCCATATAAATGTCATCAATAATATATTGTGACTGTAGGGTGGAGGTTCATTTAAGAGATGAAAAATGCTAAGAGCATCCACATTCATGTCACTCAATTAAGTAGTATAAATGGACCATACTTAATTTATTATATTTATTCACACTTTTTAATTATTTAAACAATTTCATAATATTTTTCAAATATTCACACCACTCATTTAAAACTCTAAATTGGGACCCTCTAGTCTCACAATTCTTCAAAACTACGGTAGTTTTCTGCAGGAAAAATGGTTTAGAACTTTGGTCCACTTAAATTAAAATAATAATATATTCTAACACTTGTGGCTTTAAAATAGGTAAGACACCGCCGATGTGGATGCTCTAACGTAACAACATATTATCTAAAATATAAAAATCGTATTTATTAAGAAAAGTAAAAACACAATAATTTGAATGATGATTTTTTATAATTTTCTTATAATAATTGTCTTGGGAATATGTAAAAATAATTATGATCGGTGGTTGGTCATAGAAAATATGAAAGACAAAGTAAATTAAATGCAATTTACATTTAATTTCACCTTGAAAAGATGAAAGTTAATTTTTTTTCTCTTATATTTTTGGACAAGAAAAATATTTTTTTTCTCTTATATTTTTGGCCGGAGGAAATATATAATATATGTTGAAAGAGAGGAAGTATATAAGTGAGCAAATTGAGATGTTTAATTAAGAGAAAGAAAAGTTTATAAATTACAAACGGATCAATATTAACAATAAGACGGTTTGGCCGAGTGGTCTAAATTGGGACTCTCTAGTCTCACAATTCTTAAAAACTACGGTAGTTTTCTGCAGGAAAAATGGTTTAGAACTTTGATCCACTTAAATTAAAATAATAATATATTCTAACACTTGTGGCTTTAAAATAGGTAAGACACCACCGATGTGGATGCTCTAACGTAGCAACATGTTAGCTAAAAAATAAAAATCGCATTTATTAAGAAAAGTAAAAACACAATAATTTGGATGATGATTTTTTGTAATTTTCTTATAATAATTGTATTGGGAATATGTAAAAATAATTATGATCGGTAGTTGGTCATAGAAAATACGAAAGAGAAAGTAAATTAAATGCAATGTACATTTAATTCCACCTTGAAAAGATGAAAGTTAATTTTTTTCTCTTATATTTTGGGACAAGAAAAATATTTTTTTTCTCTTATATTTTTGGACGGAGGAAGTATATAATATATGTTGAAAGAGAGGAAGTATATAAGTGAACAAATTGAGATGTTTAATTAAGAGAAAGAAAAGTTTATAAACTATAAACGGATCAATATTAAAATCAAGACGGTTTGGCCGAGTGGTCTAAGGCGCCAGATTTAGGCTCTGGTCCGAAAGGGCGTGGGTTCAAATCCCACAGCCGTCAATTTAAGTATTTTTCTTTTAAAATGAGGGAAAACTTGGAGCTTTTCATATATATCATTTTTGAAAAATATTTTGTGTGATTGTTATTTTGTTAAAATATCTTATAAGAATATATTAATAGTTCAATTTTAAAATTCTTATTTAATTTATAACAAATAAGTTACATATAACTTCTACTATTTTTAGAAATATATTAATAAAAATATTTTTTAAAAATTACTTTTTTAAATGATATATAAATTCTCTTAATATCGAATACGAATATTGAATTCATTACTGAATATATTGTTATATTCGTTGATGAATCAATGAATAATATTAAGCATAAACATTAGAAGAACAACATGAAAATGATAGATTAAACGAATAATTGCATCTAAGAGTACAAGGTTATTCCTAAGATTAATATACACATCTCTCTTAAAATAGTGTTAAGTTACTCATAATACAATTAAACAAAATAGAAAAAGTTGAGAAACGATATATGAATCGTACAATGAAATAATTAAGCTCCAATAGTCCCAATGCATTAACTTCTCTCTTCCAAGACTTTGCAAAAGTTCTCTCTAAACAAAAAAAATTTAAAATCCATATTATTTTGTAGTGAAACAGAGAGTAGATAGTAAGTCGAGGATAACCACTTTGGAAGGGCTTCTTGTATAGTGATAGAAGAAGTCTTGTTTGATCATAGAAAGAGTTATCTACAAAGTTAGTACTTCAACGCTCAAATGAGTGTTTGAGAGATGTGGAATTATGCAAGTATGAATAAGAGTAATACTCGAGTGTGACTCAGGGTAACACTTATATAGGGGATATAGTGAGAACTATTCTTGGTTGGCCTGGCGTGGATTGTGAACAATTGTTGGATGCAAGTCGACAGTGGAGATGAGGATGAGATTCGTACTATCATATGACATTTGTGAGGGAAGGTACACATGTTCATCATCTAACGAACGCTTCGGTTGGATTAAGCCTCTGAGTTAAGCCAGTCTTATTAGATCTTTGACCAGTCCATAAGAGTAGCCTATAAAGTTCATCGAGAAAGCCATTATGTTTATAATATGCCTCTTGAGAGAGAATGAGATCTCTTATGATGTTGGGTGGATGTAGGTGGAATCAAGAACACACACATTTAATGTACATCAAGTATTTGAAACATTGCTTTCGGTAAAACATCATGTGCCCTCATGCGCCTAGGGTAGAGGACAGTGTGATTAGAACACTTGAATGCACTTGAGTGTCTTTATAATATCGATGCTTCATCTTGACTATTGGTTCTGGATTTTGATTTTCCCTTCACTCTATAATGTTAATATTGACGCTCTTGAATATACATAACAAACTACCTCATTGTAGTCCTTCTCCATTATCACCTTAGCTAACTCCTACCTATACAAAACAAACTCTTTATCACCAATGGCTTTATGCTGCTTAATGATAATTTTCTCCTTCAGCTCCGAGAGGGCTCTAATGTTTTGACCTCCTTTTGAAACTTGGAAATACAATCAGGGGCCTATTTGTTGGACCTTTTAACAATTAAGAGATTTTATCTTAACTTATTTTTCCTCTTCTTCTTTTTCTTCTCTCTCTCTGTCACTCTCCCTCTCCCTCTCACTCACTCACTCACTCACTCACTCTCAAGGTCCTTCTTCAGGTTCTTAAAAGACTTCTCCTTATCTTTATATGACATCGCCAAAAATTTCTCATACTCCTCTTTTGAGTCTTCCAACTTCTTTTTAGGGCATTTCTCTCCTTAAAAATCTTCTCCGAAGTGAAGACCTTGCTCTAACCGCTAGCCATCTTTGCGTTTATATCATAAATCCTTTGTAGGTGATGGAAGGATTATGTGACTAACTCCTATACATTAGGACCGTTCTTCTGAGGTAAGAAATTAAAATCACTTTTTCAATAATGCCTCAGTAACCATTCCTAATCTTGGGGACATTAGGGGCAAACATTTCTAGAAGTTTTAAGAAGCATAACTAGATGGACGAACTGTTAAAGTATGAGGTTAACAATTATTATTACCTAGTGTGAGATTTCTCTATTTTGGGTTTGTCTTCAAGTTTTTCCCATAACACTCCTCGATTATAGGTGTTAATCTCTCTCTTCTTTGATTCAGTGTCACCTTCAGCTTGAGAAGGGCACTATGAGCAAATTGTTTAACCACTTTTAGGACTAAGAAATTCTTCTCCGTGAGGGGTTGAACGACGACCCTAAAATAGTAGGGGAAGAGGTGGACTTTACCCTTTTATTCCTTGAGAGTATCTTTTCTATATTTCTCTTCTCATTTGCAAATAGCTATATACCTAGGAATACAAAAATGCTAGCAAGATTAATAGTAAAATGGTAAATAAAATATAATGAGGTCATTCCTTACCAATTTTTTCTCTCTTCTTTACTACATGTCTGAAGTAGTAAATGAGTCCCAATGTATCAAAGTTTCTTCTTTTTGGTTTCATCCTCAAAAACAAACTCCATCTCACATTCAAAGGAAGTTAGGGCAAGGGGTACAACTAGAAACATAAGATGCTTTAGTCTTAGAACAATACAACGAGGTTTATGACTATTGTCATAAAGTTCTGAGAACGAATCATGGTTCAACAAGTAAGGTCCAACTCAAGATTAGGAAGTTGATAAGAAGTCACATTCCCAAATATTATACAGATGTTATGCCGTATGTAAGGAGAGTCTCAAGCTATGCAGACCTTTGTTTGGACTTGATGGGTGTTTTTAAATGGCCTTTATAAAGGACAATTATATCTCTTTGTCTTTTAATTCTCCTTCATATTGAATTAGGTTATGCCATTGATCTTCATTTGCTTTTGTTAAAATTTCCAACCACATTTTCTGCTTCATGATAAAAATGTCTTTCTCATGTTCCACTTCGTCATAAAATCAACCAAAATAATTGCACCATGTTTGAGTAGTGTTCTGGTTTGGGTCCGCGAGCAGGCCCATCATCAGCCAGGGCCCAATCCAACATTAAGGCCTAATAAAAGTCACACTTACGGCCGTTGGAGCTTCAGTCCACGTGCCCCACGCAGAGCACATGGTCAAGTGCCTAATGGAAGATTCAGCCTTTCTCCTCCGAACCCTACGGGCAGTCTATCTAGGATGAGAGTCATGCACTGACTCTGCCTTACCACGTAGGATCCTGGCAGTCTCCCGTTTTGGGCCTCCAACAATCCAGCCGAAAACAGACTATCTTGGTCTAACGCTGGAGGCTCTAAATACCCTCTTTCGCAAGAGGGTCAGGTAATTCATTTATACTCACTTCATTCACTGGCTTACACTCAGAACCTTACTTTGACATCATAGTGTATTGCACGTACCCCCTCCTCTTCTTTGGACCGACCAGAAGAAAATTCACAGGCCAAGACGATCGTCTGATCTCGATAAAATCAAATAGTACATTAATTCATAAAAACATCACCCATTATCCTAAGATGAAATTGGTGAAGGATTATAAATATCACCCATTATCCTAAGATGAAATTGGTGAAGGATTATAAATATCACCCTATATCGTGGACATCCCCCAAACTATTTCGTAAAATTAATATCTTAACCTAAATTAAATTGGGTCTGATTTAACAATTGCAACACTATTCCCAAATCTATATCTACAATTTTGTAAATAATTCTAACTAAAGTAAAATATTCTTAAAATTTTAATGATTATAGTTGACAAACCGTGTAAAAAAATATTAAAGTTAAAAACAGGTATAGATTAAAATATAGAAATTATTTTATTAGAAAAAAATGTAGAAATGCCAAGTGGCATTGGAACGTTGGTTGTAGGAAGAAATGACAAAGGAAATAGCAGGTATTGTTACAGATTGCGCGCAGTTAGTTGGTTTGGGAAGAAGTTCCGTTCCAACTCTGCAAAACCAAAAAACCTTTCATTTTTATATCACAAATCTTCTTTAATCTCTCGTCATTTCAATCCTTCCCGTTCCTCTCTCCGCTTCATATCTCCATTTTGGTTTGGTGTTCATTGTTTTAAGGTATTTCTTCTTATTTATTCATCTTCTTCTTTCAATCTTCATCATCTTCTATTCTATGCATTCCAATCTCAATATATACATTGATTTTCTTACCTTTCGTTAATCCGCGATTATGTATTGGTGTTTTTTTTTTAAAAATTAATCATGAATAACTTGTTCATTGTCCAATG
Organism: Vicia villosa; assembly: GCF_029867415.1. Taxonomy (NCBI): domain Eukaryota; kingdom Viridiplantae; phylum Streptophyta; class Magnoliopsida; order Fabales; family Fabaceae; genus Vicia; species Vicia villosa. Next base: position 84,055 of record NW_026704963.1, on the reverse strand, counting down.
TTATTAACAAAATGCAATTATGGTTTATTAATTAATTAAAAAATGAACGTTTATTTTTTGTAGGTTCTTTGATTCCTATAGAATCAAAGATGCCAGGTATTGTGAATAATGAGACACTTGAGAATCATTCTCTCTCTAAGAACATCTTACATCAATCCAATTATTCGCCGCAAAGTGTATGTGAAATACACTTTTCTCGTCGATCACCTTGGAAGAATAGAAGCTTTGGATCTGAGAGTGATGGGTCGATAACTGATTCGGAATTTTACCATATTGGTGGAGAACAAATGAGGAAGGAAATGGAGAAAGGTATAAAGATGGATTCAAGAGCTAAGGGAAAAACTCCTAATGCAAAACCTCCTATTGAAAGGAAGAGTGACATCAACAATCTTTTGAGAAAGCAAAATACAACGGTCACTAACCGTGTTATAAAACCGAAGAGTTCTCCCATTGGAAGATCAAGGTCGAAAAGTCAAGATTTCAAAGAATCGACGTTAGATAATCCTGAGCTTGGACCGTTTTTGCTGAAGCAGGCAAGGGACTTGATTTTGTCAGGTGGGAATCCTCAGACAGCGCTCGAATTATCAATTCAAGCAATGAAAATGTTTGAGAAATCTGCGAATGGGAAACCGAGTTTGGATTTGGTTATGTGTTTGCATGTTATTGCAGCAATATATTGCAGCCTGGGGCATTACAATGAGGCGATTCCGATTTTAGAGAGATCGATCGAGATTCCTGTTGTCGGGGAAGGTCAACAACATGCCATAGCGAAATTCGCGAGTCACATGCAGCTTGGAGACACTTTTGCCATGCTAGGCCAGCTTGAGAACTCGATTATGTGTTACACAAAAGGGTTGGAAGTGCAAAGAATGGTTTTAGGAGTAACAGATCCAAGAGTTGGTGAAACTTGTAGGTATGTAGCAGAAGCGAATTTTCAAGCATTGCGATTTGATGAGGCGGAGAGGTTGTGTCAAATGGCTCTTGATATTCATGGAGCAAATGGTTCACCTTCTTCTCTTGAAGAGGCGGCGGATAGAAGATTGATGGGACTTATATGTGAAACTAATGGAAATCATGAGGCTGCATTGGAGAATCTTGTTTTAGCAAGCATTGCAATGGTATCAAATGGCCAAGAAGTGGAAGTGGCTTCCGTTGATTGTAGCATTGGAGACACATTCCTGTCGTTGGCCCGATACGATGAGGCCATCTTGGCGTATAAAAAGGCCTTAGCGGTTTTCAAGACTCACAAAGGAGGGAATCATCCTGCTGTTGGGTCGGTCTTTGTACGTTTGGCTGAGTTGTATAATAGGACATGGAAGACAAAAGAATCAAAATCATATTGTGAAAATGCACTTAAAATCTATGAAAATCCCATGTCTGGTGTCCCTTCTGAGCAAATTGCTAGTGGTTTTGTGAATGTTGCAGCTATTTATGAGTCAATGAATGAGCTTGAACAGGCACTCAAGTTACTGCACAAGGCCTTAGAGATACACAATGATGCTCCTGGTCAACAGAACACAATAGCAGGAATTGAAGCTCAAATGGGAGTCATATACTATGTATTGGGAAACCAGACTGAATCCTATAATGCTTTCAAGAATGCTGTCTCGAAGCTTCGTGCCACGGGAGAGAAAAAATCTGCCTTCTTTGGTATAGTTCTGAATCAAATGGGTCTTTGTTGTGTGCAACTTTGTGAGTTAAATGAGGCTGCAAAATTATTTGAAGAAGCAAAGGTTGTTCTGGAAAAAGAGTATGGCCCTTATCACCCTGAAACACTTGGAGTATATAGCAATCTTGCTGGCACATATGATGCAATGGGAAGGTATCCATTCTTATTTTGTGGTTTTTTGTTGTTATTATATACCCTTGTTTGTTTGCAAATATTAATTTAACAGGTGAGCATTTGTAAAACAGACTACCGCACTCATAAGATATTTGTCACGGTTAAAAGAAAAATTATTATGTGAAAGTTATTTTGTTCATGCGGTATGATATTCTATTTCAGGGCGAACGACGCAATTGATCTAATGGAGTACATTGTGGTTGTGAGGGAGGAAAAGCTTGGGACAGCACACTTTGATGTTGTTGATGAGAAGAGAAGATTGGCTGAGTTGTTGAAGGAAGCTGGTAGAGTTCGGAACAGAAAAACCATGTCACTTGAGAATCTTCTTGATGTTAATACTTATCTATAAACAACTTTGAGATCAAGGAGTAAAATGAAGGAACACTATGTAGCTCTAGAAAAGCTAGGTAAAAAGCATAATTCATATTATGGGGCTGAATTTGAATGGTTTATTCTTTCTAAACTATGCTATATTTTATTTGACAGAAAATTATGCTATATTATTTGTAGATACAATGTACTGTAGTTACTAACAATCTTTCTTATAAGATTATAGCATTAATATGGGAACACACCAAACTACACTATAAAATACATTTATTTTAAATGTATTTAGAATTGTAAGGAGATAAAAAAAATATTATTATTATTTAAAAAATTTGTATAGTGTTTAATTTCTAATTTTGTTGCCCCAAATATATTTCAATTAAGATTATTGATATGTTTTAATCATGTTAATATTTTTTTTAATAATATAAAACACGTTCTGTTTTAGTACAATAATGACTGATTTTCTAACTAGATGTCCAATTCAATGTATATATTTTTTAGTAAAGAATTTTTTAAAGGTGGGTAAAGGAAATGTCGCGAGTGCGAACTCGTGTATATGATGTTGTTAAACAAATATTAACTGAGTTGACTTAAAAGTATAACATTTTCATATTTATATCTTGAATTTAAAATATTTAACCATTTTATCCACAAATAATTATAACAATATGAAATATAAAATTTATGCAATAAAAAATCTAAAATATACTTGAAATACATTTATTTTACCAGTTGATAAAATATAATATATATATGTATTATTCTTTTTTTTCTCTCCCCTCTATTATTAAAATAAATAAATAAATAATGTAGAAAAGAAAAAAAAGATTCACATATAATTTTGGCCGTTAATTTTAAAATCTAATGGTTCAGATTCATTCTCATACTTTTATATAAAAATATTATTTTCATATGATACGTCATAATCTCCACCATTTATTTTAAAATCCAATGGTTCAGATTCATTCTCACATTCTCATATAAATATTGCATTCTCATATGATATATATATATATATATATATATATATATATATATATATATATATATATATATATATATATATATATATATATATATATATATATATATATATATTCAATATCTTAAAATTAATTTTAAATACTTTATTGTTTATATTGACAATAATATATTGTCATTTCAAATATTACAATTAATGAATAATTTAAAAATTTTAATAGCTATCAATGAATATTAAATTTCAAACATCATTTTAAATATCATTTATGTAAAGATTTCAAACTTAAAAATAGGTGTTAGTTGTTGGTTACTATAATTATTTAGCACTAATAATTATATAGTGTTAACCCATAAATTGCAATTGCTTTAGATTACTTTTTATTTTAACTAAAATGGGTGATGCACTTACTGTAAAATAGTTTTACACCGTCAACCAATCACAACCATGTATCCAATTCTATCACACTTTTATCTTTAAAAGTTTTTAATGACATAGCAAATTGCTTGTTTTTTATTGGATGACGGTGTAAAACTGTTTTACACTGTCGGTGCATATCCATTAAACCCTTTATTCTATTGTTTATTGTTATTTATCTTTATTTTAATTTATTTATTAATTTATAAACTATTTTTATTAACATTTTATTATTAATAATAGAGTTAAAAGGTAGTGCACTGACAGTGTAAAATAGTTTTACACTGTCATCCAATAGAAAATCATAAATGATCCATGTCATTAATTTTTTTTTAAATAAAAAGTGGTTTAATTAGATACATGAGTGGTGATTGGTTGACAGTGTAAAAATAATTCAATATTATATATAGGGGACAACTTCTCTACCCATCACAAAAAGGTGGGTAGTGTACCTTCAACCAATCACAAAGTTCTATTTAATTTTAACATATTTAATTAATTATAAAATAGTACAAATTTTGTTGTTTCCAAGAAATTTTACATGGAAGGTAACTCTACCCAACTTTTTGAGTTGGGTAGATAAGAATTCACCTTATATATATCATATGTAATCTCAACTCTTTTTCTTTCGTCTTCACACACTTCACTGTAATCTCATCACAAAAACATGGCAACACAATCACCACCTCCTCCTCCCGTCGCTACCGCCACCGCCACCGATGCAAACCAAGGTTTTCAATTCTATCTCCTTTTTATTCATTTCGCATCTCTTATCATCGATCGTCATAGAATCCGTAATTTCATCGCTCGTCAAATCGTAGCATATTCCGATTCTACTTTTCACTTTGAATAATTCTTTTTGCTTTTTGTTCCTCTCTCTGTTACGTATTATATTTTCACGATTCGTATCGTCCTCGTTAGTTCTCGCTCGATTAACTGATAATTTCTCACATTTTTGGAGCTTAATTTTTTTGTTGAATGTTGACTGTTAATTTTTTATTCGATATTCTTGTACATGATTAGTGATTACCTCACTGCTGCAAACGTTAATGTTTAATTCTCATTCACTAAAATAACAGTAAGCAACAAATCACTACTCGGATTCTATATACAAAAAAGTTAGGTGAAGCTACACCATGACAGTCTCATTTTGTTTCTCGGTTTCTCCGATTCTTGGAGTTTTCTTTAGACTGTGTTTTGGGATGATTAAACAATTTGGAAATTTGAATTTTCAAGCAGCATTTCAATTTTTAGAAAAAATTAATTAATCTCCACAATTTATGGTTCCAATTTCCAAACAGACTTTAGGCAAAACATAATCATCCTCCTTTCTTGGAGTCCATATATAGCTCTAGTCTGGAAGAATCACACAACTTGGTAATCCAGTAATCTGTTTTCGGTAAATGTAGAATATCGTGATTGTCATATTTATGTGACTTGTAATCTGTTTTCCTTAGTTTTCCCACAAAACTTGCATAATTTACAAACTCGGCTGTTCCGGCCATTATCTTATTGAATTTTATTGGCATTTGGGAGTATCTTTTGCTCAAGACTTATGGTTTTTACTTATTAATGTTAATACTTCATCAACTTTGATTAATTTATTTTAGTTTTTAACAACTATGTTTCATTACTATTAACTGTATTAGTGTCCGTAGTCACTAAAATATCGGCCGTTCTGTTCCTTGCTCCCGTTCCCTTTTTTGGGAATGGTTGTGCCGCGCTGCTATCTGAGATTGATAACATAGGTCTTAATATTTTTAAGTTAGTCAACAACATTGATCTTCTTTGAATACTATAAAACTGGTTGCATAGTTTCTTTGATAATTTCTTTCCTTCTTTTGACCTCTCTTCAATTGGAAATGTTCGTTTCCTCTATCCTTTAAATTGTTTCATTGACAGTGGATAACTTCAATGAGCCTCCTTTAAATTGATCTCCCATAATCCCATTTATTTAAGGTTGCATATTATTGGCTCATGCTATTCTATATTCTGATTTTATATTGTTCAAATATTCTTTACCATTTTGAGTCATCTAGAAAATATTTAATTGGAATTTATCCGTAAAAGATGGACTCTACTCACGACAACATTGAAAATCAGCAAATTTAGGTTAATGGTAATACTTATGCTTATCATTTTGGATTGTGGCTGATAAATGGTAATGATATTTACACATACTATATTCGCACTTGCCCTTTACAATATCTAAGGGGGACTCGCTTATTTAGACCGATTATAATAAAATTGCAACGGGACCAATGTGTTAGGTGTCTATAAGGAATTTATGTATACTTCCTATTATTCTAATCCTAGAAAAAATAAAGAAGCTACGACTTTATTTGTACCATACTATCGTTTGTGGAGGATTTTTATTGCAACTTTTTAAGATTTTTTTGTCATATACAAGAATAATATGAAAAAGAGAAAACCATAAGACCAGGAAGATAAATGAGAAAATATATTTTACAAACAATACTTTGATTAATTTTAATACCAAACCTCAACTGCTTTATCTTTAGTTTTATACTTAAAGGATATCATGACAAGACTAATACCTTTTACTGCGGTGAACTATTAGTAATTACCAGAACATGTAATGATAAATCATATTTCTCAACAGATTCTTTATTTTTCTTATACCGAAGATTATGTTGCTGTCATCATTTTAATGTACGGTTCTTTAGTTTTTCCTTGATTGATAGGATTTGCTAGCAGAATATGACAGATAAGTTGCCAGTTATATTGTTTTGGTTATGATAAAATTGATTTGCTGATTCTCTTTTGAGATTTAGGTGCTGAAACTATCCAACCAACAAACTTGAATCAGCAAAATGCTGTAGATGAGTCTGTTAAACCCAGTTCAACAACATCAGTCTTTGTGAACACAGAACCATTGCGGGAAGAACAAGTTCAGAATGCTGTAAAATTTCTTTCACACCCAAAAGTTAAAGGTTCACCCGTTATGTACAGGCGGTCATTTCTGGAGAAGAAGGGCCTTACAAAGGAGGAGATTGATGAAGCCTTTCGGCGTGTGCCTGTAAGCCAGGGCTTTTTTTTTTTTTGTGAAACAGTTATCTTTCAGACACTTTCTTGTATGTTCATCTTTTTTTATTCTTATCTTAATTAAATATCACAGGATGCGGCTCCGACTGTGCAAACAGATGGTGGAAATCAAGGTGAAACATTAAATAATGCACTTTTCCTTTGGGTTGAATCAAATTGCATGGGATATCTGCATTGGATTAATTTCAATTAAACTGGATGGATTATTGTTTCAGTTTCATTTTAAACATGGCTGTTATAATATGCTAACAGATGGGCAATTGAAATCATCATCAAATATTCAGCAACAGGCCCAACAGCAAACTTTGCAGCCTGTTTTACCTGCTTCTGCTGGTGTTAATACTTCATCAGGAACCTTATCACGAACCAAATATCACTGGTCTCATGCCCTTATTTTAGTTGGAGTCCTGACTGCTTCAGGTGCTGGAACAGTTTTGATAATTAAGGTATTACCACTAACTGTTGTTTATGAATTATGATGCCATCTAAATCAGTATCTTAATGGTTGAGTGCTATTCTCAGTTTTTTATTGAAATTTTATTCATTTATTGTAATTAATATTTTGATACATGTACAATTTTTGTCACATTTTTGTATTCTTCTGAACTTCAAGAATGCTTCATGTTTTAGAATTCCCTTCTTCCTCGGTTAAAATCTTGGATACGCAAGGTTGTCTTAGATGAAGATGATGAACTATCAAAGGAAGCTAACAGCAAACCTACTCTGGCTGAAGAAGTTGCTCAAGCTGCAAAATCAGCAGCAGCTGCAGCTGCAGATGTGGCAAAAGCAAGCCAAGATATGCTGGCTTCAAAGGGTGAAGGTGGGTTTAACGGAACTTTAATTTGCATGATATAAAATGTCTTTGTTTTGTTTTGACACCTCTACTCTTGCGGGCCTTGATTTATTCTGAAAAATTACTGTAATTACTGCCTTATTGCAACATCTGGTTTATTATACTTTGCAGAAAGGAAATACTTCGTGGAAGTTGTGAGTCTTTTAGATAAGCAAATACAAGAAATGAAGTTAATGACAAATGCAATAAGAAGATTGGAAGGTAATTGGGTGTTGCTATTTAATGTATTGGCCTGACATGAGAGGCTACTATTACTTTGAATATTCTGTTGTGGTTTTCATTTATGACTTGCCAATAGAGGTGGTTATTTATAACCCCTTAAGAGTGCAACAAGGTGGTTCATTGGTGACTAAGAGCTTTGACAAATTTTATCTGTGTTTTTAAAATTGTAAATGGACTTCTGGCTTCATGACTGTGTCAGGAAACCCGTTTATTCCCTTAAGCTTGATTTCATACAACTGTTTAGGCTTCCTGATATTTTGGTGGCATAACATCAGAAATTATTGCCTACTTATGCTGGAGAATTTTACCAGTTACTTAGAATTTTGAATTTTGAAGTTCTTGTTGAATATCTATTTCTGCCAAATTATGGAATAAAATGTCCCTTATGATATCTCTGTCTTAGGGCAAGAAGATCTCCGAGTCAGTCAAACAAGTTTGAAGGTCAGATATAAATAGAACTCAAAGAGACATTCGCATCATCTTTTACGAGTTTTTTTTTTGCACACCTTTCCTGATCCTGGTTTGAGTTGTCTTATGTTTTAACTTTTCACGGCCATATTTTATTTTAAATACATGCAGCGACTGGTTGCGAATGGCAAGGCTGACTATGACTTGCGTTCAGGTTGTAATACTTATTATTAGATCTTAACTAAATTAGTCTTATTCTCTGAATTATGTTACTTATAATTAGAATGTTGTATGCAGGGAGATCATTATCCCCGCCTGCATCTGTTGAACCATCAGGTCCTCCTCATCCAAAATCATATATGGAGGTAGTATTTTATATCGCTTGTATAGTTTTTTTTCCCACCTCCCTGCCTTGCCTTTTACTTCTGGCTCATATTTAGATGCTTGCCATTTCAGCAATGTCTTCCTATCTTGTAGATCACTTCAATTAAAATCAAAATATTACATTTAGGCATTAATTACATTGGGACATGACATGGATTATAACTTTCTGTTATGACTATTGTATTTATTAGTTTTGCTACGGAAATACCCAAGTCAGGGTGGGCATACTTGATATTTTTAACTATATATTTAAGTCTATTGTGCTGTATTAGTGTGTATGTTGGCACTGGTTATCCCAATCTTGAGTCTTGGTTGCATAATTGATGCCCAATTTACTTTATTTGCTTCACCTGTTAGCTGATTCAAGTATTTAAGAGTATTTGTTTCCGATGACATTCTCCATTTTGTCTGTTTTAATTAAGAAATACATTCACTGATTTGATCCTTAATGCGAATCCCTTCAATTCATGGTATTGAACCTTTTTTTGTCTGATTTTATTTTATTTATTTTTGTTTTCTAGGATATTTCATTTTTCTTTGAGTTGTACATTACCTTTTCTGTCTCTAATTTCGTTTCTTAAAACAATTAACAAAATACTTATCTTGGACGTCATATTTATGAACATGATTAAGATTAGCTATTCTTGTTTCAATTGCAATCGAATTATCTAAGGGTCTGCTTCTCCCTGTAGCAAGAGTTTTGAATGAAGCCTCAAAATTAGTATTTCCTTTGGTGTTATCTATTCTTATATCATATATAAATATTATTCCTGACATGGATTGAACATTGATTCTGGTGGGAACATTTAAATTTTGTTGAATAATTGAATCCTTTCTCCCGTGTGGTTGAATTAGAGAAGTATTTTTTTTGCTATGCTCCTTAAGCAGCAAATTGATATGTCTGACTTAAGTTTTTTCTAGGAGGGAGAAAGATGGGCTGCATTCGAACAGGATGAATGAAAAGAGTGGTTGCATGTGTTTTAAAGAAGGGATAAATTTAAAATTAAAGATCGTAGAGGGGCTGTCACTACCCTTACTGCAGAAAAAAGAAAAATAAAGTGAAGTGTTTAACTGTCGGGATAGCTTGTGTTATTAGATTCAAATGGGAATGTGATAGGTCTGATATGGTTAGTTAAGATGTTGGTACTCGTTAGTTAAGTAGATTGTAGATTTGTTGAGAGGTAGTTAGGACAAGTAAGGCATGCTTCCTATAAATAGGGCCTTAAGGCATTGGGAGTTAGGCAGACCCTCGAAGTGCTGCATTGTTTGTAATCAAAGGGGATTCTTCCCCATTTTCAGTAATAATATACCAGTTGGTTCTATCGGAATGGTTTCGGTAACTCCCCTAGAAAGTGGACTAAATAAGAAGGGGAAGAGGAGTTAGGCAGTAGTTGAATTTTAGAGGTTTGGGTGGACAGGGGATTCCATATGCATCACAATTCACATGTCTCCCTTTTTTCCCCTGCATTCTCTTTAGAATTCTGCAATAGTGTTATTCATCTTCTGTAAGGCTTATATTTATTGACTTCTACAATTATTTTTGCAGATAATGGCCATGGTCCAAAGAGGAGAGAAGCCTTCTAACATCAGAGTAAACTTTTAATCTTGATAAACTCAATTGCATGTTAAAACCATAAACCTCATTTGTGCATCATTAATATAAATTATATGAAAATTATTTGAAAAAGGTAAGTTATATATGCGAGGAAAGGTGTCACTGAAGTTAAAGATTATGGTTTGCAAATAAAATTTTGCTTCTCTATTTAGTATGCCAATTTTATGTGACCTATTCCTTGTATAAAACATTGGATTTTAATGCAGGAGATCAATGATTTACCCCCCAACCCAAGTCAACAGCCATCAGATCCTCGCATATTGCCTAGATCTAAGGTTTATTACAAAGTGCTTTACCTTTCCTAAGTAGTTTAGGTTTATGAAGTTTTTACTTAACAAAGTTAAATACGTCTTTTTTAAACTTTATTTTGGTTCATTTTTGAGGATTTTCTGTCAATATGACCATCATTGTGAAAATATAATTATGCAAGTTAAGTTCTGGCTTCTATTCTATAACAATTATTGGCACACACACCTATTAACATTAAATTTGTGCGTAAGTTTTCTTTTCTCAATGCCTTAGTGGTATTATTTCACATGAATTTGATTGTGTTTCAACTTCTCCTGGGCAGCCTTGGGAGATTGGTCAGGTTCAAAACACGTCTAGCCAAGTGTTTCAGCCTCAAGCATATGGCGAGGAATTGTATACCAAAGTCCAAGATACTACTCAATCAAATGGGGATGACCCATCCCACTGGTGGCAGAAGAAAAATGTCAGAATCAGGGAGATTGATGAAAATGTGTCTAATGGAGCACCTAATGGCACCACGCCCAGTCAGCAGCCCCTACCACGTGCGTGGGTTCCTCCTCAACCTCCACCAATCGCTATGGCAGAAGCTGCAGAAGCAATCAGACGCCCAAAACAAGCTGTTCAAAAAGAACCGGTGTCAGATAATCAGTCAGAAACTCAATCTTCAGACACCTCTGACTCTAATGGGGTGCATGAGATCCCAAAACCATTGGAAACTGATGGTGCTGTAGAGGGAAGCAATGTTAGCTCCAATGAGATACAAGTCGTACAAGAAGACCGTGAAACCAAATACGAAGAGCAATGAAGGTGAATCTATATCATGAAAAACATGAAGTTGGAAATAAAGCTTGGAGTGGTCCTAGATTCTGGATAAACTGATACAATCTTTGTTTCATAAACTGGACATCATTACAAGATGCAAATGCAGGTGTCTTTTTTCATGAAAGAATATGGTACTAAAGTTTGCTCTATTATAGTGGTTTTATGATACATGTTACATTTTTACCGTTATCAGTATAAGCAGCTGCAAAATACCTGTATGGAGTGCAATTAAATTATCATGTATTCTTATATTAAACGTAGTATGTTTAAAAATCCTGAATAGCTCACATAGATAATCAAGAACAAAGTTCAAGAATTAGACACAAAAGCAGAAGGAAATGATCATTCCACTTTATGCCTTCTCCCACACCACTGGGAAAAGACTATAATGTCCCCAATGTCTGAAGATGAATATTCGAACGTTCTATTTTCATGCACAAAAGAAGTAAAAATTGTGACCCTTATTTTGTAAAAAATTGATCTCGAGATGCATCTCGGTATGAATAAAATAGAGACACACATTCGGAATTCTTCTTAGTTCATTATTCAGTGGGCAATTCAAATATGCATCTCTGAAATTGTGTTGGATAGATCAAAGCAAAAACAATTATGACATAATGAAATTCAAATAACTTAGATTAATTTTAAAATAAACATTATTTAGATAAACATTACATAAATTTAACATTATATGTTATTAATAATAGGTAATTCTGGACGTTGCAACATTTTTATAACGTCATCGGTTGATCTTTGAATCGTTGCGTCCACTTCAATTAGACCATTTCTTGAGTAATGATAAAAAGTACTACTATACATCACCTTCAAATCATTACCTGTCTTCAGTTCGAGCAATGTGAACTGTAGTTTTTCTTCGTTGTCTATTGAGGGTGAAGGATACTCGAGTTTGACAACTCTCCAATTTTTTAGATATTGTAGGGGAGTAATCAGTTTGATTTTCAGATTGACAGAAGTATGTCCCCGTAGATCCGAAATTAAAGTGGGGGGTGTTGTGTCATTCAAATACACAAAAGTCGACTCTATGAATTTTGTCACGGGTTTGTCAAAGATTGTGAAAGGGAGTGATATGATTTGGGTAACTGTGGATATATTGACTAATTCGATTCGTTTTTTCCCAATAAAGGCCAATTATCCGTTGCAGAAGTTTGCAAATATCTGCATCATTGAGATAGTGAGGTTGTATGACATTCCGTCGAGTATTGTTTTGGATACAAATTCAAGATTCACATCAAGATTTTGAGAGAGCTTGCAGACAACTATGGGGACTAAGTTGAGGTTGAGTTCTGCTTACCATCTGCAGACAGGCGGTGAGATAGAGAGATCTATCTAGTCTTTAGAAGATTTGCTGAGAGCTTGTGTTTTGGAACAAAGTGGTAGTTGAGATAGTTATTTGCAACAGGTTGAGTTTATTTATAACAACTGTTTTCATTCTAGTATTAGAATGACTCCGTTTGAGACTTTGTATGGTAAAAGGTGTAGGACACCTTTGTGTTCGTAGGAATTAGGAGAAAGTGTTGTGCTTGGATTTGATATCGTTCAACAGATAACTAAGTGTTGTGCTTTGTATGAATTAGAATGATCGTGTGTTTCTGAGAGTTACTCTGGTAACTGGTGTTGGTCGTGTGTTGAAGTTTAAGAAGTTCATTTCTCGTTTCATTGATCCTTATCAGATTCTACAAAGGGTTGGCGAAGTTGGCTATCGAGTCGCCTTACCACCGTCTCTTTCGAATTTGTAGTGTTTTTCATATGTCTTAGTTGCGGAAGTATATTCCTGATATGTCTTACGGGGTTCAAGTGGATGATGTTCAAGTTAGAGAGAATTTGACTATTGAGGCATCTCCGTTAAGGGTAGAGGATCAAGAAGTGAAACACATAAGAGGTAAGGAGATCACGTTGGTGAAGGTAGTGTGGGGAGAACATGCTCGAGAGAGTGCACATGGGAGCGGGATAGTCAGATGAGTCTTATCTGACTTTGTTTCCTTTAGGTAAATTTTTGTGGGCGAAAATATTTTAAGTGAGGGAGAATTGTAACATCCCATATTTATTTTAATAGTATTAAGATATTTTACTATTAATATTAAATAATTATTGGGAATTTTTCAGTTTGTTTTTATGATTTTATGTTAATTTAGTTTATTTATTTCAGGCGATGGAATAATTAATCGGGAATAGTGAGATTTTAACTTTATAAATTTAATTAAAATATTAAGATAATATTAGAAGTTGAAGAGTTATTCATATTATTGTTTATATTAGTTAGTGAATAATAGAAATATTAGAGTAGCATTGATATATTATAAAGGGTTAATAAGTATTTACACCCTGTAATATTAGCGAATTTTGCTTTTTCCCCCTCCGTTGCCAAAGACAGGTTTTGGCAACGATTTTTTGAAAAAACCGTTGCCAAAACCTGCCTTTGGCAACAGAGGGGGGAAAAACAAAATTCGCTTACATTACAGGGGTGTAAATACCTATTAACCCTATTATAAATAATTAAAAATTAGAATATAGAGAATAAAGGAGAAAATAGGATGTGGTGGGTAAAAAGAGGTGTAGGGAGACTTGAATATATATAAAAAAGGAAAATTAGGTTAATCGGAGGTTAAAAAAAGTTGGAAAAAAAGTCAGAATGTGAGAAAGACAAAAGTTAAAAATAGAGACAAGTTTGGGAGAGGAAGAAACACCATTAATAAAGCTTGGAATTGTTGGTGAAATCAGAGGTAGGAGAATTCGTTTCAAATATGAGTGCTTAATGTCATATAGGATAAAGAAGGTCCCTAACCTTCTTCTTCTTCCCTTTCCTTTACTCTATTGATGGAGTTCTTGAGTTTTTGGAATTAGAGATGGTTGTGCAAACTTCTCAAAATCATTGTATGTTAATTGATGGAACTTGATACGATTGTATGTTGTAATTATGTGTTGAATTTCATATGCAATGAATTTGTAAATTCTAAATTTATTGTTCTTGTTAAAAATTCTTACAAGTGATGAACATGTTATTGGATTGATGATTAAGTGATGTGGATCTGCATATTTGATGTTGTTTGATGTTATAATTATTATAAGAATATTTTTTAGTGTTCTGGTTTTTATAGAATTTAATCGGAGCTTCTGAAGTGCTCCAATGGGGAAAGTCATATTTGTGTGAAAATCTGATCTGGAAGCTACTACGGGTTGTAGTAGCTGCTACAGGTGGCCATAGCAGGCCATGGTTTTAGTTCCAGGCATGTCATCGAATTTTGTTTCGTGCGTAACTTGAGTTCTCTGATTCGTTTGAGGCGCGATTCAAAGCATTGCAAAGCTAACGCAGAGGAATACCATATGGTAATGTCCCCATATGTTGAATGTGAACTTAAGGACGTGATTATGATGTGTTACTTGTTCTGTAACGCTATTTGATGGTTAGTGAGTGTAAATATTTTTTATTGTTCTAATTGAATTAATGATTACCCCGTAAGGAGGGATATTGATGTTGAGATGATTATTGATGAGAAATTATATAACTTTGACTCTTAGGTTGCATTTTAATATTTGATTATTATGATGAATTTAATAATTGATTATTATGATGAATTTAATAATTGATTTTGTTTGAACTATTCGATTTGATGGTTAAACTGTTTATTGTGACCATACATTGGTTAATTTTGAGTTCGGTTCAGTGGTGGAATCGATGTGTTAATGTCAGAGTTAGAGGTAGTGGTGATGTCTTCATGTAATTGTTTATGTATCATTTTCATGCATTCATGTATTTCGGATTTAGGTGAGACTTCGGTCCGTTGACAAGTGTTGGTCTAGTGTTGTGATCAGCAACGAGTCCTAATCTAGTGTTGTGATCAGTGATTTAGTGTTGTAACTCGTGAACGTATTCAATAACATACCTTTGAACTTCTAAATATTGGTACCACATGCATCAGAGTAAGGTCGAGGTGTCCATTGTATACATAATATTGCATTGTGAATGATTGATGTTGATGGAATTATTTTGTGTATCCATCCTATATTTGTGTTATACACCGCTAACATATGTTGAATACATTCGCATCCCTGTTTGTTGTTGTGTGGCTATTTATGTCGTTGATTGCATATATTCAGGTAGAGGAGTCTTAGTGTCATGTGTGTTGGAGGATGGCTTGAGATGACTGTCTTCGTTCTTGTTTAATTCTGTGTTTATCTAGATTAGGGACTAATGCTCTAATAGTGTAACACTAGACGAGATTTGTTATAGCTATCTTTGTTATAGCGTTCTTATTTAAGAAACTTTTGGGTCTTTTCCTTTTCAAAGTTTTGAGTATGTTTTTAGAATAAACCATGTTCAATGTCATCTCAAAAACTAGTTTCTTCTCTTTAGAATTTAGACGTCATAGAATTGGATGACCAATTAACTTGCTCCTCAATCCATAATTACATAGACTACAATCAAATTAATATCCAAGTATTATTCAACTTATGGCACCTATGCAACTTAAAAGTAAATTCATATTTCCTTGTTTTGGTGTCATCATGTTTCAATTTTTGAATAGGTTCTTTATACCAGTAACTTCTTTTGCATATCATCGTAGCAAATATCTATCTATTAAATGAACTAGAATCCGACCTCCCAATAACTATCCTTAAACCTTATCTGGAAACTTCCATACGGATCCATTGAAGCATATGTTCACGTGACGTAAACTTCTGTTTATTGTTAAATTCTTTTCCAACATCAATGTGTACAATGCTTGGTTGAGGATCTTTCAAAACAACATCTTATAATGAATTAACTTTATTGACAACATCAAAATACATCATACCTACAACCAAGGAAAAATAAGACAATTCATGATGAAGTTAAAAATAGATTTATGCAATGACCCTCAATTTCAAACGATTATGATATTTTTGATGTCGAAATACAACATAATTGAATTTGTAAGCGAAATTATTGAATATAAATGCAAGAATTTTTGTGAGGGTACAAGGAAAAATGCTATATGATCATGAGTGAAAGAGTTTAAGAATTTGTAATGCAGGAGCAGTGACTGTATGGATTCCACTCTCTAGACATTGTTGTGTGTCCAAATATTGATATTTGAAGGGTGTATCAAGAGATAAATATCCAGACATGTATAGTTTTGCATTTATTGTGTTTCGAGAGAACTTGATTTGTTATATTGTGTAACATTTTCAAATTTCCAAATTTGAACAGTGCAAAATAATTTTTTTGAGTTTTCATAGAATCTGAAAGAAAGAATGAAGTTACAATTGTTGGAAATCCACCAAAATCTATGATGAATTTCTATCAATTTTGGTGAACAAGATTGTTATCACCACACAATAACAATGAAAATAAGAATGGAAATTTATAGAAGAAAATATATTAGGGTTTCTGCAGAGTAACTCTCAACCCACAATTTGTGGAAAACTTTGTTATTCACTTGCAACTGTGAATTCTGCGAATATAACTCAATTGACCTTATTTTAAAATAATGAGGGTTACTCCCTATTTATAGATTTAGGTTAGTTTGCTTCCCAAACCAAAGCCCAAAACTATAAAAGCACAAAATACCTATTTTAGAACTAAATCAAATCAAATCTATTTTAAATCTAAATTAATTCTATCCAGATCTAAAACAAATATGTGTGTAACAAACTGTTTCCACACTTCTAAACAAAATCAAATCCTTTTGACACAAAGAATAATTTAACACACCACCTAATTTATTGTGTCTAAGCTATATATGTTCATCGTATCTCTTAGTCTTCTGAACACTTCGACCAACACTCCCTTCGTCATGATATCTACAATTTGATTCTCAGTTCTGCAGTGTTCCAAATTCATCTTCCCTTTAGCCACCTGCTCTCGAAAATAATGAAACCTCATTTCGATGTGCTTGCTTCGACCATGCGCTATCAGATTATTCGCCAGGATGATAGCTGACATGCTGTTGATCTTTATGGTAATTGCTCCATGATCTTTACGTGTTATCTCTTCGACCAAGTTCAACATCCATGTTGCATAACATGCACAAAGATAAGCATATATGTACTCTGCTTCGCATGATGATAATTTTACTACTGGTTCCTTTCTCGAACTCCAATCAACTGATGCACCACATAACATAAACACATAACCTGCTGTGGATTTTCGATCCTCAACATCACTACACCGAATCAAATCAGTGTACCCAACTAACTTGCATTCTTTTCCTTTTTCAGCTTCAGGAAATAAAATTCCATAGTTGAGCGTTCTTTTTAGATACCTCAATATCCTCTTCACCGTTGCTAGGTGTAATACCTTTGGTTTCTGCATGAATCTTGTAACACCCCAATCTACTCGATAAATTATACGGAAAATTAGAGTATAAATTCCAAACAAATTCATTTGAGGTATCACATATTCGTCATTCAAAAACAATTACGGCTTATTTACCTTCGTATAGATACATAGCTCAGGAATTTAAAACGATAATTTAATTAATCTTCGAAATCATTTTATCAAAATAAACATTTTTAACTCGCATCGGAATTCACAAAACTTCTCTATTTTCAGTTTAATCATCATAGCATCTTCGCAAATAACTTTGAGTCACAACAAAAGTAAAACATCACTAAAATTCAGCAAACATAACAAATAATAAAGCAATCGTTTATCCCCCCGAGTGCTACGTATCAGAGCGACCACCGACTCGACTCACAGTGTCTAAATCTTCATCAAAGCTATCACCTACACGTTACCAGTATAAAGGTAACGGCGAAACAAAAGAAAGGGGTGAGATATCAAACCATATAAACAGGGTGATGATAAACAATATATTTAGGTTCAAGTTATAATAATCATCACTTTGCGGTATAATCATTACCGTCTAATTTACTTCACCGTTTTAAATTAAAAAAAAAACACACGTCACAATATTTCACATATCTCATATTCATAATACACAACGATTCACATCAGTTCACACATCACAACGCATAAACTCATAATCACACAAATGAAATGCGACTCTAACAAATGCACATGCATGTGGTACCCAGGGCTTCAGCCCCCATCGCCAATTGCCAGATAATAGAGGCATCAAAACAGGCATAAGCCTTCGTCACTGTTTGCCAATCTAGGCCGTCGCTAAAATATGCAAATCATGAGACATGAATGAAATGCAATAAATCACAAACACGTCGCCAAACATCGTCACATAGGCACTTTCCTACATCGCCAAAATATATCAATAATTATTGATAAACAATCGTCACCTTAAATCCTGCACTTCGCAATAATTCACAAAAACTCATCGCAACATTGCAATATATTACACGACAACTCAACAATAATAATTCATCACAGATAATTCACGCAAACATCGCCATACTTCACAAAACTCACAAAAATACGTCACGTCGCAACATCACCAAAAACACTGCAAGCACAACGGTTATCGAATTATTCCCAAACACTTCTAATATTATTCTATATTATTAACTTGTAAAAAAAAATTATAACCATATATAGTTATAACTGGACAGGGTTTCCAAGGAACTCTAAACAACTCTACAATAATCCCTACAACTCTAAAGTGCCCAAAAATCCTCTACTGATAACTCTTACATATAAGAGCAACTGTTATAAACCTAATGGTCTGACTCAAGTAATAATAGAACAACTCTAAAGAGTCAAATACCTTCAATTTTAATCTATAGTTTCTCGGATTTTACTCTAAACAACTCGAAAGCAACTCTGACAACCATATAACTCTAACATAATTAAAAATCACTTAAATTGGCCAAATAATTCAAATATTATCTCTTACTCAAAATTCCTAAAATATTATATCAATAATATTAAACTATTATTATTATTATTATTATTATTATTATTATTATTATTATTATTATTATTATTATTATTAAATATCTTAGTAACTTGAAATTGATTTCTCAATTTAAGGTTACAGTGCCGCCGCTACACTATAGTATGTACCAAATTATTATGGTTATCAAATCTACAGTACCTATTTTGTATTCTGAATCTGTATAGTGTCGCTAGAGTCCGGTGGCATTACAATACTCTCTTGCAAGTGTTTCAAGCATACTAGATATTTATGTGCAAATTACCGCACCATATATACATATGTATATATATATATATATATATATATATATATATATATATATATATATATATATATATATATATATATATATATATATATATATATATATATATATATATATATATATATATATATATATATATATATATATATATATATAAATAAAGTGAGATACAGTAACGATAAATAAAAGTAACTATATATTTATACCTTATTAAAATTGTCACAGGCAACAATACGATTATCGGTACCAAACTGTATGTATCAAATCAGATAAAATTAACACCAATTAAATCATCAACACATCAATTTTTACGGAAACAACAAATTTACGCAGAATCAAACACACGATAATTTCATACAATTTTTAGAAATCAATCGAACACAAAGAGATAATAAAATTTCCTAAACCCTATATACGGTCCATCATATCCCCGTTTATAGAGCAAGAACCCCACCCTTACCTTGTATTCGGAGTCCGCTCTATAATTCCGTTCGAATCCAATTTTTCCGGCTTCGCGTAATTCTTCCATTTTTCTCTTCACGGCATATTTCTCGTATCTCTTTTATTTTCCTCTTCTCTGCACAAACACTTCCACGTTCTCTTCTTTTCTCTACAAACCCTTATTTTGTTTTACTGATGCCAAAACCTAATATTTTCCTTTTACTTCACCATATTATTATTATTCTCACAAACTCCTTAATGGGCCTATATTCACACCTCCAAACTACTAATGTCACCAACCAAGTTAATTAAACAAATACTCCAATAAATTAATAATATCCCTGATATTATTTCTCCGATTAACAGACGAATTTAATCCGACTTTCCATTCAACCGCTCGAACGATATAATAATTCACTTATATTCCTTAGATTAATTCTGGTAAATTCCCAACTTCGACAATTTCAATTAATTAAATCCTTAATTAATTTAACTAACCAATTAATTAAATTCGGGGCGTTACAACTCTACTTATCATACCCACACTATATGCTAAGGCATGCCTTTTGTGACATAGGTGTCTTAGTGACTCCATAAGTCTTCTATATTGGGTTGGGTCGACATCATCTTCATTTGGGTTCTTCGACAGTTGCAGTCTTGTTTCAGCAGATGTCGAAGTCGAATTGCTTGCTTCCATCTCAAATCTCTTGAGAATTTCACTTTCATATCTTCTTTGATGCATCATAAAGCCTCTAATACTCTTGTAGAATTCGATACCAAGGAAATATGAAATATCGCCCAGATCTGACATTTCGAATTCCTTGCTGAGATCACCTTTGAAGTTTTCGATCTCTTTCTTGTAGCTACCTGTTATCAACAAATCATCGACATAGATGCATAGTATAAGCAATTCACTACTGTTTCTTCTTACATATACTCAATGCTCAGTTGTGCACTTCACAAATTCCTTCACCCTTAAGAAACCGTCGATCTTCTTATTCCAAGCTCTTGGAGCTTGCTTCAGTCCATATAGGGCTTTATGCAGCCTGTACGCCTTTCTCTTTTTTTCCATGTTTCACAAACCCAACTGGTTATGCAACATAGACTTCTTCGTCTAAGAATCCATTTCGGAATTCATATTTTACGTCCATCTGACATATGTTCTAACTGTTTATTTCTGCAAGACCAACAACCAACCTGATTGTTTTGATCATGGCAACAGGTGCAAAAACTTCACTGAAGTCGATTCCTTTCTTCTGAAGAAACCCTTTCACCATGAGCCTTGCTTTGTGTCGAGTTATTTCCCGTTTGGGATTCATCTTCACTTTGTATACCCACTTGAGATCAATTTCCTTTTTTCCTTGAGGCAATTCGACAAGTGATCAAGTATTGTTGTCTTTGATGGATTTTATTTCCTTATTCATAGCTTTCACCCACTTCGAATCCTTCAATGCCTCAGCTGCATTGACAGGTTCGACATCTGCATAGAAAGCGTAATATACTAGCTCACATTCATCATTGACAACATCACCTGATGTAATCAGATAATCTTGCAACCTTGCAGGCATGTGTCTTGTTCTCTGAGGTCTTCTTGTACTTGGTTGATCTTTAACCTCCTCTTGCCGAACTTCTCTTCCGACTTGAGTTTCTGGTTCTTAGAGTAAGATTCCCACTGAATCTTTCTTGACATTTTCATCCCAATCCCATTATTTAAGCTCATCTATGATCACGTCCTTGTTAATTACTACTTTCTTATTCACTGGGTCGAACAACTTGTAACCTCCAGTCGAATGATATCCTATTAGGATCATCTGACTCGACTTGTCATCAAGTTTTCTTCTCAACTGATATGGCACATGTCTATATGCTATAGATCCAAATACCTTCAGATGACTCAAGCTGGACTTCATACCAGACCAACATTCTTCTGGAGTAATTCCTTCTAGCTTCTTCGTCGAACATCTGTTCAGAATATATGCGGTGGTCGACACAACTTCATCCCAAAACTCTTTAGGTAAATTCCTTCCTTTCAATATACTTCTCACCATATTCATGTTGGTTGGATTCTTTCTTTCTGCAGTTCCATTCTGTTGTGGAGTGTAGGGTGACACCACCTCATGCACAATCCCTTATTTCTCACATAACATGTCGAAGTCTTTCGACGCATATTCTCCACCACTATCAATTCTCAGAACCTTGAGCTTTCGACCACTTTGTCTTTCGATCATTGATTTAAACTTGACAAATACCTCGATCACTTCACTTTTCTTCTTGATCACGTAAGTCTGCAGTTTTCAACTGAAATCATCTATGAATGTAACAAAGTATTTGTTACCTCCATTCGAATCCACCTGGATAGGACTACATACATCAGAGTATATGATTTTGAGAATAACCTTCGACTTACTTCCTGCATCCTTGTTGAAGTTATTCTTGTGTTGCTTCGCCTGCACACATTCCTCACATACCTCGTTTGGAATGTCAATTTCTGGCAGTCCTGAAACCATATTATTTCTTTTAAAATCACGGATGTCTCTGAAGTTGAGATGACCTAGTCGATAGTGCCACATTCATTCATCTCTGCTAGTTGCAGTCGAAAGACGCTTGTGCTCCATCACATCGAGATCGATCTTGAAGGTTCTATTTTGAGACATAGGAGCCTTTGAGATTAACCTTCCACATACGTCGACGACTCTCATCATCTTGTCTTTGATCAACACTTTTTAGTTCTTTTCGACCAACTGCCCAATGTTGAGCAAGTTTCTCTTCATGCCTGGTATGTACAACACATTTGAAATTACTGACCTTTTTCATCTTTCCTCATAGTTAGAACGTCTCCAATACCTTCAGCTGCTAAAGTATTGTCATTTGTGAATTTCACCATGTTCTTCATTGAGGGCTTTATGTTGACAAACCAATATTTCCTTCCAGACATGTGTGATGAACATCCTGAATCCAAGTACCATCAGTCTTTGAATTTATCTTTATATTTTGTTATGACCATCAGCATCATCTCTTCTTGTTCTGCTTGTTTTGCAAACTTTGCATCACTTTCTTGGTCTTTATTCTTTTTTGGACCTTTTGTAGAATAATGACCATACTTCTGACAACTGAAACACTGAATGTGACTCTTGTCAGGCTTTCGGCCACCACATCTTCCTCTACCTGCAGCACCACCTCTTTGGTTGCTTTGGTATGAGGATTTTTTCTGATTCGACCAGTTTCCTTCTAGCTGACTTCGACTGGTTGAATTGTTGTAGCCACCTATATCTTTATTTCCATTCCAACTTTGCCTTTGTTTACCGACTGAGCCTGCAAAGCCACATCACTCTTCAACTTGCTTGCTGCTCTTTCATCCATTCATTGTTCATGGGATTCAAGCGTCCCTTGAAGCTCTTCCTTTGTCAATTTCGATAAATCCTTTGACTCTTCTATGGCTACGACCACGTGGTCAAACTTAGGGGCCAAAGACATCAAGATCTTTGAAACAATAGCTCTTGTTATTAACGTTTCTCCACATATCTTGATTTGATTGACTAGTTTCGTAACCCTAGTGAAGAAATCAATTATGCTTTCACTATCTTTCATCTGAAGCAGTTCATACGTTCTTTTGTAAGTTTGTAACCTCGCCTCTTTCACCTTATTAGAGCCTCCAAAAGATTTTTCAAGAATCTCCCAAGCTTCTTTTGCAGATTTAGAGTCACTAACCTTTTCGAAGTTGTCTGGACTCAGACATTGATGAATTATAAAGAGTGATTTATAACTCTTCTTCTCTAATTCTTCGTGTTCTTCTATTTCTTCTGTTGAAGCGTCTTCTTCAAGTTCTTCTACTCCATCCTTTACAAGATCCCAAAGACCTTGACACCTGAATAAAACTTTCATCTGTTTGCACCAATTCTCATAGTTACCTACTTTCAAAATTGGTAGACTTGCTGGATAATTTTCATTCCCATAATTCACCACCATCGTGGTTTTCTTCTTCCCTTGATCGATAAACCGGAGCTCTTGATACCAGATGTTGGAAATCCACCAAAACCTATGATGAATTTCTATCAATCTTGATGAACAAGATTGTTATCACCACACAATAACAATGAAAATAAGAATGGAAATGTAAAGAAAAGAGATTAGGATTTCTGCAGAGTAACTCTCTGCCCACAAACTGTGGAAAACTTTGTTATTCACTTGCAACTGCAAATTCTGCGAATATAGCTCAATTGACCTCATTTCAAAATAATGAGGGTTACTCCCTATTTATAGATTTAGGTTAGTTTGCTTCCCAAACCAAAGCCCAAAACTATAAAAGCGCAAAATACCTATTTTAGAACTAAATCAAATCAAATCTATTTTAAATCTAAACTAATTTTATTTAGATCTAAAACAAGTATGTGTGTAACAAACTGTTTCCACACTTCTAAACAAAATCAAATCTTTTCGACACAAAGAATTTAATTTAACAACAATGAGCAATCCCATCTGATTTTATCTTGATGTCATTTGAGTCACATTCAAAAACAGGTTAAGGTTTGTTGAAAAAAAAAGTTTAAGATTCTCTCAATTTATAATTCCCTTTTATTTTCTCATTTACTTATGGTTTTATATATAAATAATACATATTTTATATAATATTTAATATTTATTTAGTTTTATAAAAAATACTATAATAATGTTGCTCTCCATTATTATTATAAAATGGAAAGATTCAAAATCATATGATAATCATGTAGTCTCTCACAATCAGAATTGAAAGAATAAGAAATTATAATATACCAAATGAAAGGCATCTGCAATGTACAGATGTACTATGCAAATTTGCATTCGCCTAACGTCAAACTGGGGGGAACATCGAGCATCTTATAGCAGAACTGCAGGACTACTCTAATAGAGTAATAAGTAGTACTTTCTTTTGATCACAGATTTCTCAAATTATGTTTGCTCTCATATTTGTAAAAGAAAAAAAAAAGTAAAATATGTGTAATAAATAATGGGTAGTATATCATAGTAAAGATGTTCTTCATTTCTATTAAAAAAAGTTTTTTTTTGGTTATAAACATTTATACTAGTTATACTAGTGGATGTTCATCTCTCTTCTTATTCTTCATCTTCCTATTCCACTTTAATGTATATAATTTTCTACCTCCCTTGGGTCCTATAAATAAGACTCATATTACAATGTAAAGTTCACCCTTGAGAAGAATATAATACAATGTTGTTTGTTCTCTTCTCTTCCTATCTTTTGATCTCTATATAGTTTCATTTAGTTTATAATACGTTATCAGCACGACGCTCTCAGAATGAATATGGACGCTAGCTCCAGTAATGAAGATATGTGCCTTGCTGACAGTGCAACAATCCACACAATTCTCAAGCATAAAAGATATTTCTCTAATTTAGTGAATCGAAAAACTGATGTCAGTACTATTTCTGGCACCTCAAAAATAATTGAAGGCTCCGGAAGAGCCCATGTGTTGTTACGTGGTAGAACAATATTGCACATTGATAATGCATTATATTCCCCCAAGTCCCATAAAAATTTATTAAGTTTCAAAGATATCCGCCTAAATGGATACCATATTGAAACAGGAGATGATGGAGGGATTGAACATCTGTGTATTACAAAACACAATTCAGACACAAAACGTGTAATGGAAAAGTTATCGGCTTTATCCTCTGGCTTGTACTACACTTATATTAGTACAACTGAAGCAGATGCAACTGTAAACCAGAAATTTACAAATAATGATAAATTTCTAATTTGGCATGACCGGTTGGGCAATCCCGGTTATATAATGATGCGAAAAATAATTGAAAATTCATGCGGTCATCAATTAATGAGTAGGGAAATTATTCAATCGAATAAGTTCTCATGCAGCTCTTGCTCACAGGGGAAGTTGATAATTCGGCCATCACCAACAAAAATTGGAAATGAATCTATCAGTTTTTTAGAGCGTATACATGGTGATATTTGTGGGCCAATACACCCATCATGTGGACCATTTAGATATGTTATGGTTTTAATTGATGCATCAACTAGATGGTCACATGTTTGTTTGTTGTCAACGCGTAACCAGGCGTTTGCGAGATTGCTAGCTCAACTGATTCGAATAAGAGCTCATTTCCCCGATTATCCTGTCAAGAAAATTCGTCTTGATAATGCTGCAGAATTTTCATCTCAAGCATTTAATGAGTATTGTATGTCTATTGGGATTGACATTGAACACCCAGTAGCACATGTTCATACACAAAATGGACTTGCAGAATCATTTATTAAACGAATAAAATTAATTGCAAGACCACTGATTATGAGATGCAAGCTCCCAGTTTCTGCTTGGGGGCATGCAATTTTGCATGCTACAACATTAATTCGCATCAGGCCAACGAGTTACCACACCTCTTCCCCTTTACAATTAGTTTTTGGTAAAGAACCTAATATTTCCCATCTAAGAATTTTTGGATGTGCAGTGTATGTTCAAATTTCTCTACCACATCGCAATAAGATGGGTCCTCAAAGGAGGATGGGAATATATGTTGGATATGAATCTCCGTCTATTATAAAGTACCTTGAACCAACAATAGGAGATTTATTCACTACTCGTTTTGCTGATTGTCATTTTGATGAATCAAATTTTCCAGCATTAAGGGGAGAGAATAAGAAGCAGGAAAAAGATATCAGTTGGAATGAATTATCATTATCTCATCTTGATCCTCGAACAAAACAATGTGAACTAGAAGTTCAAAAGATAATTCACCTGCAAAACTTAGCAAATCAATTGCCAAATGCGTTCACTGATCCAAAAGGTGTGACTAAATCATATATACCAGCTGCAAATGCTCCAATAAAAATTGATATCCCTGTTGGACAATCTAATGAGTCTCAACCACGCCTGAAGCGTGGTAGACCAATCGGTTCCAAAGATAAAAATCCTCGAACAAGAAAGGGGGCTAAGAATAAAGATGGCCCAAGTGAGGATATAGAAAATCTAAAAGAATCGTCAGACATAATAGACATTTCATCTCTAGAAGAGATTGACCAGGTACCTGAAACTCATGAAAATAAAGAGATCTCGATAAATTATGTCCAAAATGGAATACAATGGAACCGAAACGAAGTCGATATTGATGATGTTTTTGCATACAATATAGCACTAAATGAGATAAATGGCAAAGAGGATGAGGAACCAACGTCTATCAAAATTTGTAGACAAAATGAGGACTGGCCAAAATGGAAGGATGCAATTGAAGCAGAATTAAACTCACTCTAGAAAAGACAAGTTTTTGGACCTGTAGTCCGAACACCTGAAGGTGTGAAGCCAATTGGATACAGATGGGTTTTCGTACGAAAACGAAATGAAAAAGGTGAAATTGTGAGATACAAAGCTCGACTTGTCGCTCAAGGATTTTCCCAAAGACCTGGAATTGATTTTGATGAGACATATTCACCTGTAATGGATGCAAGCACTTTTCGATATCTAATAAGCCTAGTAGCACATAAAGGGCTTAATTTGCACGTGATGGATGTTGTAACAGCTTATCTGTATGGTTCACTTGATAGTGAAATTTACATGAAACTCCCTGAACGGTTCAATGTACCAGATGCACACAACTCCGAATCTCGAGAATGCTACTCCATAAGATTGAAAAAGTCTCTTTATGGGCTGAAACAGTCTGGACGAATGTGGTATAATCGCCTCAATGAATATTTGCTTAGAGAAGGATATACAAATAACTCCATTTGTCCTTGTATTTTTATAAAAAGATCAGGAAAGGAATTCGCAATAATATCTGTCAATGTGGATGACATAAATATTATTGGAACTCCTGAAGAGCTCCCAAAAGCTATGAGTTGTTTAAAACAAGAGTTTGAGATGAAGGACCTAGGAAAGACAAAATTATGTCTAGGTTTGCAAATTGAACATTTGGACAAAGGAATATTTGTACATCAAGAAGGCTATATAGAAAAAGTGTTAAAACGCTTCTATATGGACAAAAGTCATCCGTTGTCTACTCCAATGGTTGTTAGATCATTAGATGTGGAGAAAGATCCTTTCAGACCTCGAGAAAAGGATGAAGAATTGCTTGGTCCTGAAGTACCATATCTCAGTGCAATTGGAGCACTAATGTACCTTGCTAATCATACACGTCCTGATATATCATTTCCTGTAAATCTATTAGCAAGATACAGTTCTTCACCTACACGAAGACATTGGAACGGAGTCAAACATATACTTCGTTACCTTAGATGTACAATAAACATGGGTTTGTTTTATACAAAAGTATCCCAATTCGAATTAACAGGTTATGCAGATGCAGGTTACTTGTCAGATCCTCATAATGGTAGATCACAAACTGGTTATTTGTTTACATGTGGAGGTACAGCTATTTCATGGAGATCGGTGAAACAAACCATAGCAGCAACATCATCTAATCATGCAGAACTTTTAGCATTACATGAGGCAAGTCGAGAATGCGTTTGGTTGAGATCCTTAATTCAGCAAAATACTTGTGGTTTATCTTTTGAAAAATTAAATACAACGATCATATATGAAGATAATACCGCATGCATCGCTCAATTGAAAGATGGTTACATTAAAGGAGACCGGACAAAACACATTTCCCCAAAGTTCTTTTTTAGTCATGATCTCCAAAAGAATGGTGATATACGCATCCAGCAAATCTGTTCATGTGATAACCTTGCAGACTTTTTCACAAAGTCACTCCCAAGCAGAATTTTTAATTAACTAGTACACAAGATTGGTCTTCATCAAAGAAATGACTGTTCAACTGAGGGGGAGAAATGAAAGGATATTGTACTCTTTTTTCTTCACTAGATTTTTTTCCCACTGAGTTTTTTCTAGTAAGGTTTTAACGAGGCATAACCTCAATGGACATCCAAGGGGGAGTGTTATAAACATTTATACTAGTGGATGTCCATCCCTCTTCTTATTCTTCATCTTCCTATTCCACTTTAATGTACATAATTTTCTACCTCCCTTGGGTCCTATAAATAAGACTCATATTACAATGTAAAGTTCACCCTTGAGAAGAATATAATACAATGTTGCTTGTTCTCTTCTCTTCTTATCTTTTGATCTCTATA
Organism: Vicia villosa; assembly: GCF_029867415.1. Taxonomy (NCBI): domain Eukaryota; kingdom Viridiplantae; phylum Streptophyta; class Magnoliopsida; order Fabales; family Fabaceae; genus Vicia; species Vicia villosa. Next base: position 55,214 of record NW_026704963.1, on the reverse strand, counting down.
TAGTTTCATTTAGTTTATAATATTTTTATTATTATGGTTTTAGTGCATATGTGTTTGATTAATATCGCAATTTTTAGAAATACACATTTATGTCTTTTAGTGATTTGCAAAGACCATGGATCCTCTCCTTCCCTCCTTTTCTCTCCTTCACAAAAACAAGTGTAGTAGAATTAATTGCATCAAGAAAAAATGATAAAAAGAAGAAGAGAAAGAACATATTAGAGAGATATAGAGAGAAAAATGTGAAGGAGATAATTGGAGAGAAAAAATTGAAGGAGAGGATCCAAGTCCGATTTGCAAACTATGGTAATAGATACTACACTACCATTTTTTTTTTGAGATATTGAAAAAATATTTACTTCTGGGGTGCGTACGTATTGGACAACCCCGTCCATCTAGTACTCAATTGAATTTGAATAGAATAATGAAAATGGATCGAATTAGGTGAATGGATATTTACTATTTTTTAATGGTAAAACGAATAATTATATTTGGGTAATAAGAGATAGGATTCCTCCTTTTTTATTAAAAAAAATTATTATAGTGATTGAGACATATACAATGCATAAAAATAAATGTGTATAAAACTAAATAATAATAGTAATAGTTTTAAATAGAATTTTATTATTATAATTTTTATATAAAGTTAAATATATATCTTAAATATGTGTGTCATTCACACATAAAATTTATAGTAATACAAAAATAGAGGAAAAGAAAAATGGAGAAGATTCTAATCCAATTTTATGGATTGTTCATAAGGCCCAATAAATGAGACCCATAATTAAACACTTGCACGCAAGAAATGAGGAGGATCTTCATGCTCTCATGCACATACAATCTCATCCCCTAATTCATCGCACACCGTCCAGTTCAATTAGACGATCTCCAAAACGAATTTCATGTAAAACTTTTATAACTACCTTTGTTATATAAAAGGAATATGCATCATTTTACATGTAATTCAAATTCATATTCATCCTTCATTATTTTTCATTCTCTCATTTAATTGAGTAGTGATGTATTAACATTGAGAATCACCCCACGCCTCCATACAGAATGAACTGCATTGAACTTCCAATCACCAATTCATCTTACATTTTTTTAAACATAAAATGGACTAAATTAGCCTTAGTCCAATTATAACAAACAATTTATTATATATTATGAAATTTGTATTACTTTTACTATTCACATTATTTACAAATCTTTCATTTAAAACAGAAAAATTCATTTGATTTTTAAAATAATTTATTCATCATAAAAACAGAAAGAAAAAAAAAACTATTGTTTTCCTTACGAAGAAAGAGAAAAAATTTCTTTTTATTTTTAATTCCTTAACAAAAAAATCTTTAAATTAATTCACTTTCCTGATATATTATTATTATTTTTGTCTGGGTTCATGAATATAATTAATACATTTTTTTTTCTTTGACCAAATATAACTAATAAGCACAGCTGTTAAACAAAAAATTAGAATCTAACATACAAGCATTTAATTAAACACTTTATAAATAATGAACAGAGAAACCTTTTAAAATGTTCAAGACAATCCTAAATTCCAAACTATAAAGTGTGCTAATAAATACCAACATAAAATTAATTGAAAAAAAATAACATTAATTATTTATAAATTACAAATCACTTAGATCAGTCACATGAGTAATTCTGAATTTAACATATTGGTTGGACTAATGTTTGTAAGAAACAAAAGTTTTATTATATTTAATAGAGTTTGGCATCAAAGTTGGCATGAGACTAGAGGCAAACGATGATTCCACAAGTTGAATATTCGTCTCGTCTCTATTTTGTCTTCATTCTTTCCTATTTCTATATTTCCCACTTTCCATTTAGATAATATATTAAAATTAATTAATAGATGATGCTGTCCGAAACCACATCCATTGTACTATAATAACATTGGTTACGATATTTATTTTTTCTGTCACAATATCTTTTCCCTCTAACCATTCTTGTTACATACAAAACATCACTGCAATTTCTCTCTCGTTTTTCTTCTTGTTCTTGTGATGGCTCTCAATTTGTCTTCTCCAACTGAACTCAAGTCTATTTTCTTTACTGATCCTCTCAAGACTAACCGCTTCACACCTAAATTCCCAGGTTCTTTCTTCTCTTCAATCCAGAAATTGTGCTCTTCCATGATGTATTGTTCTTCCTTTTATGTTTACTGGCTTCATAGCTATGAAAATTACTTTGTGAGTTGGCGAATAAGAATAATTTGTTTTTAATGAAGTATAACAAATCATTGTCGTGTGGGGTACTGTGTCTGTATTGATGCTACTGTCTGATATACTTTTTTTTTTTTTTTTTGTGAATAGCTATGTTATGTTCTGTTTTACTTTCATAATTATTTGATTTTATTCTCAGGTGGTCTTGCTTTGAAAAGAAGAGAGGATGGAAGAGCATCTGGTGGAAGAAGAGTTTTTTGCTCTGTACAGTCGTCGTCACCACCACCAGCTTGGCCAGGACGAGCTGTCCCAGAACTAGGTTATAAGACTTGGGAAGGCCAAAAACCTATTTCCATTGTCGGATCTACTGGTTCAATTGGAACTCAGGTACTGCTGTTTATAAAGTCTGGACTCAATTATATTGGGAATAATTTGTGTTTTTACTGCTAGCACAGACACGAAACGGAATACCAATCTGATACGCTGACACCGGTAATAATTTGGAAAAAGATGAGTAAATTAAACATAATCACTAGTGTCGTGGTGTCCGACACAGACACACCTTTTTTCAGAGGTGTCAATGGCAATGCCACAGCGGTTTCTAGGACTTCATTCCTTTGTATGCTTTTGTAGACACTAGATATCGTCGCGGAGAATCCAGATAAGTTTAGAGTTGTCGCGCTTGCAGCTGGTTCAAACATTACTCTTCTTGTAGACCAGGTAAATACTTTCACTTCAACTATGTAATGAAACTTTGGATTGGTTTGTTTCTTAAATTTTATATGATGGATTCACTCATATTTTCGATATACCAACTTTGGGAAAAAGGCTAATCTCTCGGTATTTATGTTGCACAGGTTAAAAGATTTAAGCCACAACTTGTTGCAGTTAGAAATGAGTCTCTAATTGCTGAACTTGAAGAGGCATTGAAAGATGTTGAACAAAAACCTGAGATCATCCCTGGAGAGCAAGGAATCATTGAGGTGGACATCTGGTTTGTTCTTATGATGCAATTTGGTTTAGAATACGAATGTTGTGTTTCATAAGCTATTGCTTGTATGTTCTCAGGTTGCACGTCACCCAGATGCCGTAACCGTAGTCACGGGAATAGTAGGCTGTGCAGGACTAAAGGTAGCCTATTTTCCCTTTTCCCCCAGCTCTTTTTGTAACTGCTCTAATTACTATGCGACAAAAAACTCTTCTGTGTGTATGCATCTACATGTTTTTTAAAATTAACTTCATTATTCGTATCTGACAAATTGTGAAGTTAAGAATGTCATTATATATAGTAATATAGAATAATATATTGCTTTTAATGGCACATACCACATGAACCTTTGGGACTAATTCAATCAGTGAAATATACATTCAAGGACTAATTTAACCGCTAAATGAAGGTTTGGGGATCATGGATGTGATTTTCATGATTTCATCTCTCCTGTTGGTGTACTATTATGAGTTTATGACTGATATGATATCTTTTAAGGACTGGTTTGAGTATTTATTTATTGGTGACAAAAACCATAGCAAATTGAATTGAGTGAGAAAAGGCACAACTAAGATGGTATTACCATTATCAGACATATATATTACATTGCTGAAGTTCCTCTCATTATTTTATTAGCCAACAGTTGCAGCCATAGAAGCTGGAAAAGACATAGCTTTGGCCAATAAAGAGACACTGATTGCTGGAGGTCCTTTTGTCCTTCCTCTTGCTCGGAAGCATAATGTAAAAATACTTCCTGCCGATTCCGAACATTCTGCTATTTTTCAGGTACAACAGCACATACTTTATCAAATAATTTGTGTCTGCAACAAAGAGTAGTAGACTATAAATATACCAGTTTATTTCTTTCTAATTTCATTCTCTGGTCTCTACATATTTTTATTAAACCTAGCAATTATTTTATCATGCACTCAGTTAGTAATAGAAAAACTGAAAGCATTCTTCACTTCAGTGTATCCAGGGGTTGCCAGAGGGTGCACTTAGGCGTATTATTCTAACTGCATCCGGAGGTGCTTTTAGGTATGTAAAATAAACCTGAATGAATGCACTTTTACTGTTTAACTTGTTGCTCAATTTTTTCTTTTTATGTTAGACACGTTTATCTTTTCTGAAATGAATGGGAACCAAAAGAGATTGTATGTCACTCTAAACTTTCTTATATATGTCTGAATTTCGCTGGCTGCCAACATTTAATATCAAGACAGAGTCTCGTTGATCATGGAAAACCTTGAATTTCCCTTAGTTATGTTTCTAGACCCTATATGATCAACATGGTTGTAATGTAAGCCTTATTTATTCGCGTCATGATTAATAGGGACTGGCCTGTTGAGAAACTGAAAGATGTTAAAGTTGCTGATGCATTAAAACATCCCAATTGGAGTATGGGGAAAAAAATTACTGTGGACTCTGCTACACTTTTCAACAAGGTTTGTTCCTTATGATATCTTTATGATTATTTTGTTTAAACTTAACATTTTCTGATTGTAAAGTAAAATTGTTCTACGTCTTTGCAGGGTCTAGAAGTGATTGAAGCACATTACTTATTTGGAGCTGATTATGATGATATTGAGATTGTCATTCATCCACAATCAATCATACATTCAATGATTGAAACACAGGTTTAAAGAAGACCGAGATCATTAAATGTGGCTAAATATTTATCCAATACTAAATTATTTTATCTTTCTAGGACTCATCTGTTCTTGCACAATTGGGGTTGCCTGATATGCGTCTGCCAATCCTTTATACATTATCATGGCCAGACAGAGTTTATTGTTCTGAAATCACTTGGCCTCGGCTTGATCTTTGCAAGTACGATTATTTTTCCCTTAATTTTGTTTCCTTAGTTCATACTCAAGAAAATAGACTGATCCACCTAGGCACCGTTTGAAAATTTGAAATATGATTATGCAGGATTGGTTCACTTACTTTTAAAGCTCCTGACAACATTAAGTATCCATCCATGAATCTTGCCTATGCTGCTGGACGCGCTGGAGGCACTATGACAGGAGTTCTTAGTGCAGCAAATGAGAAAGCTGTAGAAATGTTTATCGATGAAAAGTAAGATTAATACTGTATTTTGCGGAATATTTATATCTTGACATGGAATTTTCTTTTTCCAGTTTCATGCTTCATAGCTTTTAGGCTACAATGCGTCTTCTTGTTGATGTAAATTATCATCTAATAATTGGCTATTTTGGTGTTTCCAGGATTAGCTATTTGGATATTTTCAAGGTTGTGGAGCTAACATGTGAGAAGCATCAAGCTGAATTGTCAACCTCACCTTCCCTTGAAGAAATTATTCATTATGACCTATGGGCACGGGAATATGCGGCAAGTTTGCAAAGGTCTTCAAGATTCTCTCCTGTTCCAGTATAAAACTGGTTTTAAATTTCTGAGAATTGAATAATTGTATACCATGTAGCACAATGCATTCCCCAGATTATGAAAGATAATTTTTATCAATGGAATCACTCAATATTTTTAGTCTCAAACTCTTCTTCAGCTGACATCTCATCAATTTGTCCACACAAATAATATGCAAGTAGTTATAGAAAAAACAACAATGAAGTGTTTCAGTGATTTTTTTAAGAGTCTTTTTGCTCACAATCTAAAGTGCAGGGAGGTATCAAGAGGCTTAAAACATGTGTAAAAGTTCACGGCCATTAGTGAAAAAGAGGTGATGTATTTAAACATATAAAAAAAGTTTAAATTCATCATTTTCACTATTTTGATGCTAGTTTCAAGACACAATGTATACATGATTACCATAATGTTGCTTATCTAACTAAAGCAACATTCAGCTAAAGTTAGAGGAGCCAAATTAGTCCCCATAATATCTTACCTAAGCTTATCTCTTAATTTAGCCTTGGCTGAACACATTTTGTCATTGAAATTTGCTAAAATATATTGATGTACGGTCAATTTCATCCCTTTGTTCAACATATTAGCCACGATGATAAAACTTTTGTCAATATTGGCATACATATTACTAGGGAAGGACATCAGGCTAAATTGGGCGGGTTCGAGCTAGAAAGCAAGGTGTTATTCATAAGAGATTTTTAGTTATTTTTGGTGAAAAACTTCAATGAATAAGTAGAAATTAGGGTTGGTTTTGTAATAAATATATTGAGAATTGCTTAACGCACCCTAAAAATTGCTTCCTCACTCTCGTGCAAAACTAAGAATACTCTTAAGATTTAAAAATGTATCTTCGAACGCATTCTAAATACACACAACCCATCCGTTTGAGTCATACCCCACATATTTGATTGAATTTAATCCGAAAATGTATCTTCGTAGACCTTGCGGAGGTGTATTTCCAGAACATACTGAACCACAAACAAACACATAAACGAAAAAGATGCAGAATGGAGATAAATTAACATTGATAATATAAAAAATGAAACATCACATAGTTAATCGTTAACATAGATCAAACATTACATTTCAACATCTAGATAGACGTTCCAACATCTTCCTAATATCTTCGATCAATCTCGCAATCGTCGCATCCAGCTCGATCAGACATTTTGTTTCGTAATGGAAAAATGTGTTTCACATAACCCTTAAATCTGCATCCTTCTTCAGCTCAAATTTGTTGAACTCAATCTTCCCTTCATTGTTAATTGAGGGTGAACGGTAATCGAGCTTCACAATTTTTCGATTGTCGAAGATGGTAAGAGATTCTGGAGTCTGAATTTTAGATCTACAAGAGGGGTGTACTCATTGAACTTAAATTCAATTGAGGACTTCGTCCCGTTGAAGTAAACATTGCAACATACTAATTGATGGTGTAATGGGATTTGGTAAAAAAATATGAGATGAGAGCCCTATACATATACAAGTTCTAGGCCAATATGGACCTTAGAAATCCTATCTTGTATCAGGGAGAATTCTGGAAATGCATTTCCATAACCACTTTATCCTGCGATTACATAGATGCATTTCCAGAACCACACAACACATAAGCAATTTTAGAAACATTGAGAAACATGACATGTTTTAGAATGAAAAATGGAAAAAATTTCTGAAAACTTAAACATGTATTGAAATATTTAAAAATGTATATATTTCAAGATTACATACAAAACATGTATAATCACATAAATTCATCATTGAATAAAAACTAAAATAAATCAAAATATGTGTCACCGGCTAAATCTATATCTATGGGTGGGTACCCGCCTTTACCTTTTGTTTATTTGATTCTCTTTCAATCTCGTTCAACTTGGTGAAGTTTTGCATCCTTTATAAAAAATAATTCAGCCAAGCCGCAACTTTCCTTGGTGAATGAATTGTCCAGTTCGGTGATGTTAATGGTATAGGGCACCCCGATTTCAAATAAACTTGAACAAAGTACCGCGTTTTTTAAATCCACCTGATACACATAAAACAATCATTTGGATTTTTAGGTGGAATAGTGTGCAGTGGAAAAAATGTTTCTGAAAAACCGTATTTTCTCAAATCAATACACACTCTTTCATATGTCCTTGCTATAAGATGACGCATTTCAGGAAAGTGCATCCATTTATTCTCTAGTATCGGTTCACTAATGCAAGAAACAAGAAATTAATAAATTGCATCAACGTTTTTTCCAGTATAGTCATATGTATCTAAACCTTCTGACCTACCAAGCAAGTGACTCAGAATGGTTAAAGTTTGTTACACGATAATATGAAATACACAACAATTATAACTGCCAATCGTGTAACACCCCCACTATTCCCATTTAAATAAAATTACGCAATAATAAGAAAATAATCAGAGTTTTTCACCAATAGGTGGGATGTCACATTAAAACAAACTAAAATAACTCCTTGTATTAATAAAATAAAACAGCGAAAAATTAATTGTTTCATCTCAACTTGGCGATATGCCTAAACACCATAAAAATATCCACATTAATTCGCGGTTCAACAAATCTCCCATTAATAAATGATACGTAACCAAATGATCAAAGAAATAACAAATAACGAAAACTCCCAAAATCCCGTGTTACATATGAGAGCGACTCCTAAGACTCGATCAGGCAACACGCACTCCGTGCACACTCAAGTACCTGAATTATCTGTACTTCCAAGGAAATACAGACGTAACAACAACAACAAAGGGGTGAGAACTTCATTCAATAATTTAACGGTGAAATAATCATGTTAAGAGTAGTAATCACACAAGCACACCAATCCAATTAAATAATAATAACGATGCAATGTGACTCAACAATGACACAATGCATGTGGTACCAATCACCAAGGTTCATTCAATCGAACCAGATAAATCACATACACCTCTCCTAGGCAATGATTCATCTACACCACTGGTCACATACACTCCTCCTGAGCAATGACCTATTTTCACCAATAACACCATGAATGTATGACAGCAATATGTATATAATTCATACGTGCAAAACATGTTCACACCAAGACGATCCTCCTGATCATTCATAAGTCTTATACTTACCGTAATACTCACTAGTATTACCACACTTGTCCAAACAGACAAACGCACATACATTCATACGATTTACTAAGTGCATCACTAATTCTAAATTATTAACTACACAATTAATTCGCCAATAACTCCATTGATTTACTACTGTCATTTGAATCCACTAATTTAAGGTATATGTTCACTATAATTCGGTTGAACCACTTCATCCAGTCAAGTTCTGTTACATCCTGAAGAAATATGTACTACCTATAGAATATATTTAATGCAATTGATCTAATTAATTTACTGACTATTAAGTTACCAAAATGAAGTCCTAGATAAATTGTTGTATGTGACAGTATTATCCTACACCTACGCGTACAGATGCTCTCATACCAATCCAACACACAGCACACACATGACGGACGTCATGTTCTTCCCCCTATCACATGTGTGCCGATCGGCATATTGCCCCATGTGACGGTCGTCACATGCCCTTCCCCGCCGGTCGACACATGCCCCTCCCCGCCGGTCGTCGGTCGTCATCTTCTCCCCTCTGTTTCGCTAGTTCTGTACTACGATTCTATTCTTATCGATTAAGAGAGTAATAATATTAACACACAACAATGTTTAATTACACTTTATCAATTAAATCACTGCAATTCCATCAGACAATTGTAACAGCAACAACAACAACATAATTCTATACATCATATCAATATAATTCAATCCTCCAACTTTTCATCACCAAATAATCATACGATTATCGATTCACACACAAGCAGAAATTAATTTACGAATTCTATACGAGGGAAGGGTACCCTCACTACCCTCTCATGATAATACACCCATATTGAAATAGATTCTCCCCCTTACCTTGGAATCATTTGGAACTTCCTGCGAATTGGTTCTCTCCCGAATATCCCTAGCAGCCGTTCACATTTAGTCCTTTTTCACCCTAAAATGTTATTACGTGAAACTATCCTATTTTTATATCTACCAAGTCCACTTAACCTATTCTCCTCCTTATAATTCTCCACTAAGCCCATTACTCCTTAAAAATCTAATTTTAATTATTAGGAAATAATACTAATTATAACAATATTTCTAGTACTACTAATAATAATATTGGTAATCTTAATAATACTATTAGTAATAATAATAATAGTAAAATAATAATAATAATAATAATAATAATAATAATAATAATAATAATAATAATAATAATAATCTTATGCTATTATTATCAATTTCACTACTAATAACACATCATAACATATTCTCCAATGCTTTTAACTAAGGTTCTATCATGTAAATACCCTAAACGCATTCTAAATCAAACCAAATATACTCGACGATTAAATAAAATAAAATAGGTGTTACAAATCGCACCTCTTGTAGCCAGTTACAAGAGTCAGTCCTAATCCAATTCAACAAAAATAAAAGTTAGTATATATTTATAATAATGAAAAATATATTTAACCATTAAACTAAACTATTAGTCATGCATAATACTATTAAAAATTTATATTATTTAAAAATAATTTTTCTATCCTTGTATATTTTGACATATATTAAGCATAAGTAATTGACTAACCACATCTCCTACATTAAATGAGTGACCTATTTACTGTTAGGTCAAGGCCAGACCGTTCATGACTGAACTGATGAGCGAAAGAACCGATCTCTCAAAGAGGGGAGACTAGAGCTATAAATATGTGAATCAATAGTTAGGTTTGATATCATGTGTTCACATATAAGAATCCTAAAGTCATACTATATACCTTAATGTAGGCATGATAACCCACAAGTATAGTTAGGTTTGATATCACGTGTTCACATATAGTTAGGTTTGATATCACGTGTTCACATATAAGAATCTTAAAGCCCACAAGTATAGTTGACGCTTATCGTGGGATCCAAATTCACCGGGTGAGATAGAATTTATTATAAAGTAGGCACCTTATGAATGACATTGATCTCACCCATCAACCTCTTCTTCTGCGAGAAACAAGTCAATAGCCATTCAAATCACCTTTTTGATTGGCGACCCCCACCTCACTTCTAGGCCTTCATCTTTTCCAATAAAACTCACACAAATAAAAGTGGGCACAGACAAAAAAATACACCTATGCAAATAATCATGAAGCACCTTCTTGTGTCCTTCATACTCTCCCTAACATTTAGAATGTAGAATTGTCTTAGAAAGTCAACGTCATCCTTCTTTGTTTCTCTAAGTTTTTCATAATCGATTTCCAATATTAACGCAAGCTCACCCGCCCAATATAGAAGAAATCATTGAGGTCTGGTATCCTCAAAGATAAACATGGGAAAATCTCCACCACTCTGCCCTCAAACGAACTTGTCTTTCTAGTTTTTGTAATTCAACGATTATATAGTGAGTATCCCCCTGTTGGAAAGAGCGCTTATATAAATCTAACCACCATTTTCAACCTCTCTCTTACCGTAAAATGAAAAGAAAATGCCCATAGTGTGCGTGATCCCAAGGGCCTCACTTAGTATTTCGAATCCCTTCATGAAGGCTTGCTTATTTGGATGGCTTTGTTAGAGGGCGACATTATTTTTCTTTAAAATTCCAGCCTCAAAGACGTTTAAAGGAATTCCTACCCCCATATTAGTTATAGTGCATGTATACATGTAGAAGTACTCGTTCCCCATTCCACAAGGAAACCTTAAACAAGTCTTATTGACATTAACACTTAGCTTTATTAGATATGTATATGTCATCTTGGAATGTATAAGTCATCGAGGAATGTATTTACATTATCCTCCCTATTAAATAGATAATTGATGTTTACGACTACACCATTTAAACTGGTCGCGCTTGTAGTTGAGGTAGCTATTGGTAGTCCAACTGATCTTGGATAAGAAGACACCAAAACAATTTTATTATCAATATTTTTGTCGCTATCAAAGATATTATTAGAATTATTGTCATAACTTCCAAATATTTATGTTTCAATGAATCTTCAATTCATTTCATTGTCTACTCATCTTGAACTCTTAACACAATGATTCCATAACTCCCACCTCTCCTCGTGGGTGCTAGGCTCGACTACTCGACTAGTAACATCATAATCCCTAATTAATCCATCTTATATATGAGAAATCAAAAATATACGAAATAAAGGTAAGGAGATAATTGTGGTGAGATTTTGTTGATGAATTATCGAATTCGAAAAGTTGTCGAAATGGCTAGATGGAAAACACTGTTAAGCGAAACTTATATTAGAAGAATAAGCGATGAAAGGGAAACTCAAATCTCTGGTATTTATAAAGGGGGAATAACTAATATATTAAACTAAACAACCATCATTAGGGCATAATCATCACTAATGTAACAGAACATCAAGGGTTGTGGTTGCAGGCATGTAAGTTGTAACACCCCAAATTCTAGATTAATTATTTATTTAATTAATTTAGCACGAATATATGATTCATTGTGAAGTATTCGATATATACGATGTTTTGGTGTTTTATGTGAGTCCTTATGATGATTCGTGATGTTTTGATGAATATGATGGTTATGTGATGTTTATGTGAGTTATTGTGAAGCATTTGATATAAAGGATGTTTTAGTGTTTTTTGTGAAGTATTTGAATATGTGATGTTATGTTGAGTCCTTATGATGGTTTGTGATGATCCGTGATGTTTGAGGGTATGATGACTTATGTGACATTTTGATGATTCATGTGATGTTGTGGTGATTTATGTGATGCTTAGGTGTATTGAGGGATTTTGGAGTATTTTAGAATCATTTATAATAATTAGAATAATAAGTGGAATTATTTTAATTACAAAAATAAGAGTTATTTTAGTGTTAGAGATAATAAGGGCAAGGTGGTCATTTGTGAAGTGTAAGTGAGGGCAAGATGGGAAGATCATAGAAAGGGTCCAAGGGTTAAAGTAGGGAAAAAAGTTTAGTTGTCTCATTCTGTGCAATCGTAAGAATTAGGATAAACATCGTGAAGAGAAGGCTAGGGCACAAAGAGGCAAGAGGAACCTTGGATTTCGGTAGAACACGAAGAGTAGTCGGATTCAACTACGAATTAAGGTAAAAGGAGTTTTATCATTGTTATTATAATTGATTTAAGGCTTATATACTTGTAGGATTATTGGGGTTTTGGTGTAGTTTTGGTAATGAGATAAATGTGATGAAATTGATGATGATTTAATGTAGTAATTGCTTCCAATTGATGCATAGGATGTATAATGAATCGAGTTGTTGTTGTATGATGTAAACATGAGGAATTATGATGATTTTGAGATGTTATTGTGTTGGATTTGAGTAGAATAAGGGTTGTCTAAGTGCACAAAATTGCAGCAAGGAAAAACACAAAACAGCTGGAAAATTCTGCACAAAACAGCGATAGGTCGACCTGGAGGACTGGGAGGTCGACCTAAAGATACCAGAGGGAAACACACTCCATGACTGCGACCTATGAGTCGACTTGATGAATAGGGGGTCGACTTAATCAGCCCATATCCATTTTTGACATATTTTTCTAAGGCCATAACTTGAGTTTTCGGACTCCGATTGATGTGTCGTTCGAAGCGTTGGAAAGCTAGCGCAATGAACTATACCCTGGTAGAATAAAATTATTCATATAATGTAATTTGCTGTAATGTTATAGAATGCAGTACATGATGTTATGTTGTTGTTTCCTAGATATAACTACCATATCCATTCCCTATGTCTTTTATAATAATTATGATTTACTCACCATTTCTGCTTGGAAATGTTGCCTCGAAATGTGGGTAACTTGCAGATGATCAATATTAGTGCAAGAAGCTTAGGAGGTAGCTTTCGTAGTGCGCTTATTTAGTTTCTGTTGATTCCAATGAATCTTGCTCTGATATGTAACATTGGGGTTGGAATCGATTGATTGTGAACCTTGTGTTTCGTTGTTATTATGAGATTTTGTATTAATTTCATGACTTTTATCTTGTTTCTGAATCATGAAGTTATAACATGAAGTATAATGACTTTGTTGAAGTTTGAACTACCTTTCATGGTATTTGAAATATTTTGTAAAGAAATTTTGAAACTCATTTATCGTGCTGCGAAGTTTAAAATAGTTTGATTGGAAATGCGAAAGATGTTATTTATGTTTTCAAGTGTTTTTGCAACTCGTTCTACGAAGCAAGATTATTTGTTATATGATGTTCCATGAAGATGTGACGCCCTTGTGTTTTATTTTTTTTGTTTTTCATAAAAATACATGCAAAAATATATGTGAGTTAGAAGGGTGTTACACAAGCCAATAGGCTCTTTAGATTAATTGGTCTTCGCCAAGATATTTTTTTATCATTTATAATATTAAATTATTAATTACATACCTAAATTTTGGATTTCAAACCTTTGATATGAATGACTAACCTTCCATACCAATTAGACGACCACAATCAAAGTCACTCTCAGGCTTATATATGACACCATCTTTGTATATGTCATCAACCTTAATCATTTTACCATTATGGGCCCCGCGCTTGAGGGATCATGGACAATTATGATTCTCGCTTAATCACTTCGTCTTTATAGGCCTTGTGATTAAGGGATTGTGAATCGTTGTGTCTTTTGCTTAATCGTTTCATCTTTATAGGCCTCACAATCAAGAGATTGTGAATCGTTATGTCTCTTGCCTAATCGCTTCGCCCTTACAAGTCTCACGCTTGAGGGACGGTGGATTGTCATGTAATAACTCAAATCTAATAAATACCTAATTATCCGGTCCATTAACCTATCAACTCGTACACATCATAAAGAGTACTAAAAGGAGGTGAGTTCATGTGGTAGACAATTGGATAATGAAATTTTGACACTTACAACACAGATGTCTCAATATAAACCACAATGTTAGGACATATATTATAACATAATATGCTGACAGAAAACACTTTTACCAAACTAAAAATTATGCATAATTAAATTGCATAAGTTAAAAGAATACAGTCAATTGTTAACCCAGATAGGTGCAACTCACCTACTCTAGGGACTACCAAGCCAAGAAGGAAATCCACTATACTAGTATTAATTCAAAGCCTAAACAATCTCAGTTTACAACTTATCACCTAATCACCACTTCTATGAAATTTCTACCTAGGAACCTCCTAGTTATGAGAACCCCCTATCACTTCCCACAATCACCTCAATGATAAAAACCAGTCACAATCCCAATGAGTGTTTCAAAACAACCAAATAGAATATTACACTTCCAATAAATAATACTTAGTTTTTCTTAAAAGCTTTAACTAGGAATAATACTCAACTCTATGCTTAAAAGCTCATGAGTGAGAACAATCAGTCTACTTCAGTGTATCCGAAGATACATGAGTGACATACAAACAAAAACACAAAAACCTTAAAAGACTTCTAAAACCTTAAACCTTTATTTTGCACCCAATATTTGTTGTTGTGAATGCTTGCTATTTTTGGTTTAGCAAGTCCTTATTTATAGACTCTTGCAGTATGGGCTTGGACACTTGAATCCAATTCAATCTTCTCCTTTTCAATCAGCTGCAAGATCTTCACACAAAAATAGGAACAATCAAATCAAATTTTCCTACAAAGTCTCCAAGATCCTTTTTATGAAACCAAATCAAATATGCACTGTCCCTAAAATATCCTTGATTGGTTGCGCCTGTATGAGCACTAGAATCTTTTTGAATCTCATAGTTTTCAATCAAATCTTCAAGGAATTAAATCAGCTAAACTGTCATGATGTTCTGGTATAACATATCACAACATCTGGCAGAACATTTGTCAAAACACATTACAGCAGAACCTGTTATGACAATTGGTCAAGATGTTACAGCATCTTAGTCAACATCAGATAAGAACCATGTTTTGGCAAAATTTATGTCAACCATAAAATCATGGATATGACATACGAGTTCGTCACATTCCTTGCCTTCAAATGAGGTGTTATGTTAAAATACATCCTAAGCAGATTAACGAGGCTTTTAATCATAATTGAATAATCTCAAGTCTCAATAACTGGCTAACCACATCTCACACGTATAGATGTTTCATCCATTACTCCTACTACTAGGTCAAAGTCAGTACTAGGTCAAAGTCAGACCGCAAATACTTAAGAGACCTTACATGGACTGGTCACATTTGACGTAAATGATAAATCACAATTTTTATGAGTTCATAGATGGATGGAGGAGACTTATTTTATTCACGCCATCAAAAAGAAAGAAATGGAATCTCATATATATGGATGCTGAAAACTCGCTATGCCATATGGCCAGCGATATTGTCTACCATTGAGATTAATTGAAGATTCGCTCTATATTACTACAATGCCACTTGCAAATATATATTGCCTCCTTCGTTCATTCAACCGCTTCACTTCGCAGCTGTCAGCACGATTACTACAAATGCTAAATGAATTGGAATTAACTTTGATCAAATACATGTACTTTATATTCCTAGGACGGTTTACTCAAATATATTCTCAGATAAACGATGTGACTTGTTTCCTTGATTTTGGATATGACCCTCCAATGTAATTAATAAAGCTAAACTCAACTCTTTTTTAGGCAAAAACAAAACTCAAATTCCCTCTTATCTTTCAATTTCAAGAGAAGCCAAATTACATATTTGTACTCTAATCTAATTCAATCCATGCTTCAAGTCTAGAACAACTTGCTTTAAACCATTATTTAAGTAATTCATAAACATCACCGTCTCAAGTCTCAACCAAGTCAATACCGCGTGAGACCCACACCATTTTTATTCGGAACATTCCTTGCCAACTTATCTCCGTCATTGTATTACGATACCATGCAGGCGCAACATGTTATCATCCTCTTTTCACTTACTACTTCCAAATTTCAAAATTCAATTCCAACTTTATCAACAAACATATTAGCCACAAAATTAAACCTAAACAAAAAGGCACCCATGTAATATAACCACACTTTAGCTCTAACCAAGAAAAAGATATCCCAAATCTTAACTAATCCCATGACACATACAACAATTATATTATTCTATCCATCAATAACCAAATTAAAGATAAATTTAAACGTTAATTACACCATAAGAAAAACACCAGAATTCAATTAAGGATAATAATGTGTATTCCAAAATAAAAAGGTAGGAGTAATAACTTGTGATTTACGTTTAATCCTTTTTTTTTTACCAAAAATTAATTTGCAATACCCACACAGTTCACTACTGAATAATCCAACTAATTCCTAACTTCCTCTTCGATCGGAACCCGTCCTTGGCCGCGCCGGCGACATCATGAACGGCGGAGTTCTTCTTACCGCCTGATGTAAAAAACAAAAGCGAGTCCTTCTTCCCATCGCTATGGCTCCTGAGTAACAAATCCCGGAACTTCCACCGCTTCGCCTCCGACCCGGTGGAGCTGCTCTTTTTGCAAGGTGGGGTCCACACGCAGTACGTCCCCGCTGCCACACCGTCAAGCTCTTTTCCTTCGCCTTCGTCTTCCATTAGTTTCTTCAGGGGTAAACGACGACGGCGAGGTGCAGTTTCAGGGAGATCATGAGAACGTGAAACGACGCCGTTGAGCAAAGATTGGTCGAAGAGTGGATATGTCGGTGTGATCTGACCGTTGTGGAAAATGTCGTCGGCGGGGACAGAGGAAACAGAGTCAGTGGAAAGGAAAGTGAAGTCGAATTCGAAATCATCGTTGACAGTGTTGATATTGTGGTTTTGTTGGGAAGAGTCGTCGGTGTGGATGACTCTGGTGGCTGTTTGAGCCAAAGAGTCGGAAGAGTAACTGCTGAAACTTGGGGATGAAAATTGGTGATGAAGAGGCTCTGTTTCCATTTTCATGGTTCGGTTTCAGAAGAAGGAGAAAGTGAAAAGAGTAAAAAATAAGGTAGTGGAAGATTCTAGGGTGTGGTATTTATAAGAGGGATTGGAATGGGTGGTGTGGTATTATGATTTGTTTTTCCGATGTTAAAAAGATGTACGGTTTTTTAGTGTGGAATTTGGAATATTGAAACCAATGATCTGCCCATTACAAAAGGACAGAGAGAGCGTGATAATGGAGATTATGAGAGAATCAACGGTTTAAATTTTAAGTATATTTTAGATTAAAGATAACAACTATTTGATCTTGAAGAGACTGTCTAAATGTTGGTTTAATAAGTCTAAGGGTCATATTAACTTCTGTTTTAAAAACAAAAATACTAAAAGATAAATATTTATTTTGAGAAAATAAAGTTTAAATTTTTAAAAAATTTAATACACACTTTATAAAATAGAAGTCTGATAATTAAATTTTTAATTTGTGTCCTTAAAGTTAGAGTTATTAAAATGAGCTTACCGATTCGAAATTAAAATTTGAATTTTATATGAAGGCTTAAATAGTTTTTGCTCTATGTAAATTGGCGTGTTTTTTATTTTTGTTCTTGTATCTTATTTTTCTTGATAATGATCTTTGAATGTAAAAATCCTTTTGGTTTTAGTCTCTAAAATTAAAATCCATAGGAAAATTCGCAAGAAATCTGCAGATTTTCCTGCGAATTTTAACTTTATGGACTAAAACCAAAAGGATTTTAACATTCAGGGATCATTTTCAAAAAAAAAAAGATACAAGGACGAAAACTAAAAACACGCCAACTTACATGGACCAAAAGACTATTTAAGCCTTATATGAATTTTCTTAATCGAGCTTTAAAATAATTTGCTACATGTTTGGGTTAACTCGTACGGATTGTGAGTAGTCTATTTGAATCGAAATAACTTTCTCAAGGAATTATTTTGAGTTATTAGGTTGTTTGAAGGAGTTAGCGTTTAGTGAAATAGAGAAAATATATTACAGAGATCCCACATTTTGGATGAATGTGTTGGCTGATGACAAATGTGCCTTAGAAATTGCTGATCTTTATATGATGCATCTAGGTGTTGATATATATATTCAACGCCCTTTATCTCAGCTTGAGTTTTATGATGGTCTCCTTGATGACACATAAGTGAATCATGATGACATTGTAGATGAGGGTAAAAATGTAATTGTTGGGAAGTTAAGAGATGGGGTCTTGAAGGAAGTTGAGATGAAGGAAGCTGAAGCAAATCTTGATTATGTGAATGGGGGTGGAGAGGTGCATGATGATGTTAGTTCTGATGAACCTAAGGATGAGAACTTCAATTATGATAGTGCTTTGGAGATAGCTTTTGATGATGATTTTGATGAGTATGATGAAATTGAGGCGGATGAACTTGAAAATCTAATTGACTATGAACACAAATATGATCAAGAGGGAAAAAGCAAAAAAGGGTAAGAAAAGTGGAAAGAAGACAAGGAATAATTTAAAAGGGGTGATAATGAGAATGAAGACCTAGAAAATGGATGTGAGAGTGATGATAACAGTGGAGTTATAAAAAAAGAAGTATCCCCATTTTCAAGTTGCAAAAAGACATGTCCAATCACAAATTGGAGAAGTACCTCATTCTTGAGTCAAGGGACAAGCCACTGAAAACCATGGTGGAAGAAATCAGGACCTACATGATGGAAAGTTGGACAACAAATAGGATGAGATTCCAAAGCTTGGCAGATGATAATGTGTTACCCAATATCAGAAGGAATATTGAAAAAACCAGCAACTACGCCAATTTATGGCTTGTCAGGTAAGTAAGTGTCTGTCATATAAGTTTTATGTGAGTACCATGTGTTGACCTAAAGTTTTCTGTTGTAGGATGTCAGATGAGCACATCTTTAAAGTGAGGCATCTTAAAAATCCAGCAGATAAGTTTGCAGTAAATTTGAAGGAACATGTATGCTCTAGTAGAATATAGAAATTAGCAAGCCTTCCTTGTGTTCATGCACTTTCAGCTATGAAGAGTGGGAACCATAAGGTTGGTGACTATATCCCTGAGTATTACAGGAAATCAACTTACATGTCAGTCTACAAACATCTGATTTATCCTATAAATGGATCAAATTTGTGGGTTAGGACATAGTATCCAGACTTGGAACCACCTAGAACACCAAAGAAGAGGAAGAATCTAGAGCAAGGAGAGATTGATGGCTCTATTCGTAAAATGAGAAGAACTGGTTTCATTGTCAAGTACAGTAGGTGCAAGAACCGAGTTCACAACAAACTTACTTGTAAGATGACACTAGCTAGTCAACCATCTTAACAAGCATCTAAGGAAACAACATCTCAATAACCTGCTCGACAAGAAACTCAACAAACAATGTCTCAATAACCTACTCAACAAGCATCTCAACAACTAACTATTCAACCCGCTTCTTACCAGTTAACTAAACCAGCTTTTCATGAATCAACTCACAGAAGGGAAAAGAAGATAACTGCTAAGAGAGCATCTCAACCAGCTACTCAAACATCTCAACAATCAACTCATGGAAGGGAAACGAAGTTAACTATTAGGAGGATGTCAACACCATTTCTACCACCAGGATCTACAACTAGATTGGGTGCAGCTAAGAGTGCAGGTTGGCCATCAATAAGAAGGTACACTGCACTGTACCTTGGGATCAACCTAGTCTTAGAATCATTCAACAGGCATCTTTCAAGGAAATCGATCAAACCTTTGTCAACTTGAGGGTAAGTCGATTGCATTCCTTCTTTGGTAATTGTGGGAGTTTCTTCAGTTTTTTCGACCTTCATATCGAGATACTCAGTAGCCTCGACCATAAGCACTTTAAAAGGTTCAGTGTAATTTGCTTCTTCAACGTGCAGTGGATCAATGTCAACTTGCATCATTGATTTTGGCTTCTGGCCAAACTGGAGTCTTCCCTCTTTCAAAGCTTTTTTCATCAGATCCATGAAAAGTACACATTGAGAAGTTTTATGACCAAGAAAATTATGGTATTTACAAAACCCTATTTTTTTCTAATGGGGGATTCTTCAGGCCCGGAGGCACTATGATCTGCCCATCGGTTACTAACAAATTAAAAAATTTGTCATATTTCGTTATGTCAATGGTATATGTTTTTGTGGAGAATTTATCATTTTTGCTAGGTTTGATGGGCTTCTTCTCGTTCGACGGCTTAAGCAATTTACAAACATAAGGAGGTCTTGGCTTAAGTTCAGCCACATTAACCCCACTCTCTTCGATTATGTCATCAAAGTCAGATAAGTACTCGTCAGTTTTCTACGTACGCAACTTTCTCTTTCTTATGATTTTTATGTGTCCTATCTTTCTCATTCTTTAGACTTTCGACTTGACGAACTGTGTCTACCAGTTGCGCCATGTCCCTAAGATATTGTGTGTCTATCTTCTTCCTAATGGAATAATTTAGATCTCCTACATCCATTTCGACCAACTCATACTCAAGGACTTGTGTAATACATCTCACCTTTAGAAGTCTAAACCTATTTAGATAGTCATTAATTGACTCAGGAACCTTTCGCCTCACACTTGCCAATACCTTCAGGCTTATATTTGAATGTCCCATGTAAAACTATTCATGAAAAATTCTTTCCAACCGACTCCAAGTGTGCACAGAGTGTAGTTAACCAAGTAAAAATATTCTTTGTTAGAGAATTTGAAAAATATTTCATCTTCAAACTCTCGTTATTGTCTATGTCGCCAGTCTCAGTCTGGTACATAGTGACGTGTTTGACCGTAGACTCATTTGTATCGCCGACGAACTTGGTAAATTTTGGTAATTTCCAACCCTTAGGTGATTCTGTCTTTCAAACATATTTCAACAGCGGAGATATGAAATTGGGTCTATGGAGACCTATGTTCAAACCGTTTTGAACTAAAATTTGTTCGACTATGTTTGCTATATTATGGTGGCCCCCATAATTATTTTGTTGGGTATTCCTAAGAATTTGATCGCTATCCTGATTTCTATTTACTACTATTATCCCTGGGTTATTTTGACCTATATACTCTTCGTCATCCCTATTTTATATTTGCCTCTGATTTCAAGGGATTCCCCCGTTATCAGGGGTTTCGAAAGGCCTAACATTTGAAATTTGGGGAGTTGGCCTCACTTGAGGTTGTGAGGTGCCAAAGAAGCCTGCTATTCTACCCATCTAGTTTGCGAGAATTTACAACTCTGGTTAGTATTATTAATCAGGGGATTGAAAATTGTTCCTATTTGTTGTGTTAAAGCATTCACCATTTCGTGGTTGATTTCATCCATTTGTTTCCTGATAGACATCATAGACGTCATATTCAATGGTGGTGTCGTTTGGTGGATATAACTTGTCCCTCCAAAAGGCGGTAACATTCGACCCAACATTTTCATGGTTGACGCCGAAGCATGATGGGAAAAATGTGGCGTAATTTTCATCACGTTATCTGTATAGTTCGACACATTTTTTGAAGGACTTCCATGACTAATAACGGCATTCCGTATGGATACATCCTATTATCAGTTGACACTGTAAAGCCAGAACAAAATTGTATCTTGGGTTCAACAAATATTGGTCATGGGGAACTTAATATTTGGGAAGGATTGATAGTTTGTTCTGGTGGTATTGTCGTTGTCAGTGTCTGTGATGTTAATGGAGCACATGCTTCGACAGGGTCAAAATAGGCGCTTCTCCGGCTGTTGATGTAAGTGGTGGTACTCCACCGCTTTGGGAATTATTTTGTAAATTATTGGTGGATGGACGTACCATTTCTGGAAGACCTTTACCACTCATTAAATTCATAAACCAACGACTATATTTCAGAGAGGAACAATTTTAGACACAAACACTTATAAACTGCAAAAAGACTAGCACAAAGGTCCCACTAGACGTGCCAATTTGTGTATTCTGATTTTTGGTAAACAACCTCTAATTTCTTATTAAAGGTTACTTGCATGATCAACTAGGGAATCCTAGGACATAATGTTAAAGTCTTGACAAATTTTGGTGTTAATTTGTGATAATGTGAATGTTATATTATCAAGAGATTCGACAATTATTGTAATCTTTGAAGTAAACAAAGAATTTATAAGAAAAATACAAAGTAAAGAAGTGAAACAACTTTAAAAGAGGCTTTGGAAGGAAATTTTTATATAAAAATTAAAGTAAATTGCTTGGAATTTATAAAATGACACACATACATTCATTCTCTAAAAATCACTTTTTTCTTGACACGGGCACTTTGAGTTTTTATAACAATGTAACAAATATGGACCACCCAACTGAAAATAAATGTTGTTTATATATAAATCCTAAAATAAATCTACAATAGTCGACTATGCAAAATCGGTCACTTTTCCAATTCATGCAAATTTTGCTCTACACGCTTCCACGTGTCCTTGAAAAACTGTTCGCCCTTATTCATTTAAAGCTTGTCTAGACTATGCTTCCAGTCACAAAGAAAACTCAAGCTTTGCTAAATTTTTAATACTGCGTGACCCTAGTGAAAATGATTCGACCAAAGTCATGGATTCCTTGTCTCGTCGTTTGAAGACAACAATTGTACTAACAGGTCACCAAGGTCCGACTAAGACCTTTCCGATTTGCATACAAATTAATTAGAATCCATCTTTTAGGACTATATCATGTATGCCCTATTTTACAATCAAAATTCCAAAGCAACCAGAAGTGGCATGTATGTTCCTCCAATGTGGTTGTCTATTTAAATTGTGCGGATAATATAAGGTGGATGAAATATGAAAATTTAATGTGATTTCTGAAATACATAACCATGCCTTACAACAAAGCTAGTCGGTCATCCCATCGTATGTCGCCTTAAACTGCAGGATGCGTTTCCTCGTGTTAACGGTCCCGCACCGTTTCAAAATGGTTGTGCTTCCCTGATATGAGTCATCTTATAGCAAGTACATATGACAGAGTGTGTATTGATCTAACAAGATATGGGTTCTCAGAGACATTTTTTTCCAGTTCAAAGTAGTCCACCTTAAGACTCTTTTGGACGCATCATGTGCATAGGATGCCTTTCAAAATCGCTATGTTTTGTTGAGTTTTATTTGAAACCTGTGTGACCAATACCAGCTACAACGTTGGAGTGGAAGACACATTCAACAAATGAGGTGGAAACTTGGTCGGATCATTTTTTGGAGAGGATGGAAGATTTCACCAAATTGAACTAGCTTGAAAGAGAATCAAATCAGGAAAAGGCGAAGGTGGAACCAATTGTAAATTTATGCGACATTGAATCTTTTGATGCGTTTTAGATTGTAATCAATACACTTTTTGAATGTATTATCGTCAATGATATAATCTTGATACGGTTTAATACATAAGTAATATATAACCTCTACAATGATGGTGTTATTCTTAATTAAATTTTTTGGTTTGCTTATGATTTACATTTTATGTGCTTGTATACTAAATTTCTGGTTTGTTTTCGATTCAAGTATATTTTCGGATATACAAATTCGGCTTATTTAAAAAAGACAATCAGTGACATTTTTTAATATTCATCTTCAAAGTTATCTTTTTTGTAAAAAGAAAAAAGGATTTATTCATATATACATATCTGAAAAGTAACGTGATGACTTGATAAGGTTTCTAAGGTACAGAGTAACCCAATACATGTATAAATAGGGTGTCTCTCAACCAATTTTTTATACACAACACACAAAAACTAGAAAATAAGTTCATATTACCACCTTGCATTTGTGTATTTCAATGGTGAGAAGCCACCACTTTCATTTAGGGTCACCTAAGAAACATCTCTCGCAGATCTGATATTCAAACTGAATACTCTCTTGCGCTTTCAAAAAAATCGCAATGCTGTCAAGCTCAAGTATCGGTCACCTCGTTTGACAGCAAAGAAAAGACACATTTGACCAACTTTGAACTGAAGACGGATGAGGATTTAAGGTTATGTGGAGTATTTTTCTCCATTAGGAATCAAAGGGTCTAATTGAAGTGGATGCGAAAATTCATAGATCCATCTAGGATATAATCACTATGTTGGAACGTCCCGATTATAACAATATGTGATGTTGAATTTATTTTAATGACTACCTATGTAATGTTGAGTGTTTTAATTTAATGTCAAGTTGGTGTTGGAGTTGGTGTTTGTTTCGTTTTCAATTCGATGATACCGTCATGTTTTTTTTGTTCGATTTATAATATCTGGTCATTTTCGGAGATACATCTTCGAAATATACCTTCGCAGATGCATCTCTGAATTAACCTTTAGTTAAAATTAAAAAATAGTGCGCTCGAAGATATATCTCCGAAAATAGAGAAATATTTTTTACTTTTC
This sequence comes from Vicia villosa, assembly GCF_029867415.1. Classification (NCBI taxonomy): domain Eukaryota; kingdom Viridiplantae; phylum Streptophyta; class Magnoliopsida; order Fabales; family Fabaceae; genus Vicia; species Vicia villosa. The sequence continues at coordinate 30,421 of NW_026704963.1, read as the reverse complement.
GCCAAGAGTCTAGGACAAAGTGACAGGATGCAAAGAGAAATTTTCTATAATAATACACAGTGGCTAGTTTTATAAGAGTTTGAACTGATCTTCTAAACGACAATTGGGCCAAGGGAGGCCAGCCTATAAATACTCTTTTGAACATCTCATCACAGGGTATTTCCTATTATACTTAAAGAAGTACAAGTGTAATTCCTATTATACTTACAGAAGTACAAGCTCATATTATCTTATAATGAAATTCAAGAACTGTATACAACAAAGAAGTAACTTGAGCAGAAGCAACTTGCAATCAATTGTCCTTATGTTTGCCTTAAGAACAAGTCAACTTCTCATACAAATGATAATTGATTGATAAATTTCTAAAGCTTGATTGATTATAAGTAGGGGCTATTAAAGAGCTCTAATGTTTGTTATGTGGGCAAATGCCAACTTAGGTGATAAATTGATGGAAAGTTGGTTTTATTTTTGTTGATTCTTTTGGTGGGTAGTCTCTACAAAAACATAACTTACACTATATATATAGAGAGAGAGAGATGAATCCTACGACAATTACATGGTACAAATAATAACCTTAGCGCGCATTGCGCCTCCATCCAAATCAATTAGGGGGGTAATTGACTTAACATATTTAGAATTATAACAAACCACAGTGACACAAGCTTTGGAGCTTCATAAAATTTGCCCAAATTTTCAGCCAGACAGCTGATCAAATCACAGGCTTAATAGATAAAATCGTGATTGTTTGATTGAACCAAAACCAGGAACAAAACTTTGTAGATTCCATGTAAGTTCTGTCCCTTGACCTGACCAACTGCCCAGGCCACATATATCCTAATATTGTTTTATCCTAATCCTCATACATTCGTTCAATCCCTTGAGCTTCAATCTCAGGATCAACTTGCCAAAACAACCTCATCATAACACCGGAAACCAAGGCAGCAAACCTTACTATTAAAACTAGACAGAATACCCCAACTTCATTCAATTCTGACGAATCGATAACCCTTTTGGGTCTTGCTCTTGATGACTCCTAATAAAACGTGCTTTCATCAAAATTTGCAACTCAACTTCCACCAAAATTGCCAACTCCTATCCACAGCTTCACATCGAGCTTCCTTCCTCGCCCCAACTGAGAAAGGCTCCCCTAGATGAGTGAGCTGTGAATCTCTGATACTCTGATGTAATAGAACCAAACCAGAACACTTAAAAATAATGCTCAATCATATTAGAGAAAATAGATCCCTTTGACAAGACTTGAATACAAAGTCACAAGACTTGAACACAAAGTCACATAGAGTTTAGCTGTTGCCCTCAACTACAACTCTAATCCTTTCCTATCTATATACAGAAATGCCTATTCATTTTTGTGTGCACCTTTATTATTTGGTTAGTAACGCATTTTTGCTAAAAATAAAAAACAGAAACAAAGTAGAAGAAAGTAAGTGAAACAGAAATTACATTTGAATTTTTAAAGAATGCAACTTGGAGTAGAGCTCAATATGTCATGGTTTAGCCTATTCGCTAGTACATTATTCCAACTAGTAATTGTAACTAACTAGAAAGGGAAATCAATTCCTTCTACTATAGTACAATTAACATTAAAACAAAATGCGTATACCACCCAAACAAAAACAGAAAACAAATGTCACCCTGGTTCTCATGCTTGTGTTTTCATCCTCAATGTGAGGTTGTGTTAGTACGAGTATTGTGTCAACTCCAGTATTCTATTCGATTTCTTTAATATCTATTGTATGTATGGACAATTATTCCATCCACGCGGCTGGCTGTCCGGTTTGGTTTGCTTAAAGCTTGCAGGCATTTTCTGAAAGACAAACAAATTTACCAGTTAAATTAGAAGCCATAATACATGTCCAAATAAATGTAACATAACAACACAAAAAATACAAGAAAAATATAGCTGATTCTGTCGGGAGGCAGTCTAAGATTTTGTTTTTGGCATACATATAGTTTCCTACCAAATATTGTAGGTATAAAGACAAAGACTCGCTCTTTGGCTAAACCCCCTTTCCCTCGATTGTTCAAGCATATAAACAAGAAACCAGAATCAAATAGACCAAACCTAACATGTTATGGTTTCAAATTTTGAATCAACCTCATATTTCTTTTCAAGAGGAGGGGGTTTAAGTATCAAAACTCATTCAGTACCAATGGCGTGTGATTTTCCACCATATCAAAATCAACTAGCAGAGCCACTAACAACATCTAGCATTGTGCAAGTCAACCCCTATTCTCACTGCAAGTTCATTATAATGTTAAAAATGTATTCTAATTTCTTCTCAAGAGGAGGGTCCGAGGGGGTTTATGTATCAAAACTCGATCAGTATCAATGACATGTGATTTCCACCACATTAAAATCAACTAGCAGAGCCACTAACAACATATTTAGTGAAAGAATATATGTTGCACTAAAAGAGTAGCCACTATGTCTGAAGTTTTTAAACTTCGAATAAGTGTCAAGAACACATATATAAACTTAAAATTCAAGATACCCAAAAAAGATATTAAAAACAGGGGTGTGGCGAATGGCAGTTCACGGCGGAAAGCCAAAATCCCACCATTGCAAGCGCCATTGACGGAAATTGCCGCAATTTTAGCCAAAATCCCGCCATTGCAAGCGCCATTGACGGAAATTCCCGTAATTTCGGCTGATATTTACCATTGCGGCAAGTCCAAAAACTGCCATGTATATCCGCCATAACGCTGAGATTACAGATATTTGATTACACTGATTAGAAGTACCTTTGCTCTGAAAGATTTGATAACAGAAAGCAGCAACTTGTCTCCCACAATTAGTCTAACCTTTTGTGTCAATTCTTGTCGTGAAATCTTCTTTTCCTGTAAAAGAGAAGGAACCCAAAACATAATTCAGCAAAAAATAAGAGAAACTAGTGACTCGGTCTCAAACTCCAGAAGCAAATGAAAAGCACACTTACTCTATACTCTTTGTGAATCTTGACAATGAAAACAATATCAGACGGAGGCAACATCTTGGAAAGCTCGGAAATTAGGACCGAGAATGGCATCCAAGGCGAAGTCGGTCTCATAGAATGCCCACCAACTCCAACCTTCTCATGTCCTACAAAATCAAACACACAAAATCTCAACCATCATCCCTAATCACAAAATCAGAAAAACCAATAACAATAAGGACAAGCATAAAAGAAAAACCTCTGTTGGAAGCAAGTTTGAAACTCAAAACATATTCAGGCAACACATGCGTGTTGATCATGTTACTCCAAACAATATACTCTTTGGGAGATGAAAAACTATCCACCCCAGAATCATACTCTTCAGAACTCGGTCGGCATTGTTCAGAACCCGCTGGCACAACCTCCATCTTTCCAAGAATCACACGACACAGCAACAAGTGCCTCAAACCGTCTTTATCAACAACAGAACTTTTCACACTATAAAAACAGAAAAGTCAAAACAACAATACTCATTCAATCACGTATCAAAATCTACATCGATTAAAGTGAATAATCAATCATTAACTACAGTTAATTCAATTAATTAAACTAAATAAATAATAATAATATAAAATTGGCGCGTACCTTTCAAGAGGCAAATCAATGGGAGAAAAACGCAAACCCTGACTATGAGCGTGACCAAAACCGTGTTGAATAATATCCCCAATCTCTTCCCTACTAGAAGCCCCATACCAAACATGCTTCACGTTCGCATTTCCGCCGCGCAGTTTCGCCACCGCACGTGCGAAGATCTGAAACGATTGAATTCTCGCCTGTGCCATTATAGATGAACAAGGATTCCTCTGAATCGACACCACATCGGCTTTCAATCCTTGCGTGCTCAAACCGCAAACGAATCTAGTCCGAAGTAGGTTCATATCAGCACCATCGGTTTTCCGAACATGCCTCTCTGAAACGTGGCCGCCAGAAGCAACACTCTCGCAATCGGAAACCGCCGATTCGTCATCGCCGGCGCAATCATGCGGTGATCTCTCTGGTAAATATCGAATTGGTCGCTCCATGAATATAATCGAAATTAAAAAGTTAAAAAGGATTATGTTATGTAACCTAAAAACTAAAAGGAATTATTGATAATGAAAAGATAATTGATATGAGTTCATTGTTTATATTTTTTAATAACAGTAAAATAAACTTGGAGAGAAAGAAAAAGGAGGGAAAGAAAAAAAGAAAAAACGAACACACACAAGAATTAGAGAATAGGTACAAGAAAGTGTGTGCGAGGAAAAAACAAAGAAAGAAAATAGAGGTTGAGAGAAGGTGGCGTTTTGTTTTTAAAGGGAACGGAAACCGCCATGAGGAAAGAAGAAGTACGACGACTTTGAGAGAGGCGGTGGAGTAGATAGGTTCGTTATTACGGAATTTGAATAAGAGGACCACGATTTTGGTTGTGAAATTACGATTTTGTCCAATCGTGTTGCATTACGTGTGCTTTCTTGGTGACTAAGGCAAAGGTCAAAATTTGCAACTGATTTGTTACTTGTGCAACACTGGTGGTGCTGCCTGCTTTTATTTTGTTTTATTGTTATTTTTATTTAAATGTCGACGCAAGGTATTTTATTTTGGTTTATTTAATTAATGGCATGTTATTTTAGATCATGTTGAAAGTATGTTATGTAACTGTAAGGGCCTTTATTTGAGGGTCATGAAATGTAGACTTCCGAAAATATAGTGTGATGCATAGATATAATACTTAATGGACAAGCAAAATCTACTCATGAATGCATAAAGTTTCTTTTAGTATAATTAAGGCTTAATTAGTTCTGCAGTTCCTTAACTTAATTTAAATTTTTTCGTAAAAAAAAAAAACTTAATTTAAATTTTTACTTTGGTCTCTTATTTAATAAACGATAGATTTTAGTCCTTCAAAAACTATTTTGTTAACCAATTTAATCCATTCCGTCAATTTTTAACTTTAAATGTTTTAGGTAAGGCAATATTGCTGAGTCTGAGTGTCCATCATAAACTTTATAATTTTTTTAATTTCAACCTCTTGATCTTTTTAACAAATATGTCACGGTTTAAAATTGATAGTCCACTAAATGTAACAATGACTTGTCAACACATGATATTTTTTATATAACTTCATCTTCTTTCCTTTTCTCCTTCGTCATCTTCATCATCACATTCATGAACATTCATACTAAACCCAAAAAAATCAAAGTTAAATCCAGAAGAAAAAAAAAAACACTTTTACTATAATAATTTGTCAACAAAAAATTGTTCTGAATTGGATGGACACACTTGGCGCTTAGAGCAAAAGTGAATGAAACTTAATGTTTCTATCCATTCTCACAACAAAATTTACTTTATTTTTCTTCCTTTTCATATTATTAGGGTTCAGAAAAGTAAAAAATACGGAAATTTCTCTTATATAACCAATTTTTTTTCCATAATGAAAAAAAAGCATAACCTTAGATTCTACCCGGTGCTTAAAAACACTTAAATATTAAATTAATCTTATCCCAAAAATGAAATATATCCAGTGATATATTTTACAAAAAATAAAAATCATATTCCTAATTGAAAATGAACCTTGGTGATAATAGCGCTCGTTTGTAGAGGAACCTTGAATTCTTCGACCGCAAATTTGAGCACGGTGGTAAAAGGTGAAGCCTGAAGAACACTTTTAGAAATGGATATGTTCAACAAAGATGTATGAATTTTAGAACAAGTTTGTTTTTTTTCCAGAACAATGAACAACAAAAATCAAAATTTCAGTTCTTTTTTTTTTTTCTTTTTTCTCTCATATTTAATATTCAAAAACAATGACAATGACAAAATATTAATATTCAACTTTATATGAGTTCAAATTCAATTAATAAATCTTATGCAAGCAATTCATCAACTATAAAGTCATAACACCGAAATTTCTTAATTCATTGAGGACACCGGGCTTACCAAATAACATAATCAAATTGAAAGTTGGAACTCAAATCATGATTATGAGAAACTTAGACCAATCTGAAGGGTCGTGTAATGGTACGAGATTAATGTACCGGTAAAAAATTAAGACCGAGACTATTGGATTGATCCAACTCGTATTTTAGTGAAAAAGAAATAAAGATAAATGGATCTAAGAGAAAAATAAAGGACGTTAAATGTGTATATATATATATATATATATATATATATATACATACACTTTCGGATCTAGTATGTGAGTAATAATAATTTAATCACTCGAATAACTTGTATTTTTTAGAAGTTGTAATTCGGTGTTTTATGGAAAAGACTAGTATTCGACTGTGTCGAAATAGCTAGTCGAAGTAGTAGGAGTTATTTGTATTCGATAGGATCGAATACAACTTTTAGTTGTGGTGTTGAAGCCAAAATATAACTTGTATGTTATGGACTTGGGTTGTAATTGGGCGTAGGTTTAAGTTTGGGCGTGTGCATTAATAGCTTATAAATAGGCACGACTCGTATAGTCTTGTACGCAACTACACTATTAACAGTAATACCAACTTCACAAAATCAGTTTACAATTTGTCTCTCCTTATTCTTCTCTCATCTTTCTTAAAAACTCTTCTGTCTCCATAAATTGGTATCATAAAGCTCGGGTTGCGATTCAAAGAGAATCTCTAATGGCGAACAAAACAACAATATCAATGTAATTTCCAACGAATGTACCAGTTTTCAAAGTTGAGAACTACGAGAGGTGAGTTGCGCAAATGAAGGCCATCTTCAGATTTCAAGATGTGTTTGAAATCGTGAATAATGGAGTACCGACATTGGAAGCAAATGTGAATGATGAACATAAGGCTGCACACAAGGATACAAGGAAGAAAGATGGGAAAGCTCTATTCTTGATTCATCAATGGGTGGATCATAATGTGTTCGAAAAGATTATTGAAGAAGAAATAACTAAAAGAGTGTGGGACAAGTTAAAGAACTTGTACGGTGGAGATGAAAAACTAGAAAGGGTGAAGCTGCAGTCGTTGAGAAATCAATTCAAGATGACTCAGATGAAGGAAGATGAATCTGTCTCAGAATACTTTTCATGTGTGGCGTCGTTGATGAACCAGATGAAGGTGTGTGGTGAATCAATCAACGATTTATAGAAGATTGAGAACGTGTTGAGATCTCTGGCTGCAAATTTTGATTACACTGTATTGTCAATTGAATAGCCCAAGAGCCCAGCTATGATGAAGTTGGAAGAACTTCAAGAAAGCTTCGCTGGAGGCTCATAAGATGAGACAAAAGAAGAGGAACTCATAAAGGGATAAGGTAGCTGAAGAGGCACAACAAGCAAGATTCACCAATAAATCTAGAAAAGAGAAGGCGAAACAGGAAAAAATCTTGCAAATGATAAGAAATCAAGCAAGAATTCAAATAATCATCCTGAATAATCCAAGAAATGCATGGGCAGCAAGTATTCTGGGAAGAAAGTTGACATGAAGAAGGTGCAGTGTTACAATTGTCAAAGATTTGGCCATTATGCTCGACACTGTCAAATAAAGAAGGAAGCACGAGCGAAAGATAGTGATTAGGCGCATTATGCACATGCAGGAGAAAGTGATTCTAATGATGCTCTACTCATGGCTAACACTCAATCCAACACGTAGCAAACCAACATGTGGTGCCTGGATTCAGGATTCAATAACCACATGTGTGATAATAAAAACTGGCTCACCAAGTTAGATGAATCAGTTAAGAACGTGATAAAGTTTGTTGGTGGCAAGCATGTCACATTATATGGAGAAGGAAGCGTATTTGTGGTGAGAAAGGATGGTCGAAGGGCCAACATCACTGATGTGTTGTATGTACCTTTGATGACAAGTAACTTGATAAGAATAGGTCAATTACTTGCCAGTGGCTACAACATGAAGCTTGAAAAGTATCATAATGTATCACGATGATGAGAGGTTGGTTTTGAAGGCACTGTTGGCAGACAACAAAACATTTAAGGTATAAATCAACTAATTGATCATAACTGTCTTGCTTTAACTGTAGAAGGAGACAAAAATCAGCTATGGCATCATAAGTATGGACATCTCAACTCCAGAAATTTAGTAATGCTCAACCATAAGAAGATGGTGTATGGCTTAGCTCAGGTAAAGGAACCAAGTCAGGTGTGTGAGGAATGTTGCAAATAAAAGCAGGCTAGGAAAACTTTCAAGCAAAACTTCCATATGAGTTCGAAGAAAAAGTTGGAGCTAGTTCACTCTAACGCGTGTGGGCCTTTTGAAGTAAGGTCGAATGGAGGTAATTGCTACTTCCTAACTTTCATAAATTAATTCACCAAATATACGTGGATTTACCTTATTGAAAGGAAGAGTCATGTATTCATATAGTTCAAGAAGTTTAAATTGCACGTCGAGAAACAAAGTGGATGCAAGTTGAAGAAATTGAGAACTAGTGGTGGTGATGAATACACTTCTCGAGAATTTGCTATATTTTGAAATGAGGAAGGTGTAGAGTATAAGTTCATTGATCTCTATATACCTCAACACAATGGTATAGCTGAACGAAAGAAAAAAGTATATTAAACATGACGGGATGCATGTTGAAAGCTAAATATATGCCAAAGAGATTTTAGGGTGAAGCCTCTTCGATAACAATATACATTCTAAACAGATGTCTAACAAAGAAGATGGTCGAGAATACACCTTATAAGGCTTGGACAGGATATATGCCAAATGTTAGTCATTCGAGAATTTTTGGATCAATGTCTTTCAGGCATGTTCTTGAACTATTCAGGAAGCAGTTAGATGATAAAATTCATACCATGGTGCTCATGAGTTATCATTCGACTAATGCAAACAAGTTGTATTTACCAAACAATGATAAACTTGTGATTAGTATAGATGTTCTGGTAGACGAAAGCAAAGGGTGAAATTGGACTCAGGAGTCAGATACAATCACAACTGTATTGGAAGAAGAAGATCAACAAAATGAAGCCACAACAACCAAAGGGGAGAATCACTTGAGTATAATGTTAGAATATCGACTAGAAGGAGAACTGAGTCAACAAGATTAGCTGGATATAAGATATTTCTAGATCAAGCAATCGATGCAGATAATGACTTAATAAAGGGAGCGATGATGATGGTTGGGGCAGAACCAAATAATTTGGATCAAGCCATGAATGATTCGAATTGATGTGAATCCATGGAAGAAGAACTCAAGAAAATCAAGAAGAACCAAACCTGGAAACTTGTCGAAAGAGCTAGCAAGAATCCAATTGATGTGAAGTAGGTTTACAAGCTAAAACGAAGGCCAAATGGAGAGTTTTCCAAGCATAAGGCAACGCTAACGGCGAGAGGTTTTTTGTAAAAAACCGGTATCGAATGCGACAAAATCTACGCACCTGTTGCAAGGTTGGAGACAATCAGGATTGTGGTGTCGACAACAACATACAAAGTATGGAAGATACATCAATTGGATGTAAAATTAACATTTTTTAATGGAACTTTGGAAGAAGAAGTCCATGTCAGTCAACCACAGAATTCGAAATCAAAAGGCAGGAGTTGAAGGTGTACAGATTGAGGAAGGCTCTCTACGGCTTGAAGTAGGCACCAAAGGCTTGGAATAAGAGAATAGATAGCCTTCAGATCAAAGCAAGTTTCACAAAGTGTGTCTCTGAACATGGAGTAAATGTCAATGATGCTGTCAGGGTCAATCGAATCATTTTATGCTTGTATCTAGATGATTTGCTGATTACATGTGTAGATGAAGTTGAGATAAGGAAATTTAAGTCGAAGCTAATGCAAAAGTTTGAAATGTCTGACCTAGGAAACTTTTCATATTTTATAGGGATGGAGTTCGAAGGCACTGATGAAGGAGTGTTCTTACACCATAAGAAGTATGCCCAGAACATCTTGAAGAGGTTCAAGATGAGTCACTGTAATGCATCTGCAACACCATTAGAAATTGAAGCAAAGTTGAAGAAGGTTACAAATGATGAGTTTGTAAGTGCAAAATTGTACAAACAAATCATTGGATCCTTGAGGTATCTTTGCAATACCAAACTATATATATATATATATATATATATATATATATATATATATATATATATATATATATATATATATATCAAAGTATTAGATTGTTGTGCAGATTCATGGAGAAACTCCAAGAATGTCATCTCATAACAATCACGAGGATGCTGAGATATATAAAGGGTGCAATTGATCATGGTGTGTTGATGCTAAGATAAAACAAGACCAACACAAATGCAAAAGTATATAGTTACACTGATTCAAATTTTAGTGGAGATCAATATGAGAAGAAGAGTAATGCAGGCTACATATTCATGATCGAAGGCGGTCCAACATCAAAATCAATCAGTTGATTAGTCAAAATAAAAATTAAATAAAAAAATGGACATCATATGTAATAATTGCATAAAATTATTATGAGTATTTAAAATCATTAAAAAAATTATTATTACTTACATACTAGATCGATAGAATATATATATATATATATATATATATATATATATATATATTTTATATATATATATATATGTATATATATATGTATATATATATATATATGTATATATATATATATATATATATATATATATATATATATATATATATATATATATATATATATCAAATGTATTAACATCTTGTGAGTAATTTTTTTATTATAAATCAAATGTATTAGAATATTTTAGGGTAGAGATATGTTTCTTATTCTAATGAGAAAACCTCAAAAAATTATAAGAGTATCCACCAAATTATTCTACCAATAAAAAGCAACTGAATTAAAAGAAAAAAATCAATAAATATTATTCTTCAATTTAGCAGTAATAATCCATATTGTAATATCACTAATTGTATCTTTATTCTATTATTTTTAGAGTCATATTTACCTTCTAAAGTTCTTTGCAAGCTGAGAATATATTGATCTTCAGTTTTAACCTAAAAAAAATTGCAACCTATATTTGTTCAAAGGCATGTAAAGATTTATCGTAAAAATTTGATTGAATAAGATGCATTTATATATATATATATATATATATATATATATATATATATATATATATATATATATATATATATATATATATATATATATATATATATATATATTAAATTTGTGATAATTTCAAACATGCATTAAATTATTTATTCACAAACATAAACACCTTTATAAAATTACCTGAATTTTTTTACATCTGTTCATGAACGATAATTGAAGAGACATATATACCATCATCATTTTAGGATAATCTCGGCTTAAAGCTTAAACTTCATAAAAATGTTTTTTATTAACAAATATACCAACAAGATAGAAATTTGCATTAATTTTATAAAAATCATATTAGGCTCTGTTTGGTAAGCCAAAATTTGAGCTTATAAACTCATATGATAATAAAAGACACGTTTGGTAACGATCTTTTTATAACAAACTTATAGCTTATTTTACTGACTTATAGCTTATTTTCCAGATGTTATTTCAAATAGCATTTTAGCTTATAGCTTATCATTTTTTCTTCTAATTTTATCCTTATTATTTTAACTATATTCCACTTTTATACCCTTTATAATTTATTTTAATATAAAATATAAAATAATTATGTATTATACTAGGCCCAACCCAATTTAATTAATAATTTAAATAGACCTAATTTATACAATGTGACTATCGAACCTATTAAAGATGGAGGCACAAAAAAGTTGCACAAAGCATGACTATCGAACCTATTAAAGGAAATCGTAAAAAAAAAAAAAACAGGAGGGGCTGCAAAACTAGGTGGTCACATAGAAACCTTGATATCTCAATCTCATAAGGCATTGAAAATAATGCAATATGATGGAAATACAAGTAAAAAAGTTAATGGTAGTTCTACAATTGCTACAACAATGGCAGTTATAAATCGGATGGTTACCGATGGTGTTCTGGTAAAGGGTAATGAATTGTGGTGCTTTGGGGCTTCTTTGATTGAGAATGAATCAAGGCGAGAGATTTTTCTAAACATGGTGGATGACGAGTCTATAAAATTATGGTTAACGTGTATGCACTCCAAAGAGAAATGAACCTTTTATGAATATTTAATTTTTATGACTTGTTCATCTGATTTTGACTTAAATTTTGTTTCAATTTTATGAATGTTGACATTTGTTTGCAAGACTTGTGCCTCTGGGTTTGACTTGAAATTAGTTTCAATTTTTTGAATGTTGAAATTTGTTTGCTTTTGGTTAATACAAATATGCAATCTATGCTAAATTTATTGATGCTGGTGTTGAATTATTTGTGTTGAATATGGTTATTAATAATTAAATATATTTATTTATTAGTAGGTACATCATGTATATTGCTGAAAGGGAAAAGAATAGAAGAAATTATGCACTTTATTGGATTATAAGATCAAGTACAATAAGTGCAATTGCTACATATTACTATAAATATATATATATATATATATATATATATATATATATATATATATATATATATATATATATATATATATATATATATATATATATATATATATATATATATATATCAAATGTATTAACATCTTGTGAGTAATTTTTTTATTATAAATCAAATGTATTAGAATATTTTAGGGTAGAGATATGTTTCTTATTCTAATGAGAAAACCTCAAAAAATTATAAGAGTATCCACCAAATTATTCTACCAATAAAAAGCAACTGAATTAAAAGAAAAAAATCAATAAATAATATTCTTCAATTTAGCAGTAATAATCCATATTGTAATATCACTAATTGTATCTTTATTCTATTATTTTTAGAGTCATATTTACCTTCTAAAGTTCTTTGCAAGCTGAGAATATATTGATCTTCAGTTTTAACCTAAAAAAAATTGCAACCTATATTTGTTCAAAGGCATGTAAAGATTTATCGTAAAAATTTGATTGAATAAGATGCATTTATATATATATATATATATATATATATATATATATATATATATATATATATATATATATATATATATATATATATATATATATATATATATTAAATTTGTGATAATTTCAAACATGCATTAAATTATTTATTCACAAACATAAACACCTTTATAAAATTACCTGAATTTCTTGACATCTGTTCATGAACGATAATTGAAGAGACATATATACCATCATCATTTTAGGATAATCTCGGCTTAAAGCTTAAACTTCATAAAAATGTTTTTTATTAACAAATATACCAACAAGATAGAAATTTGCATTAATTTTATAAAAATCATATTAGGCTCTGTTTGGTAAGCCAAAATTTGAGCTTATAAACTCATATGATAATAAAAGACACGTTTGGTAACGATCTTTTTATAACAAACTTATAGCTTATTTTACTGACTTATAGCTTATTTTCCAGACGTTATTTCAAATAGCATTTTAGCTTATAGCTTATCATTTTTTCTTCTAATTTTATCCTTATTATTTTAACTATATTCCACTTTTATACCCTTTATAATTTATTTTAATATAAAATATAAAATAATTATGTATTATACTAGGCCCAACCCAATTTAATTAATAATTTAAATAGACCTAATTTATACAATGTGACTATCGAACCTATTAAAGATGGAGGCACAAAAAAGTTGCACAAAGCATGACTATCGAACCTATTAAAGGAAATCATAAAAAAAAAAAAAAAAACAGGAGGGGCTGCAAAACTAGGTGGTCACATAGAAACCTTGATATCTCAATCTCATAAGGCATTGAAAATAATGCAATATGATGGAAATACAAGTAAAAAAGTTAATGGTAGTTCTACAATTGCTACAACAATGGCAGTTATAAATCGGATGGTTACCGATGGTGTTCTGGTAAAGGGTAATGAATTGTGGTGCTTTGGGGCTTCTTTGATTGAGAATGAATCAAGGCGAGAGATTTTTCTAAACATGGTGGATGACGAGTCTATAAAATTATGGTTAACGTGTATGCACTCCAAAGAGAAATGAACCTTTTATGAATATTTAGTTTTTATGACTTGTTCATCTGATTTTGACTTAAATTTTGTTTCAATTTTATGAATGTTGACATTTGTTTGCAAGACTTGTGCCTCTGGGTTTGACTTGAAATTAGTTTCAATTTTTTGAATGTTGAAATTTGTTTGCTTTTGGTTAAAACAAATATGCAATCTATGCTAAATTTATTGATGCTGGTGTTGAATTATTTGTGTTGAATATGGTTATTAATAATTAAATATATTTATTTATTAGTAGGTACATCATGTATATTGCTGAAAGGGAAAAGAATAGAAGAAATTATGCACTTTATTGGATTATAAGATCAAGTACAATAAGTGCAATTGCTACATATTACTATAAATATATTTATAAAGAACCATGTATGACTTCACTTCAAAGAGGACAAGATTGGATGGATGAGATATTAAATGGACACCTTGTTCGATGTATGAATGGCTTTAGAATGGATCCAACTTTATTTGCACAGTTGTGTGAAGATTTGCAATCGAAATATGAATTACAGCCAAGTAAAAGAACAACTGTTGTAGAGAAGGTGGACATATTTGGGTATACACTTGCTATGGGTGATTCTAATAGGGATGATAGAGAGTGATTTATGCATTCTGGAGAGACCATTAGTAGAGCATTTCACAAGGTATTAGAAGCAATTAGCGGTAGAAGTATGGGCTACCAAGGCCTAGCACGTGATATCATAAGACCAAAGGATTCAACTTTTTAATATGTACCACCTCATATTGCTAATGACGAGCGGTACATGTCAGACCCCGCCCAAGGGGTAGGCAATCTAGGCCACTGCCTTGAGCCTCCAATTATGTTTTGTTTTCATTAATATTAATTTATGTATTATTAGTATTAAGGTCCCACTTTTTTATTGGCCATAAGAGCAATAAAATTATTGATAATTAATTCATTATTTTGATTTAATTTGGAGAGAGAATCATTAAAACAAAAGTCCCTGCAAAAAAAATTAACGGGAACTTCAAGCAATGAACAAGTTATTTTTATTAATGAGGTCAATAATTAACAATAATAATAAATGGCCCAATCAAGCACCATAAAAATAGTTTAATTGTAAAAACATTTAAGTAATTTTCATTTTACTATTTTATACATAAACTCACATTAATAATAATAATAATAATAGTAAATATTAAAATTAATAAATTTTGTTTATGATCAATATTATATAAATAAATATTGAATGAATTATCTTCATTATCGATTGAAAATAACATATAATTCAAAAAAACATATGAAATAAAATCAACTAGAGAAATTTAATAAATAATTTTAATTTTTAAAAATAAAAATTAATATGTAAATTAAATTTTATTCAAAATTCGCCTTCAGCCTCAATATGTCTTGGGTCGGCACTGGTACATGCCTTATTTCAAGGTGTGTGTGTGTGTGTCTGTGTGTGATAGTTTATTTCTTATCATGATAGACACACCTTTATCTTAATTTTATAACATGATTGTGTTGGATGCATTGATGGTACTCATACAACTGCATGTATTCCTGAGGCAGAGCAAATGCATTATAGGGGTAGAAAAGGAATCCCCACCTTCAATGTCATGGCTAGTTGTGATTTTGATGTGTTTCACATTTATATTAGTTGGATGGGAGAGATCGGCACATGACACATATACTTTTCGTCATGCAATCAACACACTGACATTAAACTTTCCAAAGCCACCAAAAGGTATTATTATATGTATTACTACAACTTAATTTTCTTTTTTCTTGGGGGGCGTTTGTTTTATTAAAAAAAACGTCTTTACACTTTTTTTTAATAGGTAGATAAGGTCTATCCTGATAAAGAAGGATATTTGGTGCCTTATCCTGAGATAAGGTGTCATCAGTCGAAATTTGAATATGAACCCTCAACTAATGCACAAGAAGCTTTTAACACTGCACATTCATCTTTTAGAAGATGCATAGAAAGGTCACTTGGAGTGTTGAAGAAAAGATGGAAGATATTTAATAAAAATGCCGCAATTTAGTGTTAAGACTCAAATTAATGTTATAATCAATGTTTTAAAATCCAGATTGACTCGGCCGTTTGAACCGGTTCAATCTTGAACCGTTGTCTAATCCGGTTCGGTTTGGACTAATAAATGGTTATGTCTATAAAATTAGGATAAAATTGCTTCAAGCGCAAAATAACCGTAAAATCAGGACCGGTTTTAGAGAACCAGACGGTTCAAAAAAAATCAAATTTTTTTTTTTATGTTTTACTTCATATTATTTCTTTGTTTAAATCTAAAAAATTAATTATAGCAAACATTTAAAATTGTTTAGATGAAAAATAAAAGGCTTAATTACAACTTTGATCCCTCTATTTTGTCTTTTTCTCGATTTTAGTCCCCTCATTTTTAAAATCACGATTTTGATCCCCCTTTTGAGTTTTCTATTGAAAAAGATACAAGAATAGGGACTAATTTTGCAGAAAAAAGCAAAATAGGAGGACGAAAATTGCACAGAAAACTTTAAAAAGGGACTAATATAATGATTTTTAAAATAGAGGGATCAAAATCAAGAAAAAGACAAAATATGGTGACTAAAGTTACAATTAAGCCAAAATAAAAAATAAAATTGAAGAACACAAGATAATGTAAATGTAATAGAAAGAGAAGAAATAGTGTAATGTATGTGGACACAAGATAATCGATGTTGGTTTGTAAAGAGATGCGAAAAATTATACTGATGAATAACTTATGGCTTTGAGTTAAGCCGTTAGGACAAATATATACATATTGGTCCTTAATTAATTTTATGATTTTTTATTAGGTCTTACATTGCATTCTTCTTATTTTGTAAGCTTGTTTATTAGTATCGTATTTATTTGAGAAATTTATTTAAAAAATTATGATATAAATTAATTTTATTGGGATATTTAATAATATATTTATTTATTTTTTTAGTTTAAATTTAATATACGGTTCAATCACGGTTGAACCAATTGAACCATGACCCGCATGTTTTAACGGTTCTTTCTCCGGTTCGGTTTTTAAAACATTGGTTATAACATTTGCCTTGCATAACTATATTCGCATCAACTCACATGATGATCCAATGTTTATCGTCCTTGACCAACATCCAAATTATGTACCTCATGATGATCTTTCAGACAGTGTTGTTGGTCCTCAAGGTGGAGACATACCAGAGGAGGGAGCAAGGAGATCAACCAAGACGAAGAAAATTCGTAATAATATTGCTGCTTTCATTTGGAATATTAGGCGATAGACTTATTTTGATTATTATTTTATATTAATATAATTGTAGTTGAGAATATCTTAATTTTTATTATATGAATTGCAACATTTACTTATGTGTGTTTAATATATTTTATTATTATGTTTAGTTGTATGTATCTTAAATATTAATTTGACATACATTTTATTATAAATTAAAAATATTTTTTTATATCAGTATATGCTTGCAATTTTGCATTAAGAATATGTTTTTATATTAATATATGTTTGTAATTTCGCGTAGAATCCATTTTCAAGTCTCATAAGTTTAATATTGTACATGTACACCTTGATATGAAACATTCATTTTTTATTATAAAATTGAAACAATTTAAAAAAAAATATTTAGCATATAAAAATTAATTTAATAATAGTATATAAAAAATTTAAATAACTAAAATTTAAACTAACTTAAATATGGATTTTATTAAAAAAATTTAGAAATGTTCTTTTATATTATTTTACATTTATCAGCTATCAAATTGCTAATTTTACCAAACACTTTAATTAGTTTATCAGCTATCAGTCATCAGCCATCAGCTATAAGCTATACGCTATCAATTAGCTTATCAATCAACCACTATTTTTTCCAAACATAGTCTTAGTCTTTTGTTAGTGATGATAAAAAAGAGTTATAAGGTGTTCTGTATAAAGGAAATAAGTTGAATAAAGATAACTGAAAAGAGAGAGATAGAAAATGAAAATAATAATTAGAAGGTGGTATTTTTCACGTTTTCGCAGTGTGTTTTACCAATGAAAAATGTGCTTATATACACGTGTGGTTGCTATATATTCTTTATGATGTCTAATAAAGTTTCAATCAATTGAATACCGATAGATATAGGGAAATTCATAGCGTTGTTGTATAAGTGATTCATTATGCAAAAGAGCTTCATATAACATTAATGATGGACAATGAGTCGGGTTAGGCGGGTTCAAATTCAAAAGAGCGACCCAAGCCAAACCGCAGATGGAATAATTAGGCCCATCTCCGCCCATTTTGAAAACCAATTTAAGTGGGTTGGGTCTTTGCGGATCGCGAGTTAATTCACATGATTTGTTCGGGTTAATGGACTAGAGGGAGATATTCATGAGTGTACGCACTAAAAAAGCATACAAATAGGCACGTGAGTACATATCACAAAGTTTACACAAAAAATATGCGTTTATATTTTGATGCGTGAACAAAAAAAAAACAGACAAATGGACACTAAGACACTATATTTAATAATATTTTTCTCTTTCAAATTTTATTTCCATGCTAATTAAAGTTAATATCTTTTTCCATATTTTGTCTTATATATTAAGAAAATATCTTAACTCAACTCATGAGTCTCTTACACACCATACACGTTCTAAAAAATACCCTATTGCTTTCGTAGATGTACCTCCGGAAACACCATTTTTTTCTTCTAAAATATGACTTTTTTCGTAGGTGCATTTACGGAAGCGTTAAGAACATAGTGAATCTTTGGAAAATTCAAAATAATCCAGTTCATGAAATCTTCCATAGCTATATCTACGGAAGCTCTTGAAAATAGAGCGTTCCGTAGATGTAGTTACATAACATTCTGTTATATTTTAAATTAATTACATTTCACACAAAAACTCAAATTCTATAACAAAAATGAAACATCAAATTATAGTAAATTAAAATACTACTCAGATTGATAACACTTTCACTGGATTCATTTAAACTTATCACAACCGGCTTTGTGTTTGCTTTTGTGTTGTTTGAATGTTACAAACTAAATGGTTGTGTTACTAACCCAGAGAGAAAGAAGAAAAAAGGAAGAGTGTAAAGATGGCAACGTGATGTAATAGCATGCTAAAAGAAGAACTAATATTTTAATTGAATATAAGGGATAAAAGGGTAAAAACCATGGTCATATACATTCATTAAGTCTTATTTTGCTACATCATCAAAGTCCAGTCAACAAAGAGGGTAAAAGGGTGTGGTAAATCCAGGATTTATGTTTTATAAGGGGCATTTAATAAAAAAAAAACTTCAGGGGGCTCAAACCAAAACTCGCTATATTGACAGGGGTGAAGTATATTAAATCCTTAAAAATATAACAGAATTTTTCAAAAGTTCACTATATTTTTAACGCTTTCGTAAATACACCTATGAAAAAAGCTAAATTTTAAAAATAAAATGATATTAAATCAATTACTATTAAAATAAATTTAAATATTGAATTAACGACAACACGCGAAATCCGTAAAAGAGCTCAACAAGTATAAAAAGAAAACAATAATGAAATTAATGCTGATAATAAAATAAATATAAAATAATAAAAAGGCACCAAAACCCTGGCACATAAACCCTACTTCCTCCTCTAACTAATTTTGATTCACACATAGTTGCTTTGAGCCAAATACCAAATGGAGTCCCTTCGTTTGAAAACTAACTACCGATGTGTTCCGGCCCTGCAACAGTTTTACACCGGCGGCCCCTATGCCGTCTCATCAGACGGCTCCTTCATCGTCTGTGCTTGCGGCGATTCCATTAAAATCGTCGATTCCGCCAACGCATCCATCAGGTCCACCCTCGAAGGCGACTCCGAACAAGTCACCGCTTTGGCTCTTGGCCCCAACGATAAAATTCTATTCTCTGCTAGTCACAGCCGCCAAATCAGAGTTTGGGACTTATCCACTCTCAAATGCGTGCGCTCCTGGAAGGTACAGTCAGATTAGGTTTAGCTGATTAAGTTCTATTCAGTGTTTGGTTGTGTGTACTGTAATTGATTTTGGTGTTGTTTTAGGGTCATGAGGGTCCTGTTATGTGTATGGCTTGTGATGCTTCTGGAGGGATGCTTGCTACTGGTGGAGCTGATAGGAATGTCCTTGTT
This sequence comes from Vicia villosa, assembly GCF_029867415.1. NCBI lineage: Eukaryota > Viridiplantae > Streptophyta > Magnoliopsida > Fabales > Fabaceae > Vicia > Vicia villosa. The sequence goes on along the minus strand of NW_026704963.1, from coordinate 10,368 downwards.
TGGGATGTTGATGCTGGATATTGTACACATTTCTTTAGAGGTCACGGTGGAGTTGTTTCTTGTGTTATGTTTCATCCTGATCCTGAGAAACAGCTTGTGAGTCCCCCGCCTTAATGCTATTTACGTTATTGCATTGTGTTTGTGACACTATACATTTTCTTAATAGGGATTAATTGAACAAATTGTGACTACCAAGATGAATTGAATCATAATCACGGACTAGTGATTACTGTTATGTGAGCTACACTTTAAAATCCTCCTTTCCATGTAGAAAGTCTAGAAAACAAGACATTTTCTAACTGATTGATTTAGAGTGATTAATGATGACTGGTGACAGGGACAGAGTAGTGTAAGCTTTAATTGATGATCATATAAATGTGATTTAGTCTTTTTTTGTCCTTTCCATTTTGTGATTTTTGAAGAACAAGAAAACTTAAGTTAATGTAGCGTGAGAAGGGTGGAGGAGTGTAGTAATTCTAAAGTAAAAGAATTGATAAGATAGTTGGTTCTAATCCTTTTGATGCAAATGTGAATTTTGTTTATCCCTTCCCTATCACTGCTTGTTTCCAACCATGTGCAAGTGTTGAATCCACCTTCATATGTTTAACTTATCCTAATGGAATCGGTGTATGCAGATTTTTTCTGGCAGTGATGATGGGGGTGATAATGCAACTGTAAGGGTTTGGGATTTTTCCAAGAACAAGCGAAAGAATAAATGCATTGCAATCCTTGATAATCATCACTCTGCAGTGACCTCCATTGCAGTATCTGAAGACGGATGGACACTGCTCAGTTCTGGAAGAGATAAGGCAAGATTTTTAACATTCCACTTTCCTCTCTGTTTTAATTTACCTGTGATACAATAGTTTAGTGTTGCTAAATAACTGGCATAGCATTGCTATACTGCTATTACATAGAGGGATTTCGATCAACTGCAGAAAATGAAACAGCACTTCTGTCAGTTGTTTGAGCTGTTGCAATTTTGAGTTTTTTGTTAGTCACCTTTTTAATTTTTGTTTATGAAGCTTTTATTTGTGTGCAGCATGCTATATTTTATTTTTAGTTATTTATTTAAACCACTTTGCGGCTTCCGCTATTTCTTTTTTTACACCATGAGCTTTTTCTTTTCTTCATTTTTATTTATTTTTCTTTAGAGTGAGACTTATCCTCAGTTTTACACATTGCTTAATTTGTCTGGATGGTATTTTTACTAGTAGGCCAAAACCGCAATGAACTTAATTTATTAATTTGACATATTGGTCTCTGAATTTGTATTGGCAGATTGTTACATTGTGGGATCTTCGTGATTATAGTAGCAAGAAGACTGTCATCACAAATGAGGCAGTTGAATCCGTTTGTCTTATTAGTGCAGGGAGTCCTTTTGCTTCCTCATTAGATTCATATCGCCAAAATTCAAAAAAACACGCTGGTTCTCAAGCAACACATTTTGTTACTGTTGGTGAACGAGGCATTGTACGCATATGGAGTTCTGAAGGGTAATATATGTGAATTTTTTTTCCATAAGTTAAAATATTTCTAGTTCATTTGCATGAATTAAATTTAGTTTGTGGTGGATTGAAATGAAATATGGGAGTTATGCAAGGATCCGAGTTAGAAACTTGTTAACATAATTTGTGTTTGTTACTTGGAGTTTATTTATACGGTGGCATCCTGTAACTTGTAAGTAATTTGGCACACCTAAATTTGGGATATAATATTTTTTACCGATTAAAGGATCGGCGCTTAAATTTCAAAGTTATCTTAATCAAGATGGAAGCTATGCACTCAGTTTTTTTATTTAATATCAACAGTGCAGTTTGCTTGTTTGAGCAAAAAGCTTCAGATGTTACAAACAACACAGACGAGGATGGTTCACGTAGGGGTTTCACTTCTGCTGTTATGCTTGGCTCGAACCAAGGATTGCTTTGCGTGACTGCAGATCAGCAGTTTCTGTTTTACTCTCTGAATTGGATTGAAGAGTTGTTGCAATTAAATCTTACCAAAAGACTAGTGGGATATAATGAAGAGGTTGTAGATATGAAGTTTGTTGGGGATGATGAAAAGTTCCTTGCTCTTGCTACAAATCTTGAACAGGTATAAAAATGTGCTAGTACATTTAAACTTTATGCTAAAAAAGGATAAATTTCCGTTGGTTGCATTGCAAATGAGGACAAGAAAGAACATGAACAAGAAAAATAGATAAAGTGCTAGTCAAAAGTGTCTTGCATAGACTGGTGTAATGTCACACCAGAAAACTATATATCCTAATTTTCTGAAATTGAACAATCCTAATTTTATAAAAGCTATACAATTATTTTCACAAAAGGATAAAGTAGACGTCGTCTCCCATATTTGTTGGGATTTGAATGATTGATCAATGTAAGAAGCTCAACATTTTTTTTTAATAAAAATCTTGGTATCCGGCCTTGCAACCGACTAATCCAAGAAGTTCAACATTTGGTTACCATCCTTCAATTTGTTATGTATCAATTCTCCATTCTTCAGCCGCGCAAGTGTGATGTTTAAGTTCTCGGCCTTTAATGAACTACCCCTTTGCAGGTTCGGGTTTATGACCTTGCATCTATGTCATGTTCTTATGTCTTATCTGGTCATACTGAAATAGTTCTATGCCTTGACACCTGTGTATCAAGTTCTGGGAGAAACCTAATTGTGACTGGAAGTAAAGATAACACTGTAAGTTTTACCTCTTTGGTCTCAACTATGACTTTGAACTTTCTTCTGCGGGAACTCTTATATAATGTTTGTAATAAGTTAATAATAATAATATGCTTGTAGTGCACTGTGTTGAAGTCAATCTAAAATTATGTAACAATGTCCACTTGCTGTATAGGTTAGGTTATGGGACTCAGAAATTACAAGCTGCATTGGAGTCGGTATAGGTCACATGGGAGCTGTTGGAGCCATTGCATTTTCAAAAAAAAAGCGGGACTTCTTTGTTAGTGGCAGTAGGTGAGTGTAGAATCTGTCGATGCATTACTTTTTTTTTCTTCATAACAGCAAGGATTTATTTTTTACTCTCCATAAGTTCCTGCATTTTGGAGTCGCTTGATATGGTTTTTCTCATAATAACTCTTTTAATAATAAAAGTAATTACTGTAAGATGAAAAAGCTTCTGCTGTTAAGTTTTGATTGTTATCTGTTGCTCTGTTTTGCCAGTGACTATGTCGCTTTGATATAACATTGTAAAAACATTATGGTTTAGCACCAATAGCTAGTTAGAAATATATTTTCAAAAACCTTTTTCTGTTAAGTTTGATGGTTATCTGATGCTTTGTTTTGCCAGTGACAATGTCACTTTGAATATAACATGTTAAAAACATTATGGTTGACCTATGCTGTGTTGCCAATCTTTTAAAGAAGACAACCACATTTATCTCTTTCAAGATAGTCTTCTTCCAATGGATCATTATCCCCAAACATTAAGTTTTACTTTTCTGTTTATTTTTTGATGTTAAATTTTCCTTTTTTTTATGCTGTATGACTTGACTGTTCCAATATGTTACCAGGTTTATTGTTGAATCCTTTGATTTTAAATGCACAAGCTTTTGGATACTACTATACTGTTTAAATTTTTTCTTATGAATGTGGTGAATGTTTCTCAGTGATCATACTCTTAAGGTGTGGAGTATGGATGGTCTCTTGGACAATTTGACAGCTCCAATTAACTTAAAAGCAAAAGCTGTTGTTGCAGCTCACGATAAAGATATCAATTCTGTAGCTGTTGCTCCAAATGATAGTTTAGTATGTAGTGGTTCTCAGGTTGGTATTATATATGACTTGCACATTTCTTTGGTCTTTTATATTAACTAATCTTATTAAAAGATATGTTCCCATTGCTGACTATAGTATTCTTTATCAGTTTTTAACGTGTAAAGACTACTTACACTGGCTTCCTTCCTTTACTCTTCCTGTTTGAAAATCTTGTGCTTCCATTGTAGTTACTATCAATTATATTTTAATGTCTTCAATCAGGACCGCACCGCACGTGTTTGGAGACTTCCAGATCTAGTATCAGTAGTTGTATTTAAAGGGCATAAAAGAGGAATCTGGTCTGTAGAGTTTTCCCCTGTTGATCAATGTGTAGTAACAGCATCCGGGGACAAAACAATAAGGATATGGGCTATATCTGATGGCTCGTGTTTGAAGACATTTGAAGGACACACTTCAAGTGTGTTAAGAGCATTGTTTGTTACTCGTGGAACACAGATTGTTTCTTGTGGTATGAGGCTATCTATAGCTGATTTTGTTAATTTCCAACATTTTGATTGCTTGTATGATATCCTCAATTAATATTTCAGGTGCTGATGGTTTAGTAAAACTATGGACTGTAAAATCAAATGAATGTATTGCCACATATGACAATCACGAAGACAAGGTTCTACTCGATCCTATGTTATATACTTATAATCTTATTTTTTGCTGTTTTTCTTCAGGGCCTTATTAGTTGAGGGATTATTTTATACCTGTGTTTGGTTGAGGGCCCTCACATATGTGTTTGCATACTTCAAGATTCTCAGTAGAGTTTTTGAATCTTCTATTATTAGTGAGAAATTTAAGAATTTGACCTATTCACCTCTCAGCCCGAAAACTGTATAGACGCTACTGAATTCTATGCTCTACCCAACATTCAAATTAGGCTTTTCTTGATCATTTATTATTTCCAAACTCAGAACATCAATTTATTTTAGCCATATCTTTTTATTTTTACCTTCAAGTGTGTAGATTATATTTTGGCAGTGACACATCTCTGAATTTCTTCTTGCTCCATAAGATAATTTGTATAATATAGATGATGATATATAATATAACTTATTTCTTGCTCCGTAAGATAGTTTGTATAATATAGATGATGATATATAACTTATTTGAATATTTGATTAACAGTTAATATCAGTATATATTTCATTTGGTTTGAATATGAAGACTAGTTAATTAGAGCGGGTCGTTAAATATACCCTATATATTTACAAGGTGTTTTGTTTCATTAATGCATTATCTCAAAATGCAGTTGCAAGGTTTTAATGACCTTCCAGTTCTTTTTCTCAAAATAAATCTTAAGCTGATTTTTATTTTACTCTGCAGGTTTGGGCGTTGGCTGTAGGCAGCAAATCAGAGCTGCTTGCAACTGGTGGCAGTGATGCCGTTGTCAATCTGTGGCTAGATTCCACTGCAGCTGATAAAGAAGAAGCTTTTCGCAAAGAGGTTTGTTAAACTGAGCACATTTTTTCGTTTTTCACTTAGCATTGAGATTAAATCAAAGGTTGATTATAATAATGATTGCTAAGTTTGATTCTACAATTATTCCCCAATACACGATGCACAAATTTTGATGGATGAGTGGTTATACAATCAGATAAAATTAGAGTTAGAGTCAGCAGAGATAAATACTCTTTAAAATCATCCGCGCCTTGTATATTAGAGAAGTGTTAGGCCTCTGTTAGTAACTATTGTTGTGAGAGAATTAAGTAAATTAGGTTGAGATAGTAAGACATGTTATCTATGACTATGAGTAAGAGGAGGTTGTGATCAAGAACTATAATATCATTTTATGAGAGATTTGAAGCATTTTACATGGGGAGTTTGCCCCAATTTCTTGGAAAAATATTCTGGGTTTTAACAAAAAGTAATATGGTTTCTATTGGTAATGCAGGAAGAGGGAGTTTTGAAAGGTCAAGAGCTAGAGAATGCCCTATCAGATGCTGACTATACCAAGGCAGTACAAATTGCATTTGAATTGCGCAGACCCCATAAACTTTTGGAGTTATTTACAGAACTTTGCAGGTTAGCTTTTATCCATTTTATGACTTGAACCTTATTGGTATACACATGAGTCATGACTGGCACCCAAATCTTGTTGTGCAGAAAGAAAGGGGCTGAAGATCATGTTGATAGAGCACTTAAGGCCTTTGGCAATGAAGAGCTTCGTTTATTATTTAACTATATTCGAGAATGGAATACAAAACCAAAGCTCTGTTATGTTTCACAGTTCGTGCTTTTCAGAGTTTTCAACATCTTTCCTCCAACAGATATTGTTCAGGTGTTTTTTCGCCGTTCTTTATGAGGCTTTATGAAATTTTATTCCTTAAAGACTACAACACAGGCTGGTTAGTTTGGGCTGCATATGCAGCTCGAACAGATTTAATTTTCAGATTGCATTCTCCGCTTTAATGCAAATGAGAAAATCATTTAGAAATATGATATTTGGTATCAAATTTAACTGTTGTTTACTATAAGGGATATAAATTGCATTATAGCATTAGGGTAAAAGTATGTTTTTATATGATAAACCAATATACATTGAATTCTACACAGTGCAACTTTTAATCCATATTTAGTTCAATTTGTTAGGATATTTTTCGTTTTATCTTAAAGAATTCCAAGTTTTTGAGGAAGCAAAAAAATGTGTAACATACATTTTTTATGGCACATTTCAGATTAAAGGGATCGGGGAACTACTAGAAGGTCTTATACCATATAGTCAGAGGCACTTTGGAAGGATAGACAGACTTGTAAGAAGCACATTTTTGTTAGACTTCATTCTATCAGGAATGTCAGTTATTGAGCCAGAGACCCATCAGACGGAATCAAAGGACAAGTTTCCATTACGGTCTGAAATCGATGCTTCAGATCAAGAAAATGGGAACGAGGAGAAAGATTACACTATTGAAAATAATACTGCTTCAAAGAAAAGGAAATCACACAAATCTAGACATGAAAATGGGATCGAGGAGAAGGATACACTTGATGGTACAGCTTCAAAGAAGAGAAAATCAAACAAATCAAAACACGGTTCCCACAAGAAAGTCAAGGAAGTTGCTTATAACAAAATTGAATCTATTCAATTACAAGCATAAGTTGGTGCTTTCATCCTCTTACAGAATTGATGTAAGAACTTGATTCCTTCAAAATTTTGACGGTTGCTGTCATTAAAGAATATGTAGCTCACCATTTTGTTGTTAATTGCTATGTAATTTTAGCCACAATTTTGTATTAGTATTTCATGTTTTTGATGTAGATCATTTTCCAAGCTTGCTACCAATGTGTTATAGAAATGTTTCTTCAGCTGTCGATTGAAAGAAAATTTTGTGACAGGAAGACTGCATATTTTATAGCATGAACTCAAGCGTTTATCCTTACTCTAATTTAAACAGTACTGCGCACTTGTCTTTGTCCCACAAAAGTTTTTTATTACGTTAATGCCTATTCTTTTCTTGTCCCAAATTTGTATCAGATTGTGTCATATACGTGTGCAAAAACTTATTTTTTGAAAGATTCTGATCAGATGTTATTTATACTAGTGATTTATTTTGAGTGAATAGAACCTAATACATCATAGTTTTCGAATTGTTTGAGATGTCCCTATTTATTTCTAAAGAATATTTAAGTATGATGATACAATTGCTTTTGAATCCTTGCGAGTCCCTCCAGTCTATTATTTCTTCAAACGTCGATTATTATTAGTAAATATGTAAGGAGACAAGTAAATCTGGTAAACACCTATACTATCAACTTCTTTGCAACTTTGAAGGAAAATTTGAAACCGTTTTTTAACACTTCGGTGTTGGATATATCTACATTCATCATTTTATATCATATTACTTTTTAATTAATTTATTTTAAACCTATATAAAAAGATCTAAAGAATTTATCACAAACAAATTAGTATTCTATGTACAATTTTTCCCCTCTACCCATTACACAAAAAAATTAAAAAAAAGTAAATAAATAATAAAAAAACAAAAACAAATACTAAATGTTAAATGGATGTAAACATGTATAACGGGAGAACCTTCCTGTAGGCACATGATGGCGAAGAAGTTGACCATATTTACATTTACTTTGGAACTGCTCCATTGCTATGTCGGCTTGGGGTTAATATGGTGGGTGAAGTATAATGCACGGATTTTCAATTTGGTAGCACTCTCCATCGTTGGTTTTACTGTCAAATTCAAAGGATCTATTCCCTACCATTAAAAAAAACTTATCTTTCTAAAGTGAATACAACTATTTTTTCCCTCAATTGAATCCTATTTAAGAAAACTTTGAGAACTTAAATTGCATCATCCTATCCTTCAACACATCAAGAAAGAAACAAAAATGTCTCGAGTAGGATACGCTCTTGAACCCAAGAAAGTCGATACCTTCATTCAACCCTCATTCCTCCACTACGCCAAACAACATTCCATTGATCTCATACAAATCGACCTCACCATACCCTTATCCCAACAGGGCCCATTCCACTGCATCATCCACAAACTCCACACCCAAAACTGGAAAAACCAGTTACAAGAATTCTCAACCAAACACCCAAACACAGTCATCATCGACCCTCCCGAGTTAATCGACCGTCTTCACAATCGCATTACCATGCTCGAATCAGTCACCCAGTTACAACTTTCTATCGAAAATGAAAACGCGACTGTTGAAATTCCCAAACAAGTTGTCGTCAAGGAACCGAAATTGTTCGATTTTGATGCAATCGAGGAACAGGGTTTGAGGTTTCCGTTCATAGCGAAACCGTTGGAGGCTAACGGTACTGTCAATTCTCACAATCTGTTTTTGGTTTTTGACCGTGACGGTGTTAAGTCCTTGGATAATAATCCTATGGTGCTGCAGGAGTTTGTGAACCACGGTGGGGTCATTTTCAAGATTTACGTTGCTGGGAAGCAGTTTAGATGCGTAAAGCGCAAATCTTTGAATGATATTTCAGAAGAGAAGCTCAAAACGATTAAAGGGTCGGTGCCGTTTTCTCAAATATCGAACTTGGGTGAGGATGATGGTGGTGGTAGTAGTGCTGTTGATAAGGCTGAAATGCCTCCTCAGAGTTTGGTTGCTGAGTTGGCAAGAGTGTTGAGGGAAAGATTAGGACTTAATCTTTTCAATATTGATGTTATTAGAGATGGTAAAAATCCCGGAAGGTACCTTGTGATTGATATCAATTACTTTCCTGGGTTTGGGAAATTGCCATCTTATGAAGAGTTTTTCACCAATTTTTTGATGGATGTTGTGCAACAAACTAAGTCTGTTTGAGTGAGTTTTCAAGCAAGAGAAAGAGGATCGTGTTATTAATGTTATTTCCTAAATTGACTAGTTAGTTGTCTTTGTTATGTTTTTCTGAGTAGCTTACTCTTTTGGTTCATCAATAAGTGTTGTATTGATGATAGTAGATGCATTGTATCCCTTCACTTGTGATGGCTCTAAATGTTTCTTTGTTGAGAATAAAGAATATCCAGGAATGGCAACAGCATCAGGTTTGTGCATGATGCTTGTTTTCTAGGCTGTGTTTTTCTTAATTAACAATCAAATATGAATTGCTTTGGCATCTGGTTCTAATATTCTATACATTTTGAATAAGGTTTATTCTACAAAGTTAGTCAACTATACACAAACAAGTAATGGATATCACTTTATCGAGTTTATTCCATTCAAACAGCAACACTTCTATGTAGTTAAATTGATGCTTATTTCTAATCTTACTAAAAGTTTAATTAATTACAAAGAGTATAAGGAAATAAGTGACAATGCAAACATATGTGGTATGTTCAAAACCAAACCAACCCAATAGAAAACCGCAAACTAAACCAACCTAAACCGAAACCGCAAAAAACCGCATATGGTTCGGATTAGTTTGGGTCATCTTTTAACAAAATCGCACGGTTTGGTTTGGTTTGCGGTTTGTATTTTGTAAACCGAACCAAACCGAATCAAACCGCATTATGTTACAACCTAAATTTTATTTAACTTACATTCAACCCAAACTTAAACCTATTATACCTTAGCCTTATGATTACCAACAATTTTCTCATTCTTACACATATAATTTGAGTCCTGATTTTCTCTAATCTCTAATAACATTATCGCACCTTCTTTGCCACATACATCTTCCTTATTCTTCTTCTATAATCCCTACTCTCTTATATTCTTTCTTTTTCACCTTCTCATTTTTTGTAAATATTTTGTATTGTAGTTTCGTTTTTATCGCACATCTTCTTCTCTAATCTCTCAACACTTTTTTTCTTTTTCACCTTCACTAATCTCTCGTCTCTTCTATTTTTTGTTTCATTATAATAATTTTTATATTGTTTTATGTTATTATTTTATGTTTAATATTTCACTTTTGTCTAATTTAATTTTTACATATTAAATAGAAAATTGTTGTCAAAATATGACGAGTTTTGTTGTTATTTGATAGTGTATGAATGTCTAAATACAAAATTATGTTGTCACCTATATGTGTATGTATGGCTCAATAAAATATTTGTAAAAAACCTAACCAACCGAACCAAACCAAACCGCATTAGTTTGGTTTGGTTTGATTCAGATTTTTTTTAAAAGCCAACCGAACCA